>NW_026591598.1:13963976-13988080 GCF_907164565.1 Psammomys obesus | reverse complement strand
AAATGGCATTAGCTATGTTTAACTTAGTGTGAGGCTGGGGTCTTTCAGCCACAGCTACGGGCTCGGACACTTTTGCCTCCGGTGTCAGTGTCGAGTGTCTTCTCGGCCTGGAACTTCGAAGTTCCAGCCCGACGTCTGACTCGCCTTCTGATGACTTGACAGGCCTCGGAGCTTCTCTGCCAGGCCTCAGATGCGAAGGAAGCTGAGGTTGCTCGGGAGCCGCCTTCCAGGGCTGGTCTGATAAGGTGGTCCTTTTAGAACCGGTTTGTTAAAGTGGTCTGGGCTTTTCAAACAGCCGTTCGGGAATTGGCTGGTTAGTGGTGGTCTCTCGGCGTACTCACCAAAGCGTCTGGCCTGCCGCACCCGTGTGGGCTCAGGCTCCAGTTTTTATACATTTTTCAGGGCATAGCTTTGACTTATCACTTGTTCACACATACCAGCTGCTAATCGGCTGGCATTACCTAATTTCATTACTTAGTGCCTTAAGGGGGTTACTTTAATTTCTATACTTTATTCTAAAACATCGCTTAGCCTTCTACTCTTTCACACACTCACCAGCTGCTAATCAGCTGATATTATTGAATTTCACTACTTAATGCTTTAAGGGCACTACTCAGTTACTATTACTAAAAATATCTTCTTATCTATCCTCGACAGCTCTGCTGTCTCACAAGCTCTCAGTGTCTTAGGGGCGTTGCCCAGTCACTGTCACCAAAAATGTCTCTCAACTTTGCTCCTGACAGCTCTGCTGTCTCACAGGCTCATTACAATTGGCTTATTATTAAGGAGAGGGGGGGGGGGGAGTTGTTTGTTTTTGTTTTTAAGATTTATTTATTTTGTGTGTATGAGAGCCCTATCAGCACATACACCTGCACGCCAGAAGAGGGCATCAAACCACCTGTGGTTGCTGGGAATTGCCCTATATTTTCTATGAAAGCTTCTCATTCCTTCTTCTTTCTTCCTCTTTTTCCTTTTCTTGTGTGTGTGTGTGTTTTGTTCTGTTTTGTTTTGTTTTTTGTTTTTTTTTTTTTCAAGACAGAGTTTCTTTACGTAAGCATTGACTGTCTTTGTTTTGTAGACCAGGCTGACCTCAAACTCAGAGACAACACCGGCCTCTGCCTCCCTGAGCGCTGGGATTAAAGGCGCGCGCCAAAGGCCCAGGGTGCTTGGATTTCTCCTGCTTCTGCCTCCAGCTCAGACCTCACTCTGTAGCTGCCCCGCCCCTCATTCCTAACGCTCAGAGGGCGGAGGTGGTCCAGCCCTCTGACTCTTGTCTAAGACTGGCATGAGCTTCTGTGGTTTGCCAGGGCCCATTTGCCTCCCTGGGCTGGGCCACGGTTTGCCAGCTCATACCAAGCCTCTCTGACCCACTGCACAGGCTTTCCCCACGCCTGTGGTCCCTGGGTGGTTTTTCCACCGGCCACAGCGTGGGTTGTGTCTCTTGCCAGGTATTTTGATTACTTCTCAGAGCAGCGTGTGGAAGGCCACCCGGGCTGGGAAGTTCAACCGATCTGGCTGCACGGAGGAGCCCAGCGCCCTACTTACCGGATGCCCGACCCTTCCCAGGCTGCCATTGCTGCTCTGGCTGTGCCTCTGGCCACCAAATTGCACTGCAGCTCGGGAAAGTGCCTCAGAGACTGCATTGCTAGTTAAGCCACGTCTATTCCCTGCCGCTTTTATGGCTTTCTTTTCTGGCTGAGTTTTCCCAGGCTCTGTGCTTGGATTTCTAGCCAACCATTGAGTGCTGAATGTCGAAATAAGGTATTAGAAGGGGTCTTTTCTAATACCTACCCCAGCTCCCAAATAATTGCCACGGAGACCTATTAGATTCATTCCACAAGCTTTAAGCACTGTAACTGGGCTTTATCTATTCTAACTCGATAATGCTAGTCTGGCTACTGCCCAGTCATGTGTCTCCCCGCGCCCGCGATTTTTTGGGACAGGGTTTCTCTCTGTAGCGTTGGCTGTCCTGGACTTGCTTTTTAGATCAGGCTGGCCTTGAACTCAAAGAGATCCGCCTCTGCCTTCCCTAAATGCTGGGATTAAAGGCGTGGGCCACCACACCTTGGTTTTACCGCAGTGTTCTTAACTGTGAAGCCTTCTGTCTAGCTCATTATACAACTCGTTCAATGGGCTTTGGGCAGTGACAGCCATCACTCAAGAACCACGCGGTGCTGAGACTGTTGGAGACCACCAAGATCCGGTCGTCTGCCGGGGTTGCCTGCAGTTTCCAGCGTGTTCCGCTAGAGCGCGCTGCGCGACGACAACCGTGCCTCTCTTCCTCACCCTCATCTCGTTGGTCAGCCTAGAAAAAAGAGAAAGCCCGCCTCCTGACCCATAAGGCCACGGGGCAGGAAGTCCCGCTCTCTCTTCCTGTTCTCCATCATGGCGGTGAGTAGGCGAGACCTGGCTTTGCTTCCCTTTCATCCATCTCCATCCGCGGCCGGCGGGGCCCACGCGGGCTGTTTCGCCGGTGGCTGGAGGAGGACGGAGCCCGCGATGCCGGGGGCACTAAGACCGGCAGGGCTGTGCGAGCGCAGGGCTCGCCCTTCACGTCACCGCCCATCCTAGGAAGGGTTCAGGTCAGCGGCCCCGAGGGCCCAGACGCGGGGTCTGGGGGCTGCAGTAAGCATGAGCGGAACGTCCTGAGTTCCGTGTCGGTTCTCGGCCCGGGGGACTTGGAGCTTGTTTGGTGCTGGGGCGCTTCCGCGTGTTCCTACACGGCGCTGGTGCTAGTTCCGGAAGGGGAAGGGGGCTGTCCCAAAGGCGCGTGCTTGCTGTACTTTTTTAGGGTTACATTGTATCCTCCTCCCTCTAACTGGCTTTGTATGAAGTGTAGCCTGTTACCCTACACATTGGCCACCTTAGAGTTGAGGCTTAATGCTAGCATTCGTCTCCCGGTGCGTGAAGGAAGGAAGAGACGTGCTAGTGAGCTGATCCTGAGGAAGCCTTCGTGCTTCCTCAGCAAACACATTGGGACTCCTTTAATCCCGAGGGCTTTCGCAGGATTTGGGACGCTAGAGATAAGTTAAAGAGTGGAGAAGACGCTGGCTTCCCGCCTTTGACGGGTCTTGAGGGTGTTGAGTGGCTTTGTTAACTCTTTGGCAGCAAGATCAAGGTGAAAAGGAGAACCCCATGCGGGAACTTCGCATCCGAAAGCTCTGCCTCAATATCTGTGTGGGGGAGAGCGGAGACAGACTGACCCGGGCCGCCAAGGTGTTGGAGCAGCTCACAGGCCAGACACCTGTGTTTTCCAAAGGTGAGTGGTGTCGGTTGGATGGAGGGCCATGGGTGGATCTAACCAGAACACTAGTGAAAACAGACCTAGGGTAGGGCTGTAGTGTCCGGCTTGACTGGCAGGTAGGAACAGGGTTAATGCCTTAACACTGCTCAGGATGGAATCCTGACTTTGCTTCTTAAGAAAGCCCTACCTCAGCTTATTTGCATAAGAAACCGTGAGTCCCTTGTTCTGTGACATGTGACAGCGGAGCACGGGTTCTGTTGAGAGTGGGGTATGGGTGGTCTGTGACTGGCTTGGGTGCTGGGGGTGGGCATGTTAACTAACCTTGGGATACCTGTACGGTGCTGATGATGAGCACAGTTAGCATTTTGAAGTAATAGCTTTGATCACTCTTAGTTCTTCTGTCTCCCATTCATTTGTCCCTTCCACCTCCCACATGTTTTCTTCATGACACCATAGTCCACACCTGTAGGCTGAAGCAGGATTGCTGCCAGTTCAAGGCTAGCCTGGGCTACTTTTGAAACACTGTCTGAGGGAAGGTAACAGTGCTGTGCCCCTGCCTCATAAACTCTGGAGGCTTCGGTGTCCTTTCGGGTTCTTAGTTGCTGGAGTGGCTTAGTTCTTAGTGGCTGGGTAAATTAGAGGTTGAAAGCTCTGTTTTCTGTCTTAGAGATGAAGTTGATTAACACATTAGAATGTGAGTAGACGCATGACTCATGGAGCCGCTGTTTGGGGAAGAGGTGGGGGTGTGACATTACCTGCCTCTCTGTCCCCTCCCTGCAGCCAGGTACACAGTCAGGTCCTTTGGCATCAGGAGAAATGAAAAGATTGCTGTTCACTGCACAGTCCGTGGAGCCAAGGCAGAGGAAATTCTGGAGAAAGGCCTGAAGGTGAGGCTAGGCCCTTTGTGGGCCGCTGTAGTGTCAGAGACGGGGCTTATACCCGGCGGTGCTGACTTTTGTTTTCCTTGCTGTTTTAAAGATGTATGTTTGTTCTTGGATTTTTATGTTCTTGGGATTTTCTCTGCCCTTTGGAAGTTGGGATCATTTGGAATCTGTAGATGAGAGGTTATTTGGTTTAGGGTAGGTGTAGCCTGTACTCCTAGCCAGCAGGGTTACACAGTTTGCTCTGCTTTTACTAGGTGTTGTATGAGCTCATATTGGGTATTTGAACATGGGGACTAATACAACTGCTTCATTCTTCTCAGGTGCGGGAGTACGAGTTACGGAAAAATAACTTCTCAGATACTGGGAACTTTGGTTTTGGCATTCAGGAGCACATTGATCTGGGCATCAAATACGACCCAAGCATTGGTATCTACGGCCTGGACTTCTATGTGGTATGGCTCTTTTTAACCGTGTCTCGTTCCCAAGCTGCCTGTGTCTGCTGTTCCTCTCTGTCATCCACATGTGATGTCTTGCTGTTGGGGTAGAGAGCAGAGTTGTAGCCTTGTGTCTTGTCTGCCTGTGTGTCCCCCATGGGAGAAAGGGCCTTGTTCCTAGCGGGTGTAGAGGTTAGGCACCACTCATGGCTGAGCGGTCCCTGGGGCTGCAAAGCTTCTTGGGGGTGGTGCTGTGCTGCCTTGGGCCTTGGAGTTGGCTGCCCTGTCTCCACTCTTAGGCTCAGGGATGCATGAATTCCATGTGGGTGGGGCAGGAGTGCTCAGATGGGTGTTTTCACGTGGAAATGGCTTACCACAGTGTTTTCCTTTCATGAGAGTCAAGAGCCAGAAATAAGAGTGTGAGACGTTAGCATCTAATTGTCAGGCCCCTGGACAGTGGTGAGTGTGAGAACTCAGGGTTGGGTCAGCAGAGCTTTGGAAAGTGCTTTTGAGCAAAGGGGGGGGGGGTGAGTGTGTTTCTTTATACGGTTCCACGTTGCACATGTAGGTGGTTTTTGTTTCTGTTTTTCTGAGGTGGGGGTCTTGGTTTGGAGCCCACGTTGGCCTTGAACTCTCTACCTTGCTCTCCTGTGTGTTGAGCTGGGATCTACTGGCACATGCAGCTGTGCCCTCCCCTTTACATTGTGTATGTTTTCACCTGCGTGTATGCCCACAACACGTGTGTGTCCGTGGAGGCCAAGAGAGGGCAAGGGAATCAGATCCCTCAGGAGACTGAAGTTCGAGGTTGGGAGCAGTTGTGAGGAAGGAGAAAGGTGGTGATGTTTCCAGACAGCAGGGCACACGTATGTAGTGTCTGGTGACAGTTCTTCCAAGCAAACACTGAGGTGCTTATCTTCTTGAGAATCTACTGGGTTTCTAGTGACTGATGTCCACTGTCAGCTCTAAGCTGGCTAGATGACTGTCATTGTTCCTGGCACAGGTGCTGGGTAGGCCAGGTTTCAGCATCGCAGACAAGAAGCGCAGGACAGGCTGCATTGGGGCCAAGCACAGGATCAGCAAAGAGGAGGCCATGCGCTGGTTCCAGCAGAAGGTGAGGCCGATTGTCCGTGTGTGTGTGGGGGGAGGGTTGGTGGCTGGTATTGGGGTGGGAGCTCTGAAATATTGTGCTATTTGGTGGGTAGCTTGTGTAAAGGGGAGACTATTTGGGCAGTTTGGTTAAGGGGCTCCCACGTTGGTGGTTGAGAAGGCCTGGGTCTGGGTAGGTAGCTAGAATCCGTTCTTTGCTGTTGCCTCGTTCTGAAAACATGCAATTTCTTCTCTTTCAGTATGATGGGATCATCCTTCCTGGCAAATAAACTTTATCCAAAAGGCCAATAAAATTTTCTCAGAAATGCGTGTTACTGTTGTGTTTGTGAAAGGAACCTGGCCGCCATCAGATCCTGGGACCTCTTACAGCCTCAGTAAGAATTGCTAGCAGCAGCCTGCACCCTGGACTCTGGTATTTCCTGCAGCTCAGACCCGAGCATTGTGCCCTGTGATGGGCTGTGGTCCCTGTTTAAATGAGTTTTGAGGTGTGGGGGTAGGGTTTGGATTTAGTTGTAATTTAAGGCTGGGTCAGTGCTCTGTGTCCCAGGATGTGTCCCTTGTTTGTGTCTTGATGTGTGCTGAAGGGACCATGAGCTTCTGGCGCTGCTAATGTCTGCATTTTGACTTTGCTGTTATAGTTGTGCTCCCTTTTAAGATGAGGTGGGGAGGTTGTGTCAGGAGGGAAGAAGGCTCATGGGCAAATTGATTTGATTCCCAGTCATCCCTTGATTAGCTGTTAACCTGGAACAAATTTGTTATTGGTAGACCACTACTAGGCTTTACATACTCAAAAAATTGTGTGTGTGTGGAAAACAAGTCAAAGAGTTGACTGAGCTCAGCGAGGTGGTGGCGCACCTTTAATCCAGAACTCCAGAGGTAGAGCAGGCTGATCCCTGGGAATTCAAAGCCAGCCTGGTCTACAGAGTGAGGTACAGCGCAGTCAACATTACACACAGAAACCCTGTCTTGAAAAAAGCTGCAACTGCTGATGAAAAGCCGCTTCTGGGGCGGGTGACGTGTGCACTGTTGGGTTTGCGGTGAGCATAAGGGCCCAAGTTCAATACCCTTACTCCTAAAAGGCCCGACAGATGCCAGGACCACTGGCTGGCCAGCCTAGCCCAATGAGCACCAGATCCTGTTGAGAGATGGCTCTCAAAGAAAAACAGGGTTATTGGCCCCCGTGGGGAGACACTCCATTTAATTAATTTTCCTTTTTTAGATTTACTTATTTGTTAATTATACCACATTCTGCCTGCATGTGTGTCTGCGCACCAGATGGTTGCGAACCACCATGCGGTTGCTGGGAATTGAACTCAGGACCTTGGGAAGAACAGCCAGTATTCTTAACCTCTGAGCCACCCCTCCAGCCCTTAAATTCATTTTTCATTTGTGTCTTAAATGTTTTTTTTCTGGAGCTTCATTGTCAGACCAGGTCAGAACCCTCCACCCGCCTCTTGAGCACTCTGCTGGGATCCGAGGCATAGACTGCCACGCCCAACTCAGATTTCTTCAATGTCTGTGCACAGCTCCACCTACATGGAGGTCTGTGTCATGGTGCTTGGCGCCCGTAGAGGCCAGAATGAGGCAAGTGGCATCTAACACCAGCGATTGGAGTCACACTTGGGGCCTATCGAGTCAAAGCTGTCCTCTGCAAGGAGCTGGTGCAGTCCAGCTGCTCTCGCCAGCCTCCTGTTTGCTCACTGCCTGCTCAGGGGAGCAAGTATGACCTCAGAAGCTTGTTTTGGATAGTGCTAATTTTCCCCTCTTGGTCTCCCTCTCCCATAAGCCAGTCTCCTGTCAACTAGATTGGCTGTGACGTCCACCTCCTGGGTGCTGGGATTAGAGTGCCACCACACCCAGTGTACACAGTGCCAGACAAGCTATGGCTGCTCCCTCAGCCACTCTGAATTGAGTGGACACCCTTGGAAACAGCTAAGCTGGCTGTGATAAACTGCAGAGGGAGCCTGAACTGTAGAGAATGAACACGTAAATGTAGGCATTCCAGAAGCTGGAAGTGTAGGGCACCTCTGCTGCCAATGGCTCTCAACCCGTGAGTGGCGCCCTCTTCACAGCGTCACTCATCACGCGTTCTGCATATCATATTTACAGTTCATAACAGGAGCAAAACTGCTACGAATAGCAGGGAAAGTAGTATGGTTGGTCACCACGACGGGAACAGGACACAGCATTAGGAAGGCTGAGAACCGCTGTTCTGCCACCGTTACACTTGCTCAGCAGCTATTCCTTGATGTTTGTATTGGAAGGATTTGTGTACAGAAGGGTTTGCTTTTGGTTTTTGAGACAGTCTCACTATGTAGCCCTTGGTTGGCCTGGGGCTCCTTTAATAGATGAGGCCAGCATTTAATTGAGAGCTCAAACTGCATCTGCTTCCCAACTTACTGGGAGGCAAATGACAGGGTTTTGTTGCTGTTTTCAAGACAGAGTTTCTCTGTGTAGCCTTGCCTCTCCTGGACTCACTTTGTAGACCAGGCTGGCATTGAGCTCTTAGCCATCTGCCTGCCTCTGCCTCCCTAACTGCTGGGATTAAAGTCAAAAAGTGTCCTACCACCCCCAGCTGATTTGTTATCCAAGACCGGGTTTCTCTGTAGATCGGGCTGGCCTTGAACTTAGGTCCACTTCCCTTTGCCTCCCGAGAATGGGTTGTGTGCAGTTGACGTGGCTTTACATTTGTTCTTTTTTAGTTCTGTTTCTGCAGAGGTTTCACAGGTCTTTGGCAACCACCTGACAAGGTTCAGGGAATTGAACCTCCGCTTCAGCTGAAGCTCTGGCAGAGCGGGAAATAACTGCTCTTAACTGCTGAGCCGCCTCTCCAGCCTGACTGAAGGGCTGAAGGCTGGAGAGGTGGGTCAGCAGCTAAGAGTAAAGCATAAAACTGCCTGCAGTGAGGAGTGGTCAGGGTCTAAGGACACTTGGCTAATAAACTTAATTTTACAACTTTCTTGTGTGGTTGTTTTCTTCAGCCATGAAAATTTGACAATTGAGAACTGCCAGTCTTTGGGATGAGGCATCTATCTGCCCTGGCAGTAGACCCAGAAATGCCAGGCTCCTTTGTTGAGGGTTCCAATCCTGCAGGGACTTGACCATGCTAGGCCCACGCTTTGCAGCTCTAAGGGCTGTTCTTTTGTTTGTAATCAGTTTGCTGTATGCCCAAAGTCCCTGATGTCAAAAGAGCTATTATCAAGGATAATCCTGTGTCTCCTATGGGTGTGTTAAGGGGGTTAAGTGATGTGTAATGGGCCACAGCAATACAGGAGAATGAGGTCCTTATAACAAAGCAGGAAGGAAGGTGGGGATGGTTGAAGCCAGAAGGATGAGGCCACAGGTGTAAGAGGTTACCTTTGAGCTTTGGCTGCTTTGGAAGCTGGGGACCCAGTGAGGTGACTGTTCTGTGGCACTGGTCTTTATGTCCAGCAGGAAAGCCGAAGGGCAAGAGAGTAAAGCTAAGACCTGTCTGGGGATCTTTGACTTAACTAATGGTCAAGGGATGGGGGGAGGAATATGGCAGAGCGCATCTGTGGCAGTCAGAACACCTGGAGCCTGTTCCCTTCCCACCTTTAAGGGGTTCCAGGAGTGGAACTCAAATCAGACTCGCTGTGCCAGCGCCTTCACCCACTGAGCCACTGCCAGGCCTATCCGCATACCTCACAAAAGATGTGGAAGATGAAATATTTCCATTTAACAATTTAGACATCACAGTATTAGTGACAGTAGGGTCTCTTTGCCCAGTGAAGAAACTATGAAAAACTACAACTGCTGTCCTCTAGGCTTTTTGTGTGTGTGTTTTTTTTTTAAATTAATTTTACATATATGAGTGCTCCATCTGTATGTACACCCACATACCAGAAGCCGGTATCAGATCAGATGGTTGTGAGCCACCATGTAGTTGCTGGGAACTGAACTTGGGGAGACAAGGTATGACTGTGTAGGCCAGAGGGTGTGGCTCCCTTCTCCTTGTCACCTGTTACACTCACAGCCACTCCTCTTAGCCAGGCACTTTTGTTAACATAGTGTTTTGGGTTTGTTTTTAAGTGTAGTGGGGAGAATGAGGAATAGTCATCATGTGAGCTTCTCCCTTGAAGCGGCCACATAATACCTCCTCCCCAGTGCTGCAGCCATTGGATGGTGTGAGGCCGTGGGAAGAACATGAAGCCGGGAGTTTTTATGAATCTGGTTGACCCTGCTTCCCCTGCTGGCAGGCGGGCTGCCGGCAAGCCTCTGTGACCCTCTGTAGAGAGGGTTTGTCTCTTTCCTGCGACCATGGGCTCATCCTAACTTAAATGAGACCTGGGGCGGAGGTGCGGTGACAATCCAAAGTTAACTGCCGGAGGGGCCTGAGTCCTAAAGAGTTAAGGCCCAGAAACTGCCTACAAACAGTTTAAGCTGCCAGCCACTGGGGACCCGGGGTGCCTGGGGGTGCAGAGCTACTTGGAGAGCACTTGTTATGGAAACCGTGGAGCGGTTGTCAGAGGGGAATCTGGCCCAAAGTGCCCGGGGCACCGCAAGGACTGAACTTGGCTCGAGAAGGAACAAGTGCAGCTGGCTTGCCGACCAGTGAGCAGAAAGGGTGTGTTTGTGCCAGTCAAGGCCCGCTGTGTAACCTGGCCCTGGGGTGTTACAACTGTATAACTCTCATACTTGATAAAGAAGCTGAGAGGCAGGCAGCAGCTTACCCACGGAGGAAGTCACTTCCCCTCCTGCTTTTCCGACCATCGCTCTGATAGCATAACTAACCCTTTGAAAAGCATGGTGACCACCATCGAAAATACTGCTTTTCTAAGCCAGGCACAGTGGCGCACGCCTGTGATCCCAGCCCTCTGGGAGGCAGAGGCAGGTGGCTCTCTGTGATTTCAAGGCCAGCCTGGTCTACAAAGCGAGCCCAAGACAGTTGAGGCTACACAGAGAAACCCCATCTCAAAAAAAACCAACCTCCCTACAGCCCCCCCCCCCCCAAAAAAATAGTGCTTTCCTATTTTAGACAGTCTCACTGTGTGGTCCAGGCTGGGCCTAAAACTCAAAATAATCCTGCATCATAGCCTCCCGAGTGTGGGGGCTACAGACAGGAGCCGCCACCCCTTCCTAGAAACACAGTGGTGGTTATGTTGTTTTTGCAGGGTTTTGTTTTTGTTTCTCTGACTCTCAGTTCTGCTCAGATGCTTCATGGCATGTCCTACAAGCGCAGAGATGTAGTTTAACCATCTGGAGCCCCTGGCGTGTAAGTGAAATCACCACCGTAGCCCTGCCAGGGACCACAGGCTTAGTGCCTATGCGGAGCTCCCTAGCTGCCAGCTGCTCGCCTTCCACTGCTGCTGAAAAGGAAACCCTGTGGCAATTGTTAACGTCAGGTAAATTAGGAGCAGGCAGATCTCTTGTGACTTCGAGGCCAGCCTGGGCTACACAGAGAAGCCCTGTCTCGGAAAACCAAAAAAGAGAAATGAAAAGCTGTCTAGCATGGTGGCACATGGCTGAAGTCCCGGCACCTGGAAGACTGAGCAGCCGAAGCAGGGGCATCATGAGTTTGAAACAAGCCTGAGCCTCAGGGTGGGGCCTGTTTGAAAGTAAAAAGATGAAAACTCTACAGAACAAACCCCCTAATGTCAGTCTCTGCCTGTTCCTCCCGTGTTCCTCCCCTGAACCTGACCTAAACTGGGCACAAACCTTAGGTCAGTCAACGAACCTCTTTAAGTCACAGTCTTGGATAAAAATAGATAAAACCCCTTTCTGACAGGGAAGGAGTTGCTTTCAAGAATTAGAGTATGAATGTGTTTAGCTTACTCCAAGTTTGCATCCTGCAAACTGAAAGCTGGAAATACCCTCCTTTGAAAGCACCCTCCAAAATCATAGCTCAGAGGCACCGGGTTGATTGCTTGTCCTCACTCTGGATATAGCTGTTGCCATTCCAACACTATCCATACGACATACTGTTAGCTTGGGGAGAAAAAGTCAAAATTCAAAGAACAGTTCTCACTGATCCAGACACTTTGTTACTGTTGTGAAGTCAGAAGCCCTAAATCTGCCCGGGATGTCAGTAGGTAGCAACTGTGATCACCTGCGCTCAATCCCAGAATCCACCTGGTGAAGGAAAGAACCAGCTCCTGCAGATTGTCTTCTGACCTCCACACTCTTCGATCATGTGAGCACACATGCAAAAATAAAATGGGGCTGGAGATGGCTCAGCGGTGAGGAGTACTGGCTGCTTTTCAAGAGGATCCAGGTTCAATTCCCAGCACAAGCGTGGTGACTCACAACCACCTCTATCTCCAGTTCCAGGGGGCCTGATGCCCTCTTCTGGCTCTCTAGGCATCAGCCACACCCATGTGAACAAAACACCCATACGCAAAACTTTTTACTATGTATTTTTTTCTTTTCTGAGATAGGGTTTCTCTGTGTAGCCCTGGCTGTCTTGGAACTTGCTCTTTAGACCAGGCTGGCTTCAAGCCATAGATCCACCTGCCTCTGCCTCTGCCTCTGCCTCTGCCTCTGCCTCTGCCTCTGCCTCTGCCTCTCAAATTCTGGGAAAAAAAGCATGTGCCATCATTACGAAGCTTAAAATAAGTTTAATATTAAAAAAAAAAAAGTTAGGCATAGTGGCACACACCTTTAATCCCAGCACTCAGGGAGGCAGAGGCAGGTGGATCTATGTGAGTTCAAGGCCGGCCAGCCTGGTCTACAAAGCAATGATGGCACACACCTTTAATCCAGCACTCAGGAGGCAGAGGCAGGCAGATCTATGTGAGTTTGAGGCCCACCTGGTCTACAAAGCAAGTCCAGGACAGCCAAGGCTACACAGAGAAACCCTGTCTCAGAAAACACACAAACAAACCAACAAACCCAAACAACCCCAAAACTAATTCTAGGGCCTGTGAGATGGCTCAGCAAGTAAAGGCATTTGTCATGCAAGTCCCATTCCCACAGCCCATGTAAAGAAGGAGAAAACTGACTCCGCAAAATCATTCTCTGCCCCCCACGTGTGTCCTGCACCATGTCCTTCAGCCCTCTCAACACACATACAAAACAAACAAAATTTTTTTGTTTGTTTTTCGAGACAGGATTTCTCTGTGTAGCCTTGGCTGTCCTGCTGGAGATCAGCAGGCCTGGAACTCACAGAGATCTGCCTGTCTCTTCCGCCTTGAGTGCTGGGATCACAGGCATGAGCCACCGTGCCCAGCTATGATTTTTTTTTTTTTTGAGACACTCTTTTGGCTGTGGCTGGCCTGGAACTCACAGAGATCTACATATTTCTTTCTCCAGAGTGCTGGGATTACAGGTGTGTACCACTGCTTTTGCTTATATGGGTTCTGGGAACTGGACTCAAATTGTCAGGCTTGCTTTTGCCCTCTGAGCCTTTTCACAAGCCCAGATTTTTTTTGTCTGTTTGTTTGTTTCAGAGGAATCAATTTTAAGTGCTGGAATTAGACCCGGGACCTCGTGCATGCTATGTACTACCACTGAGCTACAGCCTGCTCCCCCAAAGGACTGTGAATCGTCACCACTTACCAAGACTGTATCATGTCCACGCCCTCTGGAAAGCTTGCTAAGACAATGCCTTTACCACAGATGATGTGTTAGCTGTAGTCTGTCGCTCGGCCCGTGCTTACTCCGAGCCACTAATGTTTAAATCTGCGCTGCTTTTTCAAACCACTCTGCCATGTACGAGGCAGAATTTCAGTCACAGAAACACTCTCAGAACCAAGGCTGAGTTCAGTCCTTAGCACACGCACACACACACACACACACACACACACACACACACACACAAAATGCTGTTATGAAGCCAACAGAGAAGCCCTAAAGAGAACTCCGTGATGGTCTTCTCCTGAGCCCTTGCCACACAGAAGGCGGCTGTGGTCAATCATTTGATCTCTGCGCAGCCCCATTTGTACGAAACTCTGCACAGACAACCACAGGTGAGTGGCACAGCAGAGGGTCTGGGTCTAAGACTCAGGCTCTCGAGTCTTCCCCCTCAGACTGCAGCAACTAGAACAGTCTCGCTCTGTGAGTCAGCATCAACTCATACTGAGCCCATCCAAAGTCGCTTGTGACTCAGTGAGGTGCTCGCCGTGTGAACACAAGGACCTTAGTTCAATCCCCTGAGCCCACGTGGACACTGGACACAGCAGCATGTGCCTTCAATCCTAGCGCTGTGGAAGCAGAGACAGGAGAATCCCTGGAGCTTGCTAGCCAACCAGCCTGATGGGCTGCAGGTCAAGGAGAGACTCGTGTTTCAAAAACTAAGATGGAGAGGTTGGAGAGATGGCTCAGCAGCTAAAAGCACTTGCTGCTCACACAGAGGGCCCAGGTTCAGTTCCCAGCATCCCTCATGGTGGCTAACAACCACCTGTAACTTCCATTCCAGGGGAGCTGATGCCCTCATCTGGCCTCTGAGGGCACTACGTGCACATGGTACAGAGATACCCATGCAGGCAAAACACCCATACCTTAAATAAATAAATAAAATTTAAAAAAGTGGAAAGCACCTGAGGAAGACACCTGACCTCAACCTCCATCACACACACACAGGCGTGCATACACAGTGTGTGTCTATGAACACACACACAAATGTCATCTGTGACACTATAACACCGCACTTCAGAACAGCAGTGAGAAGGTTGTGACCGATGACACCCAGGGTTTGCTTAGGTTGTTCTGTGAGTACTGGCGTGTGGGAAGGAGGTGAGACGGACTCATCTGATTTAAATCTCAACACTAGAAATCAGAAGTGGCAGTATCTCCAGGCATGGTGGCGCACACCTTTGATCCCAGCACTGAGGAGGCAGAGGCTGGCAGATCTTTGAGTTCAAGACCAGCCTTGTCTGCATAGTGAGTTTTAGGACAGCTGGGGATGTGTAGAAAGACCCTTCAATCTCCCCCCCCCGCTTTCCCTCGCCCAAAATGGCAATATTTAAAACATGGATGCCAAGGCTGGAGAGATGAGACGCCTCAGTGGCTAAGGACACAGAGTGCTCTTGCAGGACACCTGGGCTTGGTCCCCCAAATCGACACCAGGTGCCTCACACTCCCTCTAAGTCCAGCTCCAGAGGGTCCCACGTCTGTGGCACCTGCACAAATATGTGTATACCCCAACTCAAACACTCATGTGGTGCACGCCTGGAATTCTGGCACTTGGGAAACAGAGGCAGAAGGAGCTGGGGTTTTTTGCTTCCCAAACAGCAAAGAATAAAAAGAGGGAAGGAAGGATGGAGGCAGGAGAAAGTGTGTCGAGAACTGAGAAAGGTGGGGGTGTGACAGGACAGGTGGCAGAACTCACAGGCTTTGTGTTTGACCAAACACCTAGAGAGCAGAGGCGCCTACGGAAGCGGGAGGACACTGGCTGCAAAGCCGGGGAGAGCTGAGACAGAAGCCCCGCTCTTTAATAAATGGGAATAAACAAATACTCATTCCTGAGTTGGTTATAGTATTTTTGTTTTTGTTTATGAGACAGGGTTTCTCTGTGTTGCCCTGACTGTCCTGGAACTCGCTCTGTAGACCAGGCTGACCTCAAACTCCCAGAGATCAACCTGCCTCTGCCTCTCCAAGTCTGGGATCAAAGGTGTGCGCCGCCACCATCCAGCTTAATCCAAGTATTTTAGGGTGGAAAAAACCATTTTAATCTGGGCCACATCTCCTGGTGGCAGCCTAAATAAAGGACATGGAAGAGAGAAGCGCTCTCTGCCTATTTCCTCTTACTCTCACCAGCAAGTTCATTCCTTCTCTGGCATTAGAACCTACTTTTTTGGAATCCTGGATACTGAAGACCAGCTGAAACATCTGGCCTTGTGGGCTGAACCACTAGTGGATTCCTGGACCTTCCTTTGGTGGACAGCCATTGTTGGACTAGCTGAACAAGCCAGGAAGACATTCTAACCCTCTTTCTACACACACATACCTGGATTCACTCTCTAAGTTCTCTTCCTCTAGAGAACCCTGGTCATTGAGGTGATCAATGAGGAAGTCAGTTATACTGTTCACCGTGACGATCAATCATAGTAGTCACCATGGCAATTAATTGTAGCGTCCACCATGACGGTCAGTCATAGTGATCACTGACTATGGTGGTCATTGATGTGGTCACCTTAAGGGACAATCATACTGACCCCTGATGTAGTCAGTTGTAGCGTCCACTGTGACGGTCAGCCATGGTGATCATTGATTCATCATTGCACTGGCCGATGCAGAACTCATTCTGACAGTTAGCAATGATGGTCATCGAGGTGGTCAGCTGTGGTATCCTCTGTGATGGCCAGCTGTGATGATCACTACTGTGGTCACTTAGAGTAACCAGTTATAGCGCTCAATGTAATCATCAGAGGTTGTAGCTGGTTTGTAGACACTACTGTGGTCAGCTAGCGTGGTCACCGGGATGTTCAGCCAGTATGGGTCACTTGATGGTCAACTGTGGTGGTCATGGTGGTGGTCAGCTCCGGTGTTTACTGTGGTGGTCACTGTAGCCGCGGTGGTCAGTTCTAATAGTCAATGCAATCATCAGCCATGGTGTTCACCGTGAGGACCAGTTGTAATGTCCACTGTGATGGGCAGTCATGGTCGTCGATGTGGTCCTTGATATGGTCAGCTGGGACAATCACTGTCATGCTCACTGTTGTAGCTTTATAATCTCTCGCTAAGACTTATATTTATTATTTATTTCACTTTTAAAATTATTATTCAAGCCAGGCGTGGTGGCACACACCTGTAATGCCAGCACTCAGGGAGGCAGAGGCAAGAGGATCTCTGTGAGTTTGAGGCCAGCCTGGTCTACAGAGTGAGTCCAGGACAGCCAAGGCTACACAAAGAAACCATGTCTCGAAAAACAACAGCAACAGGCTGCAGAGATGGCTCAGAGGTTAAGAGCACCAGCTGTTCTTCCAAAGGTCCTGAGTTCGGTTCCCAGCAACGACATGGTGGCTCACAACCATCTATAATGAGATCTGGTGCCCTCTTCTGTCTTGCGAGCAAGCATATATGCAAGTACAGAATACTGTATATAATAAATAACTTAAAAAAAGAAAAACAACAACAACAAACAAAAGAGTAAAATTGTTATTCCATGACTTTGTCTGCATCATGTATGTTCAGGAACCTGCAGGAACCAGAAGAGGGCACTGGATCCCCTGGCACTGGAGGTGGAGGAGGTTGTGAGCTACCGTGAGGTTGCTCAGAGCTAAATCTAGGTTCTCTGCCAGAGCACTCAGTGTTTTACCCACTGAGCTGTCTTTCCCAAGGCCCATGGTCTCTTCATCTCTCTCTCTCTTTAAAATTTTCTACAATTATTTTTATGGTTTGTTTGGTTTTATTTGTTTTGAGACAAGATCCTTCTTTGGAGCCCTGGGTATCCCGGAACTCATTATATAGACCAGGCTGGCCTCAAACTCACAGAGATCTGCCTGGCTCTGCCTCCCAAGTGCTGGGACTACCTCGTTTTGTTAAAGAGTTATTTGTTTGTCTCTCTCTCTCTTTCTCTGTTTGTGTGTGTGCGTGTTTGTGTGTATGTGGGTGAGGGTTGTCCTTTGACCAATCTCCACACATCCACACGCTCATTCAGTTTTCTCATTTTGAGCTAGCCTGGTGTTTTCCTCCTTAGATCTGTGAAGTACATTTTGAGGCAAAGTTTCAGGGACGATTTCCCTCAAAGGTCAGTGTCAGTGTTTCCTACCTAGTTTTTATCAACTTGACACAAGCTGGAGTCTTCTGGGAAGAGGAAACTCTGACTGAGAAAATGCCTCCGCTAGATTGGCCCCTGGGTTATTTTCTTGATTAATGATTGATGTGAAGTAGGCCCAGCCTACTGGGTGGGTGGTGTCACCCCTGGGAAGGTGATCATGATCATATATATACAAAGGAAGCTGAGCAAGCCTGAAGAACAAGCCAGTAAGCAGCACTCCTTGATGGCCTCTGCTTCACTTCCTGCCTTGAGTTCCGGCCCTAACTTCCTGCTTCAATGGCTGTGATGCAGCTATGTGAGCCAGACAACCCCTCACCTCCCCAGGTTTAGTGTTTATCACAGCAGCAGAACGCTGCTAGGACAGAGTGGGATGAAGATGCTGACACTTCCTCGGTGGGATGGCCGAAAGTGTCTGACCTAAAGTTACTTGGGAACATGGTCTATGGTTGCATGCTGTAAGGCCAAAGACCAGACTGTATGTAAGCTTTGGGCGGATATCCTGCTCCTGAGCTCCACCCCCAACCACAACCATTGCACTCTGGCTGGGGAAGGTGTTTTTCATAACGGGGAGTGTGGGAAGAAGACTGAACAGCGGCTCTGAAACGGTCTCTCTCCTGGGAGGGAAGACAGTAAATCCACTGTAGACACCGAGAACCAGGAAAAGAGTTACCCGAAGGCCAAGAAGAAATACTAGAGTGTACCCAGGGGTGCTAGATTGGGGTTGGAAATAAGCACGTGTGTATGTATTTTTAACTTTTTAGATTTATTTTATGTGAATGAGCGTTTTGCTCACATGTATGTCTGTACCACGCGCATGCCTGATGACCTCAGAGGTCAGAAGAAGAAGGCCTCGAACTGGAGTTACGGACAGTCATGAGCTGTCTCGTGGAACTGAACTCAGGTCCTCTGCAGGAATAAGTGCTCTTAACTACTAAGCCCTCTCTCTGGCCCCTAAATAACACACTTTAAATATTTATTTTTAAAATTCTTATTTACTCATTTGCAACGTCTCACTCTTTACCTCTGGCTGCTCTGGACCTGTGTAGATCCGCCCACCTCTGCCTCAGGGGTGCCAAGATTAAAGGTGTGCACCACTCCTGCCATGGTTTACTTTGTGTGTGTGTGTGTGAGTATGTGCAGGCTCATGTGGGTGTCTAAGGAAGGCAGAGGCAGCATTGGCTCTCCTGGAGCTAGTCCAGTATGGGTGCTAAGACTAAACTTCAGTTTTATGCAAAGAGGGCAAGGGATCTTATTTGCAAGATGAGCCATCTTTCCAGACTCGCTGAGGGGGAAAAAAAAAATGTTTTTGAGGCAGGGTCCCACCATGCCGCCATGGCTGGCCTGGAACTTACTATGTAGACATAACTGCTGGGCAGTGACGGTGCACAACTTAAATCCCAGCACTCAGCAGGCAGAGGCAGGTGGATCTCTGTGAGTCTGAGGCCTGGTCTATAGAGCGGGCCCAGGACAGCCAGGGCTACACACAAAAAAACTCGTCTCAGAAAAATAAAACAAAACAAGAAAACAAAGCCAAACAAACAAAAGACACCTAACTTCTGCTGTTGTGTGCTTTGTGGCTGCTGACTTCAGTTCTGACTACTTAGTTAAGGTGGTGTTACTAGGATGTAGCTCACCTTTGTCACCCTGTGGGTTCTTCTTTTTCCCATCCTTTATCTCGACCCCCTATCACTAGATAGGAGAGAGAGAGATCCCTGAATCTAATTTCCTTCCTTTTGTTTCTTCTTTGAACACAACTACTAACACACTAAAACCAAGCCCACTGAATGACCCACAATCACCAACACTGTCTCTAGGGCCCTAGCATTTAGACGCCCTCTGAAAAGTTCCCAGAATTCTAAATGTCATACAACTGCAGATACTACATGGAGCTGGCAAAGCCACGCCTCTGCTAGAGCACGAGGCAAATACCAGCTGCTTCGGAGTCCGGGCAGGCCCACATCCCTAACAGCAGGGATTAAAATGAAAGAGCATTCTTATAATATTTCTGTGTCTTTCTTTTTTTTAAAGAAGCCAAAATTCCAGAAGTCATACAACAGGGTTGTTTCTAGGACTTTCCAGCAGAAAGGAACAGGCAGCACGCACACCTATATATAATCGACAAGTTATATATATATATATAACTTGTCGATTATATATAGGAAACCTGTCTCAAACAAAACAACAACAAAAAGAGCACTTGCACTTCTTGCGATGGCCCCGGGTTCGATTCCCAGCACCCACACGGAGGTTCACAGCTCCCTCAGGCACCAGGCAAGCATGCAGTGCACAGATATATGTGCAGGCAAAGCATTCATATGAATAAAAGAAATCTAAAAAAGAAAAAAAAATCTACAAGGTATTAGAAACCTATGACCTTTGATTTCTGGGAGTCAGAAGTTCAAAGGCTTATTGAGCCTTTATTTATTCAAGTATCAGCATTGTTTGGTTTTGTTTGAGACAGGGTCTTTCTACAGAGCCCTAGCTGTTTTGGAACTTGGTAGACCAGACTGTCCTGGAACTCACAGAGATCCATCTGCCTCTCCCTCCCAACACTAGGACTAAAGGTGTGCCCAGCTGTAAATATCAGCATCCTCTTTAGCTGCTCGACAACTTTTAAACTTGGAAGAATCGCTGTAGTGGTGGCATTGTGCCCACCTTGTACCCGGGATAATCTCTCCATGGCCAGGTCAGGTGGTTAGCAATCTTGCCATTTAAGATAGTGTATTTCTAGGTTCCCGGGTGGGAGTCCGTGACTCGGGAAGACATCGCCACCACTAAAGGCAGACGAGAAGGCGTGGGTCAGGGACTAACTCATCTACCAGCCTATTCCCAAGAACTCCAAGAACCCCGGGTCTGAGAATTCTGATTCATACCTGGCTCTCAGATCACCAGAAAGGCAAGTTTGTCAAGAGAATACAGCAGAATAGCAGCTTTGGCTTCCTGAGTCCTGCTCTCAGCTTTGCAGAAGGTCTTTCTCCCTTGTGTCTTGCTGTTTGTGTGTATTTCCTTATCCCTAATAAGACTGTTTCTTTCTTTTTTTGTTTTTTCAAGATTGGGTTTCTCTGCGTAGCCCTGGCTGTCCTGGAACTCACTCTTTAGACTGGGCTGACCTCAAACTAACAGGGATCCAACTGCTTCCTGAGCGCTGGGAGTAAAGGCACAAACCACCATTGCCTCGATAGGACTTTTGATTTTTTAAAAGTGTGTGTGTTTAGTCTATCTGTGGGAAAATGCATTTCTTAAAAAATAAACAGGCCTGGTATGGTGGTGCACACCTTTAATCCCAGCACTTGGGAGGCAGAGACAGGGGGATCTCTGAGTTTGAGGCCAGCCTGGTCTACAAAGCAAATCCAGGACAGCCAGGGCTACACAGAGAAACTCTGTCTCAAAAAACAAAAAAACAGAGCCAGGCAGGTATCAAGTTCCAAGACAGCCGGGGCTGTTACACAGAGAAATCCTATCTTAAAAACCCCCAAACAAAACAAAACAAAATAAAAAACAAAGACTAGAATAGGAAGCCAAATATGGTGACTCACATCACTTGGAAAGCCAGGGTCATAGAACTGTCATGAGTTTAAGGCCAATGTCTCAAAATAAACAAGCAAGCAAACAAAAAAGAACAGAATCGGGAGGATCGTTCTGGGGACAGGGCCTCACTATGCAGCCCTGGCTGGTCCGGAACTTGCTATGTAGATAAAGCTGGCTCAAATTACTGATCTTCCTGCCTCAGGCTTCGGGGTGCCAGGATTAGAGATGTGCACCACCCCAGGCCTTTATCAGCTTGTTAGCTTAAGTTAGAACTTGTAAATATTTGGATATGTGACAGGTGCCCTCTATCCACACTCCAGCCTTTGATCCTGCAGGTTGGGGGCAGACCTAACCCAAGGCCACATTCTAGAGCCTATTGGCTCTTCCTGCTGCCTTCACCAGGCAGGTACACTCTTCCAGGAAGGAGGACCCAGGCTATTAGCAGCTACTTAGTTTTGGTACTATGTATCTCTGCTTCATTGCTTGTTACAAAGCCACCTGACTAACTGGGGGGGGGGGGGGGGAGAGCTGTTGCATCTTCAAGTGCAGGGAATTAAACCTAGAGCCATCCTACACGCTAAACAAGCGTTGTCCCACTCATCTGCATGAAAAACCCTAGTCTCCAGGCCCCCGAGCCTTCGGAAGCTGTGGTTTTCCCACACTCCTTAGATCCCCGCACATATGCCTCTGCGCAGACCCTTCCAGGACCTACTCAAGTGTGCTCATTTGTGGATTCCCCAAACACTTTCTTAGTGCCTTTACCATGGCTACTAAGAAAACTTAGTCATGGTCCCTGCACTCAGGGAGCCCACAGGATGCTAGAATCGAGTAAAAGCTTTTCAAAGCAAGTGTTGTACAAGCCAAGTCTAACGAGGACAAGGCTGGAATCTGGGGTTACCAGAAGGACCCTCACCTACAGCCAGGCAAGTTTGGAGTTCAAGTCTGTCACAGTGACTGGAACAGAGTAGGAAGTTAAAAAAAAAACAAAAAACAAAAACAAAAACGGGAGAAGCAAGGCTTAAAGCACTGGGGGACCAATGATACTGTTTGTGGGAGACACGGACAAATGTCTGCTTACCTCAGATAGGGAGCCTACGACAGAAATAAGGATGTTCTCAAGTCAGTGAGACTGACTTTGCTATTGTTTGTTTGGTTGATTTTTTTGAGACAGGTTCTTATGTGTAGCCCTGGCTGATCTGAGCTCACAGAGCTATGCCTGCTTCTGGCTCCTGTGTGCTGAGATTAAAGGCTTATGCCACTGTAAAGACCTGGAGTCTCACTGCTCAGGATCGCGCCCTTCCCAGGAACTCTCACAGACCACAGCTCGATGCAAAAGCAAGAGGTTTATTGCTATCGCGATAGGGTCGCCCCTCCAAAGACAGGAGACGACCCCAAACGTGCAAAGCACAGGGCTTTTATACCTGAAAATCAGACCACGTTTGTTCTATAGTTTACAGCTGGTTGTAGCTGGTTTACAGCTGGTTGTTTCTCAGAACAATTCACCCTCAAGAGCTGTCTTCACCTGGCTTCAATTCAAATAATCACAATTGTTTTTCTCATTCCCAGTGGTCCCTCAACTGGGACCACAACTGGGTACCAATGAGTTTTGTTGGGATTACTTACCGGAGCAGAAATGACTTGGGCTGCTGACTCACCAGAGCCTGCCCTGGCAGGGATGACAGCTCTAGAAATCCAGAGCATACGGCACAACTTGAAGGCAGTCGGGCAGGTTGGGGAGAGCCTCCTTCAGGTGGCTAGGCTTTTCTGAGAGTATCTCCCAGCCATCTTTGTTGTTTAGTTAAGCTCAGGGAGGGATAGTGCTACATAATCTGGTCAGTTTCAGGGACTTCCTGAAGCTATTGAGTTGTTCACTTTCTGAATTTTAAGCAGCTTCCATCTGAGATGGAGTGTTTGCTCTCTTACCTGAAGATGGAAATTGGCACAGAACACCGTGAAAGGCACTTGTGCAAGAGCAGCCTCAGTTCAGTGCGCCAGAAGGTGTGGTGCCCAGCAGGAGCTGAACTGTTTGCTGAAGAAAATATTGGGTAATGTGGAGCTGCTAAAAACTGATCCAAAGCGAGCACCGTAGCCCAGGGACAGTGGTTTTCTGCCTGGTCTGTGTATTGGAATCACCCTCGGCTGGGTGTAATGGCACATGCCTGTAATCCCAGCACTCACGGAGGCAGACACAGGCGGGTCTCCGTGAGTTCCTCGAGGACCTGAGTTCATATCCCAAGTGACCACGTACAAAAGCAGAACTCAGGCTGACAAGTTGGCTCAGGGGTGCAGGTGCTTGCTCACAAGCCAGAGGGCCTGGGTTTGATCCCTGGACTCATTTGGAGAACCAGCTCCTGGAACACGGCCTCTGAGCACCACGTGTGTGTGGCACACACCTGCAGCCTGCACCCAGGTAGATACATCAATGTCACTTTGAAAAGAAAATTTTTTTTAATTTATATGTGGGAGTATTTTGCCTACATGTATGTCTGAGAACCATGTGCATGCCCCGTGCCTGGGCAGTGAGAAGAGAAAGTTGAATCCTCTGAAGCTGGAGTTATAGGTGTGTTAGGTCCCAAAGGAACCCAGCACAAATGACAGACCGAGGTGACCCATACCGAAGCTGAGCTGGCTGCCAGGCTTCTCCCATCCTTGCCAGGACCTGTCACAGAGGGCTGGCTCCTCTCTGCTCTTCTCACCCCACCTCCTACCCTTCACCTCTCCACTTCCTGGACTTCCTTTCCCTTCTCCCAGCTTTTCTTTTTCCTGTATGACCAACCCCAGCCATCTTGGCCATGTGTTTCCTCAGCCTCTAGGTTCTCTCACCGTCTTGGTTCCTCTTCCTGTTTCCTCTCGTACTGGCCCCATCTTTGGTCACTCTTTCTTCTCTTCCTCTCTCACTTTCCTCCCCACACCTCCTTCTCTCATGGTCTGGACTATTCTGCTGGCCACGTGGACCCTTCCAGATGCCTCTGGCTGTTCTCTCCCTCACATCTACAGTAAAAACCTTCTCCTCAACCACCAGGAGCTGTCATGTCCTCATTTTCACTCAAGATGGTTGTGAGCCGCCATGTGGGTGCTGGCAATTGAATCCATGTCCTCTGAGAGAGCAAACCAGTGCTCTTAACCACTGAGCGGTTCATCCCTCCAGCCTTCCCATGCATTTCTTTTCTTTTCTTTTCTTTCTTTCTTTCTTTCTTTCTTTCTTTCTTTCTTTCTTTCTTTCTTTCTTT
>NW_026591598.1:13935415-13962915 GCF_907164565.1 Psammomys obesus | reverse complement strand
AACAAATGTACATATAAATAAATAAATAGAGACCCTGACTCAAAAACAAAATAAAACAAGCAAAACCCAGAAGAGTCTTTAATGGGAACCTCAAAGCTGAGGAGCAAGTGTGGAGAGCAATGGTCAAGCTGCCAGGTGACTGGGGGCAGTCTGGGCCCAGAACAAGGGCTTTGCACTGATTTGCATAGGAGAATCACCCTGAATTGACAGGTGGAGGGAGTGAGGGAGTGATGGGGGAGGGAGGGTGGGAGGAGGGGAGACAGAGGTGACCTTAAGGGCAATCAGGCACATGGATTCAGTAGAGAGAATGAGAACCCCAACAAGGGGATGAGGGGTACAGGGACTTTCCAGGGGGCTTAGGAAGGCACAGGATCGGGTGTCTGCAGGTGTGTTGGGGGCAGGGACCAAAACACCCCCAACTTCTGACTTGCGCAGCCTGGTGAATCATGCCTAGGTCTCTACTGACCTTCTACTGGCCCAGGGTTTCCCTAAGCTTTTTGCCTCAGGTTCTGAGTAATTTCATTACTTTCATTTCTTCTTTATGACTCTCCTATCCCTTTACCCACTTGTGTGAGGCAGGGACCATGCTAACTAACACACACACACACACACACACACACCACCTGGCGCCATGCTGTCTCCAGCACAATTCTCTGGACTCAGAACACTGCCTCTTTGCTTCAGATGAAGTCTTACCACGTTACTCAGCCTGGGTCCAAACAATCCTCCTGCCTCAGCCTCTCCAGCAGCCAGACTCCAGATGCATACCACCATGCTCAGCTTTAGAGCTGTTTTAAGACAAGTGGGACAGTAGGTTGGGGTAGGAATGGCAACACTAATTTCAGCACATGGAGAAGACTGACAAGATGCTGCTCGCTGTGAGGCCCACATCCATTGAAGGCTGCCATCATCCCTAGACACAGGTCATTCTGCTGTTCCTTCTCTTTGTTGCAATCATACTGTGAAACTAACCTGCCTGTAAAAAATAACACAGCAGCTCGAGGGAACAGCAGGAAGATGCGTCCGCATATAGACGCTTCCAGACTGTGCCAGGGTAAAGCATGCTGGCAGAGCCTGGAGGACACCCACCTGGCATGATGACCACTCGAAGTCTTATGTGTCCTTGACATTCATCTCATGGTTAGTTATACCTAGAATTATCCTACATTCACTAGTGTTCAAGTGTACGGATTTATCGAATGAAAATATTTGATGCAACAGTTCGTTTTTTTAAAGACATATTATTGTCTTAAATTCTGTGTAGGTCTGTATGTGAATGGAGGGTCCGAATGTGTGAACGCAGCTGCTGGAAGACCCTGAGACATCAGATCCCCGGGAGCTGGAGTTGCAGGAGGCCGTGAGCTGCCTGATGTGGAGGCTGGGAACTGATCTTGGGTCTTCTAGCCATAAGCCATCTCTCCACGTCTTGTTTTGTTTATTCCTGTGTTTTGTTTGCTTGTCAATAAAAAAAAAAAAAAAAGAAGCTGTGGACGTCTTCCACGTCTGTAGGAGGAGGCCCTGAACGGCTGTGTCTCCTCCATGGCGTGGAGTGAATGCCGGTGGGAAGTGCCTCGTAGCACATTCTGTAGAGAAGGGACAGCATGCACACACCGCATCGCATCTCACTTTGGCACTGGAAGCAAACACTGAAAATGCTTCAGCCAAGAAAGAAAGGCAGCGAACTGTTTAGGGTGGGGAGCGGGAGGGAGAGGCGGGGACAGTCTTCAGCAGCTGCTGGGCTTGAGTCTGGGATTTGGGCTCTGCAGTGACAAACATCCCTGGGTTCAAACCCCAGCTCTGCTGTGACCTGTGCATATCAATCACCTTCTGAGCCAAGGCTTCTTCACAGGTAGAGTGGAGACAGTAGGTGTCATGGGCTTGCAGCAAATTAATTAAGTGCTTCGTATAATATGCCCAAGCAGTATATAGCTGCATTGAATTCATGTTCTCTTTCTCCCCCCCCCCGTGTGTGTGTGTGTGTGTGTGTGTGTGTGTGTGTGTGTGCCTCTGCCTCCTGAGTGCTGGGACTAAAGGCAGGCACCACCACTGCCAGGCTTCAGACCTGCAGGGTTTTAAAGATTTTAGGTCCCCAATCAAGGACAATGCATGGAAAGGACCTAAAAACCCAGCTCAGATGTAGCCCATAGACTCAGTCTCCAAGTGGGGTCCCTAGTAAGAGAAGCAGGGACTCTCTCTGGCATGAGCTCAGTGGCAGGATCTCTGATCATCTAACCCTGGAGGGTACAGCCTTGTCAGGCCACAGAGGAAGACAATGCAGCCAGTCCTGATGAGACCTGATAGGCTAGGGTCAGAGAGAAGGGGACTAGGGGAGGGGTATAGGGAGAGAAGAGGGAGGGAGGGTGGGATTGAGAGGAGATGAGGGAGGGGGCCACAGCTGGGATACAAATTGAATAAACTGTAATAAGTGATAATAATAAAAAATTAAAAAAAAAGATTTTCAGTACTAAGATGTTAGACTCTTCCTGGCTCATTGCAGAGTTGCTAATGCAAGTCTCTGAATTTATGTGGGTCCCACTGAATGCCCACTGGAAGAAGGACACACTTCCACGCTTGCAGGTTGACAGAATTAGGAGCGTGTGTGTTTGGAGTGGGGCAGCAGGTGAACCCGCCCCCGTGTGTAGCACAGCTCCAGCCCAGCCAGGTAGGCATTGGCTTGCTTTCTTTCTTTCTTTCTTTCTTTCTTTCTTTCTTTCTTTCTTCCTTTCTTTTTTCTCTTCCTTAAGGTTTGGAGGACTGACTGGTTTGCAGGGGAAGCTGTGAAAGCTCCTGGCTTAATTTTGTACATGCTGTGAGAGCAAACACAGCACACTAGCAGGCCATACTGAGCCCACAAGCTGCAGTCTCAGCTGCAGTCTCTCTGCTTGATGGACCAAAATATTTACCAAGTGCAGCTCTGCCTGGAGCGCTTTCTGTCCTGGTCACATTCATGGCTCGGTGACAGCAAGCCTGCTGGCTTGGCAGTCCTGTCAGTACTGAATCAAATCTGCTGAGGTCAGCCTGCTGTTTCGTTGAGCTTTTCACTCACGTCACCCAGGAACACAGAGCCTGAGCGTCTTTGGATGTATCTGTAGAGCTTTCTTCTTGGGCTGGAAGATGGCTCAGTACTTGAGAGCATGTGCTGTTCCTGTAAAGGAAGAACACCCATGTCAGGTGGCTCACAACCACTTATACGTCCTTCTCCAGGGGATCAGGCAACTCACAAAAGACAGCATGCACACACAAAACACATGATTTAAAGGACGAATATGTTAAGCCTCGTGGTGGTGCATACCTTTAATCCTAGCACTGGGGGAGGCAGAGGCAGGTGGATCTCTGTGAGTTCGGGGCCAGCCTGGTCTACAAAAGCAAGCCTAGGACAGCCAAGGCTACACACACACACACACACAGAGAGAGAGAGAGAGAGAGAGAGAGAGAGAGAGAAAGCCACTTTAAAAAACCTTTCTTCTGTTTCCTTCCTTTTTTTTCTCTAGTAGTCCAGGCTAACCTCAAAGTCATTATGTAGCCAAGGATGGACCTCAAGTTTCTGATCCTCCTGCCTCTACCTCATGAGTTTTAAGATCACCACTAAGCCCAGTTTTATGGCGTGCTGGACACTGAACCAGGCTGTGTGCATGCCAAGGAAACACTACCAACCAAGCCACATCCTCAGCCCCTCAATAAAACCTTTGTTTCAGGTCTTTAGACCATCCTCTGGGTACTGTCAGATGAAGAGCAGGATGTTTCTTTGTTTTGTTTTGTTTTTTTGTTGTTGTTTGTTTGCTTGCTTGCTCTTTTGAGAGACATTATATCCACTAGACCAGACTGTTCAGGTTTAGGCTGTTTGCATAAGTCAGGACAATAAGTAGTGTTGCAACAAACATTACTTAGCTAGCACGTGTGAGATTCTGGGTTTGGGGCTGGAGAGAAGGCCCAGTGGTTTAGTGGTTAACACTTGTTGCTTTTTATTTATTTATTTATTTTTGAGTCAGGGTTTCTCTGTGTAGCAGTCGCTGTCCTGGACTCACTTTGTAGACCGGGTTGTCCTTGAACACACAGAGATCCTCTAGAAGAGCAGCTAGAGCTCTATAAGTGCCGAGCCATCTCTCTACCCCTCCCCCATTTTTATTTTTTATTTTTTTTGAGACAGGGTTTCTCTGTGTAGCCCTGGCTGTCCTGGAACTCTCTCTGTAGACCAGGCTAGCTTTGAACTCATAGAGATCCACCTGCCTCTGCCTCCTGAGTGCTGGGATTAAAGGAGTGCACCACCACGCTCATTCTCTCAAGAGTTCTTTTTTTTTTTTAAGATTTTATTTATTTATTTATTCCATGTATGAGTGTTCTATCTGAAGAAGACATCAGATTCCAGTATAGATGGTTGTAAGCCACCCATGTGGTTTCTGGGAATAGAACTCAGGACCTCTGGAGGAGTAGATGGATCTCTGTGCTCTTAACCGCTGCGCCATCTCTCCAGCCCTGACTCAAGAGTTCTTAAGCTATTTTGTGCTATTTGGAATTCTCTAAGAGCTTTTGATTCCATTGCAAAAGAAACCATATATGTTGAAATGCCTTTAAAATAATCGCACATATTAATTGCACAAAGGAGCTTGATTAGGACATTAAAATATCCACAATTGTAATGTATTTATTTTCTTGTTTTTATTTTATATCCATAGATGTTTTTTGCCTGCATGTATGTCTGTATAGCATTTGCATGCCTGGGGCCTGCAGAAGCTAGACAAGAGCATTGGGTTACCTGAGGATTACAGAAGACTGTGAACCGCACTGTGGGTGCTGAACATTGAACCCAGGTCCTCTAGAAGAGCAGCTCAACTGCTGAGCCATCTCGCCAGCCCCAGGAATTCTATTTAAAAAAATAATAAATCTGTGGGGGCTGGCGAGATGGCTCAGTGGTTAAGAGCGCTGTCTGCTCTTCCCAAGGACCGGGGTTCAATTCCCAGCACCCACATGGCAGCTCACAGCTGTTTGTGACCCAAATCCTCACACCAATGCACATACAATAAAAAAATAAATTATTTTAAAAAAATAAATAAATCTGTGGCCACAGCCACACCTGTAATCCCAGCACTCAGGGAGGCAGAGGTAGGTAGACTCTGTGAGTTCGAGGCCAGCCTGGTCTACAAAGTGAGTCCAGGACAGCCAGGC
Organism: Psammomys obesus; assembly: GCF_907164565.1. NCBI lineage: Eukaryota > Metazoa > Chordata > Mammalia > Rodentia > Muridae > Psammomys > Psammomys obesus. Next base: position 13,957,752 of record NW_026591598.1, on the reverse strand, counting down.
TACACAGAGAAAAAAAAAACTGTCTCAAAAAACCAAAAATAAGAATAAATAAATCTGTGCTGTAATCTTTATCTTTATTACAGATCAAGCTGTTGTGGAAACTCTAACAACTGGTAAAATTTTCAGTTGTTAGTAGGCCTGGGTGCTCAGTGGTCAAGGAGTTTACCTAGCTTCTGAGACATTCTGCATTCAAACCCCCAAAACGCAGACAAACAAAATCCTTTCATGAAGGAGCATAACGTTTCTTCCATCTGCGGGGCTTGCGGGAAAGTATTTATTGGCTCGACATCAGCATATTCACCAGACACAGCTCCACCCCTCTGAAGATTCGGTGATGTATTTCACCCCCTCGGCCCGGCCCATTAAAGCAGAAAGCACAGCCGCTCTGTCCTCAGGGCAGCTCTGCTCTCTTCGGTCTTTCAGACCCTGGTCAAAAGTCTAAGCATGCTTCCCCTGGCACTCTGGTTTCCCTGAGGCTTTCTTCCCCTTCCATCTTGTGGCTCCATTGCAGGACGTTCTTTCTTATCTCCTGACTCAAAAACCCAGCCTTTCGAGTGTTCTCCATCTCCTACTTGCAGAGACTTACTGCTTGCCTACACTGTTGTTTTCCTCTCGGGCTTTAACAGAATCACCCTCAAGCTTAACACAACAACAAAACTAGGAAGCAGAAAGGGAAGTAACCGGTAGCCCAGGCTCCTGTGGGTAACAGGGAAGGGTCACTTCAGGCCACCTTAGAGCTTTCAATGAACAGTGCCAGAGAAGTCAGTCAGTACGGGAAGCTCTTTGAGGGTGAAATGGGACGCCTTGTTCACAGTCAGAGGTCTGGGTTAGGCGGCTGCATTCACAGCGCCTGACTCAGCCTGATTTTATTTTCTCTCTCTGTAACCTAAGGACGGCAATGCCCACCCAAGGTTGCTCCTGAAGAGGGCAACGTCTAAAGTGCCGCCTCTACTAACAGAGTTGAATTTCCCGTTTGGTTTGATTGTGTTGTCTGGCTCGCCTCTCGGTCAAGGGGGCGCTTATGTGGGGGAAGGGGTCTGACAGCAAATCTGTCCCCAATACCATATGCCTAGAAAGGCCTGTCAGGGTGTGTGCAGGTGTCTGCCTCCTGGGTACAAGGTAACCAACTACTCGAGAGAAAGTTCCTTGAGGGCTGTAGGCGGTCACGCCAGCTTGAACCCGGCTGTTCCACGTGGCTGGTTTGCATCTGTGCTCAAGATGGTCTGACTCGTGTATTCAAGGAAGAGCTCTGCCTCGTAACCCTGTACTTTTTATCTGGGAGTGTCTTCGGGCATTTCACCGGTTACGGGGCGTTTTGAGCAAGGTTGGGTGGTGTTCTGGAGTGGTTTCTTGGTCCATGTCCTCTCCCTACCTTCATCCAAAGTCTCACACGTCCAGACCTCTCGTACCTGCTGCTGTCCCGCCTGGAGTGATCGTCTACTCACAGTTCTGGGCAAATTCTTTCCTCCAAGATCTACGCCAAGCCAGGTGTGGTAACTCACGCCTGTAATCCCAGCACGTGGGGAGGCAGAGGCAGGAAGATCTCTGTGAGTTCCAGGCCAGCCTGGTCTACAAAGCAAGCCTAGGGCAACCAAGCTACAAAGAGAAACCCCGTCTTTTCTTCTCTTGAAAAGCAAAGGAGATACACTCCAAATGGCCCCATTCTTGACCTCCAGGCGGAGTTAGACTCCCTTCTTTATTCATATCCACTCAGTCACTCACAAGTTGGCAATTTTTTCCCCACTGCCTGTAAAGTTCTTGGGAAACACTCTAGCACTAACTCACAGCCCCAGCCCTCACACAGCTGCAGGATCACCAGAGGAGAGCTGTGTAGCTTGGACCTGCTCATTCCTAGGGATGTGGTGGTGTTGGGGACATCAAGGAAATGAATGAATGAGTGAATTGCTTCTTCCCAAGTGGCTTCTAAGACAACAGAGAGCGAAGTAGCTTAAGATCAAAGAGATTAGCACACAATGTAATTTCAGGAGGCAGAGGCAGGAGGATAACTAAAAATAAGAGGCCAGTGTATTCTACTTGGTGAATTTCAGGATAGCCAGGGCTACATGGTTAAAAAAATAAAATAAAAATAAAAGAGCCAAGTTTCTTCATGTGCCTTTGGTTTTAGTTTTTGTTGTTGTTGTTTCCAGAACAGGGTTTCTCTGCATAGCCTAGGCTGTCCTGGAACTCACTCAGTGGACTAGGTTGGCCTCGAACTCAGAGATCTGCCTGCCTCTGCCTCCCGAGCGCTGGGATTAAAGGCATGCAGCACCATCTCAGCTTTACCTTTTGGTTTTGTCCTCTATCAAACTGAAGGTTCTCCTTTCACATGTCCAAGCCTTGGATGCCCCATCCTTAAAATTTCTCTGGACATGCTGGGAGGGACAGATGAGTGAAGCAGCACAGAGCTGAGCCTCCAGGAAGACACTTAGCCAACATTAGTTTTTCCTACCTCCTTCCTCCAGGCTTTCAGCGCAAACACTTTCATCGGCTGAACCACCTTTGTGGCCATCGATTTAGAAACTTCGTATCTATCCAGCTACTGAGCACAGAGAACCTCCCCCGAGCTTACACATTGGAAAGACCACTAAAATAAGCAAAGTGAAAAAACCTAAAGGAAGCTTGTAGGCTACTACTGGATACAATGTATGCAAATGCAGGATATTTGAAATTGAATTATTTTTGTTACATTGAATTGTTTTTGTTACTCTTTATGTGCCGGTGGAAGCAGCGGGATCCAAGCCAGGGCCTCCTACAACTCCTGTAAGATAATAATGAGCTGAAGTGCTTTCCTCCTTTTTTTTTTTTTTTTGTTTTTGTTTTTGTTTTGTTTTGTTTTTGTTTTTGAGACAGGGTTTCTTTGTGTGGCCTTGGCTGTCCTGGACTTGCTTTGTAGACCAGGCTGGCCTCGAACACACAGAGATCCATCCACCTGCCTCTGCATCCCAGAGTGCTGGGATTACCGGAATGTGCCACCAAGCCTGTTTTTTTTTTTTTTTTAAATATATATATACTTTTTATTTTTTTTATTAATTACAGGTTATTTACTTTGTATCCCACCTGTAGCCCTCTCCCTCATTCCCTCGCAATCCCACTCTTCCTCCCTCATCTCCTTCCTACCCCTCTCTAAATCCACTGATAGGGGAGGTCCTCCTCTCCTTCCGTCTGACCCTAGCTTATGGGGTCTCATCAGGACGGGCTGCAACGTCCTCCTTTGTGGCCTAGCAAAGCTGCTCCTCCCTTTGGGAGGGGGGGAAGGTAAAAAAGCCAGCCACTGAGTTCATGTCAGAGACAGTCAAGCCCGGCTTTTTTATAAGGCAGGGTCTCTATGTAGTCCTGGCTGTCCTGGAAGTCCCTGTGTTACGAGGCTGGTCTGGAACTCAGTGATTTACCTACTCCTGAGTGCTGGGATTAAGGTGTGTGCCACCTTTGCTTCAGGTTAGCTTTTTCAGGAGCGGGAGTTGGGGGTACAAATTCTCTATGGACCTGGCTCCAAGCGTTCTCCTCCGTGGAGAACGCTGCGCTCTGTCCTCGGTAGATTAGGAACCGCTGAGCATTTCTAGGTCAGCTACTCACCAAGCGCCAGCAGGAAGTTTAGCCCAACTTCAAGGCAAGATGTGAATGTGTAGATTTTGAGTCCCACATACCATTTCCTGGAGTCGTCTGCCTCGGCTTGACCTTATTGTACTGAGGAGAGCAAAGAACCTGTCAAACCTGGTCCCTGGGAAGGTGCCACCCCTGAGCGTATGCCCAGCTGTGAAACCACGATGGAAGTAGTCAGCTCAGACACCCGAGCCTGTGAGCACAACAGCGACCGCAGTTACGCAAAACAGACCCTCCCGACTGCACGGAATTTGTGTGCTGTTTTGCGGGAGAATTCAATGTTCCTCCTTAATCAGACCGTGCGTTTGCCTAACAGTTGCCTGGACTGTGCTACCAAAATTACAAGACCGTTAAGTTACTTTAAAATTTTCAATTACACGATTTCCTTATTGTGTGGGTGTGTGTCCCAGCTTGCACGTGGAAGTCAGGTAATCATACAGGAGTCTGTCCTCTCCTTCCACTCCAAGCGTCCCAGGAGGGTCTTGGGGTCCGCTGTCGGACCGCGGGGCCAAGCCCTGAGGTCGCCGTCAGGTGTAAAAGAGGGTGTGGCTCGCGGCAGAGCGGGGCGGACGGTGCGCGGGAGGAAAGGCCGAAGTTTGGCTTGCAGAATTGGAGCCTCCGCAGCGGCTCAGGGCCTCGGGGGTGTGGCTGGCGGCGTGGCTCTGGGCTGGGCGTGCCGGGGGCGTGGCCTGCCGCTGGGGCGGGACGCTGTGGGCGTGGCCCGGCTCGGGGGCGTGTCCTGAGGCCGTCCCCACACGCCCCCCAGCGGAGGCCCGGAAGGGACCATTCGCGCTTCCGTCTCCGCCGGGGCCGCACGGAGGGCGGAGTTGCGGCCCGAGGACGCGACGCGAGCCCAGTTCCGGCGAGGAGGCCGCGCCAGTGACAGCGATGGCGGCGGAGTCGGCGCTCCAAGTTGTGGAGAAGCTGCAGGCGCGCCTGGCCGCGAACCCGGACCCCAAGAAGGTGGGCGGCGGGCGGGCGGGCGGCGCGGGCGGGCGTTGAGCGCGGCGTGGGCCCGGTAACGGTCGCGGGGCGGGTGCGGTCCGGTCCTCCGCGGACCCGGAGCCAGGCCTCACGGGGCGGCGCGGGGCAGCGAGGAGTTCGCAGGCGGCGGGCGCGTCCCGGCTGGGTGCTGAGGACCCGGGGGCGGGGGGCGGGGGGCGCGGACGGCCTGGCCTTGGGCCCCCCCGGGCTGCGGGCACCAGCTGCTTCCCCGTCCCAGCGCGGCGACCGTCCTCCTGCTCGGGGGCTTGCGGCTCCCCGGCTGAGGACCCCCGCTGTTTCCCCTGCCCTTTAGCCGAGGAAACGGGGAAAGCCTTGGGTTTTCGAGCTCCGCCGCTCCTGGAACTCGGGTCCCGGACCCGAGGGCGTGAGCGTGTTAACACGCCTCTGACTTCGTGGAAGGTGGGAACCGAGCGCGATGAGGAACCATGTTTAATTGCACTCAACTACTTTGTTACTCCTCTTAGAAACTGTTACCTTAAATACATTGTTTCCCCTCCTGGTCTCCTGGTGACCCGGCTTTTCGGTGGTCTCGGAGAGGATATGGTGGGCGTTAGAATCATTTTCATTGAAGTCTCTGGCTGAAAACAGCGGACGGTGTCCCATTGCTTGTCAGCATTCTAGCCGGGGCCCCAGGTTCCTAAAAGCTGAGTGCAGGAGGAGGAGGAGGTAACAGAGGGAGGCATCGGACTTGTTCGTGCAGTCTAGGTTCCCAGCCAACGCTAGTTCTGGAATTGTCTAGTTTCTTCTTGAAATGCCAGCTGGACCCAAGTGGTCTCTAAGTGTTGATCGCCATCTTTCAGAATTTCCAGTCAAGGGCCCGTCCTCTCTTCTTCCCGGCGGGTCACAGAGAGGTTTCTCTGTTTTTGAGGGTTGCACACTGCCTCTCACCGCCAGGCCACTTTTTTAACTCCCCTCAGTCAGCTCATAGATACACTTCTTCAGAAGTTGTGTTATAAAATCGGTGAAAACTTAAGTGTTTCAATTAGTCTTGTGTTTTACTTTCTATGGAGGCTTCTGTACCTTCGGTCAGCCATATCTACACGTTTCTTTTTACAATAAGCCTTTGTGGGCATCTAATAAATGGTCATTATTTCCAAGTGACAGTTTGTCTTTCTGAACATTATAAGATTTGAACCACTCTTTTTTTTTTTTTTTTATTCATCACATTAAAAAAATCCTCTATGTAGTATCTATAGTTTTTTTTTTTTTCATTAGTATTTAAATTTTGGAATGGCCTGTCCAGTTGTGCATAAAATGTGAAGTTAGGAAAAAATGTTTGAGTAGGTTTTGAACGCCTAGTAATTTTTTCAAAGGGCATTGAAGGGTTTTTGTTGGGTTTTGTGGTACTGGCAGTTGAACCCAGGGACTCATATGCAGGCAGTGTAAGCAACAGTCCACCACTGAAAACCCTATTTGGCTTTTCTTTTCCCAGATAGGAAATTACCTTTGGGCCAGAGTTGTAGTACAGCAGCCACATGTGCTCCTTGGTTCGGTACCCAATGGGGAGGGAGAACTGAATGTGTTGTGAAGGTGAGGAAAACGTTGAGAGACCGCTTTGCAAAGGGCCTGATACATTGGCATTCACAAAGAAGCTGACTGCAGAGGGAAAATTGCAAGCCGGCACAGTGGCTTTCCAACCTCCTCTTAACACAGCAAGCTCTCACAGGTTCTTGAATGGCAAGATGATTATATAGAGCAGTATTGAATTTGCAACCAAATCTTGCCTCCAGACCATTATTAGCCAACATGCTGATTCTACGCCTGTGTTTCTGGGACTCCTGCTATTGGATTTTGGTAGTTTAAGTGTAAATTAACTATGTATTTACTCTACATTCATTCAGGGTCTGGGTGCACTTGTTAGAGAGGTCCTGGGAGATAACCTAGCTTCTGTTCCTATTATTGGATTAGAAATGATTTTTATGTATGATAAAGTTAGTAGTCCTTTATTGGGTTTTGAGTGTGAAAATTATGAAGCACACAGATTGATGGTAGATGGAGAACTAGGAAGTCACTGTTGGAAACCTGTTTGGCTTTAAGGGTGGAAGCCATGGGCAGGAGACCCAGAGATTCCTAAGCATGCTACTGTGCAAACTTTTGATATTTCCCAATCATCTGTTACCAGTTTTTTGCTGGCTCTATAGATGATACTTTGAGTTGACCACACAAGTTTCCATCTACTTGAGCCCATTCCTTGTTATTGCTTTATTCTTTCTTGGAATTTACAGAAAACTGGCGTGGTGAAGTATTTTTATCTTATACTGGGCCAAATTACCTTGAAAATCTCAGAAGTTTTCATTTTGTCCACTAGCCCAAAGGTACGCAAGAGGCAACTCTCACTTGGCCAGCTAGTGCTAAGCATTGGGATGAACACATCCTCTGTGTAGAGGTGCTGTAACTCTGTCCTTGTGACCTCCTTTGCCACGTGGACTGTAAGCTGTCAAGTAGCATGGTGCTGAGGAAAAGTACCTGCCTTCTTTCCTGCTAAGCGCTCAGTGCATGAGTCAGGCTTATGCGCCTTTCCTTTTAAGATCAGTGATTATTATGTTAGGCATTTCTTGGCTTTTTAGGCAAGTTATGGAACCTTACTGGATCCAGGTTCGGTATCCCAGTAAAATAGGAGCATACTACCCACAAGACAGGGTCAAATGAGACAGACTTATCATACCAGACACAGAGTTCACACAGTGGATGCTATTTACATGTCTCCTTCTAGGGGCTCACAGTAGAGGAGAATCACCCTTTTTATTTGTTTGTTTGTTTGTTTGTTTTCAAGACGGGTTTCTCTATGTAGTCCTGGCTGTCCTGGAACTCACTCTGTAGGCTAGGCTAGGCTGGCCTCGATCTCAAAGATTCCCCTGCCTCTGTCTCCTCAACACTGGGATTAAAGGTGTGTGCCATGACCACCTGGCTGAACTGCCCATTTAAACTCTTTCCACTAATTCCAGATTTCCCTTTCAGAAAATGTTATTGGCCTTTGCACTTCTAGCCTATCTGACAAGAAACACACAGTGTTTCCTGACTTGGAGAATAGAGGAAGTAGAGTTTAAGTACAGTTTTTACTCCATTAAGTTTCATATTCCCCAGATACACCGCTGGGCCTCTTATTCCCAGTCAAACAAGATTGTCACCTGTGATCCATTTGCTCTGCCTAGAGACCATGTTAAGTAATTATGGAAGTAGAATGACCAGAAAAACATACTTGTTGCTCCACCTTGTAGTAGAGTAATATGGCATACCAGTTACAGTCTGCACTACAGTGGAGAATGAACAAGTCTTGCTGATATTTAAATGTAAGGCAGCCAGTTATCCATTTTGTTTTATTTTGGCTTTTAAACAATGTTTGTTTTTATTTTTTATGAGTTTTACCTGAACATATGTGTGTGCATCAGATGCATGCCTAATGCCCATGAAGGCCAAAAGAGGCTATTGGGTCCTGTAGAACTGGAGTACACAGTTAGGAGTCGTCGCCGCACGGGTTCTGGGAACTGAGCCCAGGTCCTCTGCAAGAGTAGCCAGTGCTCTTAGCCACCTGGCCTTCTCTTGAGCCCTGTTTTGGCTTTTTAAAAATTGAAATCGTTAATGCATGTATGTGCGCGTGTAACAACACACTTGTGTTAGTTTGTACACGTAAATGTGAGCCCGCAGAAGCCAGTAGAGGCATCAGGGGCTCTAAAGCTGGAGTGACTGTGGCTGTGGACTGCCAGATGGTGCTGGGACTGAACTTGGGTTATTTGGAAGAGCAACAAGTGCTCTTAACCCCTGACTCATCTCTCAAGTCCCATGTTTTGGCTTTTTGAGTGAGGAGTTGCCGTATACCATGGCCTGGTACTCAATATGTGGCCCAGGTTGGCATCAGACTGAGTGCAGGGATTACAGGGGATTAGAGCTACAGCTGGCTCAGTTATCTGTTTTGTACTGCTGTACTTTACCACGAAAGTGTTTATATGCACATGACCGTTCTTAGCACAGGCTTAGGCAGTCCTGACTTTTATTAGAAATAAAATGAGTGGGAATTGACTGAGCAGTTTCTGGTCAGGTCAAGGGGTAGGATATGAAAGAGCTGTTGACTGATGAATGAAATGATTAGGGGTGAACATGTTTATAGTGTTGCAGATACCATGACTAAGCCCTGCCCAGGTCTGTCCCAGTGAATCCTCACAGCTTGTGCAGCAGACAGAGAATCTAGTTTTGATTTGCAGATGAAGTAAGGTTCAGGGAGGTTACTGACTTGCACAAGATCAAGCAAGAAGCTGAGACGACCTGTCTCTGACTCCATCTTGAGCTCTGTTTTACCAGTTTTGACCTAGTTGTAGAGATACTAGAAAGGAAATGGGCGAACCCAGATCTTTCTGATCTACTCAGCTATGTGTGATCATTGTTAACAGCAAAGCTCTGACTCCAGCAACTTGGATTGATCTTGACTTCCCATTTGTGTTGAAAACAACCTCTCTTAAGCACTGTAGCCCTCCAGGAAGCTTGTAGGTACTCTCTTCCTGTGGAGTCCTTGTTCTGCTTTCTGTTGTATCAGGTCTGTGGATAATTTCCCTAAACTTGCTGCTTTTCACAATCCTCTGCAAAGTAATAGTCGCTAGTGGCTTTGTTTGATTGTTTTTTGTTCTGTTTTTGAGGGAAGGGGAAGCTCTCTCTGTCTCTCTCTCTCTCTTGCTCTCTCTGAAACCCAGATGACCTTTGAATTGTGACCCTCCTGCCTAAGTTTCCTAAATGCTGGGATTATAGGCATGAGTCACCACACTAGACCAGTTAGTGAGGATTTATATATTTTTTTTATTTAGTTTGTGTATGTATGTCTTGCTTGCATGAATGTCTGGGCACTTAATGCATGCCTGGTACCCTTGGAGGCCAGAAGAGAACAAATGATCCCCTGGAACTGGAGTTATAGATGATTGGAGCCACCATGTAAGTTTTGGGAATCAAACCCAGGTCTTCTGGAAGAGCAGCTAGAGTAGCCACTGAGTCATTTGTCCAGTCCCAGTTAGTGAGTTGTAAATCACTTTTCTGCCTCTTCTTTCTCCTTAGAGAAGAAAAGCAGTTGAAACTAGAGAATCTCGCCACGCTAGTGGCATAGTGCAGTCCTGTAAGCCCCGGTGCTCCAGAGGCCAAGGCAGGAAGCTCAGAAGTCAAGGCCAAGCCTGAGAAAGCCAGTGAGACTATCTCTAAAAGTAAAAAGAAACTTGATGACAGCGCACTTGTCAGCATGGGTCATTAAATAGGTTCAATCTCCAGTATTAAAAACAAACAAACAAAACTAAGCTGGGAGTGATGCCAAATGCCTGTAATCCCAGCCTCAAGAAGGCAGAGGCAGACAAATCTCTGTGAGTTCGAGGCCAGCCTGATCCTCAAAGTGAGTCCAAGATAAAAGCCACAAAAGAGGACTTGGGAGATATAGCTCATTTGGTGCATAGTGTTTCCGTCCTGTAATTACAGTGTTGGAGAGGCAGGAGGAGGAGCCCTGAGACTTATGGGTCAGTGTGCTTAGCCTAGTTAGTGCCCTCCAGGCCAGAATCAGACCCAGCATCAGCTGAGATGGGCAGTAGTTGTTGGTGTTTGAGATAGGGTCCAGCTTAGATTAGGCCGTCACCCTACCAGTGCTGGGATTAAAGGCATGTGCCCAGCCTGATGGTGCTTAAGATTGTCCTCTGGCCTCCACAGATATGCACATGTTTGTATATAGCATATATACACATTTTTAACAACTCATAGGAAAAAGCAGAGACTCTAAAACCATAGACTAAAGTAAATCTTATGCCACTTGTATCTAAGGCTAGCAATGAGGCCTGTCTTTCACACTTGTAAGATAAAAATAGTACCCATAGTTGCTACCGTGAAGAGCATGGCACCAAGCAAACATTTCACCATCAGATGGGCTCTTCTGCACCAGAGAAGCTAGTTACGACTGTAGATATTAATATTTATTTCATTCTCTCTGCAGCTATTGAAATATTTGAAGAAACTTTCCGTCTTGCCTATCACAGTAGACATTCTTGTGGTAAGAATTTTTTAACTGTAAATATTATGTGACTGTATTACAAATGTTTCCCACTAGACAGAGGGTAGATGGAGACTTACAGGAAAAAGCCGGACCAAAACACTGCGCAGCGTGTGATTCTGTGTATATGCAATGTCCAGAATAGGGAGAGCCGTAGACATGAACTAGATAGATGCGTGGTTGTGAGGGACTGGGGGAACTGGAAGGATGGGGCTTCTTTTCATGTTCCAGAGTTAGGTGCTGGTGATTTTTGCATAGTGTGCGGAGTGTTCTAGAAATCACCATGTGCTTTAAGACGGTGAGTTTTAAGTCATATGCCAAGGTGGGCAAGCATGCTGTGGAACAAGCTTGTGAAGGACAGGTGCCCTTGGCTGAGCTACACATCTATTCCTGTTACATAAATTTTAGTTCAAAATTTAAAGATTTATTTTTATTTTTCCTTTGAGACAGGGTTTCTGTATTTGGCCTTGGCTGTCCCAGACTTACTTGTAGACCAGCCTGGCCTTGAACTCACAAAGATCCACCTGCCTCTGCCTCCCAGAGTGCTGGGACTGCAGGCATGAGCCACCACCCCCAGTTAAGATTTCTTCTTATGTGTATGTGAGCCTGTGAGACTTTATGAGTGTCTAAATGATCAAAGAGGCCACGGGACCTCAGGTTCCCTGGAACTGGAGTTACAGGCAATTGGGAGCTATCTGATACGGGTGCTGGGAATTGGATTTCAGTCCTCTGCAAGGGCAGTAATTGCTCTTAACTGCAAACATCATTCTAGCCCTCAATTCAATCCCCCCCACCCCAGACAGGGTTTCTCTGTGTAGCCTTGGCTGTCCTGGATTTGCTTTGTAGACTAGGCTGACCTCGAACTCAGAGATCCGCCTACCTCGGCCTTCCTAAGTGCTGAGATTATGGGCATGTGCCACCATTACCCTGCTCAGTTCATTTTAAATATATGAGGGGCATGAGAGCTAGGTGAATGTTTAAGAATGCTTAATGATCTTCCAAAGGATCAGTTCAGTTTTCAGCACTCATATCAGGCAGCTCACAACTGCCTGTTCACTCCAGTTGGCCTCCAAGAGTACACATGGCATACACTTAACACACACACATACACAAAGAAGCATAAATCCTTTAAAAAATTAATACATAAAAAGAAAATTGGCTTTGGCATCTACTACTCCCGATTCTAATCCAGCTTCTAGGCAGGCATGGTTGTGTGTACCTTTGCAGGTGAGTTTCTGAGTTTCAAGGCCAGACTGGTGTACATAGTGAACTCTGTCTTAAAAAAACAAAAACCAATAACAAAACCAGGCTGGAGAGATGGCTCAGAGGTTAAGAGCACTCACTGGCTGCTCTTCCAAAGGCCCTGCAACCACATGGTGGCTCACAGCCATCTGTGATGAGATCTGGTGCCCTCTTCTGGCCTTAGGCAGAAAACTGCATGGTGAATGAATGAATGAATGAATGAATGAGTGAGTGAGTGAATGAGTGAATGAATCTGAGCCAACTTCTCTGGCTTTAGGCTGATTCCTTCCTAAAGGGATATAATGAACACTAACTCAGGAGAGTCTACAGGTCTACAGCCCTGCATGGGTCTTGCCCCATCCCTCCTTGTTACATTGTGGTTCTGGTGTTTTGATGACATCTTTATCTAAGCCTGTGAGCTTTATTACTTTGTGTCAGATATCTGGGCATAGGCAACAAAGGAATTTAGTATAAGATATAGGTGTTTTAGTGACGATTGTTTGTTGCTTTTCTCAAACAGGAAGCCTTATTTCTGTAAAAAATATGCCCTTAGTTTCAGATTCCTCAATCAATTTCTTTGTTATTTATAGGAGACTGGGGTAGGGAAAACAGTAAACAGCTTCCGGAAACATGAGCAAGTGGGCAACTTTGCCAGAGACCTGGTGGCCCAGTGGAAGAAGCTGGTTCCTATAGAGCGGTAAGAACGTTTCTTCTTTGCTTGTTCTGCTTATGTCAAATAACTATGTTATGGATTATTGCAAAAATAATCCATAATTATTGTAGGATATATAATGTTTTTTGTTGTTGTTTTCCAGACAGGGTTTCTCTGTGTAGCCTTGGCTGTCGTGGACTTGCTTTGTAGACCAGGCTGGCCTTGAACTCACAGCAGTCTTCCTGCCTCTGCCTCTCAGAGTGCTGGGATTAAAGGCATGTGGCACCGTGCCCATCTAGGGTCTCTCTCTCTCTCTCTCTCTCTCTCTCTCTCTCTCTCTGGACCAGGCTGACCTTAAATCGAGAGATCTGCCTGCCTCTGCCTGTGAGTGCTGGAATTAAAGAAATGGGCCACCGGAGTCCTTTATCCATTTATTTGTTTGTTTGTTTATTAATGCTAAACAGTAACATTTTGTTGGGTTTTTTTTTGGCGGGGGGAGGTTTGATGCTGAGGGTTAAGCCCAGGGTCTCTCACATACTAAGCACATATTTCGCCACTAAACTATACCCTTCTGATTGCTCTTATTTATTATTATGGCGGCTGGGTACATGCTTGGAGGTCAGAGGATAGCCTCTGTCACCATAGGATTAGACTTCATGCTTGCATAGCAAGTATTTTTACCTGTTAATCCATCATGCTGGCCTTAATGTCTTCTTTCAGACAGAGTCTCATTCTGTGGCTCAAGCTAGCCTTGAACATGCTGTGTAACAGGATGACCTTGAATATCTGACTCAACAGTCCTACCTTAGCCTCCTTGGTACTGGGATGATAGATGTGAGCCAGCACTCTTGACCTGGTCTTTGTTGTTGCCCGTTTTGTTTTGTGGTAGACAGGGTCTTCTGTAGCCCATTGGGCCTTGAACTTGCTTTGTAGCAGAGGATGGTCTTGAACTTCTGATCCTCCTGACCCACCTCCCAAGTGTTGGGATTGTAAATGTGCCCTCCATGCCTGAGGTCACAGTCTGTGACTTTGTGTAAAGAGGTCTACGCTGAGATCTCCTGCTTTTGCTTTATTTTAGAAATAATGAGGCTGAGGATCAGGATTTTGAGAAGAACAATTCCCGAAAGCGTCCCCGAGATGCTGTTCAGAGGGAGGAGGAAGTGGAGGGGGACTACCAGGAAAGCTGGAAAGCCTCTGGCAGCCGGTCCTACAGCCCTGAGCACAGACAGAAAAAACACAAAAAACTCTCCGAGCCTGAAAGGCCTCACAAAGCGGCTCACAGTCACGAGAGGAGGGATGAAAGGAAGAGGTGTCACAAAGTGTCACCTCCATATTCTTCAGACCCTGAGTCTTCTGACTATGGCCATGTTCAATCCCCTCCACCTTCCAGTCCTCATCAAATGTATACCGACCACTACAGGTCCCTGGAGGAGGACCATGAGCCTATCATTTCACACCAGAAACCTGGAAAAGTTCATAGTAATGCCCTTCAGGACAGACTGGGGGTTAGTCAAGAACGACACCCAGGTGAACACCAAGGGAAAGGGGCTCTAAGCCAAAACAAGCAGCACAAATCCTCCCACAAGGAGAAACGCTCTGTGGATGCCAGAGGGGAGGAGAAAATCTCTGCCCTGGGCAGAGAGAACTCACACAAGTCCTCTTCCAAAGAGGAAAGCCGAAGGCTGCTCTCAGGGAACAGTGCCAAGGAGAAGACATCCTCTAGTGTCACTAAGAAAGAGAAGGACAGAGAAGGCAACAGTGTCAAGAAGAAGTGTTCACCTGCTCTGGAGGCCGCTTCAGACAACCACCTTAGAAAGCCCAAACACAAGGACTCCGAGAAAACCAAATCTGACAAAAACAAGCAGAGTGTAGAGGGCTTAGACTCAGGGCGGGGGACAGGCGACCTGTTGCCCAAAGCAAAAGACAAAGTTCCCAACCACCTGAAAGCTCAGGAGGGAAAAGTAAAAGCTAACTCGGATCGAAAGTCAGCAGGCTCGCTGCCTAAAGTAGAGGAGACAGACATGGATGACGAGTTTGAGCAGCCCACCATGTCGTTCGAGTCGTACCTCAGCTATGACCAGCCCCGGAAGAAAAAAAAGAAGACTGTGAAGGCTTCAAGCACAGCACTTGGGGAAAAAGGACTTAAAAAAAAGGATTCTAAAAGCACTAGTAAAAACCTGAACTCAGTTCAGAAATTACCCAAGCTGAATGAAAACAAGTCAGAGAAGTTGCAGCCAGCTGGAACCGAACCCACCAGGCCTCCAAAGGTAACCTCTGCACTCTGTCTCCAGCCTGCTGAGTGCACAGAGCCTGACTTGCTGCCGTACAGCCGGTTGAGTTCGATTACTGGTAATACTCTCCGGGCCTCACTAGCACCTAGGGTGGATGGTACCCAGGATAAGAATTATTCTGGGCTAGGGAGGTAGCTCAGTAGTGCAGTGCTCACTGAGAGTATATGAGGTCCTACATTTACTTCTTATCAAAAAAATTTTTCCTAAGGCGTTGGTTCTGCCCTGTCTACATTTATTTTTTATCCAATGGTGTGAGTCTTGATTTTTGTACCCGTCTAGCCTGGAGCTATCTGCCTGTGCAGTGTGCTTGGTTAAGTCTGCCCACGGGAAGAAAGCTGTGTCACAGGCTGGGCTCCGCACCGTCTCTTGCAGGTCTCTGCTGTTGTGCTGCCAGCATTGCCAGACATCCCCTTACCTGCCATCCACGCCAACTACCGTCCACTTCCTTCCCTCGAGTTGATTCCCTCCTTCCAGCCAAAGCGAAAAGGTAATTTTGGATACCTTTTCATTTATTTTACTTTCAGTTTTTTGAAACAGGGCCTCATTGTGTAGCCTTGGCTAGCCTGGAACTCACTCTGTAGACCAGGCTGTGTAGTACTCGTTTTTTAGAGTTCCTTGAAGCCCTCCCTTCCACTAACCCTTTAACCCTAGGTAGGAAAAAGGTTAGTGGGGAGAGGGGCAAAGACCCCTTTATATTTCCTGGCTGTTTAGGGTCAGTGTGTTCTTTTGGGGGTACACCAAACTCTGTCAACAGCAAATGTGTAGCAAACAGTTTCCTCCAAGCAATGCTCCCCAAAGTCTTTCCATCTGTCTGCTCCAAACTGCCACACTGCCGGTCTCTGGTCTAAACAACCACCTGCTACCATACACGCTACACCTTCTCTTTCTGGGCTCGTATTTACAGTCTCAGAACCTAGACCACGCCCCTCTCTGCGCCATACCCTACAGGAGATAATTAACAAACTGAAGCCCAGCTGAAATCCCACCTTTGGGATTAAAACAAAAACATATTTACATAACATAACTGAGTTTACAAAGAAACCAAAACTTCCATTACAAGGCTGTCTTTAAACTCAGATTCACCTGTCTCTGCCTCCCAGGTGCCAGGATTAAAGATTTTATTCCTTATTTTACCTGTATGAGTGTTTTACTTGCATATATGTCTGTGCCCAAAGGGGGCTAGAACAGGATGTTGGAGCCCTTGGGGCTGGCGTTGTAGAACATGGTGGGCAGCCATGTGCTCTAGACCTTTTGTGACTTGCTGGTTTTTCTCTTCCTGCAGCATTCTCTTCACCCCAGGAAGAAGAAGAAGCTGGGTTCACAGGACGCAGAATGAATTCTAAGATGCAGGTGTACTCGGGTTCCAAGTGTGCCTATCTCCCCAAAATGATGACCCTGCACCAGCAGTGTATCCGGGTGCTGAAGAACAATATTGACTGTGAGTCAACGACTTCTCAAACATTGCCACACTGGGACATTGTCACTGGGGAGTTTGGCTGCTATTCATCACTCACCTTCTCTCCTCTGGCTTCTCTGCAGCTATCTTTGAAGTGGGAGGAGTCCCCTATTCTGTTCTTGAACCTGTCTTGGAGAGGTGTACACCTGATCAGCTCTACCGAATAGAAGAATGTAATCATGTAAGTGTCCTAAGCAGGAACAGTGCAGCAACCTGGCTCTGTTTCCAAAAGTAGCTTTGTCTCTGGGTCTGCTGTGGTGGAAGGGCAGATCACTGTTCTGGGCATATTTGGTTTGCATCTGGGCCTACAAACAAGAATACTTTTTGTGCTAGTTCTGGGATCTTGCTTTGTTTTGGTTGGTTTTTGGTTTGTTTTTTGTTTTTTTTTTTTTTTGAGACAGGGTCTGCCTGTCCTGGAATTCACTGTGTCAACTAGGCTGGCCTCAAACTCAGAGAGATCCACCTGATTCTGCCTGCTGAGTGCTGGGATTAAAAATATGCACCCCTATTCCCAGCCTTTTTTTTTTTTTTTTCCTCTCAAGACAGGGTTTCTCTGTGTAGCTCTGGCTGTAGCCCTAGAACTCACTCTGTAGGCCAGGCTGGCCTGGAACTCACAGACAATGCTTCTGCCTCTGCCTCTTGAGCACTGGTTACCTTTTTTTTTTTTCCTTCAAGGCAGGCTTTCTCTGTGTTGCCTTGGCTGTCCTGGAACTTGTGACCGTAAACTCACAGAGGTCCTCCGGCCTCTGCCTCCCAAGTGCTGGGATTAAAGGCATGTGCCACCGCTGCTATGTTTTCGAGACAGGGTTTCTCTTTGTAGCCCTGGCTGTCCTGGAACTTGCTCTGTAGATAAGGCTGGCCAGAGCTGCCCAGGAATTTACAGAGATCCTCCTGCCTCTGCTGCTTGAGTACTAGGCGTAAAGGCGCATGCCACTACCACACAGCTACCTTTCGTGTTGTTTTGTTTTTATTTAGTGATCTGCCTTCTTTCTAGTAGTGTGGTACTGTAATTAATGCTAATCTGTAGCCGCTGCCTCCACACATCAGGTGAAGGGAAATGTGTAGGAGAGCTTGCATGGAAGCACGTCCTGGTTCTGATTTCAGGTGTTGATTGAGGAAACAGATCAGTTGTGGAAAGTTCACTGTCACCGAGACTTTAAGGAAGAAAGACCAGAAGAGTATGAGTCCTGGAGGGAGATGTACCTTAGGCTTCAGGATGCCAGAGAACAGCGGCTGCGCCTCCTAACAAACAATATCCGGTCTGCACATGCCAATAAGCCAAAAGGTAAAGGAAGTGGGAGCTGGGCCGGGGCAGCCAGCTGGGTGCCTCAGTCCCTGAGTCTCAGTGGTCTGGTGGGTACAGGCCACCATCTTCTAAATGTCTCTTTGCACGTGGGCAGGGGTAGTTTTTCTTCTGCTTTAGGCTGCTTTTAGAGACTGGATTCAAGGGCCCCATGAGCCCTAGTTACATGAGTTCTATGGGTTACAAGCCTTTGAGGGTTCAAACAACCCTTTCACAGGGGTCACTTAGCACCATTGGAAGAGATACACAGACATTACCGTTCATAACAGTAGAAAAATTACAGTTATAATATAGCAACGAAAGTAATGTATGAGTTGTGCACAGTGGCACGTGCCTGTAATCCCAGCATTGGGGAAGGCAGAGGCAGGTGGATCTCTGAGTTTGAGGGCAGCCTGGGCTACAAGGAGAATCCAGGACAGCCAAGACTAGACAGAGAAACTGTCCCGAAAAAAACAATAATTTTGTGGTTGGGCTCACCACAACATGGGGAACTGTATTAAAGGGTCGAAGCATGGCTGGGCATGGTAGTGCACACCTTTAATCCCAGCACTTGGGGAGGCAGAGGCAGGCAGATCACTGTGAGTTTGAGGCCAGCCTGGTCTACAAATCGAGTCCAGGACAGCCAAGGCTACTCAGTCTTGACAAAAACCAAACCAGAACAAAACAAAAATCTCAGCATTAGGAAGGTTTAGAACCACTGGTTCAGACTGTTAAATTGACAAGTAGTACCTTTAAGAAGGTTAATCTTGAGGTTTGTATTCCTCCTTAGGGCGCCAAGCAAAGATGGCCTTTGTCAACTCTGTGGCTAAACCACCTCGAGATGTTAGACGGAGGCAGGAGAAGTTTGGAACCGGTGGAGCAGCTGTCCCGGAGAAAGTCAGGCAAGACCTCTGCTGCTGCATGCTTTACCCTAAAGCAGAGCTGGTGGCCATGAAGTGACTTATTGTGGGCTGCAGGCAAGCAGTGCAGGCTGTGCTCTTGCATGCTTCCTGAACCTGGACTTTACGGCTCTGCCCCTAGGGTCCTGACCCACTGCTTTAGTCAGGGACCCAGGTCAATTATGCGGGGAACAGCACCTGGCTAAAGGGAGAGCCCTTCTGCTTTCATTTCCCTCACTTAAACACCAAAACTATTTCTAGGGTTGAAGATACAGCTCAGCCAATAAAGTGCTTGAGGACCTAGTTTGACTCTCAGCACTCTCGTTAACAGGCAGATGGGGTGGTGTGCACTTGTGATCCTAGTGCTGAGCAAGGCGTGACTGGCTGGCCTATGCAGTGAGCTCCAGGTCACTGAGAGACTCTCTTGTAACTGGGTGTCTCCTGAGGAATAAACCCAAGTTGACTTCTGGCCACCACATGCCACAGGACCCACATCTGTTTAGACACACATACCAAAACGAAACAGATTTCCAGAGTGACTAGATTTTTCTAGGCCACATGAGCATTTTCAAATTCTAGACTGACCTGTTAACAGGCAAAGTTTAGTGATAACTGTCCTCACTGAGGGCTAGCAGCTGCCTCTGAACATTCACCAGAACCCAGTGGACCAGGCCCATTGCACAGAGTCACACAGCAACAGCTGTGCTTGGATCGTGTGCTCCCAGCTAACTGTCGGCTTTGTTCTGTATTGCAGGATTAAGCCAGCACCATATACAACAGGAAGCAGCCATGTTCCTGCCAACAACAGCAGCAGCAGCTTCCATTCCAGCCCTGAGGAGCTGGCCTACGATGGGCCCAGTACCAGCAGTGCCCACATAGCTCCAGTGGCCAGCAGTTCTGCTTCCTATGATCCTAGGAAACCAGCTGTGAAGAGTAAGCATCTTTGGTGGGACCAGGGCTGTGGGTTCTGGGGATCCTGGCATAGGTGTTAGTTAACTGGACATCGGTCACCAGCCAAGGGCAGGCTGGCCCTCCTGGGGTGTTTTGTGCTTAGCTCATCTGAGACCTGTTGCTACCATGGGAGACTGGGTGGGGGATGGTGGTTCTGGGTACTATTTACTGATTTGAATGTGTATATTGCAAAGTCAAATTGTGGGCATTGTGGCACCAAGAGTCAACAAAGACTCCTGATTTACCTCTCGCAGCCATCTACGAGCATATCAGCCAGTCTTCAAAAGCTGTGGTGTCAGAGGTGCTGGTGGTTCTGTGCCAGCAGGGTCTGCAGGGTTTCTTTGGCAGCTTTAGCAGGTAGTTCCTGCTCGTTGTTATATTTGTGTGGGGTATCGGGAGGGCACACAGGCAGGGGAGCAAACTCAGCCTGGCTTTTGCTGTAAACCGCAGTGGTGCATGTGTGCGCTGCCACCGTCTGAGACAGCCGCCTCCTCTTTCTTCACAGAAATTGCCCCAATGATGGCCAAGACAATTAAAGCATTCAAGAACAGATTCTCCCGACGATAAGCAGGGCTAGCCTTGGGTGTGGAGTCTGGGAGCAGGAATACAGGGACAGTGGGCACAGAAGAAGAGGATGTCCACAGAAGACCCATCTCTTTTGCTTTGTGGAACTTTGGTTCCTGTCTCCTGCACAGTTGCAGGTACCTCCCTCTCCCCGCGCACCTCAACCCTGCACCCTGCCTGGAGCACACTTCAGATTTCTGAAGACAGTGTGTGTGCCTCAGTCTTACTGAGGACTTTAAGATCAGTTATAGTTTTGTTGCTAATTAGCATCTTTGTAAACTATAAGACGTAGTTTTAATTAATAAATATTGCCCCCAGATATATTTATAATACCCCTAGGGGTTTTTTTGTTTTTCTTTTTTTTCTTTTTTCTTTTTTTTTTTTTTTTTTTGTCCTCTATGTATATTAAGCCTTTTGTTTTCTAGGTCCTTTATTAAAGTTAAAGTTAGATGAGCCTAGCAAAAGCCATTCTTCTCCTAGGTCAGCTCTTCTGAGTAGACACTTGTCCACTGTACCCCCAGAGCCTGTGTGTCACTCCAAGCCCACATATTGGGCCAGGAGTGAGTGAGTGCCAGAATGCCTGTCCTCCCTCTGAGACCCTGGGCAGGTTCCTTTCTTTCTTATCCTTCAGTAGTATTTGTTAAGGAAGGCTGTTTGCAAAGCGTAAAGTCCTTCCTAAATCATCTTCAAATCACACTCCTCGTCCCTGTTTAAGGCTCACTAGAGGACAGAACCTTAAGAGATCAAATTGTGTAGGACCTCAGCAGTTTTATAATTTCTAGTTTCTGGTTCAGTATTTTAACCACCCCCTCCTTATTTTTCCTTTCCCCACACCATGGGGAAACACAGACATGGCAGGGCTTTTGTAGCTCTGAATGTGATTTGGGAGGTTTGAAAAGCCAGCACTTTAATCTCTTGTTCTCTATGAATTACTACTAAGAGTGAATGATTTAAAACATTGTAGTGTTGTGTTGGAAATTGCTTCTGTTTGAAAGGAAAGATCATGTGACTGGGAGAGCACAACAGTTTGCTGGGTCTGGCAGAGAACTTGGTGCTGAAGCCCCTACCTTCTGAGTGCAGGCCAGAGTTAGAAGGAAAGGGCCACCTTGGGAAGGGGCTGGGCTGTACCCCAGGATGGGAAAACCTGGTCCCAGCCAGCCAGTTCCGGAGGAAGGCTTATTCTTCTTTCCAGTTGACATGGGACAAGATCAGAACTAGGAGGGCAGTGCCAACTCCTCTTTGCCATCAGAGAACAAGGAGCTGGTAGGGTTCACTTGTCTGTGAGCCAGGTGAAAGGTTCTATGAACTTGAGGGGACAGACAGTCACTAAATTGGGCCATTGCTCCTGTCTACACTTTTTTAACCAACCTGGAGGCCTCAGGCTAACAAAGACTCCAAGGCAGCACAGGAAACCTGCACAGCTAAAGCTGGGCCTGCCTTACTGTGCATTGCAACACAGGGTGCCTGTTGCCATGGGACATAAGTATTGCTGAGTTTTTAATTTGTATTTTGGGATTAAGTAAAGCATTGTTACTCTTGATGGCGTGTTTCACTATACCACCTCTGTCTTAGCCTGACCTCCAAATCTAACATCAAGTCTGTTACCTGAAGTCCAGGGGACATTTGCACCAGGAGCCAGCCCCTGCTGCCCAGAACAGCCCCCTCTGGGTGTTGAGCACCTCAGATTTATGCCTTAGCTGTGTTTCCGAGACTTCCCTTTGCCGTTTTTCCTGTTGCGGATTCAGTTATGTATGATTTAATTCCCCTTCTTAGGAGTTCGTAGGCTTAGGGGGAGAAAGGACACACATTTGTCCATCCAGGGTCAGCATCCAGTTTGGCACATAAAGTTTTCTGATGCAGCCAGTTTGCTTAGAGCCAGATCCTCCACCCCTTCAAGAGTGTCTGCATCAGGAATATGGTGAGAACAGTGAGGGGCCCAGGAAGCCAGCTGTCTCCACAGCCCTTCACCAACATGCACAATGGCCACAAAGCAGACACAGTGATGTTCAACTTTTGGTCACATTTGTAAAAACTTGTGCAATTCTTTTCTGCGCTACACTACTACAGATCACAAATGACAGATTCGCCCTTTGCGATCCTCGGTGTTACAAGGGGTTCTCAGGGGCGTTCTTTCTTTGTTGTGGAGGCAGGAGGGGCAAGAGTAAGCACCATCCTGCTCTGCATTTGTATTTTGGTCCCAAAATGTAAATACAATTTTCTATGTTACTTTTTTGTGGTAACTACAAGATGAATATTTTAATTAGATAAGTTATACAAAAAGGAAAACCCCACGTCTAATAAAAAGCAAAAAAAAATTGTACCTGTTGAGCCTTTCTTTCTTTTATTATTATTATTATTATTATTATTATTATTATTATTATTATTATT
>NW_026591598.1:13856618-13935405 GCF_907164565.1 Psammomys obesus | reverse complement strand
TTATTATTATTATTATTATTATTATTATTATTATTATTATTATTATTATTATTTTCTGAGACAGGGTTTCTCTGTGTAGCCTTGGCTGCCCTGCACTCACTTTGTAGACCAGGCTGGCCTGGAACTCATGATGATCTGCCTGCCTCTCCCTCCCTGAGTGCTGGGATTATAGGCCTGTACCACTTCGCCTGGCTCCCTTCCTCATTTTGTAAGGGAAGGGATATCAGTCACAGCTGCCTGCTCTTTAATCCTGGGGGCTGTGTTCCCACTGAAGCAGCTGCTGCAGCACCTTGGAAGCTCAGCGTATTTATGGTATACAGCTGAACTTGGGGGTCGGGGGCCCGTTATGGTATGCAGCTGTACAGGGAGGCAGGTTTGGCTAATCTCAGTAGGGAGCAGTCTTAAGGTAGCAAACATCTTGGGGCCATGAGGAGAGCCAAGATAAACATTTTCTGTATACAGTCAGCATTCACACAGGCCAAAGCAAGACTGCCATCCCTCTGAGCCTCACCTGGGAAAGGCTTTGCCCTCCCATGTCAAACAATGCACTTTCACCCAGGCCTTTATTTGCATCTTGTAGGCCCAGCCTTAAAGGATTTGGGGTTTCTGCCCAAAGCATAGCAGGACCAGAGAGGAGTTTCAAAGACAGCAACAACAAAAGGGACTTGTGTGTAAGGAGCAGTCGCTGGCGGCCACTGCTGTCTCTTGCGATACTTGGAAGACCTGAGGCCCAGGCAGTAACCCCATTGTACTGTTAGGAGCTGTGACTCAGAGGTGGGGCAGTATAGCCATGTTACATATCTTCAAGAGGCAGAAAAGAAAAGTTTGAAACTCAGGTTCCTGGACTCAGACGGTGAGCCCCACTGGCTTCCTTGCAAGTGGGAAGAGCCCAGCCAGGTAAGTCTCAGTCTTCCCTTATCACCCTGAGATCTTAAAGAACTCGAGAAGAACCTGCTGTGTTGCCCCTGGATGAGCTATACAAGTGTCCGCATCTGCTAGAGGAACCAAAGGCTCTCAAGGCACCACCCCTGCATAGATCTGCTGGGTCAGACCCTACTTTAAAGCTTACTCACAGCTGCCCAGTTCTGCTAGCCCTTTTCTCCTTAGTTATTCTGTTTATATTAATAGAGGAAATTATTACAGTAGCAATTATTCATAAACCAGCTACTTTCCAAATAAACAACACAGAGACTTGTAAGGTTTATAACAAACCTTAAAGCATTAGAGTTGGGCATAGATCAACCTTCTAAGCTATCTTGTCTGCTTCCCATTCAAAATCCCAAATACTCGCACATGTTAAATTTGGGCTGCTTCTGCTCCATCAGGCAAGTCCTCAGAGCAAGCTGCTCTTGGCTTACCTGCTCCTGGTTACCCCATGGCAACCTCCTGTCTCCCTCCATCTCTGTTGCTCTCCTCGTGGTCCTCCTGAGACCCCAAACCCAGAAACCTTAGCTCTGCCTACCTTTCTTCTGCCCGTCCTACGCTGTCAGCAACTTTATTAACCAGTCAGGGATACTAACTTACATCACATGGTTCAACATATATAACGATGCCCGTGGAAGGGCACTGAAATCAGCATCTGAAAACAGTGCTCGAGACCTCCTTCCTCCACCATCTAAAAGAGGGCATTCTTGCCATGTGGTCTAGACATCCCCTTCACTCCCCGCTTGACTATAGTTGTCAGTATTAGAGAAATTCCATCAAAGCTAATTCTGGAACGGTGTATCTGGTGGGTGATTGTACCTGCAGCGCTTGGCCTCATTGTTGTCCAGCCGGTGCCTGTGTTAGATCTTGCTCATTATGCACCTTCTCCATGCCAGGCAACACTTGGTCCTGATGCACTATCAGTTCTTACATGGATCCTAGGTCATGATTTTGTTTTGTTTTTGTTTGTTGGTGGAGGGTGAGGCAGAGTTTATGTAGCTCAGGTTGTCCTCCTGCCTCAGCCTCACAAATGCTGGAGTTACAGAAATGGACCACCATGCCCAGCTCCATTTTAAAAATAAAAGCAAAAGCCTTTGATCCCACAATCCCAGCGCAGGAGGCAGAGGCAGGAAGATCTCTGAGTTTGAGGCCAGCCTTTTCTACAGAGCAAGTTCCAGGGCAGTCAGGCTACACAGAGAAATAAGGAATTTTAAGTATAAAGAATCCTATTGCTGCCTTTGGGACAGGGGCAGTGGGGTTGTGTACAGGTACGCATATGCCTGTGTGTGCTCATAAAGGCCAGATGAGGATACCGGGTGCCCTGCTTTATCACAGTCCATCTTATCCGCTTGACACGGGCTCCCTCGCTGGACCTTGAGCTAGGTTGGTTACCTGTCTCTGCTCCGTCCGTTGTCTCCCCACTGGAATTAGAGGTGCACGTGTGTGGAGAGGTTGGGTTAGGACCAGGACTGAGGTCCTAGAATTTGTCTTGGGCAGTAGTGCTGCATGTTTGCCTGACTCCAGAGCACCTGCTCTCAGAATGTACACTTCCTCAGACACAGACAAACATGGCCAGTGGTTTCAGGAGCAAAGCCTCAAGGGCACAGTCACTACCGAGAATGCCTGTCTGCTACATGGACCTGATAAATGACAGAATCCTCTGTGTGCCTTGGCACCTTCCAGATGCCTGGCATCTCAGCAGTTCTCTTTTCCATGAGTCTCCCTGACTATTTAAGTAGAGAAATATTACAGTTCATCTTCAAATTCCACTGGACCTTCCTTTCTATGACGACTGTCTGAATGTTCTTCAAAGACTAATGAAGTTTCAGGTGTCCTCAAGTTTCAAATCCACCCAAAGTTTTTCACACATGCTCTGTACCCAGAGTGCACATTAAAAAAAAAAAAAAAAAAAGCCATGGCCAAGACTGACAAGCAAGGAGCCTGCATGCATCTAACCTAGGCCTTCTGTTAAAGTTGTGTAGCAGCGTGGTGTTTTTGTGGGACTCCTAACGGAGGGCATGGGGGCTGTTTCTGATGCTTTTCCCTTTTTGCTTTTGCTTTGGGGACTGTTGTCTTCCTACTGGGTTGCCTTGTCCAGCCTTAATATAAGGGGAGGTCCTAGTCTTCTTGCAATTTGATATGACATGTTTGGTTGATATCCCTGGGAGGCTTACCCTTTTCTGAAGGGAAATGGGAGGGAGGAGTGGATCAGGAGGGAGGAGGCCAGGGGAGGGAATGGAGCGAAGGGAAACTTCAATAAGGATGCAGTATATGAGAGACTAAATCAAAAGAAAACAAAACAAAAGCAACAGAAGGATTTTGGCCTGATTATGTCCTCTTCCCCTCCCCCACGAGTTCTGATGTTGAAATCCTAAAATCCAGCATGATGGGGTTAGGGGGCAGGGCCTTTGGAGGTAACTAGGTCATGACAGCTTTAGCTTTGTGGAGAGGATATTCTCTGTGTAAGAAGAGAAATGCAAGCATGTGGCACATGCTTGTAATCCCAGCCCTCAGAAGGCTGAGGGTTATGAGTTCAGACCAGTCTGGGTTACATGACTCCATATTTAAAATTTTTTAAAATCAAAAATTTGAGAACTGCTTCATTGAGTTTGTCACAAATAGTACTGTAGCTCTTGCCTGCAGGGCCAAGGGTCAGACCTCGGAAGTGTGGTCATCACACGCCTGTGGGGTTTATTGTCATCCCATCCCTGATTACGTAGCTAGATTTGGCCCTTGTCCTCCAGAAGCCGTGGTGTCGAGGCTGGAGAGAGGGGTCAGTGGTTAAGAGAATTGCCCTTGCGGAGAACCTTGGTGTAGTTCCAGCACCCATGGGGTGGCTCACGACCATTGATAACTCCAGTTCCAGGGGATCTGATATCCTCTTCCCGTCTCTGAGCAACCAGGTGCAAACACTGCACAAACACCCATACACTAAATTAAAAATAAAAAAGTAAAGCTGTGTAGTAGAGAATCATCAGATAGCTGCCTGAATAAATGTTTAAGATACAGTATTCCAGGCTGAGGAGATGGCTCAGTGAGGAAAGCACTTGCCACACGTGCATGAGAACTGGGGTTCAGATCCCCAAAACTCATGTAAAAAGCCAGCCATGGCTACAGTTGCATCTGTAACCCCAGCCCTGTGGAGGTCACAGACAGCCCAGCTTCCAAACCCTGTGTGAAGGGCGATAAGGCGGAGAACAGGAGAGTGGGACACCTGTTATCATCCTCCGGCCTCCCTAAGTACAATTCAAACTGAAAACAATAATAGCTGGACCCCTCTGAGCCAGAGTGGAGACCCAGGCTGTAATCCAACTCCAGAGTGGGGAGCAGGAAGATTGCAAGTTCAAAGCCAGCCTGGGCGCTAGAGTAAGACCCTGTCTTAAAAAAGACGAACAAAAATAAAACAAGAAACAATCAGCAGAACACCTGCAATTACATGCTTATTGTTGGCCGTCAGTCATTACTGTAACTTAATATGCCGAAAGAGACATTCAGAAGCAAATATCAACAGCTCCCTTTTTCTATTTGTTTTGTTTTGGCTTTTGTTGTTTTGTTTGTTTGCCTGCTTGTTTTGTTTTTCATTTTTCAGGGTTTCTCTGTGTAGCCCTGGCTGTTCTGGAACTCTCTCTGTCGATGAGGCTGGCCTCAAACTCAGAGATCTGCCTGCCTCTGCCTTCCTAGACTGGGTGTGTGAGCCACCACATCTCGCTTAACAGAACTCATCTTCAAGATGCAGAGATGACTTAGAGCACCCACACGGTGACTCACATGGCCTGTACTTCCAGTTCCTGGGGATCTAATGCCCTCTTGTGGTCTCCATGACCAACAGGGTGTATGTACAAATACACACACACATAAGAGCCACACACATAAAAATTAAAAAAAAAAATTAAAAGCAATTCTCTTAATCTAGCCTCACTGAGAAGAAAGAAAGATGGACACAGACTTGGCTGTCCCTGAAGGATGGAAATGTTTACAGAGGAGCCTGGGAATGAAAGAAAAAAGCTTGGAAGCATTTCCTACGGGGCCGCTGAGATGGCTCAGCAGATAAGGGTGCTTGCTGCCAAGACCGATGACTCGAGTTTGATTCCTGGGACCCACATGGTAGAGGGAGAAACCACGTTCAGCAAGTTGTCCATTGTCCTCTGAACCCACATGGACACAGTGATGTTTCCTCCATAAATAAATAAAAGTGTAGTGAAATGACTACTTGACACTCTCAAAAGGCAAGAGATGGCCTAAGGGTCCTAGTGGCTTTTCTGTTGCAATGATAAGACACCATGAGCAAGGCAACTTCTAGAAGGAAGTCTTTATTTGGGGCTCACAGTTTGACAGGGTTTCTGTGACCATCACGGTAGGGAGCATGGCAGAAGGCAGGCAGGCTGGCGAGGTAGCTGGGAGCTTACATCTTTTTTTGTTGTTATTTTTTTAAGATTTATTTATTTTCTTAATTATTTTATGTGTATGGGTGCTCCGTCTTCATGTACATCTGCACACCAGATCTCATTATAGTTGGTTGTGAGCCACCATGTGGTTGCTGGGAATTGAACTCAGGACCTCTGGAAGAGCAGTCAGTGCTTTTAACTGTTGAGCCATCTCTCTAGTCCAAGTTGTTGTTTTCTGAGACAGGGTTTCTCTGTGTAGCTGTGGACTCACTTTTAGTAGACCAGGCTCGCCTTGAATTCACAGAGACTGCCTGTCTCTGCCTCCCTGAGTGCTGGGATTAAAGGTGTGTGCCACCATGCCCAGCTGGGAATTTACATCTTGATTCCACAGACATGAGAAGGAGAAAGCTACTTAGGAATGGGCCTGGGCTTCTGACACATCCAAACCTGCCCCAGGGGCGCATCACCTCCAACAAGGCCACAACTCCTAATCTGTCCCAAACAATTCCACCAACAACAAGGGACCAAATATTCAACTATATGAGGCTGGGGGGGTGGTGGTATGGAGTGGGATCATTCAAATCTCCACATGACCCCTCACCTACCTCAGTTGCTTTTGGTCATGGGTTTTATCACAGGGTTAGATAAGATGAGCGAAAACACTGCACAGAGAACTAGAAATTGAAGGACATCGTGTTTCTTTAGTGAATTCATCCACAGTCAAATAACCAGTCCCAAATGCCAACAGAATAGATGCATCTTCAGTATCATGTGCCATGTGTTCCTGGGTGGTAGCCAGCCACCAGCCTCTGATGAGCACTGCCTCCTTTATCATACAGTTTTCTCACACACTGAACATGTCTACCCCATGGAACTATGGGACCCTGCAGGCGTGACAACATGCAGTGACAGCTGAGCTTATAAAAGGCGCCGTGGTCTTCACCTGCTCTGGTGACAGCCAGCTGCTGTTATATCATGGGTCCACCCGGCAAGGAAGCCAGGCCTGCACAAGCTTGCTTTTACCCCTTTTGCCCCGGAGGCCTCTATCTTGAACCTGCAGGTGACTTCAGGCTCCTGAGAAACCCCAAGTCAGAAGCCATCCAAGGAAACCACGCCCAAATTCTTGACTCAGAAACTCAGATAATAAGTCTTAATTGTTTGAAGCCATAAAACTAGGGAGTTATACCCAGTTCTAGATGGGTAGGGAGAGTTAGGGGACAGAACCCAGGTGTTTTTATAGCCCAAGAAACCAAGTCAGTCTCTCCATCTTTGAATTTGGACTCATCTGCAAAACTTGTTTTGACTAGTGAATCATTATAAACAAACCACAGAAGCAGAGGGTTAAAAAGTTCCTGTGTGGCCAGGTGGTAGTGAGTGATCCAGGCCTTTAATCCCAGCACTCCGGAGGTAGAGGCAGGTGGATCTCTGAATTCAGGCCAGCCTGGTCTACAGAGCAAGTTCCAGGACAGCCAAGGTTACACAGAGAAACCCAGTCTCGAACAAACAAACTAACAAAAATGCCTGTGCTCAGCCAGGTGTGGTAGTGTATTCCTAAAACCTCAGTACTCAGATGGTGGAGGGAAGAGGATTGAGTCAAAGAGAACAGCCTGGACTCTCTAGTGAGAGAGCCTGTCTCTAAATAAACAAATACCCATCAAAATACAAAACAAGCCAATACGGTGTTCAAGAAGTAGAAGTACTTGCTGCCAACATGATGGCTGGGGTAGATCCCCAGGACCTCAGTAGTGGAACGGACTCCTGCAAGTGTCTTCTGACCTCTACAGTTGTACATACACACAATTTTTAAAAATGTGCTTGTGTTGTGATCCCGGGAATGTGGTGACTGTCATCTCTAGAGGATGATTCAGAACATGGCTTTTCTGGAAGGACATTACATCCAAAGACCTTCTAGGTCTGTGTGCTCTGGCCGGAATACAAACAGACCTTTAATCCGGGAGGCAGAGACAAACATCTGAGTCAAAGGTCAGCCTGGGCTAGAGCAAGTTTCAGGTAAAGTGAAGCTTAGCTCCAGGCATGGTGGTACATGCCTTTAATCCCAAACCGTGAAGTTTATAGAAGGAAGCACCCATGTTTAAAATCGATGACTAAAGGAAGGCACAGTGGTACATGCCTGTAATCCTAGCACTGTGGGAGGCAAAGGCAAGCAGATCTCTGTGAGTTCAAGGCCAGCCAGGTCTACAAAGTGAGTCCACAAAGTGGGACTACACGGAGAAACCCTATCTCTGGGGGGGAGAGGGGGGAGAAAGTGATGTCTATTGACTGGCAGAAACAGTGACGAACCAGAGAAAGACTTGATAGACTAGGATACGCCCAACTCTCAGGAGAAGAGAGAGGAAAGGGAAGCTTCTTAAGAGAGAGAGAGAGAGAGAGAGAGAGAGAGAGGAGACAGTTTTTACCTGGAGGTTAATAGAGAAACAGGTTGTAGAGAGAACACAGGTGAAAACTGAATGAGCCAGAGAATGAGAAGGAGCCAGTAGATTAAAGGAGATTGCTTAAATTAGTTTGAGGCCAAGGAGAGCAATTCAGAGACTGAGCAAAAAAGCCAGATTGAATCAGTTAGCTGGGAGAGGAGTTTCAGCCAGCCTAGAGCTCAGTAAGAACAAGAAAGTATGGGCTTATTAAGCAGTAAGTCTCAGAGTCTGAAAACATTCTAGGCCTGCGTTAGACTGTATGAAGGCTAGGAGCTTCCAGGACTAGCGCTAGGTTAGCAGACAGAGCAGTAAGCCTCCCAGACAACAACCGAATTAGGAGAATAAAAATTTCTTATACAATCATCTTGTATCTAAGCTTAGGTACCTCTGCGAGTGCCATGGGCCTCCATCACCCCAGATGACAGCCAGTGTGACTAGACTTTTAGCCCGGGAGAGAGCTACCTGGCGAATCACAGACTGATGGGAGAGAGGACACCTGTTTAAGGCTACCATTTTGGGTGAGTTTTCCTGCCCCTAGGGTAATTGATTCAACCCAACGACTTTTGTGTGTCCTGCCTTTCTCTCCTCTAGGGCATTCTGGGAGGATGTATTTCAGGATAACTATCAAATGAGTGAAAAGCCAGGCCACTTCCTAAGTTTGTCTGGACTTGGACAGCTTACCTTCACCTCTTTCAGCCTCTGTTTTCATCATCTTCAAGTTGGAGATCACCTTAAGTTACGGCCCCTCCCTTAAAGTTCAGGGGAGCTGGGTCAAGTGTTTGCTACACAGAGGGAGGAGCCTAGTTCGGATCCCAAACACCCATGTAGAGCTGAATGTGGGGACATGTGTTTGTGAGCCCAGTGCTAGGGCTGTTCCTAGGGTTGGTGGGGGTCAGGATTCTCCAGAGAGCCACTGGCCAGCCTGACTTTCTGAAACAGTGTACTTCAATGAGAGACCCTGAGGGGGGGGGGGGGGGGGGAAGGGTGGGGGGAGTGCTAGAGAAATGGCCCAGCAGTTAACGCCATGCTGCTCCTCTGGAGGACCCAAGCGCGTGTCCCAGCACCGTTAACAGGCGGCTCACAACTACCTGTTACCGCAGCTCCGAGGGATCTGATGCTCTCCTCCATCCTCTCCATCCTTTCCAGGCACCTGCGCTCATGTGTACATATGTAACCCCCCCTACACACGCACAGAAATCCCCATCCCAGACACGGTTTCTCCGTGTAGCCTTGGCTGTCTTGGACTCACTTTGTAGATGGGCCCGCCTTGAATTCACAGAGATCTGCCTGCCTCTGCCTCCTTGAGTGCCGGGATTAAGAGTGTGTGACATCAGTTCACACTATGAACGCCATTCCATGTGAGCACGAAACTCAAAATGGAAACAAAGGGTCCCTGAAGTATCATGGGAAGGCAACCTGAGGGTCAGACGGTTAAGTCCCTTGCCCAAGACCACATTTCTAGTAAGTCGTAGTGTTTGGAGTTATGGCTGGTAACTAACAATTGAAAACAACCCGAGTCAGCCAAAACTGCACTGAGTTGTCTGTTTTGGTTTGGATTTGAGACAGGGTCTTTCTATATGCCCAGGATGGCTTTGAGTGTGAAATCCTCCTGCATCAGCCTCTCCAATGCTGAGTTTCCAGCAAAACCCACAACACCCATGGTTAGCCCCGGCTGTCCTGGAGCTCACTCTGTAGACCAGGCTGGCCTCAAACTCTGACATCTACCTGCCTCTGCTTCCTGAGTGCCCGGATGAAAGGTGGGCATCTCCACCACCCTACATGTTGAGTTCTTAAATCACATTCTTCCACCTTCTATTCTCAGTGACTACTGAACAGATAGTTATCCTGCCCACAGAACGGATGAGGAAAAGGCCTCAGGGTAGGAAAAAATAGCTTTTTCCTAGTGTCACCCTGTCAGCGGCAGACCCAGCACCTATAGATGACTCATAGCCAAGAAAGCACGAGGACAGAGTTCAAATCCCCAGCAGTCGCGTCAAAGTCGTGTCCCAGGTACACGGCAATCCCAGCTTTGGAGGGTGCAGCCCAGAAGTTTGCTGACCATTTAGCCTGAGGTTCAGTGGAAGACTGCATCAAAAAATAAGACGTTCCTGAACACGATGGCCCACGCCTTTAATCCCAACACTCAAAAGGAAGAAGCAGGTGGATCTCTGTTGAGTTTTTTAGGCCGGCTTTAATCTACACAGTGATTTTTAGGGTAGCCAGACTAGATTTAAAAAAAAAAAAAGGCAAGTGTCCTCCTCTGACGTCCTCAGGCACACACACACATGCACTCACTCACACCAGACTTGGTGGTGCATGCCTTCAATCCCCGAATTTGGAATTTGGAGGGAGGAGGACTGGGAGGAGTTCATTTGAGGTCAGGCTGGGCTATATTAGAACCTATCAAAACATGGAAGGGAAAGGGGGGGTGGGGAAGAAGAGAGAGAAGGAAAAGAGGTGGGAGAAAGTAGTGAGTAGACAGAGGTGGGTAAGAGGGACTGGGCGAGAAGAGAGAGGAGGCAAGCTTTGCTCGCCTGTCAGCCCGGCCTTATCCACCACACCCGAAAGGTGGCTGCTGGGGAAGAAAGCGCCCGCTTTGATCCGGGAGAGGAGGATTCGCGTCCTTGCCGCGCGTCCCTCTCGGACGCCAAGGCGTCCCCAGCCCTTCAGTTTCCACGCCTGAAAGATCACGCTTGGGCTCGACCGCCAGCGTCCAGCTCCGTGGGCGGAGGTCCAACGCCGCTCCCTCCCGGCCCCGCCCTCCGGCCCTGGCGCGCACGCGCCGTGCAGGGGCGCCTTTTACGACGCCTGAGTCGCGGCGCTTGGCGGCGGGCGCGGAGCCGTGCGAGCTCCGCTGGAGCGGCGGCGCCGGGGGAGTCGCGGACGGGCGGGCGAGCGCCGTCGCCATGTCGCACGGCCACAGTCACGGCGGGGGCGGCTGTCGCTGCGCCGCCGAACGCGAGGAGCCGCCGGAGCAGCGCGGCCTGGCCTACGGGCTCTACCTTCGCATTGACCTGGAGCGACTGCAGTGCCTCAACGAGAGCCGCGAGGGCAGCGGCCGCGGCGTCTTCAAGCCGTGGGAGGAGCGGACCGACCGCTCCAAGGTGGGCGGCCCGGGTGGGCCCGGAGCCGCGGGGCCTCGGAGGGTAGACAGACAGGGAAACTGAGGCCCAGAGGAGCAAGGTGGGCGCTTTGCCTTGGTTCCGAGAGGCGGCGAGGGCCGGTGAGGCAGGAGAGCAGACAGGACTGCTGCCTCCCCCTCTTGACCATGGTTCACACGGCTGTCCGACGGCATCATCACCTGGCCCAGGGTCGCGATCCAACCTGGAGCCCAGACCCCTTGGAGAGCTATGTGAAGACTCCCTGGAAGGCTACACATAAGCACTGGTCTTTGAATTCGCAGCCCGGAGCAGCCCTCAGTAGAATCCGTCTAGTTCAGAGGGTCTGTGGTGCTTAGAACATTGAGACCCATTAGCTCCAGGCTATTAGGACCCCGGGGCCGGGGTGGTGGGGCAGGTCCATTTACAGCGCATCTCAGTGTGTAGAACAGGGAAGCCAGATGCCTGAAATTGTAGGCGCTCAGCAGTTACCTGTTGCTTTCTCCCCTGCCCCCCAGTTTGTTGAAAGTGATGCTGACGAAGAGCTTCTGTTTAATATTCCGTAAGTACCTCCTTGGGGCTTGCCTCAGGCGAACCAGGCTTTTCCCAGTTGTCTCTTCCGATGGCTTCATTCACTGGCTGTGTCAAGAGTGCACATCTAGTTCGAGAAATGGGATCAATTACGCTGGTGGGTTTGAGGAAGAAAGTATCGTAGGTTTTTGTTTGTTTGTTTGTTTGTTTGTTTGTTTTTTGTGACTGGAAACGGATGCATTTGTTGAATTAATCATCGAGGAATGGACGTAAATTTCTTAGAGGTTGTGGAGTGACAGGATCTTTGAAATGACTACAAGTGACAGATAAGTAAACCGAGCTAAGAAAGGGAAGGGACCCGCTCTGGGTCACACAGCTGCTTGAGATTCGGTCCCAGGTAGACAGCCTTCTCTTTTGCGTTCTGGCAGATTTACTGGCAACGTCAAGCTCAAGGGCATCATCATCATGGGAGAGGACGATGACTCACACCCCTCTGAGATGAGACTGTGAGTAGCAAGGCCCTCCTCAAAGTCCCCTTTGCCTTTTTGTGCTAACATTTTATTCCAGGGGTGGGGAGATGGCTCGGTGGGTAAGAGTGCTTTCTGTACAAACACAAGGGTCAGAGTTCAAATCCCCAGCACCCAAGTAAAAAAAAAATCAGGTCAGCTTAGCTCCAAGTTCAGAGAGAGAGAGATCCTGTGTCAAGGGGATAAGGTAAAGAGTGATAGAGGAGGGCCTCATGTCCACCCTGGCCTCTCTGTGCATGTGCCACACACGAACACGGACACGGATACACACAAA
The DNA here is from genome assembly GCF_907164565.1 of Psammomys obesus. NCBI lineage: Eukaryota > Metazoa > Chordata > Mammalia > Rodentia > Muridae > Psammomys > Psammomys obesus. The sequence goes on along the minus strand of NW_026591598.1, from coordinate 13,923,234 downwards.
TAGGTAGGTCAGGCTGGGTATGGCGGTGCGCCTGCTCTCACTGTGTAGCCCCAGCTGGCCTGGGACTCACAGAGCTCTGCCTTCTGGGATGGAAGCTGTGTGCTGCCCTGCCCGAGCTGCCTCTTTTGTGTTTTGTGGTGTTGGGGATGGAGCACCAGGCCTTGTAAGCACCAGGTAACTGCTCCGAGGCTGAACCTCCTCCCCAGCCCAGGGACTGATTAGATTAAACATCCTCAGGGCCAGCTGTTTGTCTTTCCCAAATGCTGACTTACCATTCATTCAGACAGCATAAAACAAATGCTAGTCGATGACTTTGCAGTTTCCTTAACCTAGCTGCAGATCCCGGATGTTTGCTGTGGCTGCTCTTATTGCATATAATTAACATCTTTTTCTTTTTGGTGTTTTATGACAGGGTTTTTCTGTGTAGCCTTGGCTGTCCTGGACTTGCTTTGTAGACCAGCCTAGCCTCAAATTCACCAAGATCTGCCTGCCTCTGCTTTCCTGAGCGCCGGGAAAAGGTGTGGGACACCTTGCCTGGCCACAATGACCTTTATGCTGTGATGCTGACATGGAATTGCTCCACCTGCATCTGTGGCCTCGTAGCAAAGTTCCATGATTTATTGTTACCACCCTAGGCAGTTCTCCCTAATGCAGAGTTTACCTTATTCTGGTGTTGCCTTTCTGAGAGAAAAGGGATCTGCTTTGTGAATTCTGCAGAAACACTGAGAAATGTGAAGACAGGGCAGGGAACATAGCTTGGTCAATAAAGTGCTTGCCTAGCAATCGCAGGGACCTGAGTTGCACCCGGGTGAAAATGGTGCTAGAGCGTACTTGTAGTAATCCCAGTGCTGGGAAATGGGGCTCCCTGGCCAGACATTCTCACCTAATTGCTGAACTCCAAGCCAATAAGAGACCCTGTCTCAAGGTGGATGGCATTCCCCAGGATCACATCCAACGTTGGTTGTCCTCTAGCTGCCACACAAGCACCCAGACATAAATTTACACACATACATTAAAAGAGTGGAGAGACGGCTCAGTGGTTAAGTATACTGGCTGCTTTTCCAGAAGACTGAGGTTCGGTTCCCAGCACCCACATAGTGGCTTACAACCATCTCTTTACTCCAGTTCCAGGGGATCTGACACCTTCTGCTGTCCCTGAGGGCCCCACATGCACAAATGAGGTGCACAGACATAGGTGCAGCCATTCACATACATAAAATGATAATAATTTTTAAAAAACTGAAGGGGCCAGAGAGAGCTGGTTCAGAGCTAAAGAGCATGTATGCTGTTGCAGAAGATCAGGATTTGATTCCCAGTACCCACATCAGGTGACTCACAGCTGCCCAAAACTACAGTTCCAGCGGATCCATCACCCCTGCATACACGTACGATACATATACATAAACTTACACAGGCATACACATACACACATAAATAACACATCTTGGGAAAACAATTAAGTGCAGTAGCACTATCTCATGCCTATAATCCTAGCACTTGGAAGGCTAAGGTTGGAGGATTGCTGAGAGTTTAAGGCCAGTGTAGTGAGCCCCAGGCCAGCCTGGGCTACAGAATACAAACAAAAGAAAACAAACAACGTTTGTTTTTTTTTTTTTTGGACAGGCTTTCTCTGTAGCCTTGGCTGTCCTGAACTCACTCTGTAGCCCATGCTGGCCTCAAGCTCACAGAGAATCGCCTGCCTCTGCCTCTTGGAGTGATGGGAACAAACAACATTTTGTAAAGTTTTAAAATAACAAAATTAGTTTGGGGCTAAGGTTGTAGTTCAGTGGTAGGGGATTTAGCATGCCTGAGGTCCCAGGGCCAGTTCCTACCACTCTTAGAGAGGACCAGAGTTCGATCCAGTACTCAGGTTGGACGGCTCACAATTATCTGTAACTCCAGCTCCAAGCTTTCAGGCTGGCCTCCTTCAGCACACATCCTGTGTGGCATTCAGTCAAACAGACACAGACAAATAAAAATAACGAATCTTTGAAAGCATATCTCTGTGTTGAATCATTTTAAGTAAAGTGGATGTTTGATCTGGTACATTTTGGATACTTAGTAACTGGGGAAGTTCACTTGGCTGTGGCTCTGGTCAAGCTGCTCTTTTCCTGTGGCTGTAGTTAAGAGTATGGTCTGTAGAGCAAGGTGAGTTCATTTTCACGCTGTAGCCTTGCTAGTTGCTCCTTGACTTCTGGGTACTGTGTATCTATGTGCTTTGATGTGTGTGTGCCTGAGGGTATGTAAATATGTTTGTGCACTGTGGTGTGTAGTAGCCATCAAGTGGGAACCTCAACTGAGAGCCCTTAACTGCTGAGACATCTCTCCAGCCCCATGGTTTTTACTTACTTGTTCATTTTTTTTCTGAGAGAAAGGCTTTCTACAGAGTCATGGCTGCCCCGGAATATAGAGATTTACCTGCCTCTCTCCCTCCTGTGTTCTCAGATTGAAGGTGTGAGCCACCATGTGCCTCACGCCTGGCAGGTTTTTTGTTATTTGTTTTTTGTTTTGTTTTTGAGACCAGGCCTCACTATACAAGCTGGTCCCTAACTGAGGGTGACCTTGAGCTATGCTCCTCCCATTTCTGCTTCCCAGGTATACTGCTATGTCTGAGAAGCGCCCCCCACCCCCAGCAGAGGACCAAACCCAGGGCCTTGTGCTTGCTAGGCAAGTGCTCTACCACTGAGCTAAATCCCCAACCCCAGCTTTTTTCTTTTTAAAGGCTTTTTTATTTGTTTTGTTTTTCCAGAAAGGGTTTTGTTTTTCTCTTTTTTCTTTTTTGTTTTTTTCAAGACAGGGTTTTTCTGTGTAGTTTCAAACCCATGGCCATCTTCCTGTGCCAGCGGCAGTCACCTGGTTCACTGGGCCTGGTCGTTAGGCATAGTTGTTCTAATGTGCCACAGGATGCGCACTAGAGGGTGGTCCTTCTCCCTGGCTGCACCCTGTGCTAGTTAACCATTCCTCCTGTGTTCACACCCCTCTCGGGCTCTAGAAATCACTTCTCTAGGCTCCACGGGGTCAACCTGCTTCCTTCTAGGTATATGCGTGAGCATGCAACATTTGTCCTTCTGTGTTCAGCTTATTTCACTTAATATAATATCCTCTAAGTTCATCTACATTGCATCAAATGACAGATTTTATTCTTTTTATAACTGAATAGCATCCCGTAGTGTCCTTACGTCACATTTTCTCAGCCCACTCGTCTGTTGATAGGATTGAGGTTCAGTCTTTGTCATGGCTATTGTGAATAGTGTCATAATAAGCAGCAGATGGCGGCAGGGGTGCCCGTCTCTCCCACACTTACTTCCTTTCCTTTGGGTTCACTCAGGGAAGTGTTAGAAACCCCTAGTTTACATTCCTATCTATAATGTTTGTGTATTCCCCAGTCTCTGCTCCCTCACCAGTATTTATTTCTTGTTTTTGTTTTTTGTTTTTTGTTTTTCTTTTTTTGTTTTTTTTTGGTAGTAGCCATTCGGAGCATGAGATGATAGGGCATGGTTTAGATTTGCATTTCCTTGGTTAGTGACTGAACATTTTCATATTCTTGTTGGCTTCTTGAATGTTTTCTTTATGGGGTTTTGAGACAGAGTCTTCCAGTAGAGCCCAGACTGACCTCAAACTGGGGATCTTCCCGGCTCCCAAGTGCTGGGATTACAAGTATATATTGTTGGGCTCAGCCTGTGTGTCTTTTGAGAAAAGTCTTTTCAGGTCCTTTGACTGTTGTTTAATCACATTATGTGCTCTTTTGCAGTTGAGTTGAGGTCCGTATGTATTCTGGACATCATTTACCCCTGTTGGAGTAGCTTGCGCGTACTTGTGTCATTCTGTAGGTTGAAACATGGATTTTTAACTACAGTGCTACACTGCCTCATAATGCTGCTCGTGAGTGCTCACTGTTATTATCCTGCTGTGGATCACTCTTAGAAACACTGGGAAGCAAACACTTGCTTTCTTCAATGACACACATGCTGCTGCAGTGAAAAGATAGCCTCTCCTTACGTGGTGTGTTAATCAAGTGCCCTGAATTGACGTGCAGTGAAAAGATAGCCTCTCCTTACGTGGGTGTGTTAATCAAGTGCCCTGAATTGACGTGCAGTGAAAAGATAGCCTCTCCTTACGTGGTGTGTTAATCAAGTGCCCTGAATTGATTGCAGCTAAGTCCTTCGGAGTTTGTTAGTTGCTTCTCTTGTTTTATTTTTGTTTTTGATATTTTCTTTACTGGCAGTTATACCTTACCTTTCTAAAGCCTGTAATGAGTTTGTCATCTTTTTGAAGCTGTACTCTTTTTGAAGCTGAAGCCCCCAATTGTAGATTTTAAGAAATATTGGCAGAAGAGTGGCACAGGCCTTTACTCTCAGCACTTGGAGGCAGAGGCAGGTGGATCTCTGAGTTCAGGGCCAGCTTGGGATACAGAATAGAGAGACCCTGTGTCTAAAAAAAATAAAAAAGGAAAAGAAATATAAATATGATGGTGTTTGGGGGACTTTTGGACACAAAACCTGATCTTATCTCTTAACTGTGTCTGATGTGTTTCTGCCAAAGTATGCATTTTCCATGCGTCAGCTGCTTTGTTACTTCCCGTGTCAGCATGCGCTGAATGTGCTGCGTCGACTCTTCTCCCTGCAGTCCCCGCTTGTGACCTAGCATCTCAAGCCACTTGAAGATGCCTCTGGACTGTGCTACGGTTCCTAGCTCTGTCCTTGCTTTTTTTCCTTCTTCTCCTTCTCTCTCTCCCTCCTTTCTCTTTCAGGGTGAGATCTTGCTGTGCTGCCTCTAGTAGCCCCAAATTAATTCTGCTCAAGCAATCCTCCAGCTTTGATCTCCTTGGTGGCCAGGGCTGCAGGCTTGTGCTGCCCTTTTAGCTTTGCCATTGGCCTAAGGATGTTTTTATGTAAATGCCAGTAAAACGCCATTTTGCTCCTAACTTTGATCTCCTTTTGATGGAACTGAGGCTAGTTGAGCAGTCAGTAGGAAGTTTACGGCCCTGAAAAATTTAATAATACATATGCCTTCACTTTTCCTCCCTTTTATCCCTCAGGTACAAGAACATTCCACAGATGTCGTTTGATGATACAGAAAGGGAGCCAGATCAGACCTTTAGTCTGAACCGAGATGTCACAGGAGAATTAGAGTATGCTACAAAGTAAGCACAGGACCTGTCCTTCACTCTCTGTATCTTGTCTTTCTTTATTTTGGAGACAGGGTCTTGATCTATAGCCCAGGCTGGCTTTGAACTCAGAACTGTATGTCTCCCCAGAGGACAGGATGCCCTGCCATGGCCTGTGCCATGCTTTTTCCTCACTTGCAGTGAGCATGCAGCCTATGAGCTTGCCTCTGTGTCTTGGTCAGCATCCTGTTCTTTGAGCACTGGAAATGAGTTAACAACAGAGGAAGTTTGCCCCTTGCCATGGCTGCTTTTGGCAGAGATCGGTGTACATCACAGACTTGTTAACCTGGAGGTATTGGGCAGTCCTGTGTGAGCAGCGAGTACGGCTTAAGAAAAGTGTTTGCCGAATTCCTCTGCAAAGTGGTGCTCATGGCAGACTCGGTTACCTGCGCCCACCTGGTCTCTTCCTTAGTGTTCTCTTCCTTAAGGGTGAAATCAACATGATAAACATGGCTTGGTCACACACCATTCCTGTTTCTTGAAGTTAGGAGCACTGGATATTCCTTTCTTGCCATATCTTCCTGGCTGGACTGGAATTGACATGTAGACCAGACTGCCGTTAAACTTGTAATCCTCCTGCCTCTGCTTTCTGGGTATGGTGCTGACCTGTGCCACGTGCCAGGTGTGTTGTTTATTCATCTCTGTCCTTACTGCCTGAGACAAGGCCTGGTAGGTGCTTGGTAAACGTTCGCCTGCTGCTCCAGAGGAAAGTGGGAGGAAGGATCAGGTGTCTGGTAATTGCTTTCAAGCTGGGGCTGAACTGTTGTCCCCCTGTGGCACACACCGCATGATAACCTGTGTCTTCTTTCTCGCTTCCTTTCCCATCCTCCAGAATTTCCCGGTTTTCAAATGTCTATCATCTTTCCATTCATATTTCAAAAAACTTTGGAGCAGATACCACAAAGATCTTTTATATTGGCCTGAGAGGAGAGTGGACTGAGGTAAGAGAGATTGATGAATGTGTATCTGCACAGCATGGGGCAGGAACTCCAGGGAAAGAGCATATAGGGTATTGGTTGCTCCGCCTGTTTATCATTTTTCTTTTTTTGTTTGTTTGTTTGCTTGAGACAGGCCCTCATTATGTAGCCCTGGCTGGCCTAGAACTCATTTTGTAGACCGGTCTTGCCTGAGTCTCAAAGAGCCTGAATGCATGGCTTTTCTTGATTTTATCGTACTTTCTTCATTGGATAGACTCTAAGCTTTTTATTCATGTATTTTCTGTATGTATTTGTATGTGCATGGGTATAGGGGTATGTGCTATGGTATGTGTAACTCAGAGGACAACTTATGGGAGTTACTTCTCTTTCCACCCTTGAAAACCTCTAGAACTTAGGTCGTCAGGTTTGGCAGCAGGCACCCTTACCTGCTCCCTTATTTTGCTGGCCCCCCTATAGGTGTTGTTAAGGGAATGGAAGTGATATAATTTATATCAGTTCACAGTTTGGAGGTTTCAAAGTTGTCTTGAGTGTTTTGCTACAGGGCTTCCTTGCTTAGCCCTCAGGAGGCCATGGGTTCACTTGTCGCAAACTCTTGACAGCCTCTTGTTCTGGGTACCAGAGATGAGACCATAAGTATCTTAGACAAGTTCCTGGTCTCACCTGGATTTTATCAAGGATTCTGCTGTGAATCTTTGACAGTGGGTAGTGGTCTCTGCTGGTTTCTCAAGATTAAAGATGTCAGCAGGGCGAGCTTCGGAGAGGGCATGTGGCAGAGAGGCTGGCTAAGGACTGCCGCATTGTGCTTGCTCTAGGAAAGGGTTCTTGGTTTGCCACCGACCTCACCTCTACCTTCCCTTGTAGCTTCGCCGTCATGAGGTGACCATCTGCAATTATGAAGCTTCAGCCAACCCAGCAGACCACCGGGTCCATCAGGTCACCCCACAGACACACTTCATTTCTTAAGGGCTAGCCGGGGCTCCCTCAGATGCGCTGCTAGCGAAGGTGTGCGACCACCTGCTGGGAAGGACTGGGAGGCTCCAGCAAGAGTTGCCTGCCACAGCCTTGGCCAGGCTCTGCCCTGGGGTTGCTGCAGGAACCTGGGCTGTGGAAACCACCTCACCACCAAGAGCAGTATGGGTGCCAAGGGACAGTCGTTCTGTAAGGCGCTGCAGAAACCGGGTCTTAGGCTTGGTGGCATCTGGCAGTCATGAATAATGCTAACTTTTCCAGTCAGTGTGGCCATGGGATTCCAGTGTCTTGTTGCTTGTGGCACGTTTTTTGTGTGATTTGCCTTTTTTTTTTTTTTTTTTTTTTTTTTTTTTAAAGGAAGCTTCCTCGGCTGCAGGAGTCCCTCTGAAACCCGAGTGTTGTGTCAGTGTTAGCCGCCAGGAGGGTCTCCAACTAGAAGCACGTGTTCCTGCTTGCTCCTCCTCCCTGTCACTGCGCAGCATTTGTGTCAGGATGCCTAGCTGGTATCATGTGTCACACACAGTGTCCCGAGATGGTGATGTTTGACTACTTGAGAGAGGTCTCTCTCACTGTCCAGCCAATCAGTTGGGAGAGCATGGAGTTATTTCTCTGTTTGGGTGGCCTGGTTGGGGTAAGATTGAGACTTAGTAAATCTTCTCCTTGGTGTTTACTCGCTTCTAACGTGTATTGTAAACCCAGTGCTCAAATCTGGAGACCCTGGTTTTTCTATTTGTGGCTTTTATTCACTGTGACTAATGAGCTTCTTAATAAATCCTTGCCAGACCTGATGTTTGTCTTTTCTTCTGTGCTTTTGGTAGTATTCTTAAATTTCACAGGGAACTGAATTGAACTTGTATCTTGTTTTCTTTTGATCTAGGTAGATCATACATGTCACAAATAAAGATTAGATCAGTTCTTCTAGGAGAGGTCCAGCTTAATTCTGTACAATGTGATAGAAACGTTTGTACCTTTGCATGTTGTAAAAAGGGTGCTGGGATAGGAACCCTAAGTTCCATTTCTCATGAGGGGGAAGTAACTTACAGAGTAACGTGTATAAAAACAAAGGAGAACATGGACTGCAGAGACATCGTTAGTTAAGAGCATTTGCTACTCTTCTCGAGGGCCTGAGTTCGCTTCTCAGCACCCACATGGTGGCTAAGAACTGAGACTAGTTCTACTTCCAAATGCTCTCTTCTGGCCTCTGCTGACATTTCATTCAAATGGTACGCAGTAAGACACATAAAACAATCTTAAACACAGGAGAGATTATTGAGGCATCAAAAGAAGTGAGGCTGAGGATTGTGAGAACAATTGCTGCAAGGTGAACAAAGGGCACCTGACAATCTGAGCGTTGGGAAGCGTTTGACACCCCCACTTTTTCACAAAGTAGGAAGAGTTGGTGAGGGGTGGATCCTGTCCTGGAAAATGCCTCTGAAGAATAGCCTGTCCTTGTCAAGAGGATCTTGAAAAAAGGCCTGCCACTCTAAGCCTTGTCAGGAACCAAAGTTCTGAAATGAACTAGAATTCAAATGGTTCTCCGTGCGTTCAGACTGTCCATTCAGCAACAGCCTGCTTGGTGTGGGACATTCTGAAGACTAGAAGGGCTAGTAGGTGGCCATGTAGCTCAGGGGTAGAGCACTTACCTAGCATGTACAAAGCCCTCGGTGGGGTTCCTAGCATCAAGATAAGGGCCACTTAACATTTTTGGATTAAGGGGAAAGTTAAAAACCTCAAAACAGAGCCATGAAGATGGCTCTGAGGGTCAGAGTGCTGCTCAAGACTGGCAATCTGAGCTAGGATTCCCAGAACCCAGCTTGAAAAGCCAGAGGCCACAGCACATGTCTGTAAAGTAGGCAGGATGGGGAGATTCCCCTGGAAGCACTCTGGCCAGCTTGACTAAAGTACACAATACAACAGCAAAACAGACTGCCTTAAAAACAGTTTGCTGGGCATGATAGCTCAGGCTTTTGTTCCTTCATTACCAGTCATTGGGAGGCAGAGACAGGCACATCTCTGAGTTTAAGGCTGGTCTGATCTGCATAGCAAGTTCTGAGGACTGATGGGTTTATTCTCTGACGTGAACAAAACATGTATACACGTACATGCAAAACACCCAACATGTCAAAACACTACCCCATCCATTCCACTAATATGTGCTTACACGTGGCACCTGGAACTGGGCCTACAGGTTTGAAGTGTCACTTGCCAAAGTGCCACAGTGGTTCATGTGATGTGTATGCAGGAGGAGCTGCATTTCATCCACAAACCAACCCAGCAGGATTCTGCGGGCAGTGGAGCCAGCTGGGCTGTTTTAGTCTATTTTTATCCCCCTTTTTTTAAATAAAAGCTGCTTCCAAGTCTTTGGCTTGCTGTGGTCCCTTGATCCCCATATTCCAAACTCCATCTCCATGACCTGTTGACTTAAATACAAGAACAAGCTGCTTGGCCTGGAGGGAAGTGTTTTTGTTGATCTTCCAAGCTTGTATTGCTTTGGGTTCACAGAAAACAACAACAACAAAAACTAGTGTAGGTTAAGCTGGAGGAATGAATCCTCAGCTACTGAGGGACCCCTGTGACTCATTTCCTGTTTGCCAAGTCCTGCAAGCTCTCTCAGGGATGCCGTCCTTCAGTTGAGCTTGTCTTTCAGCCTGGACTCCAAGCTCAATTTCCACTTCATCAGTGTGACTCAGTGGTGGCCAAATGTGAACCCTTTTGTTGTTAGCTCACAGATGGTGGCATTTTGTACACCCTGCAAAGCATTACTTGTCAAGGACAGTGTCAAGCCAACACGGCAGTAATGTTCAGTATCCTGATATGGCCTACATACTTTCTCAGGGCTCTTCTTCAAGTGGCTAAGGCCTCACACTGTGATTTTACAGTTTTCAAAGCAAGTTTACAGTGGCCTCATTGGAGCTTAACAGCAAAGTTATGAAATAGCAGGTGGTTATTATCATTTTATAGCTGAGGAAGCCGGTCAGGAAATGCAGATTACAGTGTAATCTTGAGGTTGCTGTTTATTTACTTTCTTTCCCTAGGCCTTATTTTCCTCATCTTTAAAGAGTGGAGGACCAGGCGATCAAAGGTCTTTTCAGGCCAGAGTGTGTGATTCCATCCGTGATCCTGTGAAACTGGAATAAGGCTTGAAAACCACTATGGAAGCCAGTTGTGGTGGCTCACGCCTGTAATCCCAGCACTCAGGGAGGCAGAAGCAGGTGGATCTCTGTGAGTTGGAGGTCAGTCTGGTCTACAAAGGGAGTCCGGGACAGCTAAGGCTACACAGAGAAACCCTGTCTCGAAAAAAATAAACAAAAAAGAAAAGCAGTATGGAGGACAAATAAGAAGAAAGATGAACAAGGAGAAAGATCTAAAGTACAACATGAGGCACGAAGCTAAAAGCATTCACCAGTTTTGTGAGGGAAGCCAATCTCTGAGATGTTAAAGCTCTCCACTGCAGTAACCATTTTACCACAGATGTATGCGAAACAATGGACTGGAGACAGAAGCAGTAATACGTATCTTAATAAAACAAAACAGCGGTGAATGCCCACGACCACACCTGGAAGTGTGCCCTGCTCCATGGGGATGGAGAGAATAGTGTGAGGAACGCCGTTCCTCCGGGACTCAGGTCCCCCAGGAGGGCTTGGTTGGCAGGGCATCTGGGAATCCCAGGTCATGTCAGAGGCTGTAGATGACAGAGTTGCATCACAGGGAGTGGTCCCACTGTGGGCAACATGGCAGCTCTTAGCCGGGAAACCTGGAACCACTTCCGGGTTCCGTAACGCTGTCCGGGCCAATTCCGGCAGCGAGATGGCTGGATTCCCGGGACTCGAACGGAAGTTCCGGCGGGGGCGGCCGAGGGGGAAGAGTCTGTGTCTGTGAGGGAGAAAGGGGAGAATCGCCCGGACGATCTCGGAAGCCCCTGGGAGTGAGGTACCCACCCTGGCGTGTCTCGGGGCGGCGGCGAGGGGTGGCCGGAGGGTGCTGTCCAGTCCTGGGACGGCCGGGCCGGGGGCTTGGCGCGTGGCGGGAGAGCGGCTGCGCGCTGGGCAGTGGGAGACCCCATTGTGGGGCGGAGGCTGCCCAGGGTCAATGCCCCCTCGTGGGCAGGCGCGAGCCCTGGGGCGTGGTAGCAAATGCCACTGTAGGGATGTAATGACCCCGGGTCAGAACCCAAGTTCCCACTGTGGAGAACGGGAGACGCCGGGTCATCCATTGGAGAGCGGGAGCCGGGTGGCGGTGGCAGGTGCAGAGCGAGTGCGAAGAGGAACCCGAGGGTCAGCGGTGTGGAAAGAGGCTGTGTGATCTTTCTACCGTGAGGAGGGCCAGTCGGGGTCAGAGCTGAAAGGAGGGAGCCCGCGAGAGGGCGGGGCGCCCTTAAGACACTTAAGAAGCAGGTATTGGAGGCTTCCGGAGTTTGGAGGATGCTAAGGATGGGGAGGGGCCAGCCAGCCTGATATTCTTTTGTGTTGGGAGTCCCAACACCTGTTCATTTGGGGACCCATTTGCAGTCAGTGACAGCAGCAACAGCAGGTAGCCCTGTGGAGGTGGGAAGGCTTGGAGCACCAGTTTGTGGTGGAAGAGGGTAAAAGGGAGTTGTTGGACTCCCATGGGACACAGTTGGCTTCTAGAGGCCCTGGGTCCTGAGCCAGAAACTGCTGTGAAAATTGGACAGGGGCTGGATAGGAGGGGAAGAGAGGAAGATGGAGAAGATGGGAGGTGGGTGGGATTGAAAGCCTGTTTCGGCATCTCTCCCTCCTTCGGCATTTCTCCCTCCTTCTGCATCTCTCTCCTTCGGCTCTCTCTAGGGGCAGAACTCAGGGAAAAGGAGTTCCAGGGGTTCTAGGAAAGGGATACCTGGGACCTTGGAAGGACGAAGTTAGCACTCAGAGGCTTAGAGGGGGAAGGCTGCAGGAAACGCCCTGCCTTCCCTTGCCCCCCCCCCCCCAACTTCCACACTTCCAACCCCTAAACCCTGTACTAGCCCATCTGTACCTTGCTCAGGCTCTGGGGTTGGGTCAGAACCAGACCGTGAGGATGGCTGCCCTTGCTTCTCAGCCTTGGGGTGGGGCCAACTTTCTTTTTTTCTTTCCTTTTAAAATATTTGTTTTTATTTTATGTGCATTGGTGTTTTGCTTGCATATATGTCTTTTTGAGGGTGTCGGATCACCTGGAGCAGGAGTTACAGACAGTTGTGAGCTGCCATATCACTGCTGGGAATTGAACCAGGGTCCTCTGGAAGGGCAGCCAGTGTTCTTCACTGCTGAGCCACCTCTCCAGTTCCCTGGGGCCAGCTCTCTACACCTCCGCCCCTGATTTCTTTCTGCCTGTATTTTTTCTCTGCTCAGAATCAAACCCTGGTAGAGGTGATGGCCTGGGTGGGCTGCTTCTTCTTCTGTAAATTATTCATTTTTATTTTATGCGCATTGGTGTTTCGGCTGCATGTATGTCTGTGAGGGTTTTATATCTTGGAGTTACAGACAGTTGTGAGCTGCCATGCAGGTGCTGGGAACTAAACCCAGGTCCTCTGGAAGAGCAGCCAGTGCTCTTAATGGCTGAGCCAGCACTCCAGGCCCTAGGAGGGCTTCTTAAACCAGGAGGCTTCTTTGGCGTGACCTTGCTCTTGACCTACCTACCACCTTCCCTTGTGCAGGCCCAGCCTGCAGGAAGCCCTGCAGTGTATGTGTGGTAACGCCATGTCTGTGCCCCTGCTCACCGACGCTGCCACCGTGTCTGGAGCTGAGCGGGAAACGGCCGCGGTAAGGGTGCACCAGGCAGTGGGTGGCAGCTGGCTGTAGGCAGTGTGGGAAACATGGAGGTGGCAAGTGGATAGCCTGAAGCTAGGAGGGTTAATAACTTGTTGGCTCCCACCTCTTTCCCCCAGGTCCAGGGGGCTCGGGGAGGGATGCGCTGGAGTTGGAGGATCTAAAGGGGGACCCTCCCCATCCCACTTCCAACTTTTTTTCCAGGTTATTTTTTTACATGGACTTGGAGACACGGGGTGAGTGAGCTGAGGGGTGGGTGCCCATTCGTCAGGGAGGGCTGGAGGGCCAGTGTCCTCTTGTTCCTTCCTACACTCTTCCACCCCACAGGCACAGCTGGGCTGCTGCCCTCTCCACCATCCGGCTTCCTCATGTCAAGTACATCTGTCCCCATGCGTGAGTGTCACTCCAGCTAGAGAGGGGCTGGGGGGGGGCAGGCGGCGTCCTCTAGTCCTAGGCCTGTTCCTTTTATCAGTTGCCTCCTGGGGCTTGGACTCAAAGCAGTCAGGCCACATACAGCCTTAGCTCCCTGGATCCCTAGGAATGGGCTCTGGTTCTGGCCTTCACCTCCAAAAGCTTCCTAGAGCCAAGAACTCCTAAAAGGAGCCTTTTTCAAGTACTCACCCCCTGAGCTGGACCCCATCACCGAGTGTTAGTCTCTGCTTCTCCATCGTTACTGCCGATGCCCCAAACACAGCTTCAGCCCCACGTGGCAGGTTGCCTGGAAACACTTGAAACACAGTCCCTGCCTGCCGGGAGGGGCCCCCAAGGGCAGCTCTGCCCATTCCCAGGCTCTCCTCTGATGCTTTCCCTCCTGAGACCTTCTGGTCACCCCTCCCCAGGCCCAGGATTCCTGTGACCCTCAACATGAAGATGGTGATGCCCTCCTGGTAAGCTTGGGGCAGGAATGAGATTGGAGCTGAAGTTGCTGCTGGCTCTGGCCAGGTCTTCTAAAAACTACCGCCTCTGCTTTGCCCAGGTTTGACCTGATGGGGCTGAGTCCAGACGCCCCGGAGGATGAAGCTGGCATCAAGAAGGCCGCAGAGAACAGTAAGGCCCCCGGCCCTCCCTCATCATTCCCTTCCCGGCTCCCCCTTCCCAAAGCACTGGGCAGTGCCCGCTGCTCCCTCAGGCCTCCAGCGGTTCCTCTACCCAGTCATGCCCTTCCCCCAGTCAAGGCTTTGATTGAACATGAGATGAAGAACGGGATCCCTGCCAATCGAATCGTCCTGGGTGGCTTTTCACAGGTGAGGAGGGTGTGAGAGGGAGGGCCTGAGTGTGTGTGTTGTCCCCTCCTGACCAAGTTATTCTCTTCTCCCCAGGGGGGTGCCCTGTCCCTCTATACAGCCCTTACTTGCCCCCACCCTCTGGCTGGCATCGTGGCATTGAGCTGTTGGCTGCCTCTGCATCGGAACTTCCCCCAAGTGAGTCTCTCCACAGGCCCCTCCTCTCCTGAAAGTCCCTGTGGCTTGGCACTGTGCTGCATGTGGCACTGACCTTGCCCTGGAAATTCTATCTGACCCACAGGCGGCCAATGGTAGTGCCAAGGACCTGGCCATCCTTCAGTGCCATGGGGAGATGGATCCCATGGTACCTGTTCGGTTTGGGGCCCTGACAGCTGAGAAGCTCCGGTCTGTTGTCACACCTGCCAGGGTCCAGTTCAAGACATACCCAGGTGTCATGCACAGCTCATGTCCTCAGGTCAGTGGGGATGGCCTGCTCCTATGCTCTCCCTCCTCCTTCCATCAGGGAACCTCACAATCTCCCTTTATCTCAGGAGATGGCAGCTGTAAAGGAATTTCTGGAGAAACTCCTGCCTCCGGTCTAAGTAGTTGCTGGCTCCCATTGTGGTCCCCCAGCTCACAGGGGACCCAGCAAGCAAGCACCGCACCATCTTGGATCTGAGCCGGTCGAGGCCCTGTCCCTTCTCTTCCCATCCTTATTCTCTTCCCACAGGCCTCTGGGGCAGGTGGCCGAGGCTGGCCAGGCCTTCCTGCTGACCTCGGCCATCTGGAAGTCAGCGGCAAGGGTGGGCTGCTTTCTTTTCCCACTTCCTCAGAGGCGGGCCCCAGCAGCAGTATTGGAGGGGCTGTAGGCAGCGGGAGAAAGGGGCCCAGCTGCTGACCCACTCAGGACCTCACTCACTAGCCCCGCTTTGGGCCCCCTCCTGCGACCTCAGGGTTTGGCCCATGGGGCCCTCATGGGCCCCCACCCCAGTGATTCTGCCCGGATAATCGTGTAACCTGCCTCACTGCAGCTGCTTCTCTGTCACGAATGTGTCCATGGCCCGGGGCCCTTGCTGCTGTGGGCTGCCTGCTCCTGGGCAGGCAGGTTGGTGAGGAGGTAGAATCCTCGGAAGCCCGTCCCCTCAGGGGGCTGGGCCCTGCCTCCCCATGGCTCTTCCTTGCTGGCCTGGAGCCTGCAAGGCTGGATTGAGGTTCAAGGGCCCCTACCCTCTGCTGTCTCACCCCCACTGTGTCCCCACTCTAGGGCCAGGGAGGCGGTGGGGGAAGAGTTGTGTCTTTGTCTTCTGTCTTTATGTGGTTTTGGGTGTTTTTCCTGTTTTGTCCTGGATTCCGATAAAATTAAAGAAACTGCTTCAACTCTCAGGCCTGCCTGATGTAGTCTAGAGCGACCGTCTGTGGGAATCTGCCCCAGGTTAAGAAAACGTTTTATTTTAAATAGTTTGCAAAGCTCAGTCATAGCAGTATAAGTTAGTGCCTTGGGGAGGCTGTGGTCCCAGACCTTCCCCCACATGCTCTGGGGGTCAAAGAAGCTCCTGGACCCTGGGGGAGATAGGTTAGAAAGACCCAGGCTCCTGCCTGGTCAGTGGAGCAAGAGGTCTCCTGCCTGGAGGGCTGAGCAGGCAGCTGGCATTTTGAGGTAGAGTGGCCTCAGCGTGGCCCCAGAGCTTAGGGTAACAGGGTCCTGTGGACGCTGTAAAACAGGAGCTGCTCTTCTCCTTTTCTGGTCCATGGTGAGGAGGTCCTCAGGCCTGTGCCCCAAAGCCTGAAGGGTTCTGCTTCTGCCAGCGCCATAAATCTTCACCTGTGCAGACGTGGATAGTCAGGGTTTGCCCAAGGACAGCCCAGACCAGTTGCCCTTAACGCCAGTTCCTCCCTCTAACAGGTTAGGCAGACACTCACACATCCTGTCCAGCCCCAAGGCTGCCGTCCATCCCAGCTCCTCGTGGGCCAGGCTGGGATTGGCGTAGCAGGCCGCCACGTCACCTTCCCGCCGAGCCACCACCGTGTACGGGATCTGCAAGGGATACTTAGCTGAACAGGCCCTGGGCCTCGGACCGCAAGAGCGAGCTCTGTCAGACACCTAGCACTGAAGTGCAGGGCGGCTGGAGAAGATGGGCGTGCCTGGTGCTGACTGCATGGGGGGACCCTACCTTCTTCCCGGAGGCCTTCTCCATGGCTTGGACCATCTGCAGGACAGAGTAGCCTGTGCCTGTGCCTAGGTTGTAGGTCTGCCCAGGAGAATGGGGTGTTAGGTGAGGTGTACCATTCTCCCCACATGCCGAATTTGCCCCGACCCCAACTCTTTCCCTCCCTGGCTTCTCAGCTCCCTACCCGGCAACCACATTGCTCCTTCAGCTTCTTCAAGGCTGCTATGTGGCCCTTCGCCAGATCCACCACATGGATGTAATCCCTCACACCTGCAGAGGAAGTGGTTACGTGGGAAGGTTGTCCCTGCGCAGGCCCCCTCCTTGTCCTGACTCCTAGGCTCACCTGTCCCATCCTCCGTGGCATAGTCATCACCAAAGACATTCAGGGCTTTCCGTCGCCCGATTGCCACCTAGGGCAGAGGTCAGGTCAGCTTCTTCAGGAGCCCTGGCACCAGTGGTACTGCGAGGCCCCCTGGGATTAGCCCCCCTACCTGGGAGACATAGGGCATGAGGTTGTTGGGGATGCCCTGGGGATCCTCGCCGATGCGGCCGGAGGCGTGGGCGCCTATGGGATTGAAGTATCGAAGCAGCACCGCATTCCAGGCCTGTGTGGTGCAGGTCAGACAGTGGGGCCGGGGCACTCAGTGAGTCCCGACTCGAACCACAGCTGTCCACCTCACCATGGCTGGCTGTGTTCCCTACCAATGAGCAAGGGGTGGCACCTGCGTGCCAGTTGCTGCGAGCTTGGGCAGAGTACTGCCACTTCTCAGCCTCTGTCTCCTTGTGAAAAGGGTGCCCAGGATCCCAGTCCTGGAACCAAGGGGGCCAGCGAATGCAGGGAAGGCTGGGGCAAGGGGTCCTCACCGTGTCTGCCCGGCACAGGTCCCGGATCATCTCCTCAATGAAGAACTTGGACTTGCCATAGGGGTTGGTGCAGCCCCCGGTGGGGTGGGCCTCGTCCAGAGGCAGGTACTGGGGGTTCCCGTACACGGTGGCTGAGCTGCTGAACACCAGATTCTTCACCCCGTGGGCCCTCATGATCTGGCCGGGGAGGGGAGGGTCAGTGGCCTGTGCCTCACCTCTAGAATTAGTCCCACTTGTTACTCCACCCTCGGAGGGTGGGGCTGGGGCAATGGCTCACTCAGTTCCAGAGAGAGAGAGAAACAGGCTAACAGGCTGGGAGGTAAAGAGAGGCATGTGTCCGAGAGTTCAGCTGGGTCCTCTGGGATTCTCCCACACAGGCCCTTACAGTGGCCGGCAAGCCAGACAGCCTGGGACCCTGCTGGGGGCTGTGTCGCCTTGTTCTTACCTCCAGAAGCTGGATGGTCCCTGTTAAGTTAACTCTGTAGTAATCCAGAGGCTTCTGCACCGACTCGCCCACAGCCTTGAGCCCAGCAAAGTGGATGACAGCCTTAAAGCTGTACTGCAGGGGAAAAGCCAGGGTCGTGGGAGGCTGTGCAGGTCTCGGAAGTGCTCCTACCTGCAGCTCCCCCTCCTCCCGTCTCTCTCTGAGACAGGGTCTGTCTGTAGCCCTGGCTGTCCTGGAACTTGCTATGTAGGCCATGCTGGCCCCAAACTCACAAACTCTGCCTGCCATGCTAGCACCCACCTTTTTAAAGAGGCGCTGTAGGGCTGCCTGGTCCAAGATGTCCATCTCCTCAAACTCCACAGAGCGGCCTGTCAGCTCCTGGACCCGTCGCAGGCTCTCAGGCATGGAGTCCCCTCCTGGTGGGGCATGCAGAGGCCATCAACATTAGAAAATGGGGTCCTGGGCTGGAGAGATGGCTCAGCGGTTAAGAGCACTGTCTGCTCTTCCAGAGGTCCCGAGTTCAACTCCCGGCAACGACATGGTGGCTCACAACCACCTATAATGGGATCTGATGCCCTCCTCAGTCATGCAGGCACACATGCAAATAAAGTACTCATATGTATAAATAAATAAATCTTTAACAAAAAAAAAAAAAAAAAAGGAAAGGAAATGGGGTCCTATATCCAACCACTCCAGAAAACACCCCACATCCCATCCAGCTCACTCACCACGAATGGCGTTATGGAAGTTGTCAATGACCACAGGCGAGTAGCCTGCTTCCAGCAGCTCCAGGACCGTGTGGCTGCCGATGTAGCCAGCCCCACCAGTGACAAGCACCTTCTCCCCCATGGCGCCTGGTGAGAAGACGGATTTTCAGAGGCGGCTGAGGCTGTCTGCACAGGGCCTGGTTCCCGCTGGAGGCTGGTCCCCAAACCTCATCTTGGAGGGTACGGGGGGGGGGGGGTGAGACCTAGCTTAAGGAGAGGCTTCGGAATCTGCTCTAGGTCTTCCTGGGTAACGATCACTTTCTAGCCTTTTCTAGCCTCAGGGGCTGACGCTTCCCTATCCTCTCTCCAGGCCACTGTGCACATTCCACTCGTTAGGAGGGCCCAGGGAAGGCGATTTAAAGGCCTGCCACCTGTATGTGTAGGAGTCAGACACACCTTAGTATCTAGTTAGTAGGGTGGGAAGATGGGACTTTTGAAGACCCCACCCTGCCCGCCTCCACGTCTGGAGAATGGGCAGTCCTGGGCAAAAGAGAGCAGGACTTCGGAATGGAATGCTGGGGTTTAAAAAAGGTGTCTCTCCATAGAAACTCAGGCCCTCTTCCAGGAGCAAAAGGTTCCTGGGTTTGGTCACGATCACCAGTGCCGTAGCAACTCTTCCCCTGGAAGGTCAGTTAGGAGGAAGCAGTAAATACACCAAATGGCTTCAAGGGTGGGGTCCTTTGCCAGAGAGGCTGAGCCTAGCTCCCAGGCTGCTGTACCAACAGCCCTGGAGTGGGTCGGCCTTCACTCCACCCTGTGGCAGCCAATAGCTCAGCTCTGGCCCAGCTGGGTCACTCCTGGCATGAAGCAACAGATCCCGCCCAACTTCCGGCAGCACCTAGCGGGGCCGGGTGTCGACGTGGATTTGGCTGCCGCTCAGATGCCAGGTGTACAGCCCCGCCCTGAGCAAACTGTTAGGCGGACAGAAAGGAAATCCACACACTGAGGCCTTTCATTCTCACGACCTGGCTTGCTGCCGTTTTCCCCCAGGCCGCCTCAAGTCTCCGCTGGGGTCATGCTGGCTGCCACCCACTGAACTGGGTGCCCACTGCATGCCAGGCGCGCTGCCCCGCACTTATGCGTTATTTCCCCCGTATCTCGATGAGGCAGGTGTTTCCACTAGCACTTGGTGCTCTCACTGGCATCTCCGAGCCTGCTCCTCGCTACTCCCCAATACTCCTCGCTGACGAAGCGGTGGCGGAAGGGCCCTGGAGGCAGAAAGGCTGCTCCGCTCCGGACTCGGGGTCACCTTGGTCAGCGGTCCCCTCCTCAGTTTTCCCAGTCTGTAAAACTGGAGGGGAGCGGATGCTGGGTCCCAAGAGTCCGGGCGCGGCCGAGCTTCGCGCCGGACTTTGGTCCTGGGCTGGGAGCGGGGAGCAGGGCCCCGAATGAATGGAACCGGGTGGCCCCCGCCACGGCCGCGGAAAACGCGGGCAGAAGGGGCGGGCCTGTCCCTGTCCCGAGCACGAACCCGACCCTCTCGGAACTCCCTCGCTCCCCGCCGACAGCAGGCCCTTCGGAGCCCTCTAAGCCCTTCGTTCTGCTCCCCGAACCTGCTGCGGATCCCGCGCTGACTCCAGGCGCCGCCTCCCGCGACAGGCGCGGCGGTCCCTTTAAGAGCTGACAGCCCAGCCTGACCCCGCCCCCTCCACGCCCTCCCGCAAACAGGACTCGGTTAGGCTGTACGGCGGCTCTGGAGGGGCAAATGGCCCGCACAGCCCCGAGGCGACCGAGCTGCGCGTTTCCATGCAGGGCGGAAACGAAGGGAGTGGACGCCATCCGGTGACCTGCGGGCTGCGGAGGAGAAGCAGGGTCTGGGCCGTGGCCTCCTCAACCCTGCAGGCTGCACCCCTCCACTGTGGGCTGCTGCTTTCCAAGTTTCCCCGCATCTGCCAAGCCCTTGGTCCGGCTGTAGACATCTGGCCAGGGATGCGACCTGGATCCAAGTCCGCTTTGGGAACAAACCTTTAAATTCGCTGTAGTAATTGCTGTGCCTATCACTGAGGCACCGCCTCCCTCCCCAAAAGGTGTGTCTGCCCCTGCCCTCCATATGACAACTCTAGACTCAGTTTTAACTGTTTAAAATAAGCGGGGCTGGAAGATGGCTCAGGCCACTCGCTGCTCCTGCAGAGGACCTGAGCCCTGTTCCCAGCACCCACTTACCGCCTATCACTCCACGGGATCCCGTGCCCTCTTCGGCCTCCATGGTCCATACCTGGAATTTTCTCACATATACATAAATAAAGAGTCTTTCCAGGTGGCACGGGCTAGCACTTGGGAGGCAGAAGCAGGAGGATTTCAGGGCAGGCCAGCTACAGATGAATGAGAACCTGCCTCAAAAAAAAAAAAAAAAAAAAAAAACAAAACTAAACAAAAACTGAAAAAGAGAAAGAGAGGAGCTGAAAAATAACGCACTAGTTAAGGGCACTTAGACTCTTCACAGCGACCTGTGGCTGCAGCTCCAGGGGATTTGCTCTTGCAGTCATCCCCACACATAATGCTGTGTTTTTGAGACAAGAGTTTCTCTGAGGGTAGCCCTGACTGTACTGGAACTGGCTGTGTAGACCAGCGTGGCCTGGAACTCAAAGACCTGCCTCTGGAGTTCTGAGGTTAAAGGCGTGTGCCCCACCCTCAACACCCCCCCCCCCTTTCTTTTAAGAAGGGGAGAAGCAGTTAAGAGCTGGTAAAGGTGAGGACCAGAGTTCTATTCTCGGCACCTAACCAGCATGGCTCACAGCTATCTGTACAGACAGCTGGTGATCCTCCACCCTCTCCTGGACTCCAACTCCTATATTTACTCTGTTTCTCTGTCTCTCTCTGTCTCTCTTTCACACACACACGCACACAGACAAAAACATACAAACATCCTATGTGTATACATAATTTTAAAAAACCTTAAAATAACTTTTTAAAGCCGGGTGTAATGCCACACACCTTTAATCCCAGCACTGGAGGCAGAGGCAGGCCCATCTCTGAGTCTGAGGCCAGCCTGGTCTGCAGACCAAGTCCCATGACAGCCAAGGCTGCACAGAGAAACCCTGTCTCAAATACAAAACAAAAAGAAAGAAAAAAAGAAACCTTGAATTTCTGGTCCTCCTGCCTCACCTCTTGAGTGATTATGGCATAGACACAGATTCTAATTCCTTGCCGAACTTTATTCTTTCAAGACTTTAAATAGGTTATTTAATTATTCTCAGCTCTTGGGTGTTCTGATTTCAAGTGTCTTGGTTTGGTTCTGTGTGTGTGTGTGTGTCTGTGTGTGACAAGGTTCCCCTGTGTGGCCCTGGCTGTCCTAGAACTCGATCTGTAGAGCAGGATGGCCTTCCCTCCTGAGAGCTGTTGTTAAGATGTGTACCATCCCCACCTGGCTCATTTCCAGTTTTACTGCCTGTAATGCCCCTCTTCCCATGGTTGCATTGTTGATTTGGTTTTTTTTTTTTTTTTTTTTTTAATAAGTTGCCTGTGATATATCTAGGTAGTCTTCTCTTTTCAAAAAAAAAAAAAAATTGTTACATTTAAATTATGTGTATGTGTATGCCTGCAAGTGTGCACTTGAGTATAGGTGCTAGAGGAAGCCTGAGGCAAGAGAGAGAGAGAGAGAAAAGAGAGAGAAAGAAAAAAAAAAAAAGCCCAAGGGAAACATTATCTAACTTTGTTATCCCAGCACTAGAAGGCAGACAGATGGCTCCCTGGGGCTCACTGGCTAGTTCCAGGCCAGTAAGAAACCTGTCTTAATTCTCTGGGAACAGAGGCACAGCCTCAGAAACAACTCCTTGGGTGTCCCGGCCAGCCACCATGCTGGTCTCAGGAACAGTCCCACAGTAATGATTTCCAGTCACTGGGTGGGGAGTTTGGAGATGGGAGAAATCCAGAGATAAGCCATCCAAAGCCCAAAGATAATCTTATTCCTCTGCCCATAGACAAACACGCATTTGCATGGTTGGATATTAGAAAATTAGATCTTTAATTACATAAGCTGTTTTCAAAAATCATATACAGAATGATTTTCCAGAGATACTGGAGTTGCCAGATGGCCCCTGCAACAGATCAACCCCACCATTTCAGCAAATGCTGTGCTGGCTTGGGGGTAGGGGACACTCCCTCTCACAGGACCCTCGGTCATGGCAGGATGGACATCAGCTCTGTTGCCTAGCATACTCTCCCAGGAGACCCAGGGCCATCCCAAGCAAGCACTCAGCTCTGGGGAGCTGGTCCACAGTGAAAGGGGACTTCCAGGCTCCAGGGCAGTCCCAGGCCTGGCAGCGGTAGCCCTTTCTGTCTGGGAGAAGGACCTGTTGCCTGCTCATTTGCCCTCATTTCATTTCCCCCATGTAGGAATCATTGTGCACATACACCCATCTCCCACAGTCCCAGGTCTTCAGGGAGTGAGGGGCTCAGAGTTTGCAGGTGGCCTGTGCCACTTTGGAGCTGGTTTTTCTGTTCAGGGCTTGACAGATGAAGTCCCCAGCTTCAAGCAGCTTCTGGAGGTTCACACCCTTGGAGAAGTAAAATAGAGGATAAAGTAAGTCAGGGCATGCCCTCAGGGAAACAGGCTGGCCAGCTGCGGCATGCAAAAGGGGAGAGGTCAGCAAACAGGGCCCTGTTGCAACAGCGGGCACCACTGTCTGTGAGGTTGCGACCAGCTGGCACCCAGGGTTCTTTCTCTATAGAGGTTTGTGAGGCCACCACCAGAAGGGGGGGTCTTGTCCCATCTCCACGTTCAGGGGCTAGCTCAGGGCCTGCTTGGCCCGCAGGAAATTCCATGTTCATTTGTTCATATGTCTTTTCCTGGGCTGGGACTGGCACCCAGACCATTGCTCACGTTAGTCAAGGGTCCCACTCCTGAGCCACCTCCTCACCTCATGTGACTGACTGTAAGAGTGCCTCCTATCTGCCACCGAGTACCAAGCATTCTACAGTTTCTTCTCAGGGTAGAGGCTGGCCCAGGGCCTCACCTCTGGCCATACATTTTTTAATCCTATAACAATCTAGAGCGCCACTTTTACTGACATTACTCAAGTTGAGAGAGATGAAATACTGAGGCTGACAGCCTCTGGGGGCCAGATCTGGGTTTGAAAGCATCGGACCTCAAAGCAGGCATGCAGTGTCATTTCTATGCCACTCCCGAAGTCCCTGAAGAGTCTGGTGGAGCTCCGTGTGGCCAGTCTGTCTTCATTTCACAGAGAAAACAGCCTGGTTGGAAATAACTCAGGAAGCTGGCCCTTCTTTTTGTTTTCTCTTTGGAGACTGAGTTTCTCTGTGTAGCCTTGGCTGTCCTTGGCTCACTTTGTAGACCAGGTTGGCCTTGAACTCCTAGAGATACACCTTCCTCTGCCTCACCGAGTGCTGGGATCAAAGGCTCCCGCCACCATGCCCGGCTGAAGCTGGACCTTTGTAAGGCCCTTTCCACATACACACTCTGAGGGGCCTCCTAGAACTGGACAGTGGATGGCACCCTGAGGTCCTGGTCTCTTGTGCTCATGCTCATGTTCAACCAGACCAAAGTCTCCTCCTCCACGCTGCTTCTTCTGCACCTTTCTGGTTGGCTCCTTCCCACCCCTGGGGTCTTAGTCTACTCCTCCTAGGCCACCAACTGAGCATCTCCTGTTGAGACTCTTGGTTATGCAGACACACACCCCAGGCTGCTGTCAGGGCCTCTAACCCCACAAGGGCTCCTCCTCCACATCAGCCACTTTCTAAGCCCTACCAACCCTAAGCATGCCACCGGTCACACCTGCTGGTGAGCCCCGGTTAATTCACAGATGCCACCACCAGGGGGCAGGCGGGCTTACCGTGTGGATCCCTAAGCCAGTCAGCATGTAGACCAGGTCCTCGGTAGCCAAGTTCCCCGATGCCCCCTGTGCATAGGGACAGCCTCCAAGGCCCGCCACAGAGGCATCCACCACGCTCACTCCCATCTGGAAACACAAGGATGGTGGGATGTTGCTGCTGCTGGAGCCTGGAGCCCACGAAGCCGGCCCAACCTCCAAGAGTGGGCCAGAGCCGTTCTCCCGCTCCCTGTTCTATCAAGGAAACCCACAGAGGGACGGGGCTTCTCTCTCTCTGGAACAGTGAGTCTCCTCTGTCAGAATGCCTCCGCTGCTAGAAGACTGTTTCTCCCATCCTCTCACTGCTGCTTCCTGGCTCCCTTTCACCCTTTGGGACTCTCAGAGAACCCCACCACCACCACCACGTCTGGCTCCTCAGTTCCAGTGTGAAGGTCGATACTAACACAGCTCTGTTGAGGTGTTTTGTTTTGAAAAGAGCCAAAGAAATGGGAGGTTGGTGGGTTCTCAGACGGATTTGTAATGGGCCAGCAAGTCGGAAAACTGGGCAGCCCGAGTTTGATCCGAAGGAGCCACACGGAGAGAACTCCTCAGTCATCCTCTGACCTGCACAGGCACAGAGTCCGTGGTCCCCAGGTGCAGTGCCAGCTGACGCTCATGCTGGCACGGAGACCAACACGACTGGGCAGCACCTGGAGCAGCCTCCGCCTGCTTCCTATTTGACCTATGTATGTATTAAGTACACGGTGTTCTGCCTGTTCGCCAGAAGAGGGCACCAGATCTCATTATAGATGGCTGTGAGCCACCATGCGATTGTGGGGATTGAACTCAGCACCTCTGGAAGAGTAGTCAGCAGAAGCCTCTTAACCTCCGAGCCGTCTCTCCAGCCCCCTGCTTATTCCTCTTGGTCACATTGCTGCTGTCAACACCTCCCCCTGGACAAGGCAAGCACCCCCTTCCGGCCTCTGCACCGGCACAGCACCCTCTTGGTTACCTTCCGTGGCAAGCCATTCTCTTAATCTATGTGTGCCTCAGCTACATTCGCTCCAATACTTTACTGATAAATAAAATGAAACTGTGCCCTGTCCTGCCACGTGCCCTCTGGGACAATGGGCACATGGCTTTCGTTACCTGCAGGGCCACCAAGGTGTTGGCCAGAGCTTGACCGTAGGTATCATGGCAGTGGACAGCCAGTGCCGTCATAGGCACCTCATGCAGGACAGCAGTCAGCATGTCTTTCATGAGTCCTGGGGTGCCTACACCAATGGTGTCCCCAAGGGAGATCTCATAGCAGCCCATTGAGTACAACTTTTTGGCAACCTGGAGAAGCAAACAGGTACTTAGAGGACCCCAGAGCCACCAGCATGTGACACTAGGGCTCAGGAGCAGGGAATTTTTGACCAGCCTGTCCAGCTTCCTCTGAGGTGCTGTGTTCCTCTTGTCCTAGCTCCCAACAAGTTCAATGGAAATGACAGGCTTTACCCACAGGCTAGGGGTCTGAGACCCAGAACAGAGCCAGCACTGCAGCAGCCTGAGACTCGCCTTTCCTTCCTCCACAGGTGCTGACTGGGCTCAGGAAAAGCCCTTCCTCTGGCAGCAGGGTCTGTGGGCTGTGGCTCTAAGATTCTACGTGGATACTTTAAGCAGAGGAACTATGTAACTGTTCAGAAGCTCATTTGCATCATCTGCTGCCATCATTGGCAGAGTCCCTGCAAAGCCTAAACTGCCAAAGCCCCCCACCCCCTTGGGGTGGGGTCCCCACGGAGACTGCCATGCCTGGCCGGAGGGAAGAAGTGGCAGGAGACACAGGTGTTCACTGATGCTCACCCTCATGATGACACAGTGACATCCCACCCCTGCCCGTGCGCCTGTCAGGGGACAGTAGTGGCAGGCCTCTGGGGCCATGTGATGCTGAGCTCAAGTCCCAAGTTAGCTCTGGAGAGGGTGGTGGCGACGGGAGTGGTGGGCACAGACCAGGGCACAGCAGCCAGGGGCCATTCCTCTGACTGGATGCCACAGGGGATTGGGGAGAAACAGAAGGGCTCCAGGATACAACGGGTGAGGCCCAGTCTGCCCTGTGCACGCTGGGTGACGAGTGACTCGCTTCCTCAGCTGTAAACGGGAGAGGAGCGTCAAGTCAGCAGCGGGGTTCCCAGGTGAAATGGCTGCAGCTCCTGGTTACTCACACTCAGCTGCTATGCTGGGTCCTCCTCCGTGCAGCCCTGGGGACTAGTCAAGAGGATGCATGCGGTCTCTCACCTACCCAGGGACCCCGGGGAGTCCGGGGAGTACCACGCCCCAGCTAAGGAGACGGGAAGCTGGGCTCTGGGTTTTCTGGTGAGGTAGACCTGGCAAGGAGGTGGCCCGAGGGGCAGGGGGGCCGTGCCCTGAGTGTGGGAAGGAGAGTGTGCGCACACATCAGTGTTCTTCCGGGAAAGGGAGGTGAGGGGCACCTGCACCCACAGGCTGCAAGGAAGCCAGCCCTCACAGGGCCGTGCCCCACCTCGCACGCACCTCAGCTACTTTAGCCGGGGAGATCTTCCCCTCGTAGGGGCATCCGAGGGCACAGGAGACATACCTGTGGAAAAAGGGGAGGAACACCGTCAGTGGCCCCAGCTCTTTGAGAACGGCTCGTGACCACCTGACACACATCCCCGCAAGCCCACAGTAAACACAGTAAAGCCACGGTAAAGCCGGGCAGGAGGCCCAGGGAAAGGTTAGCTCTGCACGGGAAAAGGCTCTTTGGCCTAGTTCTGGGCAGAAGCCCTAGAGAACCCTGAAGGCAAGGCGGGGCTAAGAGGCCACAGTTCCAAAAGCAGGGTTGCAGGTGGATGAGATTTCACAATAGGTACAAGGAACTAGAGTGCCCTTGAGCTGTCTGGAGGGGCTGGGGGAGGCGGGAGAGTATTCATCAAAGCCAGCACAAACATACAGGCCAGCACAGGAATGGCGAGGACGGATGTGAGTCAGTGCCAAGGCTCGAGGGCCTGATGGCTCATCCACTCATTTATTCCACTGATATTTACGAAGATGAAGAGGATGTGCCAGGCGCTGGGTGAAGAGCATCGTGAGGAGCTCGTTTGATTCAGGAAGATGGCAATTAAAACCCCAGTCACATCGGGAGGGGGAGATAATTCCAGGAGATGAGCTGTGAAGGAATCGATGGGAGGAGGAAGCACAGGCGTTGGCGTAGTGAGGGTTAGCTAGGCAGACCTCCGGAGGCCACGGTGCTGGCGCTCAGAGGGGAGGAACTTCGGAAAGAATGGCTTAGTCAAGGCCAGAGTCTGGTGCGCTCAGGGCGGAGCAAAGGACAGACTCCTAAGGCATGAGGAGCGTCAGCGGCACCCAGCCGTGCCATGAGGCAGGAGGCAGGGAGCCCAGGCCTGACTGACAGTCTTGTGGGCTGTGCTAAGGGCTCTGGGGGTTACAAGCAGAGCCCACCCTCACCACCCCGCTGCCACTGGGGTGGCTCTAGAGTTACACTGAGGATGGTAGCTTAAGCCTGTGACCCCAGTACTTGGGAGGCTGAGGCAGGAGGATTGCCAGCCTTGGTTACAAAATGTTCAGTCAACGTGAACTTAAAGAGATGGTACCCAGGAGGCAGTGGCACACACCTTTAATCCCAGCACTCAGAGAGGCAGAGGCAGGTGGATCTCTGTGAGTTCGAGGCCAGCCTGGTCTACAGAGTGAGTTCTAGGACAGCCAGGGCTATACAGAGAAACCCTGTCTAAAAACAAAACAAAACAAAAAGATTGAGACGCTGTTAGAAAAAACAAAAACCCAAACCCTTCATGGTCAAGTAAAAAAATAATAGAAAGAAACAGATGAGGCTGAAGAGATGCTCAGAGGTTAGGAGCACTGGCTGCTCTTCCAGAGGTTCTGAGTTCAATTCCCAGCAACCACATGGTGGCTCACAACCATCTCTAATGAGATCTGACGCCCTCTTCTGGAGTGCGGGTGTACATGCAGATAGAGCACTCAAACATAAAAATACATGCATACATAAATAAATTGAAAGAAAGAAAGAAAAAGAAACGGAGCCAGGGGCGGTAGCGCATGTCTTCATTCCCAGCACCTGGGAGGCAGAGGCAGGTGGATCTCTGTGAGTTCCAGGCCAACCAGAGTTACACCAAAAGACCCTGACTCAAGAAATAGATAAATAAAGCTTTGAAAATAATTTTGAGATAGAGTAAAGGTTTGCTGGATCAACATGTCAAAAATCTTAATTTTCCCTTTACAGTATCTCCAAATACTACCAAGCAAGAAAAAGTGGTAGGGGACACACCTCTCACCCCGGCGGTGGGGGGCAGATCTCTGTGAGTTCCAGGTCAGCCAGGGCTAGAGTGAGACTGTCTGGGAGAGACTGACTAAGACAGAGCTCAGGCCTGGGAGCTGGGACGAAAGAGGGGAGCCCCAGGTCCCCCATCTTCCACCCGCCTATCAGGTCTCCGGCGCCTTCTACGTGCTGGGCACTATGACGGGAGAGCACGGGACCCAGGGTCTGTGGTACAAAGAAAACCAAGGGGGGCTGACCTCCGAGGGGACCCTGCAGGAGCCGAGCCGCAGAAAGGAGGGGAAGCATTCTGGCTGTGGAGAGTAAGTGAAAGGCCTCTCGGCAAGAGGGGGCGGGCAGGAGACAGGTGCATGAGAGAACGCTGCAGAGTGGCAGGGGTGACACCCAGAGGTCCTGACCATCACAGCAAAGCCTTCACTGGGTACGGGCGGAGCTCAGGGTAGGGCTCCTGTCCTGTGTGGTACAAGGCTTCATCAGCACTGGGTTCCACCCAGGCCTGCGCTATCAGTGATGTCCGTGAGCTGTAGGCTCTCTACACATGCTGAGAGAAACCCTGCCTCATCTTCCGACCACACTCACTTGGAGGAAGGTTCCCAGGCACGGAGCTTGGGTTGGCCCTGGCCAGCAAGAGCCTGAGGAGGACAGATTGGCAGGTGGGAGAATGGGCTCCATTCTGCAAGGGCAGTGAGAAAAGCGCCCCACGAGGCCTGAGTCGCCCTCCCTCACGGACGCTGGCTGCCCGTGCGGCCTGACTCACCCTCTCACAGGGATGCTGGCTGCCCGTGCGGCCTGCATGACTCCTTCAAAGCGCTGGAAACTCTCCTCTATAGAGCAGTTCACATTCTTCCGGGTGAAGAGCTCGGATACAGCCCCAAAGATGCTGACTTCCTTGGCACCCGCAGCTACCTGCCACAGACATGTATATATACATACAACCTATGTTGGGGCACACAAGACGGCTCGGTAGATAAAAGGCATGTGGTAGGCCTGACGACCCGAGTTCAATTCCTCAGGACCCAAATGGTAGGTGGAGAGGCTCACGTCACTTATGCTGTCCACTGACCTCCACACGAGCACCGCTGTACACGCACACGTCTGTGCGAACACACACAAATAAGTAATTTAATAGAAACAAGCAAATATGCGGACATGCCAGTCCCTAGCTCCTGAGAACATGGGACCGACTTGGAAGAAGGGTCATTGCAAATGTAATTAGATGAAATGAGGCCACACTGGAGCAGGGCGGGCCCCTAGTCCAGAATGACTGGTGTCCTTAAAAGATGGCTGTGTGAGGCCACTGAGCTGTGGAAGGCCACGTGAGGGTGGAGGCAGGCACTGGGGCAAGCCACGTATAAAGCAAGCAATGCCAAGGCCAACCGGCCATCCCTAGTCACTAAAGATCCAGGGGCTGGGCCTTGGGAGGCCTCCCAAGCAGCCAGCACCGCCTGACATACAGAATGTGAGGCAGTAAAGCAACTCTGTACTTCCTCAAGCAGCCCCAGGAAATGCTCACACTTCAATCAGAAACAAAACAAGGCCAGGTGGTGACAGCACACACCTTTAGTCCCAGCGCTTGGGAGGCAGAGGCAGGTGGATGTCTGTGAGTCTGAGGCCAGCCTGGTCCAAGGATGAAGTTCTAGGACAGCCAGACCTTGCCTCAAAACAAAAACAAAAAGAAGAAAACAGAACAAAATCAAGGCTGGGGATGCAGCTCAGGGCTGGAGCATCTTCCTAGTAAGCCTGATCCCTAGCACCAGGAGAAACCAAAAACTCCACCAAGTCTGATGTCCTCCAAGGAAACCAACACCGCCTCTGTCAACCTGGGAGGTCACTCTTGAAATAAGTTTTTGACAAATCAGAAGCACCCAGGCAGAGCGCTGTCGCCCTTTCCTAAAGAAGAGAGTGACAGGGAAGGCAGAGATAGGGAAGGCTCAGCAGTTGAGAATGCTCCCTGCTCTTGGCACAGGACCTGGGTTTGAGTCCCAGCATCCACAAGGCCACCAGCAACTGTCTGCATCTCCAGTTCCAAAGGATCTTATGCCCTCTTGTGGCCACTCCAGGCATTACAAGCAGGCAGGCAAAACACCAGTACACATAGAGTAAAAAATAAAAAATAAATAAAAAATAAAAAGAAGCAGGTGATCCCAGGATGTAATAGTTTTAACAAGCCCACGTTCTCAGCTCTTACTGAGCATTGATTGATGGAAGCATCGGCTCAGTGCTAACTGCCGTTATCATTCCTGATTCATGGGCAGAACTGAGGTAAAGCAATTTGTCAAGATAACAGAGAGATGAGTGACAGGATTGGACCCCCGCCCCCCACCCCATCCGCTGCTGCTCATCACCGCTGGAGACAAGCTGTTCAGAGGGACATCCCAAGACAAGGCAGACTGACACGGGCCTCACCAAGTCAACCTCTTACCGCTTCCTCAAAGCCTTTCATATTTGGAGTCAGGACTGGGTAGTTGACGCCAGGGAACTTCTGAATGCCCTTCAAGACTTCAGAGTGGTCAGCCATCTGCGAGCCAAAGAAGCCAAGAGCTCGGTGGTGGAGGAAGCCTTCACCCCTGAATCTTTTGTCCCCAGTTCTTATCTGTCTGATCAGTGGAGGTCAGGAGACACCGTGGGCAGCGCGACCTTGGCAGCTCCTACGGCCAGTACTGCCAGCTCTGGGGTATCTGCAGGCAAGAGCAGCTGCCGCCACTTATCAAGAACCATCTCTGGTGGCCCTGGCACCAGTCCCTCTGCGCTGCCTGGCACTCAATCGTCATTCGGTTGCCTGCCCAGCCCTGTGAAGCAGCAGCTCTGGCTCTCCCCACAACATAGATGCTGCAGATGGGCTTGGGGTCCTATATTCTCAGAGCCAGGAGAGACCTCAGAGGCCATCTCTAACCTGAGAGGGCAAAGGCCTTCCTCAGCAAGGGTTCCAGCAAGCCAGGGCAAGGCTCAGGCTGGAGCCGAGAGCCCTGGCTCCCAAGTCATGTCCTTCCCGCGCTGCACAGTGATGAAACTCACCTGATCCCCCCCTCAAGCCAGGGCCTGGAAACCTGCGCTTCCAAGCAAAGGGGCGACCTCCCTCCCTCCCCTCTGCGACAGGCTTCCTGGAGGCTGGGCTCACCTGGGGTACCCACTTGGGAGAGACAAAGCTGGTGGCCTCGATAACAGGAAGCCCTGCTTCGGAAAGCATGTCTATCAGCTTGATTTTCACTGGGGTAGATACGATATTCTGTAGCGGGCAGACAGAAACCCAGAAAAGACAAGTCAACAACATTATTAGGAAAAGCCGGCCATGCTCGCCAGCCAGCACCTCAGCCCCAAGCTTTGGCTGTGCCAGATCCTCACTGCCTGGACTTCAGACACCAACATGAGCTCACACACGCTTTCCAAGTTCTACCAACTGCGAGATGGCTGCTCAGCTGAGGTGTTTGTAATCACGTGGAAACAGCGTTTCCCTCCTGTGCAAAATCAGCGTGTTAGTCTGCAACCCTGTCATAAGCTGAGAGCAAGGTGCCCTGGCTGGAGTGAGTGGAGATAAATCACCGCTGCTTTCTGGGTGCCGTGGGATGAAGCCCCGAACGTCACGCCCTCCCCTCCCGGCTTCACTCAGCAGAGCGTCCTGCTTCCTTTCTACTCTGCCCTCAAGATCCTGGCTGTAGTACGGCCTGCTCTCCCTCTGGCAACCCATCCGGTGCCGGAAACTTCCTGGACGGCAGTCTCCATTGCCTCACTTTCTGGCCCAGAAGCCTCCGGGAGGGGCTGGAGCAGTGGGGCTGGCTCGGCAGTAAGGAGCCCGGGCTGCTTCTCCAGAGGACCCATGCTTAGTTGCCAGTACTCATGCCGGGCAACTCATAAATGCCCATCGACTTCAGCCCCAGGGGATCCCATACCCACTCTGGCCTCTGGGCACTGCATGCGTGGGGCAGGTACACACACAAGTACAAATACACCTTAAGCCAGGTGGTGGTGGTGCACGCCTTTAACCTCAGCACTCCGGGGGGCAGAGGAAGGTAGATCTCTGAGTTTGAAGCCAGCCTGGTCTACAGAGCAAGTTCCAAGGATGGCCAGGGCTATCTGGAAAAACCCTGTCTTGAAAACCCAATGATAATAATAGCCTTTCATGACTCCTTGGTGCCAACCAGTAGGATTATGTTTCAAGTCTTAATGATTCCAGGTCCATGATGAGGTCCGTTCATGAGGCCATCCCATCGTCTTCCCTGGGACTGGAGTTACAGACGGTTGGAAGTCACCATGTGGGTACTGGGCATTGAACCTGGGTCCTCCGAGCAGGAAGCACCCTTAACCACTGAGTCATGTCTCCAGACACCTCAGTCGCCACATTTTAAGTGCTCAAAAGCCACATCTATTGCTACCACATTAATGGTGTGAGAGCCGCCTTCAAAGTTATTCTCAGCCTCGAGTCCTGTTTTAAGAAAGTTTTGCAATCCTTTCTAAGTAAATACTTCCACATTTACCTAAGCTCTTCTGCTGGTTTTACATAGGAGTGAGGTTGAATACACTGTTCTACAGTCTCGAGTCACTTAAGGTGCTTGTGTTAACAGCTCGGTAAGATTCCAGTCTATCGAAAGTCCATGATGGATCTGCCCCATCTTCTCCCCCGGAATGCTCAAAACAGATGTGTTAACTGTCCTTTCTGGGCTGGCTTCCGTCTTTACCTTTTCATTCTGCAAACCGTCTCGGGGACCGACTTCCACGATCTTCACCTGCTTCGGGAAAGCACCCATGGATGAGGTGCTTGCCTGGGGTTTAAAAGAGGAAACACAGTGTCAGGTCTTAGCACGGACTACATGGAAGACAGGGACCTTCCTCTGCTACCGCAAAGCGGCCACACTTCTCCTACCTAACTCACATCTGGGCTCTTTCAGGATTACCCAGGAAGGAGCAAGAAAGCCATGCTGCCTCTGGTTTAGACCCGCTTTCCATTTGTGCACCTCTCATTCAGAAGTCCCCCAAACTCCGTGCTGTCCAAACACTCGCTCGACTCCATCCTGCCTATCTCTTGCCAAAGACAGCACCCTGCCGCACAGCTGAAATCTAACTCACCCCTTCCCCTCGTCGCCCTGCCTTGGAGGCCCTGCGGGGTTTGGCTCTGCCTGACCTCCTTACTCCCCGCTACTGCTCCATTTGCTTCTACTCTCTGCCCAACAGGCTGCTCTGCTCCAGTCCAGCAGAGCTGCCCTCTGCCTGCAATGCTCAACTTCACTCAGAGAGCCTAGTCACCTTTGCTACCTGGTGTTTTCACAAGACTACACCTATTTCCTTCAATATAAGCTCGGGACCTTGTCTCTCTCCACCCCCTCTCGTCCTGACTGGCGCTGTGCCTCGCAATGCACCCAACAACATCGCCGGAACAACAAACAATGCATAGAGGGCATGGCTCTCTCTCGAGTTGCACAATTACCGAGCACCGAGAGAGGTCCGTCTCAGACTCGGCAGCGGTGACAGGGGATATGGAGAAAGACCTTGCTGTGTCTAAAGCCCGATTCTAGGCTGATGGATGACATGAGGGACAGCAGGTCTAAGGAAATGCATATCCCACAGCTGAAGAAATTATCCCCCACCCCAAATTTTAAAGCCTTTCGCCTGCTGTCAAGTCTGTCTCAAATCTTCCCCTACCCACCTAGAGAATCGTGTTTAAGTAATTATTTATTTATGTTCTATATATGGGCAATCTGTCTGCATGTATGTCTGCATGGCACATGGGTGCCCTTGTAAGCCAGAAGAAAACAGCATATCCCTTAAGACCGGATACAGATGGTTGTGAGCCACCAGGTAGAACCTAGGAACCAAGACTGGAAGAGCAGCAGTCAGTCACTCTAAACCACAGACTCCAACCCCCATCCCCAAGTACACATACAGCAATGGGACAAAAGGAAAGGTATAATATACCAAGGACTCCAAGCCCATGAAGCCCTTAAAGAACGACTGATCCCCAGACAGGAATCAGCTAGAATAGGTCAACTCACCTGACAGACAAAGGGGACAAGCCCCTGAATTATGAGAAGTCAGCAGGGGGCTGGAGAGATAGCTCAGCAGCTAAGAGCACTGGCTGCTCTTCCAGAGGCCCCGGGTTCAATTCCCAGAACCCACACAGCAGCTCAGAACTGTCTATAACTCCAGCTCCAGGATCTGACACCCTCACATAGACAAACATTCAGGCAAAACACCAATGCACATAAAATTAAAAATAAATAAATAAATAATAAAGTAAAACAAAACAAAAAAACCAAGAAGTTAGCAGGCTGAGTGAAAGGTCCCTGCAATGCAGTCTCTCTCCAAAAGAGACTGTCGGCCCCCCGCTGGTACCTTGCCCCAAAAGGACCCCAGTGGGGCGTGCACATCACAGGCCAGAGACTTGGTGCCATTCACTGCTCTTTCCAAGGCCCCGGGACAAAGTAGAGGCTCAGTAAGTAACTGCTGAAGAAAATCCTGCTTCCAACTTTCCTTTTTGGAATAGGTTGAACTTAGTTCCACTTCCTTCGGCACAATATTCACATAACAGCTAGGCCCAGGTGTGGTGGTGCACACCCATAATTCTAGCACTGGGGGGGGGGGGGGGGGGGTGAAAACAGGAGGGCCAGAAACTCAAGGTCGCCTTCAGCTACATAGTAAACTTGAGGCCAGCCTGCCATATGTGAGATCTTATGTTTAAAGAATCCCAGGGGCTGAAGAGGTGGTTGAGCAGTTGAGCGTGCATACAGCTCTTGCAGAGGACCTGAGATGGGTTCCCAGACCCTTGTCAGATATCTCACAACTGCCTGTAAGTCTGGTCTTACCTGACGCTCTCTTCTGGCATCCATAAATACCCGTGCTCACACGGGTAGACATATATAAATACATATAATTTGAAGATACATGAACGGCTGGAGAGATGGCTTAGCGGTCAAGAGCACTCGATGCCCTTAAGTTCAGTTCCCAGCACCCGCGCCTGGCAGCTCAAAACTGCCCGTAACTCCAGCTGGCTGCCAAAGGCACCAGAACACACACGGCACACACTTACACTGACATACACACACACAAAACAAACCAATATTAAAAACCAAAACAAGCTGGGCCTGGTGGAGCACACCTGTAATCCCAGCACTCAGGGAGGCAGAGGAAGGTGGATCGCTGTGAGTTTAAGGCCAGCCTGGTCCAAGACAGCCAAGGCTACACAAAGAAACACTTGTCTTGAAAACACAACAACAAAACAAAACAAGAGCTGGGCATCGTGGCACAGGCCTTTAATCTCAGCACTTAGGAGGCAGCGGGCAGCAGATCTCTGTGAGGCCAGCCTGGTTTACACAGTGAGTTCCTGAGTTTATACATTAAAAAACAAACAAACAAACAAACAAAACTCTGTCCTAAATAAATAAATAATCCATTTGTCTTCCCCTCCCCCCCAAGACAGGGTTTCTCTGAGTAGCCTTGGCTGTCCTGAAACTCACTCACTCTGTAGACCAGGCTGGTCTCCAGCTCAGAGGTCCACCTGCCTCTGCCTCCGAGTGCTGGGATTCACCTGGTGTACAACAAGACTTTTGAAACGTTTATTTTCTGAACTTCTGAAGTTGGAGTTGGCATTTTCATGTGATCCCTGGGCAATCGGTGGAGGTGGTTAGAGCGAAGATACAGAAGTGGTTTTCTGAGAGATACCCACGAGCTGCAGAGAAAGTGTAGCGTTCCCAAGTACTGAGACAATGCCTCGGCTCCCCAACACAAAATCCTAACATCGGGGGCTGGGGAAATGGCTCAGTGGTTGAGAGCACTGCCTGCCCTTCTAAAGGTCCTAGGTTCAATTCCCAGCACCCACGAGGCAGCTCACAGCTGTCTGTAGCTCCAGTTCCAGGGATTCTGACACCTTTTACCAATGCACAGGGAATAAAATTAGTAAAAGCAAATCATAACTACGCCATCACTGAGCTGAGGGTGTAAGTGCCACCAATGCTCACTCACCAAATCACCCCGAGACAGAGCTATCCATTTTACATGTAAGCAAGCTGAGTGAACGTCTCGGTCAACCTACAAAGTGGCAGGATCATCCGGACGTCGGTTTGCGCTTTAACCAGCACAGCTCTTTGGCCCCTTCCCTCCCTTCCCCTCCCACTGCGCGTGGGAGAGGACAGAACACCAGGATCGAACAGGCCCAAAGTACGGTTCAGAGGAATCCCCCACGGTCCAGGCGTCTAGAAAAGCAACAGGACCTGGGGAAGGCGGCCGAGTGCCTTGCTTTTGCTTTTTCCACGCGGGACGTGTTTCCCACTAATGAAGGGCTGGAGAGATCCGAAACTCAGTTACAGGAAGGAGAGACTTGATGTTCTTACGTTCAGTTCCCAGCGCCCGCGCCTGGCAGCTCACAACTGCCTGTGTGTGCCTGTGAGGGAATGAGGATGTCCTAGGTCTCCATAGTGACGGCGGGTCGCTTCACGTCCCCTGGCCTCGGCTTCCCCTTTCCTGCAAGGGATCTGAACCAGACCGGCTGGGTCCCGAACTCTCAAACCCTCTCGGCGCCGGCCCCTGGAGCTGCCCCGCTTCGCCTGTCGCAGCAGCTGACGAGGCACCCCCGACCCCCCGACTGTCGCCCGCAGGGGGAACTTACAGCCCGGAGGGACGCCAAGCCCGCTAGCCTCCGCGGGAAAACCCGTCTCACTGTCGCCATCTTGGCCTGCAGTCTCAAGTGTCCGCCTCGCTGGGTCCCACGTGACCGCCGAGAGCTCTGCGTGGCCCAGGCCTGGGGCGGAGACTCGTGAGTGACGCGCGGCTCCCAGCGTTGGCTCCAACCCCCAGCCTGCTAGTGTTTTCCTTCCCGACTGGGTTATTCTCCGTTTAACGTGGTTTGGTTTTGGTTTGGGCTTTCCGATATGATGTAGACCATATCACTCAGGTTGTCCTTGAACTCATGGCAATGCTACTGCCTCAGTTTCTCAGATGTTGACGGGAACGAGCTACCACACCTTGCAGGTTTTCTAGGCAACTCTAACACCGACACAAAGCGGGGAGCAGGGACCGCAATGATGGATAAAAACTTCAGCCCGTTATGGTGGCACACACCTGCGGTCCCAGCGCTCCGGAGGCTGTGACAGGACTGCACCAAATCTGAGGCCAGCCTGGTCCACAGAACAAGGTCCAGGCCAGTCACAGCTTCATAGACAGGTCTCGTCGCCAAAAACCAAATCCAACCAAAGGAAAAAACAGAACAAAACAAAACAACAAATAGATAAATGCAGTCAAAGTCTCTCTCCCTGGGTATAGAGTCTGAGAGGTATGGAGAGAGCTGGTTAGCACCTAACTTTCAAGATAAGCTGCAGTACACCCATTTTCTACTGCCTTCTGAGTTTTCTGCATGCAGTAAGTGTATAACACAATCTTCAGACAGTGTCAGCTTTAGAGAAATGCTGCTTGGATGGATACTTGGAGTAAGAGCTATTCAGGTGAAGAGTTTACGAAAAAGAAGACACCAGCAGACCAAAAGCCTCAGGAATTAGCAGAATTGTTGGGCTGGTGAAAAGGACTCCCTGGGGACAGTGGTTTCTGCACAGCCCAAGGTGCCTGATACAGCGCATGCTTTTAGTCTCAGCACTTGGAAGGCAGAGGCAGGAGGAGCTCCAGGACAGCCAGCACTTCAGAGAGTAGAGAGATTCCCATCTCAAAAAGCAAAACTAACAAACCCCAAACCAGCAACAATAAAAACATATTTTTTAAGTTCATCAGACAAATTGAATACAAATGCAGTGAGACCCCGAGGTAGAGACACTGTATGGTGCTGGGTGGTGCTGGCACACGCCTATAGGCTCTGGGAGGCAGAGGCAGGCGGATCTCTGTGAGCTCGAGGCCAGTCTAGTCTACAAAGTGAGTCCAGGCAGCCAAGGCTACACAGAGAAACCTGGTCTAGAAAAAAAAAAAAAAAAAAAAAAAGAAATTAAAAATTCATAAAATCACGACTTTTAATTACACGAAGGCGTGAGTGCCTGCCTGTGGGAGCGTGCACTGCTGGAGCGGTTGTGAGCTGTTGAGAACTGAACGCAGGACGTCTGGAAGAACAGCCAGTGTTCTCAACCACTGAGCCACCTCTCCAGCCCAGTCAGAAAAACTTACTGGGTGCTGCGGTCAATGCCTGTGGTCTGAGACACTCAGAAGGGACTCTGAGTGTTAAGGAGACCGTTTGACGGTAAAGTGTTTGCTTTGCCAGCATGAAGACCTGAGTTTGGACCCATAGGCCCCACAAAAGATCAGGGCACGACAGCACACGCCTGTAACCCCGTGCTGGGGCATGGGAATGCCTGGGCTTTCAGGGCAGTGAGTCTAGCCAGAACGATGCGTTCCAGGTTCAGTGGGAAACCGTCTCTCCGAAAGTAAAGTGGAGAGCAACAGATGAAGACCCCTGACATTAAAAAAAAAAGACGTTTGATATTGAGCGCTGGTTTCCACCTGTGCGCACATGGGCCAGAGCACCTGGGCACACACATGCGGGCACTCACCTGTGCTTTCAACCTCAGCCTACCCGCAATAGCACGGATAACGTCAGACTGCATTGCAAAATTAAAGCAGAGCTGGCCATGGCGTCACACGTAACCTGGGCTACACAAGACCTTTATGGAAAACAAAACTGCATTCCTACTAGGGGCCGTGTTAGTGGAAAAGAGGCCCAAGCACTCTGGAGCCTGAGGGAGGAGGAATGAGTGTTTCTCAGCCTTGGGTTACCTTGTGAGAGAGTGGGAGAGGGAGGGGGCGGGAGGGGCAGAGGAAGGGTTGATGGGCAGCAGTAGGAAGGGAGGAGGGAGAAAACATGAATAGGGGGCAGGAATGCAGCCAAGCAGTATCCTGTTGGTGTCCTGGTGGCTTTGCTGTAGGTGACACTGCTGACACGTGGGTCATTCTGAAGATAACGGTGACCTGGGTTACCTTCAGGACTTGCACAACAAATTTGTCTCTTCTCTTGAGCCCTTGCAAGTGTTTGAAAGCTCTGCCCTCAGATCATAGCCCTCACCACAAAGAGTCTGGATATTTGCACAAGCTCTGAGGGACCACCTGGGAATGAGAAAGAACTGTGATTATTTGAATTGAAGCCAGGTGCAGAGAGCTCTTGAAGGGCAGGGTGAACTGTTCTGAGAAACAACCAGCTGTAAACCAGCTACAACCAGCTGTAAACTATAGAGCAAACGTGGTCTGATTTTTCAGGTATAAAAGCCCTGTGCTTTGCACGTTCGGGGTCGTCTCCTGTCTTTGGAGGGGCGATCCTATCGCGATAGCAATAAACCTCTTGCTTTTGCATCGAGCTGTGGTCTGTGAGAGTTTCTGGGAAGGGCGCGATCCTGAGTAGTGAGACTCCAGGTCTTACAGCTCGTGTGCTTGTGTACAGGTTCCGAGAACTTGAGAACTTCCTCTCTACCTGCTCTCCCCACACCCCCCCCCCCCCCCCCCACCGTGCCTTAAACCACAGCCAGTTCCTAGCCCAAGTCCGTTTATCTGCCTTCTGAAAGGCCTAGTGTTTCCAGGCCATGTTGCTAGGGGCTGAAGCTGGCTGCTCTTCCAGAGGTCCTGAGTTCAATTCCCAGCAACTACATGGTGGCTCACAACCATCTATAATGAGATCTGGTGCCCTCTTCTGACCAGTAGGCACACATGCAGGCAGAACATTGTCTACATAATAAATAAAATCTTAAAAAGAAAAACAAAACAAACAAACAAAAAACCAAAAACACTTTACTCCTGTTGCTCATTCTTTCTTTTTTTTTTTTCCTGTTTCTCATTCTTGTGTCCTGTTCCTTTGGTTTCTGTAATTTCCTTCTACTTTTTATGGATTGTTCTTTTCTCCTTGTTTGGGTTTTTTTGTTTGTTGTTTTTTGAGACAGGGTTTTTCTGTGTAATAGCAGTGGCTGTCCTGGACTCCATTTGTAGACCAGGCTGGCCTCAAACCCACAGAGCTCTGCCTGCCTCTGCCTCCCCAGTACTGGGATTAAAGGCTTGTGCCACCATATCTGGCTTTCCTAATTTCTTTACTCTTAACGCAAAGTACTTCATTAAAAAAATAATAATAATAAATCAAAAAACAGTGCTACACATCCTACACAAGGTTTCACAGCGTAATTAAGGACATAAAATGTTTTTAATCCCAGCACTCGGGAGGCAGAGGAGGCAGGGTTATCTCTGTGAATTTCGAGGCCAGCCTGGTCTACAGAGTGAATTCCAGGATGGCAAGGGTTACACAGAAAAACCCTGCTCGGAAAAAAATGGCTTAAAAAACAAAACAAGGGTGGGAAGGAGAGGTGGGAGGGGTCTACGATTGGGATGTAAAGTGAATAAATTAATAAATTAAAACAAATTCAAAAGAGCACCATGGGTCCAGTGAGACTAAACACTGAAGATTTTCCTTGGAGGACTTCAAGCATCTCTATATTGTGTTTCATAATATCCAAAATTATGCTGTGACACCCTGTACAGGCTATGTGGCACTGTTTTTTGGTGTTCTATTCTTTTTCAATCAAAAAGCATTTCACATTTATTTCCTTTATGCGCACACAGGTGCCTACAAACACGCCAGCGTGTGATCATGAAAGCCAGAGAACAACTTGAGGGTGCTGGCTCTCTTCCCACTGGGTGGGGCCCAGGAACTGAACTAGAGCTGTCAGGCTTAGCAGCAAGCACCTTCACCAGCTGGGCCACGGTGCCAGCCCAGATAGTTGGGTTTTTTTGTTTGTTTGTTTTTCCAGTTTTTATGAGTGTCTTGTCTGCATGTAAATCTGAGTACCAAGTGCGTGTAGCACCGGCGGAGGCATGATGAGGGCTTTGAATCTCTCGGCACTGGAGTTAGGATAGTTGTAAACCGCTGTGTGGTTGCTGGGCACAAAGCCGAGTGCTCTGGAGAAACAGCCAGTGTTCTTAACAGCTGCGCCATCTCTCTAGTCCTATTTGAGAGTTAAAAAAAAAAAATCTCATTTTTCTATTTGTGTCTGTGTGAGTATGCAGCATGTAGCCAGGCCATAGGCCAGGCGATGGATGGCCAGGCGTTGGATGCCCTGGAACTGGAGGTTGAAGGTCAACTATTGGGGGTGCCAGGAAATAAGCAGAAAGTGCTCCTAACCACTGAGCCACCTCACTGTGGATACATGAGATTTTAAGTGTTGCATACATGCTTGAGAAAAACATTACTTAAAAGTAGAGCAAAGAATTCTAAATGTACATATTAAAGAAAAAAGTAGGGAATCGGGTAGTGATGACACACACCTTTAATCCCAGGAGGCAGAGGCAGGTGGATCTCTGAGTTTGCGGCCAGTGTGGTCCAGAGTGATTTTCAGGACAGCCAGGGCTATACAGAAACCCTGTCTGTGGGGGTAGGGAGCTAGGGGCCTGGGGCAGGGCTGCTGAGATGGCTCAGTGGTTAAGAACACTGGCTGTTCTTCCAGATTTTAGTTCCCAGCATCAACATGACACCTCACAACTATCTGTGACTCTAGTTCCAGAGGACCCAATGCCCCCTCCTGGCCTTCTAGAGCCCATATACACACACATGCAAACAGGCACCGGAATACCTGGCTGGTAGTTGTCATAGGATGGCACCAGAGTAAAGAGAAAACCCACAGAAGTCAGACTCTTTGTTCTGCATTAAGAAGACCCAGCAAGTTCTCTCCTCCTCCCTTCTCTGGACAGGGTCATGAATAGCCCAGGATAGCCTTGAGCTCACTATATAGTCAGGCATGAGTAACTTCTGACCTTCCTGCTGGACCGGAGCATGCATACCACACCTGGTTTATACAGTGCCAGGGACTGAACCCCAGGCTCTGTGTATGCCAGGCAAGCATGGTACCAAGTGAGCTCTACCTCCGGGCCACCCTCCACCCCCAGAAAATGAGTGTGAAGCTGCAAACAACTGGAACCGAAGCTAGGGAAAGAGAGTTTTATCACATGCTTTTGGTAGAAACAATCTGACATACAAATTTTCTTCCATCTTTTTCTAAAGGCAGGCAGAATCATGCTCTCTCATCTCTGTCTCTGAAGATATGCTGAACGTTGGAGCTTTCGCCTTCCTTCGCAAACTTTGAAGAGATGACCGCCGCAGCCTGGCAAGCCCTGTGGGATCAGGTTAGTCCCTGCAGGACTAGTGACAATGCTATAAGGCACAGGGGGTTGAGTTTGCCAAACCTCTTTGACCTGCTCCCACAGGCAATGGGTTAACTGGCTCACTATAAGGTAGGTCAGCAGAGAACAGAGGGAAATTCATCCTAGGGAAGGAGTGGCTGAGTTCGGCTGATGAGCTCGAGGCCTTTTTGTTCACCAGAGGCGCCAGCAATGGCTTTCCCATCTTCAATCCATTCATTAGGCAGCATGGTATACCAGGTTCCCATTGACTAAAATGGGCTGGAAAAGCCATCATGGGGTGGGGAAAGGAAGCGACTTTATTGCACTGTTGGTCCTGTTAGAGGAAAGGGAAGCAGCTGACGGGGGTGGTCTGTCCCCGGATCACTTCACGTCTGTCAGCTTTAGAGTCCAGGCAAACTGCACCGGGAGAGCAGTGGATGGCAGAGAGGGCAGAGAGATCACAAGCTCCTCCTGGGGGTCCTGGGTCCAGTTCAACTCTCCCTCTGTTCCGAGCATCGTTATCTGCGGAAGGCAAAGGGGGGGTGCAGCACCCAGTTACTCGCTGATGGGCAGATGTTTGCTACATACATGCTGGGGAACAAATGAGTGGGACCAGAGCAGTGAGCACAGTCTGGTGGGACACACATGTGGAAGGAACCTGGGGAAGCAAGGGGCAGAAGCCTGTCATTCCTGCTCATAAAAGCTCTGTCTTCCAGGCACGCGGGCACAAGCTGGAATCCTAGTACTGGGAAGGCGGAGACAGGAGTACCACTGGTTGAGGCTAGCCTGAGCTACACAAAAAGAACCTGGCTCAAACAAACAAACAGGACAGTGGGGGTGCAGCTCAGCGTACAGGGTTTGCCTAAGCGTGCCTGGGCCCTGGGGTCTATTTTCGGCGCTGGAAAAATGAAAACCAAAACAGGACAAGTTAAAGCTTAGGAGAGACTGAATGAGCCTTCTTACCTTTGTGGCCGAGGAAGTTTTGGGGGACTTGAGGCTTATGATCCCATTTTCTGGCCAGTACAGGAAGGTAGCATAAACAGCTGAGTCTTTAGTGGTGTACCTGGGGATAAAAAAACATCATTGCCCACGGTGAGGCCAGGTATTTCCTGACCGGCCCTCACATCCCCCTCACAGAGCTCACCCACTAAAGACCTCATGCTTGTCCGGACTACTAGGAAGCCAGTAAGGTGTTCGGGAAGCAGGGGTCTAGAGAACTGTCTTAAATCCCCTATGATCCACCTTCACCAGGGTGTCACAGTTTCTTTAAAAAATTAAAATTAACCCTCTGGCAATTAATTTTCCAGACTTTTTTCTGCTGCCTCAATAACCTTTGTTTGCTGCCTTAAAAAAAAAAAAAAAAAAAAAAAGCCAGGCATGGTAGTGCACACCTTTAATCCAGCACTACTCAGGAAGAGTAGACACAGGTACCCATCTGTGGGTTCAAGTCCAGCCTGGTCTACACAGAGTTCCATGCCTCAAAACAAACAAACAAACATCACAGAGCTTGTGCTGGGTATGGTGACGCACACATATAATCCCTGCTACAAAGGAGGCAGAGACAAGAGGACAGCTTGTCCCCAGAAGTTGGAAGACTCCCTATGTAACACGCTGAGGCCATGACCCACACAGCACCAACAAAACACGTGCGTTTCCCAGCTACTTCCTCTTATTAGGAGCTGAGGCCACACAACTTGTGACTGAAATCTCCAGATCCACGAGAAAACAAGAGGGTGGAGCATACAAGATGGTGACACACTCACTGCCTGAGCGGTCAGCATGTTGAGGAAACAGGATGAAAACCGCCTCACGGGAAATTTATCCGTAGGGATTAATGTGGCCCCTGGAA
This sequence comes from Psammomys obesus, assembly GCF_907164565.1. Taxonomy (NCBI): domain Eukaryota; kingdom Metazoa; phylum Chordata; class Mammalia; order Rodentia; family Muridae; genus Psammomys; species Psammomys obesus. The sequence goes on along the minus strand of NW_026591598.1, from coordinate 13,878,932 downwards.
GAGCAAGGCGCTCTGTCCTGGCACCAGTCTCCTTTGACAGGACACTGAGCTCCGGCCTGGCACTCTGCTGGGTTCTAACACACCCCTCACCCCAGTGTCAGGAAGGGAAACAGCCAAACAAAACAAGAGCAAAACCCCCTGAGTCTTTGAGAACAGCTAGGCCAGCCATCTCCAACAGAGCTCCCATTGTCTATCCCCAGGGGGAACAGAAAGCCAGACAGAGGTTCAGGGATGGGCAGCTCATCCTGGGAGAGAAAGCACTTCTGGCATTCCAGCTGATGGGCCTAGCTTCCCCAGTGTGTTTCTCCTGGATGTTGTGGGGCCCTGCTTTGATGACATTTTCTTTCTCGGCTGCTATCTGCTGATTTTCGCCTGGGAGCCCTAGCTGTGTGCTCGCTGCTCTGCCTCATTCTGGCTGACTGCCTCAACTTCCCCAAGATGATTTCTGCTGGGTGTTTGTGAGCCTCAGAGCGATGACATTACTTCATTGCTCTTGTTTAGTTAGACCTCTCACTATGCTCTTCCTGGGACCCTCTAACTGGAACTCTAGCCTTAAAGGGCTTCCCCATATGATCTGTTGGATTTTTTTTTTAAGTACTCAGTTTGATGACATTTTGCCATGGATCCATCTATCCATCCATCCATCCATCCATCCATCCATCTATCAGCTGTCTCTTGCTATTTATTCTTTCCTTTGGATTACTTTCCCTGAGAACTGACAATATGGCTATCATCAGTCATTCTCCTGTCCACACAGGAAGGCAAGGCTCACCACACAACTGTCCCGTTCTTTTCGGACTGCACCCTCCAGGGTTTGGAGGCATAGATGGCCTCCCCATTGATCTGCAGCCACTTGCCAACAGCAAGAAGCCTTTCTTGGAAGATGGGAATGATCAGTCCCTCTTTAGTTGGTCCGATGTTGAGAAGATAGTTGCCTCCCAGACTTACAGTCTGAACCAACTCCTAAAGAAGGCAGAAACAATGAAAGCTGAGGCATGACTACCAAGCCTGACAGTGTCTACAACAAACAGACAGTAATGGATATTAAGAGAAGGAAAACCCTGGGTTTAATCCTTAGCACCACAAAGAGAGAAAAAGGGGGTTAAGTTCTGGGAAGAGCATCTCTGTAGATGAAGGTTTCCCTGAGGCTAAGAAGATGGCGAAGGTCAGGACTCTACAAGTTCCCTTGTCACCAAGATGAGTGACCTAAGTTTGAGCCTCAGGACTTACAGGGAGGAAGGAGAGAAGTGACTGTCAAGCTGTCTGCTGACTTCACATGTACACTGTGGCACACACTTGCCCCATCCCCAACAAATAAACAGATGTAATTTAAAAAGGCAAATGAGACGAACATTGGAAAACAGGGGAACAGGAGAGGAGCCTATCACAGAAGGACTCTGAAAGACTCTACCCAGCAGGGTATCAAAGCAGATGCTGAGATTCATAGCCAAACTCCAGGCAGAGTACAGGGACTCTTATGAAAGAAGGGGGAGATAGAAAGACCTGGAGGGAACAGGGGCTCCACAATGGGAGCAACAGAACCAAAAAATCTGGGCACAGGGGTCTTTTCTGAGACTGATACTTCAAACAAGGACCATGCATGGAGATAACTTAGAACCCCTGCACAGAAATAGCCCAAGGCAGCTCAGTATTCAAGAGGGTTCCCCAATAATAGGACCAGGGACCATCTCTGACATGAACTCATGGGCTGGCTTGTGGATCACCTCCACCTGAGTGGGGAGCTGCCTTGCCAGGCCACAGGGGAAGACAATGCAGCCAGTTCTGATGAGACCTGATAGACTAGGGTCAGATGGAAGGGGAGGAGGAGCTCCCCTATCATTGGACTGGGGGAGGGGCATAGGAGAAGAGAGAGGGAGGGTAGGATTGAGAGGGGATGGAGGAGGGGGCTACAGCTGGGATACAAAGTGAATAAACTGTAATTAATAAAATTTTTAAAAATTAAAAAAAAAAAAACAACAAAAGGTTTCAAAGTCCCAACCCCTTCCCCCATGATAGTGGCAATGCCCTTGGGAGAGGTTTTGTCTCCGCATACTGCAGCGCTGGCAGGTTCTTCCAACTGGACTCCGGGTTAGAGGGCTGATCTGCGGTGAGCAGACAGCTAGGGCCCAGTGCTCTGACCTTAATGATTTCATCCTCACTGGCAACCGCAGACATGGTCATGTCGCGTCTGTAGCCCCAGGACGCCCTGTCCACGCTGGTGCACATCTCCCACTTGTGGTCTGGCAGGCTGTGCGGTGTGTATTTGTCCTGACAGTTGTAGTACCCTCCGTGATGACAGGAGCAGTTCTCGCCCCACCGGTCATTCACTACCACCTGATCCTAGAGGAGGAAGGGAACCGGGTCAGCGGAAGAGCAGCCCCTGGCTCCTTCACGCAGTGCAGACCCATCTGGCAGCAGTCTCTCTGGAAGGAGGAACAGCGGGACTGCACTCGTGTTCTCCCCCTGGAGCTATGCTGCTCTCAGGGGCACACGCGGGAAACTAGACACTTTTGGCTGTCCCGATGGGGGTGGTGCTGCTATCTAGCGGGAGAGGCCAGAGATGGACAATGTCTACCTCAAAGCAGCATCATCCCCTAAAGTCACCAGCGCCCAAGCCCAGAGGCCAGCCGAGGGATGCCGGGAGTAGGTGTGCACATAGGGGGTGGGTTCACTGATGGTCTGGGGGGCTCAGGAGATGGCTCAGTGGTGAGGTGCTTGCTGTGGGAGCATGAGGACTCTCTAGCACTCAGGGGGCACTCAGTGGTATGGGACCGGAGAGCCGGCTCGTCAGCTAAGAGTGCCTGATGCTCTCACAAAAGCTGTGGGTGCAGCCCCCAGCACCACACGGTGACTCAGAACTGCCTGTAACTCCAGTCCCAGGAGAGCCAACACCCTCTTCTGACCTCTACTGGCTCTGGTACATACATGGTTCATGCAGGTAAAACACTCACACACCACAACATGACATATACCCATAAACAACCTAATCTAATCTTTAAAAAAATGTTTGCGGGGGTCTGGTGAGACGGCTCAGAGGTTAGGAGCACTCACTGAATCGGAAGTAGACCTGGACTTGTTCCCCGGCGCCACACGGTGACTCGTGACCACCTGCAACCCCAGGTGCAGGACAGCTGGAGTCCTCTTCTGGCCTCTGGGCTTTTGCATGCACACAGTACACAGAAACTTACACAGGCACACACACACGCACTTATAATAAGCACACCACAAAAAATGTGTGTGGGTGTTTTGCCTGTGTGTATGTCAGTGCACATGTGTGCGGTACCCAAGGCCAGAGGAGGGTGCCTGCTTCCGGTTCACTGGAGTTTGCCGGGAAGGGAACTCGAGAGCAGTCCCGGCTTTAACCACTGAGCCCTCTCCCAGCCCTTGCTGTGGTTTTTAAATAGTTGTGGTTGACATGTGCTTCCTTCCCCAGCTCTGTACCTTTGTTTACCTTTTTCCCTCTTTTCTGATTCTCCTTAACCAGGCACATGTGGCTGTCATTTCATGCAGCGCACGACCTGGCTCCATGAAGGCACAGTCTGGAGGAAAGGTACCTCAGACGCGTATGAGATGCCAACCTTCCTAAGTTAATCTATTTGTTTGTTTCTTTTTTAAAAAAAGACTATTTATTTTATGTATGAATACTCTGTCTGCATATACACCTGCATGCCAAGAGAGGGTGCCAGATTTCGCTATGGTTGGGAGCCACCATGTGGGTGCTGGGAATTGAACTCAGGACCTCTGGAAGATGAGCCAGTCCTTTTAACCTCTGAGCCATCCCTCCAGCCCCATTTTATTTCTTGAGACAGAATCTTACCATGTAGCCATGGCTGGCCTGAAAACTCCCTGTGTAGATCAGGCTGTTCTTGAACTTACAGAAATCCACCTGAGTGTCATGATTAAAGGCACGAACCACATTACCTGGCTCATAGCAAGTTGTGATTGGCAGTCATATGCTCATCCATAACTGCGTTTAATTGTGGCAGAGACAGGGATGCCCTGGTGGATAACAGTATTTGCCCTTTAAACATTTAGCAGAGACTTATAGAGGAGACAAATGTGGTCAATTCAGACCATGGTATTTGGCCAGCGTTAACTGCCTGGGGATCAAGTGCACATCCAGGAGGCCCCAGAGACTTGGCAAGTGTCCCCAAACCACACCTTGGATATGCTGTTAGCAAGCTCACCAGTGAGCCTCACTCCAGCACATGGGGACTGCCTTCCCCCAGCACTCATCACTCAGGGTGCCTTTTCTCTTTCCTTTCTTCCCATCTTCCGAGTTCAGCAAGACCCCCACAGACAGGAACCCACAGGGCACCTTCACCGGAGCTCAGCGTTGGTTTTTGGGATCAAGCCCAGGCTCCAGGCATTCGCACATGTTCTCTCACACCCCACACTTCCAGCTCTCAAGCTGTTCCTTGTTTTTCCTTTTTTTCCTCCAAACACACTTTCTCCGTGTGGCTCTGGCCATCCTGGAACTCACAGAGATCTGCCTGCCTCTGCCTCTTAAGTGCTGGGCTTACAGGCATACTCCATCACCACCCAGCCCACACTGTTTTATACTGAGATTTTTCCCTAAAATCTACAAATCTAGAACATGTAAAATGTTTGACATTTTCTATCATAAAGATTAAGACTTTGGCCAGGCGCGTTGGCACTTGCCTGTAATCCGCAGAGGCAGGTGGATCTCTGTGAGTTCTAGGCCAGCCTGGTCTACAAAGTAAGTCCAGGACACCTAAGACTACACAGAGAAACCCTGTCTTGGAAAACCAAAAGAAAAAAAAAAAAAAGATTAAGACTTCTGCCACTCAGTAAGTCCCATCACTCAAGGGGTAAATGGGCAGCCTGTGTACCAGCTAGTTGTACCAACTACGGGAAAGGTTTTGTTAGCTAAGTACCCTTTAAAACTTAGATATAGGGCTGGAGAGATGGCTCAGAGGTTAAGGGCACTGGCTGCTCTTCCAAAGGTCCTGAGTTCAATTCCCAGCACCCACATGGTGGCTCACAACCATCTATAATGAGATCCGGTATCTTCTTCCAGCATGCAGGTGTACATGCAGGCAGAACATTGTATACATAAATAAATCTTAAAAAAAAAAAAAAAAAACACCTTGAATAAAAAGCTAGGAGTGGTGCCATACACCCATAATAAGCCTAGCTCTTGGGAAGCTGAGGCAGGAGAATTGCTGCGACTTGCCCCTGCCACGGCCCACTGATAGCTAAGACTGTGGTTAAGTATCACCATGCCCCCTCGTACTCTCTTGGGTAAGTTAGGTAATCACCTACCTTGACAGGGCTGTCGTTGTAGAGCCAAGCAAGGAAACCTGTGGAGTTCCAGTACGTATCAGGACACTCCCACTCCCCATCAGACCAGATCAGGTCAGGCTTGTAGCTGGAAGACATGTGACCAGGACAGTCTGCTGTCTAAATCTGTACATAGTCCAGTCTTTCCGACAGATTTTTGCAATCAACATTTAAAACTTGGAGCTGGCAGTGAGGCTCTGTGGAGAGCAGCTGCCTACTCCACATGAGGCCATGGGCTCCTTTCTAGCCCATCAGAAAGAAGAGACCCCTGACTGGAAAGGATCATAAAAACCCCAATGCAGAAAGTAAAGAGGTGAGAAGTAGTTTTCTGTTATCACAGGCATTGTTTTAAAGAGCCTTAGGGGGAGGGCGTAAAGAGCTAGCTCAGGAGTTAAGCACTGGCTGCTCTTCCAGAGGACAAAGGTTTGAGTCCCTGTACCCACAATCATCTACATTCCAGTCCCCTGGGAACTGAGCCCTTCTTCTGGCCTCTGTTGGCACCAGGCATACAGGTAGAGCATAGACAAACATGCAGGAAAAACACCCATACATATAAAGTAAAAACTTTAATGAAAAGAGAACTGGAGCCTGCCATGGTGGCACACGCCTTTACTCCCAGCACTCGGGAGGCAGAGGCAGGTGGCTCTCTGTGAGTTTGAGGCCAGCCTCGTCTACAGAGTGAGCTCTAGGATAGCCAGGGCTACACAGAGAAACCCTGTATCAAAAACAAACAAAAAAACAAAAGGGGGGTTGCTGAAATGGCTGGGGTATAAAGGCAAGCAGGTGCCAGGCTTTACACTCTGAGTTCAGCCCCTGGGACCCAGGTGTCGGGAAGAGAGCGGACTCCCGCACCTGCTCCTGACCTCTGCAGGCACACTCACGCACATGCGGCACACGCGTGCACACACATCCGGAATCCATTAAAACGTGGTGGTAATAATGAAGAATCGCCGCACTTAGCTGTATCTCCCCTAACCTCCTGTTACCCCTTTCAGAGGTTACATCATGCAGAGCACTGGGGTTGGCTCCCAGCATCCGCATGGCAGCTCACAAACACCGTTAACTCTCATTTCGATGACGCTCGCTGGCCTCCTCGGGCACCTGCTGCCCATGGTGCATAGAAACTACACATAAATAATAAATTCGTTTTGGAAAAGAGATTGGTGCTTGGGCAGGCCGGGTGGCTCAGATGAGCTGGTAGCGCTGCCTGTGCCAAGCCTCATGGCCCGAGTTTGATCCCCAGAACCCACCAGGAAGGAGACCCGATTTCCTAGGTTGTTCTCTGACCTCCACGTGTGTACTCTTAGACACAAAATTCAAAAAATGTGATTAAAACAGTGCTTGCGGCCTGGGGTGTGTAGCTCAGTGGTAGAGCACTGCCCGGCATGAAGACCCGTGTCCTGTCCCCAGAACAACAACAACAAAAAAGCTGTGTGGTGGCTCATGCTTGTAATCCTAGCACTTGGGAGCCTGAGTTAGGAGATTACAAATTAGAGGCTAGCCTGGGCTACACAGTGAGCCCCTGGTACTCTAGAGGTACAAAGTAAGGGTTTCTGCTTTATGGGTGTTGTAAACGTTTGAACCATGCACTGGTCTATTCTTGGCAGCCGCCCAGTCTGGCTGGAGAAGCCTGCTGGGGCCTAGTGCACTTTCCCCATTAGCAATGTTCTGAGCCGCTTAGGCATGTATAAAGGTGAAGGTCCAAGACAAGCATTACCGTGCACACTTTAGTACCAAGAGTTCGATGAGGCTTGAATATAAGAAGGAAGTGAGCACAAGTGTGAGCCAGCCCGAAGACAGGCCTTCCCTGCACTCCACAACGAGGCCAGCGATGGTCTCCAGAAGAAAGCCTTATGAAGTCCAGCTGGAACCCGAGACAGCAGTCTCTCTCACTGTGTGCGGCCGTGTGCCCTAGGCAGCATATGTCCATTACATCCTCAGCTTCCATGATCACTAAGCCCAGTTCCGGGACAGAGAGGAGAGTGAGGGAGACCAAGCAATTTGCTCTAAGCCACACAGCCTAGAACAGGGGCAGTGGCGCATACTTATAAGTCCTGGACTCAGGAAGTCCCGAGGCGGCAGGACCGCTAGAGGTCTGAGACCAGCCAAGGCTAGATAATAAGGCTATGGAAGGAGGAGGGAAAGAGGAAGGAGAGAAGAGAGGGAAGGAAGGGGAGAGAAAAAGAAAAAGAAAAAAGAGGGGGAAAAACCACAACAAACCCAAAACTAAACGATTTCAAATCAGCAGTCCTGGCCAGCACCTAACCAGCCCTCTGCAGGGTTTTGCCAGCAGAGTTCCCCGAGAGTCATCTGGTTAGAGCCAGATGAGGGCAGCTGACTGGAGGCTGGGGACAGCGGCTCATGGCTGCAGTCCTATCACTCAGGCGGCGAGGCAGGAGGACAGCCTGGAATCAGAGGCCAGCATAGACTACCAAGGAAGACCTCCAGTGGCTCAGGCCTGAAATCCTCACACTTCAGAGGCTGAGAAAGGAGCATTAACATGGATCTGAAGCCAGGCTGGGCTACAAAGTGGGATAAAAAGGAAAACTTCTGGGCATGGTGGCACATGCCTCCCAGCACCTGGGAAGCAGAGGCAGATGGAGCTCTTGAGTTTGAGCCAGCCTGGTCTACGGAATGAGTTCCAGAACAGCTGGGACTACACAGAGAAACCCTGTCTGAAGGAAATCAAGAGAAAGAAAGAAAAACAGATATAATAACAAAAACAAAATCTATAAAATGAGAGTGGGGACAAAGAAGCTCCCACAAGTAACTTGAGGAAAGCAGGTAAATGGACCAGCAGGAGGGCAGTTTAGTACGTGACCACCATCCAGAAGTTCCGAGAGCTGGGAAGGAAACAGACTCTGAACCAATGTCAGCACCCTTTTTATTATTTGGAGTCTTCTGCTTTTTCATACAGCAGCCTTGACTGGAGCCCTTAACAGCATCCTACAGGCCAGCTCTGACACCAACACAAGCCGGCAGCCCTGACCACCCGCTTCTTACCGGGTAACGAGGTCGTACAGCTCCGGCATTGTTTTTGCTTTGACAAAGTGCTGAGTTTTGAAGCCATTTTTCTTATCGAGTAGGTAGAGTGGATGGAACCACTCCAAGAGAGAGTGGTAGAGGCCGTAGCGTATCTTCCTTAAACAGAAACATACAGCAGCAGAGAAAAGACATTAGGCAGAGAAAAGACAATTCATTTTATGAAAAAATCAGGCTGGGTATGGTGTCAGTGCTTTGGAGGGGGAGGTAGAAGGATCAGGAGTCAAGGTCATCCTTGGCTACCAAGTGGGTTTGACGCCAGCCTAAGTTATCTGAGATTCTTTACTTCTTTATTTAAAGAATATATGTACATACATATATACACACACATATGTACACATACATACTGACATACACACATACATACATTAACCAGGTTCGTTCGCCCCAAACTCACAGAGATCCATCTGTTCCTGCCTACCAAGTGCTGGGATTAAAGGCACATGACACCATACTTGGTATATATATGTTACTTTTAATCTTCATTTCTTTGTTTGTTGAGACAGGGTTTCTCAGTGTAGCCTTGGTTGTCCTGGAACTCACTCTGTAGATCAGGCTGGCCTCGAACTCACAGCAATCCACCTGCCTCTGCCTTTCCGAGTGTTGGGATTAAAGGAGTGTGGCACCACTGCCTGGCTTCTTACTTTATTTTGCTATGTTACTGGGAATCAGCTATGCTAGGCAAACATTCTGTCATAAGCTACATCCCCATTCATATTAAATACTTTTTAAAAAACTATTTATTTGTATTTTGTGTACATGGGTGTTTTGACTGCATGTATGTCTGTGTGAGGGAGTCAGATCCCCTGGAACAGGAGCTACAGACAGTTGTGAGCTGCCACGTGGGTGCTGGGAATTGAACCCTGCTCCTCTGTAAGAACAGCCAGTACTCTCAATCACTGAGCCATCTTTCCAGCCCCTAAATATATTTTTAAAGAACTAGAAAAAAGGAGTCTGAAGGTCCATAACACAAAGAAATGACAAATGATTAAGGAGCTAGAAATGCTAATTACCCTGATTTGCTCATTATATCCTGTATGCATGTCACACCGTGCCTCATAAAAATGTACAATTACTATGGTTCAATTAAGACGTGGTGCTATGCAAACATTACGATGTAGGTAACGAAGAGAAATAACACGGCAAGGCACAGATAAGAAAAAAAGCTGAAGCGGGGGTTAATTTCAGCACGTGACTCAGCACAGGCCTGGAACCCCAGTACCTGGAAGGCAGAGGCACAGGAGGAGCACTTCACGTTAGAAGGTAGCTTGGTCTGCATAGCAGGTTTCAAACCCTTGGGGATACAGAGCAAGGTCTCGTCTCGTAAGACCAAACCAAACAAGAAGAAAACAGCTACTTCCAAAGTCCAGATCTGAGCCAGATCTGACCTAAGATCAGAATGTTTACCCGAAAATTATTGCCAAGTGCAGCACGGAGCAAGTAACAGGAGTCAGCAAATGTATTCCTAAAGGTCCAGACAGTCCATGGACTTTGTAAGCTCTGTGGTCTTTGTCTCAGCTCTCAACTTGTTCCATGAGACAGTCATGGGCAGTGTGTAACACAGGCATGGCTGTGTTCCAACTAAACATGATTTATATAAACAGGTAGTCAGCCCATCCCTCAAACAGTCACAGCAGAAAGTCGTTTTTTTGTTTTTTTTCTTATAGGCAAACATAGCCAGTAAGGCTCAAAACCTGAATATGTGCAGGTGACTGGGGACAGGGCTCAGTGTCATGACTTGAATCTACCCTGGGGTCATGTTTGGAAGGCCAGCCTTGAACTCCTGACCCTCCTGCCTTTGCCTCCCAGGTGCTAGAATCATCCCTTCGTAGCACCCTGTCTGACAAGTTCTTACTAAGTGACAAATACTAGGGGGTGTTGAATAGAATCAATTGTGTGCTTCCCTTTTTAGTTTTTGATCTGCCCTTAGCCCTTGGTGCACAGGTGGCTACTAAGAGAAAGGTGAGACCCAGTCCTTGGCGTCCATCCCATACTAGAAAGCTCTCTGCACTGCAAGCTTTCCCAAAGAAATCCTTTGCAGGCTGCAAATGGACCATCATGGTCTCTGCTGGGTGCCCTTCACCCCACTGCAAACCTTTTTCTTTCTCTCTCTCTTTTTTTGTTTTTTCGAGACAGGGTTTCTCTGTGTAGCCTTTGGCTGTCCTGGACTCACTTTGTAGACCAGGCTGGCCTCGAACTCACAGTGATCTGCCTGCCTCTGCCTCCCAGAGTGCTGGGATTACAGGTGTGTGCCACCATGCCCAGCTGTGAACCTCTTTCATTGTGTCACCTTTAGTCATGTGAAATCCGACAAATCTCAAACCCAGCGTCTGGGAGCCCATCTGCTCACTGGCTGAACATGACCCTAGCAGACAAACAAGAGGCAACAGAGATGGAATACTGGAGGGCTGGGATGTCCACAGACACGCACCTCTTCCGCACAGCTTCGCCCAACTCACCAACCAGATCACGATGGGGCCCCACGTCCTTTGAGTTCCAGTTCCAAGACACGGGACTGGGCCAATTTGTGAAGCCTTCGTGATGCTTTGTGGTCAGGACCACATACCTGCAGACATCAAAACCAAGTGAGGACGAAGGAAGCAGGCAGTGTCCACAACCATGGCCTTGCCCAGCATGCCCGAGAAGTTTAACATGGCGGAGAGATCCGGACTACAGGAAAGGTACTGGGATGAGTCACTGTGACAACCAAGATGCCTCTACAGTGACAATGCCCTCGAGTAGGCGTGACTCAAGGATGGAAGGAGGCACTGGAGGCCCAGAGGGGAGGGAAAGGTGACAGAAAAACTGCGTACCTTAGCTCTCAGACTCAACCCTTCTGGGCATAAGTCATGAACTGTTTTCAACCCTCCGCCATGTTCCATTGGCAAGATGATAGGGGTGGCAGCTGCTTGTTTTTAACCAGCATGGTGGAATTGCCCTTCATTTACGGTGACAAAGACTCAACTATCTGGGACCGAATAGACAAGTGTTGAAATAATCAATTCGGCCACTATGTTGTTTACTTTTATAGCAACTTAAAATTTTTAAAAAGATAACAGGTACATGTGATTTCATCACTGGCTGGACTTCAGGGTCGTTCGGTGTCTTAGGCCCATACAAACATTCCTCCAATACACCTCCTTCCTCTTTTAAGCTGTCCTCCTTCAATATAAGAACCCGTATAAAGCAGGCAAATAACTAGTCCCTCTGGTTATGGCTTGCAGACCCTGGCTGCAGTGTCCGAGAGCTTTCATCTCTAGGACACCAGGCTTCTTCCTCTCTCTGGGTTAATCACCTCAGCCATTAAGCAGGGAGTCAGGAAAGAGGCTGGAGTCCAACCTGTTTCATTTGTAAATTATGGATCTCGGAGATGGCTAAATGACAGGCTCCTGTTTCTTCAGGTCTTTTACTCCCCATACAAGTAATGGCAAACACTAAGAGCCAGCTATAAGTACACAGCGTCTCCCTTCAGTACAAGAAACCCCAAGGTCCAGAGGAAACTGAAACCCGGAGGACGCCTGTAAGCCAGAAGCAGGAGGCTTCCTACTATTTCACCAGCTGGCCAAACCCCTCGGTCCCCAAGTCAGCCAAATTTCTCTGGCTTAGGGCTCTGCCCTAACAACCCTGTTCCTCTTCCAAGTTCTACAAGGAAGAGAGGGTGAGTGAGAACACAGAGAGCAACGCAAAACTCCCAGCCTTCCTTTTCCATTTAGAGACACAGGGCTACAAGAAGTCGGGCGGCTTCGTTTTATAACCTTCCACGGATGCCACGGTAGCCTAAGATTCAGGGCCACAACTCCGGGCAGATGACAGTGCAGAGGGTCCTGGCCCTTTTAGAGCAAACAGCGGGCTCTACCCTCTCCACACAGGCCCAATAGCCAGTGCTTTCCCGCCTTCGTTTTTCAAAGCCAATCCCCAGCTGGATTCTCTTCTTCGGCGCCAGTGCTCCTTCCTTCCTCCAGGATGCAGAACGCGAGGTTCGGGGCCTCCCGAGGTCAGGCGCGCCGACCGTGGGCCTGCCCCGTCCCCCCTCGAGCCCGGCCCGCACTCACTTGGCCCCGGCAGCTTCGAAGAGAGCAGCCCATTGGTCCGGGTGGAAGAGGCGCGCCGTGAACCGCGGTCCGAAGTCGGCGTAGCTGAAGCCGGGAGGGTAGTTGTCTTTCATGAAGCGCTCATAGGCCGGTATCCGCTCGCCCTTCCAGTGCCACCAGAACCACTCGCTGCCCCAGGCGGGCACCGAGTACACCCCCCAGTGCACGAACACTCCGAACTTGGCCTCGTCGAACCAGCTCGGCAGTGGCCGCGAGTCCAAGCTCTGCCAGTTCGGGCTGTAGCGGTGCGGAGGAGCCTTGGCCACGGCCTGGGCCACAGCGGCTAAGAGCAGCAGCAGCCGCCAGGCGCCCACCGACCGCCGCTCACCTTTCAGCTCCCACATCCCTGCTTCCGCATCCGCACCGCCCCCTCTTAACGCGCAGGCGTCGGCGCATAGCCCCGCCTCCCGGAGTAATGATTGGCTCGGAAGGCAAAGGGGCGGGGTCACCCCTATGGTCCAGCCAGCCTTTTGAGGCGTGGTCTCCAGAGCGCCTTCTGGAGTTGAAAGGGAGAAGGAGGCCGAGCGGCGTTGACGGCTCTGATCTATTGAGTTTAAACTCCGTAGTCTCCCCTAAAGGCTTAATTGCCGGGTTCAGGCACGTAGGAAAGACCCAGGGTGTTCGGAGAACTGGGAGGGGTCCTCGATGTTGCACCAATCCTCAGGGGAGGACTGAAACCGGATCACTTTATTCAGTGGTTATTTAGGAGCCACGGTCTCTCTGCGCTATACATCCAGCCAGCAGGTGGGGTTTAGCAGATTGGAGAGCTGCGGAGGAGGTTTTGAAATAGCGAGGTAGAAACACGATAAGGAGCTTAACGGGAAGGGCGAGAGACAGCTGCGGAGAGAGGAAGGGCAGACGTGGTTATTTTGGCCCGTTTCTTGTTTACTGAACTTACTTTGAGAACTCGGAGGCATTTAAGCATTTTAATTTAATTTAAATTTATTTTGAGGTCAGAGGGTCTCGTAGGGCTCAGGCTAGCCTCGAAGTTACAGCTAGGATGACCTTGCATTCCTGATCCTCCTACTCCTACCTCACGAGTGAGGGTAGCATCACCATTCCCGCTTTTATGCAGTACTGGCCAGGGAATTGCCCACGCGAAGGAAGCACAGGCTGAGCTGCACCCCAAATCCCTTGAGGGACTCTCAGAGAGCTTAGCATCTAACTGAAGAAAACCTGACCCTGGAGGGTAGCTCAGGAGTAGAGCACCTGCTTGGCCTGTGGGAAGGTCTTGGGTTCAATCTGGCACCGCTAAACTCGCATGCCTGACCCCCACACAGGGGGCCCTTGAGGCACGCTTTTTAGAATACCAGGACCAGAAAATTGAGAGCCCAGAGAACTTCTTGCCCCAGAAGTATCTGCAAAGCTTGTCTGGCAGGTCACCACACCCAGTGGTGTGTGTGTGTGTGTGTGTGTGCGCGCATGCGTGTCCATAGCTGCAGGAAATATGCAAGCCAGAAGTCATACGGTCCTTGTGGCACAACCTCTCCACAGTTGCCGAGACAACCTCAGCGTGTTAGAGCAATAAAAGGTTTTAGTGCCCCTTGATGGCATCTTCTTCCCTACCTTTCCCAATTTACACAGAAGGAAACCAAGGCGAGGAAAGGGGCCTGGGGCTGCCTGAGATCACAGACTCTCCTAAGCACGCGTGGACCAAGGGTAGTGCCAGCGTTCACAGCTCCGGAAACACAACCTCCACCTACTCTGTCTGGCACCTTGGAGAAACCTGGGCTTATGCTGACAGAACCAAGCGCTTCCTCCTTTGGGGAGTAATAAGGAAACACGGGTATTTTCTGTTTCTTCCCAGGTTTATGTTGAACTAGGGTCTAAAACACTAAGCATAGATGACTTAAAAAAAAAATCGGGGGCTGGAGAGATGGCTCAGTGGTTGAGAGCACTGTCTGCTCTTCCAAAGGACCCAGGTTCAATTCCCAGCACCCACATGGCAGCTCACAACCGTCTGTAATCCCCATTCCAAGGGATCTGACACCTTCACACTAATGCACATAAAATAAAGTTAAATAAAATAAAATAAAAAATCAACTTCTTCTCCCTCATCCTCCCAAATAGCGATTAGAACTTGCAGTGGCTTTGATGCACAGGACTTGTCTTGGGAAGAATGAACTAGGACACCATGACCTGAACAGAGGAACCAAATGTCATCTTGCAGAGGCATGTGGGAAAGTCGATGGTAGAGTGGGTGGACCCGCATAATTAACAAATCAATCAATTAATTAATTAATTTGCCCTGGACAGCTCCTTGGTAGTTTCTCTGAGCAATGGGGTTAGCTTCTGCTGGCTGGGTCATCAGCTAAACAAGGCTATTTCTTATCTATATCCAGGGCCTTTGACTTGTTCTTCTCCTTCATAAACTCGGCCTCTCAACTAAAAGCCAAAGTAGGAAGTGCTCGAGAGCTGGATTCGGGGCTGGGAGACGGCTTGAGGCATAGAGCACTGGCTGCCCTTCCGAAGGAATGGGTTTGATTCTCAGCACCCACATGGCGGCTCACAACTGTCTAGTAACACCAGTTCTAAGGGATCTTCTGGCCCCTGCTGGCACACATGTGGCATACAGACATACATGCAGCCTAAAGCTCATACACTTATGTAAGGCTGCCCTTAAACCTTCAGCAAGTCTACCTGAACACCAGGATTGTGTTTGTGTACCACTATGCGCAGCTCCAGCTTTTTGTTTTTTATTTTGACACTGGGTCCCACTAAATTGCCTCAGTTGAACTTGAACTCCAGGTGTAGCTCAGGCGGGCTCTGAATTTAGGCTCTTCTTGCCTCGGCCTTTTAAGAAGCTGGAATTAACAGGTCTGTGTCACCAGGCTCAGCTTTTCTAACTCGTTTTGTTTTGTTTTGTTTTGTTTTGTTTTGTTTTGAGAGAGGGTTTTTCTGTGTAGCCTTGGCTGTCCTGGAACTCACTCTGTAGACCAGGCTGGCCTTGAACTCACAGTGGTCCACCTGCCTCTGCCTCCCTGAGGGCTGGGATTACAGGTGTGCGCCACCATGCCTGGCTGTTACTAACTCTTATCAGAATGTGGACTGCAAGCCCCACACAGGGTCTGTCTCCTTTATGGTTGGATATCCAGGACCCAGCACAAAGCCCGGCACACACACATTTATGGTACAGGTGAAAGAGTAAGTGGACAGGGAGCACGTTGTTTGGTGAGTGCTAAATGACATGTTTAGCAGATAGCTTTCCCTTCACTGTGTCTGTGGTCCCCTTCTGCCACCAGCAGTCTCTTGAACCCACCTCTGTTGTGAATGCAGCCTTAGTGAAGGTAAAATTCAGGTACCCTGGCACTCAGCCGGGGGCTGTGGACATAGGATGTCAGCCTGTGCCTGGTCCACAGCTGGAAGTCTTCCCTCCCCAACTCCTGCTGCTTCTGCTGCAGGACCAGAGTGTGGAAGAGCAAGGGGACTGAGCTGAGCATCCCTGGGAACAGTCTAGCACCCAGAGGGTCTTTGTGAATATCTTGCTTTTTACTGGAGCAGGGCCAGGCACTGCAGAATCTCACAGGTCAGCACAGTTCTCTGAAGACTCTTCACCTCCAGAGAACCTTGCCTCCTCTGGGTCCCCAGGGACCTAACGCCCTAATGACTTCAAGTCTTATCAGGATGTCAGGAGGGCCCTTGTCCAACAAGATACCCTGAGCTGATGGCTCGTGACTCTGTCTGAAAGAGGTGTGGCAACATCCTTGATCCCCAGCACATCATAATTCTTGATCCTTAAGAGATAAGGGCAGCCTCAGGGTGGAGCCTCACATGTTCTACAGACACAGAATCCCAGACAATGAAGCAGGAACCAGAACCAGCTGGTCTCACTATCGATCTTCAGCAGGAGAACAGCTTGGAATCCACAGCATGGAAGACATGGACATTGAGGAAGTTGTGGGCAGTGGCTACGCTGTCCAGGGTCCCCTGAGGTCACAGGAGAACAGGTCCCCTGTCTTCTCAGGTCTCCTCTGAGTTCCTTATTACCATCCCTGGAGGCTCCTCTGGCTTCTTGGTCTTTGGAGTCAGGAGGGTTTCCTGATCTGCTGTGAACAAACCCTGCTGTTCTTACAGGCCTCACTCTCCATAGACATGACCAGGCTACCCTCCAGCCACGAAACCGAGCACTTCTTGGCAAAAAAGAGGTACCCTAGAGCTGACTTCAGAAAGATTCTGGGTCTGGGACCCCTCTCTCCTCAGGAGAGTGAACTGGTTTCTGACTCAGGCTGTTTCCAATAGGAAAACAAGTGCCCTCAGCAATTGGAGCAGCCTGGAGTTCCAGCCCCTGGATCCGCCGTGGTTTTCACATCAGCCTCTGTCTCTGTAACTGAGGACCTTGGGGCTTCTACTTTCCCCTCAGGCCCGAGGCCCTGTAGATATTTTTTCCAGCTTGCCAGGCAATGCTGGGCAGCAGAGCGGATCTCTCCACTCCGCAGGGCATAAATGATAGGATTAACCATCGAGTTAACAAGGCACAGCATGGAACAGAAGGCGAAGGCCTCCTTGACCTGGTCACTGAGCGTGGCGACCAGGCTGTGGCCCATGAGAGCCAGTGCAGGGAACCAGCATATGAGAAGAACAGCCAGTACCAGCCCCAGGGTCTTGGCCAACCTCACATCAAGCCGCATCCGAGCTACCCCAGGCACCTGCCTGTCCTGGTGCTCAGCCAAGCTGGCTACATGCTGGTGGGCTTTCCAGAGGACATACCCATAGGTGTAGATGATGCCAGAGAAGAGGATGGCAATGAACAGGAGCCAACCCAGCAGGTAGTCATTGGGGATAAGTGGGAACAGCTCAGAGCAGGGACTAGGACAGCAAGTCCATCCCATGAGCGGCAGGTAGGAGATCAGTGCCGAGAGGGCCCACATGACACAGAGGGCCACCAGTGCCCTCCCACGGGTGACCAGGGCTTTGTATGTAGGTGGGTAGCACAGACACAGGTATCGGTCAATGGCTGTCAGCAGCAGGCTGCCCACGGAGGCCGTGAAGGTCATGGTCACGCTGCCAATCTTCAGCAGGAAGACAGCCTTGGAATCAACACTGTGGAAGACATGGAAAATGACAAAGTTGCAGGCAAAGATCACACTGGCCAGGAAGTCAGCCGCAGCCAAGCTGCCAATGAACAGGTACGAGGGCTTCCTGCGGAGCCGCTGGGAGGCCAGGATGAGATAGAGCACGGCCACGTTCTCCAGGGCGCTCAGCAGACCCACCAGGGTACACAGCACAGCCACAGCCACCCGCTGGGCATCACTCAGGATCATGTAGTCCTTCATAGGGTTGAACTCCAAGCCACCCTCCGAACCGTTGGTCGCCTCCATCTCCAGGCATCCCGCCATGGACAGGCCTTGGCGTCTACTGGGACTGGCCCAGAAGGCGTGGCTGTGAAAAGGAGAGAAGGATCTCTGAATGTGATGGTTTCACCTGAGGGCTGACGCCAGTCAGGCACTCACTCACCCAGGGGCTGAAAATACCAATTCCTAACTTGTCACCAAGCATTCAGCCTTTTCTTCATGCAGAAGTGGCCTGCCAGGTTTTCGGTCTCTTGTTTTCTAAAGAGACAAATCCTAAAACTTCCTTTTGAAACCAAGGTGAATCCCCAGGGGCCAACAGCCAAGAGAACAAAACCTAGAAGAGGAACTGTAGGGATATTGTTTTTCTTTTATTATTACTATTGGTGTGTGTGGGTGTGTGTGTGCGTGCACACTCACGTGTGATGTGTATGTGTGAGCATGAGTGCGCCACAGAATGTGTGTGGAGGTCAGGAGTCAGCTCTCTCCTTCTAACAAGGGTTCTGGGACTTGAACTCAGGCAGTCAGGCTTGCACACCACTCACTTTTAATCTCTAGGCCATATTGCTGGCCCGCTTTCTTTTTTCATTTTGAAACATGGTCTCACAGGTAGCCATGAACTCAAGATCCTCCTGTTTCAGGCTCCAAAGCAGCTGGGATTACACACAGATATGCACCACGAAATCTGCTTGTGCTTTAGTGTGTGTGTGTGTGTGTGTGTACTGTTGTTCCAGTTTGGTAAGATATTAAAAGCTTAACTATTTGGGAATGGGAGACAATATGTTAGCTTCACCTCAAGTCCTGGGAAGATAAACTCTAAAAGACAAAAGACTTTGTAAGAGTTGGGCAGTCGTGGCACATTCCTTTAATCCCAGCACTCAGGAGGCAGAAGCAGGAGGATCTCTGTGAGTTTTAGGCCAGCCTGGTCTACAGAGGGGGAATTCTAAAACAGGGCTACATACAGAGAAACACTGTTTCAAAAAAAAAAAAAAAAAAAACCATATATACAAATGTGTGTGTGTGTGTGTGTGTGTGTGTGTGTGTGTGTGGTGGTGGTGGTGGTGGTGAATGTTTTTCATTCCAGGACTCTGGAGGCTGTCTAGGCAGATCTCTATGGTTGGAAGCAAGTCTGGGCTATACGCTGAAACCCTGTTTCAAAACCCAAACATTTTGTACTCCTGTAAGGAATGTCGCTCAGCTGATAGAGAGTTTGTCCAGCATGAACAAAGCCCTGGGCTCAGCTCCTAGCTTTGCATAAACCAAGGAAATGTGATTGCACACACCTGTAATCCCAGCATTCAGGAGGTGAAGGCAGGAGGATAGTCATCTTTGGCTATGTGAAGCTCTATCTTAAAAACAACTGTACAGGCGCTGAAGAGATGGCTCAGGGGTTAAGAGCACTGGCTGTTCTTCCAAAGGTCCTGAGTTCAATTCCCAGTAACCACATGGTGGCTCATAATCATCTATAATGAGATCTGGTGCCCTCTTCTGTTTTGTAGGCCTACATGTAGGCAAAGTACTATATAAACAGAAAATAAATGAATATTTTAAAAAACAACTGTACTTGATAAGATATAGAAGTCCCATTAATAATTTTCAAATATAAGTTGTCCTGAATGTTGAAGTAAAAACTAAGGACAAGTAAACATTGCGGGAGGCATTGGTAAGGTTCATAAGAAAGGAAGTTAAATTCTTCTCTAGGAAGACAAATTTCCTAAACAGATAATGTGGGATTACCCCATCCAGAGGCCCATGGAATTTGAACTCATAAACCCAGAGGCGAGCAATGAGCAAGCAAGCGTTAGCAGGAGTGTTTGCTCGTAGGAGTACATTCACATACCTCTGGGGTATGCTTTATAAGGAATTAAAAGAAGAGCTGGGTGGTGCTG
Organism: Psammomys obesus; assembly: GCF_907164565.1. Classification (NCBI taxonomy): domain Eukaryota; kingdom Metazoa; phylum Chordata; class Mammalia; order Rodentia; family Muridae; genus Psammomys; species Psammomys obesus. The sequence continues at coordinate 13,859,318 of NW_026591598.1, read as the reverse complement.
ACACAGACCTTTAATCCCAGCATTTGGGAGGCAGAGGGGGGGTTTCTCCTCGTAACCTTGGCTGGATTGGATCTCACTCTGTAGACTGGCTTTGAACTCATGCCTCTGCCTCCCAAGTGCTGGGATTAAAGGCATGAACCACTACTGCTCAGCGTTTTATTTTTTATTTTTGAGACAGGGTTTCTCTGTGTAGCCCTGGCCATCTTGGAGATGGCTCTGTAGACCAGGCTGACTTCAAACTCAGAGATCTGCCTCTGCCTCCTGAGTGGTAGGATTAATAAAGGCAACAGATATGATTTCAAAATTAACCCCCAAAGGAGGAGGAGGACTGGTGACTAGGTCTGGATCTCAGCAACTCAGGAGGCCAGTCTGGATGACAGATTGAGCTCAGGCCCAGCCCTGATGGCATAGGGAGACTTTAACTCAAAAATCAATGAGAAAATAAATAACTTGCAGTACTTATGCTTATGGAGCTCAAAGCCACCCAGAGCTAATTATATCTCTACCAAACAAGCCAACCAATCCCCCCCCCCATAATAAAACTGCCCGCTAACAGACCTTTACTAAAAAAAAAAAAAAAAAAACATCACTTATCTTTTTTTAGCAGGAGGAAATTGAGCCTAGGAAGGAGCAGAGCATGCCAGACATTGGGAGCTGATAAATACATTTATTCTATTTATTTTTGTCCCCATTTGTCATGTCATTTTTTATTCCTTTGAGACATGCATGGGCTGTATGTGTGTGTGGAGGCCACGGGTCAATACCCAATGCTTTTCTCGATTGATCTCCACCTTATTTTTTGGCGGGGAGGGGACAGAGTCTTTTTCCTGGAGCACACCAATTCAGCTACACTGGCTGGCCCCCAAGTTCCAGGAACCCTTCCATCTTTCCTTCCCAAGTGTTATTCCAGGCCCACACTGTGTCTAGCTTTTTTTAGGTGAGTGCTGGAGATCAGAACTCAAGTCAAAAGCAGCAAGTCTGGCTCCTTCATCTGTTTATTTTTCTTTTTTTGTTCTCATTTATTTACTTGTTTGTTTGTTTGTTTGTTTGTTTGTTTAAAGACAGAGTTTTTTTTCTGTGAAGCCATGGCTGTCCTGGACTCACTTTGTAGACCAGGCTGGCCTCGAACTCATAGCGATTCACTTGCCTCTGCCTCTCTGAGTGCTGGGATTGAAGACGTGTGCCACCACTGCTGGCCGAAAATGTACAGCCCAGGCTGGCCTCCGACTGATCCTCCAGCCTCTGCCTCCTTCAGCAAATCCTACTGGCGTGCACCACCACAACAAGCCAATGGGCAGCTCTACATGTATTTACTTATTTATTTATTTATTTATTTATTTATTTATTTATTTATTTATTTTTGTGGTGCTGGGGAATCAAATCTGGGGCCTGAACATTTGCAAGAGCCCTGCCACTGACATATATATTTCTCTCAGTTTTTTTTTCCAGCAGAATATATATTACATATATATATATATATATATATATATATATATATATATATATATATTTCCTCCATCTCTATTTTTTTTCTCTGTGGCCCTAAGAAAAATTTCAGTGGCATATAGGACTCCTGTGCATGTTTATGAGGCAGCTCAGCCCTGAACACACAAGGTTCAAAGCTGGGTCTTCAGTACTCAAGGTTTCTCCGGGCTCCAGAGCCCACCCAGCTCAGCCCCTGCTGCTTCTGAAGAACCTCGCCTTCTCACCTCCAGGGCTCTCCTTTGGTCCGTCTGCCCAGTGGAGCCTTCTAAAGCCTGCATCCATGCTTCAGCCTCCCAGTGTCTCCTGCCCGGGTGGGACAGTGTTACATCCTGCCTTCCCCTCAAGCTACCTCACTAGCCAAGACTAGGAAGCTTAATTTCTACAAAATACTGCTCCTGGTAACGGTGCTTGCGACACAACCTGAGTTGGAAAGATGGAAGGACAGAGCCAACACAGCAAATTGTCCTCTGACCTCCAGAAGCGGGCTGTGGCGCTCACATCCACCTACATGCATGCACACGTGCACACAAAAGGAATAAATAAGAATGTAATAAAAACTTAAAAAATATTGTCTTCAGCCATAATGTGGATTTCATCCAAACAACATTATAATATAAGGATTCACGGGCTGGAGAGATGGCTCAGTGGTTGAGAGCACTGTCTGCTCTTCCGAAGGAGCCGGGGTTCAATTCCCAGCACCCAGATGGCAGCTCACAACTGTCTGTAACTCCTGTTCCAAGGGATCTGACACTCTCATGTAGTAGAAAGTTTTAGAGTCTTTAAAAACTCAGTTATGTTATTGTAAACATGTTCTTCTTCTTCTTTTCTTTTTTTCAAGACAGAGATTCTCTGTGTAGCCTTGCCTGTCCTGGATTTGCCAGGTTGACCTCAAACCCACAGAGATCCACCCGCTTCTGCCTCCCCAAGTGCTAGGATCATAGGTGTGCGCCACTGCACCTGGCTACATGTTTTTTTTTTGGTTTTTTTTTTTTTTGTTTTAATCCCAGGTGTGGGACACGGGACTGATTCAGATGGTCCACAGCAGCAAACTATTTGCCTCGTGCAGGCTCTGAGAGGGGCTCTTTGCCAGCTGCAGATAGTTTAAATCTGGGGACTCTGGAGAGGGAGTAAATGCTGAAGACCAGAAAGTGTTGGGGGCTTCGAGGAAGAAGAAGCTGCTGGTGCCCCTCCCTGCTGCTCCTGGTTGCTGTTGAT
>NW_026591598.1:13840843-13856608 GCF_907164565.1 Psammomys obesus | reverse complement strand
GGGGTATTGGAAGGGATTGGGGTGGAGAAGGGAGAAAAAGATATAAGAAGCAGAAATAGAGTTTAAAAGTATGCTAACTAGTGGCGCCCAGATGCAGGCTTAGAATGATGAAAAATCTGGTTTCTAATGCAGTAGAGGCCGCAGCAGGGTATAAAAAACTGAATATATCGTTTCGGATATGAGCAAAAAGTTTGTTGCGGCTAGTGCTGATTGGTTCTCTCCCTTTTTGCTCCCAGAAGGGATTTTCTGGTTTCGCTTCCGTCCTCTTCTGCATTCTATTTCAGAAAAGGTTGGGAGAATTGAACAACTGGAGAAGTTGCAAGTAAATACGCAGGGGTTTGAGAAACAAACAAAAAAATGGATGAAATCGGAAAATGAGAAGGCTCACTCAAGTCTCGTTTTAGAAAGGGTTGCAGAGTTGGCAGGACAACTAGAGAATTTGTGGGTAGAGGCTGAAGTGCTTGGAAAGAAAAATCCGCTGTTGGTAAAGGGAGAGACACCTGGTAACTGAGAGCCAGAGTTTCCCGAAATCGCCCTGCTCCGATTCAGCGTCATGTTCCCACAGCCTCGGGGCAAGCTTGGGCGCCGGAAGGAGAGGAAGGCTGTGCAGGCCGTAAAGGTTAACGGGGAAACAGCCTATTTCAAGAGAAAGGGTTAATCTTGAGCAGACCGAGCTGCCAGAGGAGCAGCCTCGAGTTAAGAGATTACCACCGTTTGCTTCCCCAGTAGCCACCAAAAGCCTCAGATATCAAAATGGTCGGGGCTTCAGTTGCGGTAAAGTCTGTCACTTGAAAAGAAATTGTTAGCAAGCCGCTAAACGCCTCAGCGCTCAAAATGTGCGGTCTGTTAACTCGGAGAAATACGGTACATGCTGCCAGAGCCGCGAAGGAGCTATTTCTGGCAGAGCTGGGTTCTTGTCAAGAACCCGAGTTTGTGATAAAGGGGGGTCATTTGATTATTGAATGCGTGTCCAGGAGGGGCAACTTCTGGCTGTCAGGAAACGGCTTCAGAGTCCTAGCTCAAGGCTCAGCAACAAAAAGTATGAGCTGTTCCAGACAAGGGGGGCCAAAAATGATCAGATTATAAAAACAAAAAAGTGTTTGATTCGTTGATGATGTCCTTTTAAGAAAGCAACAAGTCTTATTAATATTAGATTAAAAGTCATTTAAAAAAAAAAGGAAATGTAGAAAGTCTTGGTCTTTAAAAAAAGCTCAGTTATGTTGTTGTAAATATGTTTTTGTGTTAATCCCAGGTGTGGGACACGGGACTGATTCAGATGGTCCACAGCAGCAAACTATTTGCCTCGTGCAAGCTCTGAGAGGGGCTCTTTGCCAGCTGCAGATAGTTTAAATCTGGGGACTCTGGAGAGAGGATAAATGCTAAAGACCAGAGAGTGTTGGGGGCTTTGAGGAAGAAGCTGCTGGTGCCCCTCCCTGCTGCTCCTGGTTGCTGTTGATGGAGTTTGAGAAGTTGGAGATATCCTGAAATGAAGACTGGACTTGCTCTCAGGAACCCAATGACCCTAAACAGCAGGAAGTAGCTAAGGAAAACTGCCCCCTTTCCCCACTGACCTTCTTTCTCTCCTACCTGGTGTTGGGGTATTGGAAGGGATTGGGGTGGAGAAGGGAGAAAAAGATATAAGCAGCAGAAATAGATTAAAAAAGTATGCCAACACCCTCACACAGACAAGCATGCAGTTAAAACACCAGTGTATGTAAAATAAAAAATTACTACAAAACCTAAAAATAAGACTGTCGGGGAATGCCTTACCCGGTTCAGAGTCCGAATGGGAGGGTTGAAGGAGGCTGGTGCTTGAGCCTCTCAGGCAAGTGTGGCTGCAGACAGCTGTGACTGTCCGGATCGGGGAAAGGCAGGAAATGCAAGAATTTGATGGATGTCCTAACAACAGGATGCACAGAGCAACAGGAAACTGGCCTGCCTGTCCACACACAGATAGAAATGCCCTTTGGAGGCCACAGGTTAGCCTTCTAGAAGACCCGTTTCTAGGGCAAGGATGTATGCACAGAAAGGCCCGGGGTTTTGCCACACAGGTGGCTGCCCTGGGTCTGTCTCTGTCACACTTGTCATGTGACTTTGGGCAAGTCCCTCTTCGTTCGAATCTGTGAAATGACAACATTACCCACTCATTCTTAGGTACACCAAGGACAGCCATTGTAGTTATTGAAACAGAACTGGCAAGTTCAGTTTGGTCCTTTCAAAATGTAAGACCTGTCCAGCTTGATATGGTGGCGCACACCTTTAATCCCAGCACTTGGGAAGCAGAGGCAGGTGGATCTCTGAGTCTGAGGACAGCCTGCTCTACCTATGTGGCAAGTTCTGGCCAGCTACATAGTAAGACCCTGTCTCAAAAACAGTAGAAAGCGCACACGCATTCATGGGACTGGAAGAGACGGCTCGGGTTAACAGCCCTGGCTGCTCTACAGGGAACCAGAGTTTGGTTCCCAGCACCCACATGGCAGCTCAAAACTGTCACTCCAGTTCTGCAAACACCAGGCACACATACAGTACATGGTACATAGACATACGTGGAATAAAAAACATGTACACACATAAATGTAAATGTTTTAAACCATTTTTATATATTTAATAAAGTATTACATATATGTGTGTATATATGTTTTTTTTTTTCCCAGAGTTTCTGTGTGTAGCCCTGGCTGTCCTGAAACTGTAGACCAGGCTAGCCTTGAACTCGGAGATCCGCCTGCCTCTGCCTCCCTTAGCACTCCTTTAGTGCTGAGATTAAAGGCCTGCGTCACCATATCTGGCCAAAACCTAATGCCTGCATGTTTTTTTCAGGACAAAGTATTCATTCTATTTATTTTAATTTTATTATCATTGCTAATATTCTTGGCTTTAAATTTTACTTATTACTGGAGTGCACGTGTGGGTTTGGGAGACTGAAGTTAGGTTATTAGGCTTATGCGGCAAGCCCTCTTGTCCACAGAACCATGTCAATGGCACTGTTTTTACTTTTCTGAGACCGAGTTTCATCTAGTGCAGGCTGTTCTGGTACTCGGTGTGTCCAAAGCTAGCCTTGACCACCTCAGCCATCCTCCAGCCTCCATTTTGTAAGCGCTGGGATCACAGGCAGACACCGCCACGTCTCCATCACTTTGATAGGTTTGTTTTATGTAAGAAGAAACCCAACTGAAGCCATTTTGAATAAAACTTTCATTCTGAATAGAGGTCAGATGTTGTTTAAGTTCCCGAGACCTCCCGGGTAACTGACATCCTGGTTGGCAAGTTGAGACATGGGTGCTAGACAGGGCGCCCTGCCACAGTTGAATAACCCAACCAACGGGAACAGAATAAGTGTGCCACAAAGACGTTCCTAAGGAAGTCCCCGATCCCTAAATCCTGACTGGTGAGATAACTTGACACAGATGTTTGTGGGTCTCTGGCTCAGGGTCACAGTTCACCACTGTTCTACAGTCCTGAGCCATCAGCAGCCGTCTGAGTACGATCAATCTTTGTCATCTGCTTAAATACTAAGATGAACATGTGAAGACGCAGTCAGCTCTTGAGTCTGCGCTGTTGTCCCTGACTGCAGTTTTAGCTGGGTAGTTCAGATGAAGATCTTGCTTTACTGCGCCCTTGTGCCCGATTGGGTTGTTTTGGATGTTTGGACCCTGACATTTAGTTTTTGGAGATGCGGTTGACTATGAAGCCTGTCAGGCCTGGCGATTCCTCTTTCTCGCCAGCTTGTCAGTGTCATTCCAACCATTCAGAGCCACAGGTGTGTGTACAAGACCATAGTATGAAACGTGCTGCAACGTGATGCTCTGCAGATGTTGGGACGAAAGCGAGCCAACCAACCGAGACTTCCACACCCCTGGCAATGCCTCACCCGGAACCCCTGGCTCCTGACACTGTGTCCCTGCTAGACTGGTGTCTGAGGCGATAGCTGGGACCCTGACCTGATCTGAATGCCTGGGAAGGAACCCGGGGGTCTAGAAGCTCTCAGGAAAAGGTGTGGCGGGGGTTTTGTTTTCACCTGAAGTGAAAGTGCGAAGTGAAACAGGGTTACAGCAGAGGTGGCTGCTCTACACTGGAGGGGCAGGAAGGAAGCCCATGATTGCAGCACCCACAGTGGAAAGCTGAGATTTGATGCCCTCATAAAGCTGAGGGGTTTGGTTTTGGGGTGCGTGTGTGTATGTGTGTGTGTTCGAGAGCATGCGCCGGGGAAGAACCCAGAGCATTTTGGCATACCTCCACCTAGCCACACTCCAAAAGCAACTCCTGGTTGCTTCTGCCTGGGACTGGGAAGGAGGAGGAGGCCTGTGTTCTGGTTCCTGCCCTGTCACTGAGTCTTTGGATTGGCCCTTCTCCAGCTGGGTTTTTCTTTTCTCATCTTTGAAGCAGGCAGGTGGATGGTGGTGATTCCAAAGGTCTCTGGATCCCAGGGTACTGAGTGTGTGTGAGTGTGTGCGTGCATGGGCGCATGTACAAGTGTGTAATACACACACACACATATATAATATAGAAATAATATATTACATTATGATATATAATGTGTATGTGATGTATACATTAGACGCAGAGCCTCCTCTGTGTTAGACCCCTAAGATACCACTTGGGCCCTCCCTCCAGTAACATTTAATGTAGCCATGCCCAATCTATGGATTAGGAAGAAGTCTGTAATGTAGAGAACTGCCGTGCACAGTCTCCACAGTGACCCCTTTCCCTGTGTCTCTTAGTTGTCAAAGAAGCCACAGGATTCTGCCTGGTAAAGTTTGTATAAGAAGCCACAGGATTCTGCCTGGTAAAGTTTGTATCAAGTTTGGTTTCTATTTACGCCCAGATTTCCAATGCTGACCTCTGACCTCTGCAAGTACACACACACACTCGCGTGAAACAATAGCAACAAGAGCATAAACATAAGCAGAAGTATGGCTACCAGAGAGAACTAGACACAGAGCTGATGGGAGATAAAACAAAGGGTCCCAGAGAGTTCCCAACCTCAGCCTTGGCTTTGGCACAGGTTAGTTCTGTGAAAAGTCACTTATTCTCTCGTTCTCTCTCTCTCTCCCAAGGATGTTTACGTATTATTTATACAGTATTCTGCTCAGAAGAGGACAGCAGATCACATTCTAGATGGTTGTGAGCCACCACGTGGTTGCTGGGAATTGAACTCAGGACCTTAAGAACTTAAGTGCTCTTAAGCTCTGAGCCATCTCTCCAGCCCGTCATTTATTCTCCTGATCCAGTATTGTCATGACAAGAGTTTGGTATTAAACTTCCCATCACATCCTGTCCCCAGTCCCTGCCGCCCCCCACCCCCCGCCTTAGATCTCTCTAAAGTAGCTCCGGCTGTCCTGGAACTCACTCTGTAGACCAAACTGGCCTCAAACTCATAGAGATCCACCTGCCTTTTTAAAGCATGTGCCACCACTCCTGGCTACATGTTGTCCTGTCTAAACCCCAGCATGGCCCCCTAAAGAGAGGTAACACGGTTTTCTCCATTTATGGTTGGAGAAATGGGTGCATAGAAGTAAGAGATTTGGTGGGGTTAGAGCAGAGGCACATGGGCCAGAAACTGCTGGCCCCTTCCTTCTCTTCCTTGTGAACAGAAGAATTGGGGTGGGGACAGCAGCCCACCAGATGAGCTAGCTGAATGGCTGGAGCAGAGCTAATGGCAGAGCGAGGTGCAAACTGAGAAGCTCCAAGTATCTGAACTGCTAAGGTATTGAGCTCAGAAAACAATCAAAGAAAAGGGAATCTGGATATATATATATAAAAAAAAAATCATAGGAAGAACTGTTTGATTTGAATATAAGAAAGTAAAGTCCTTAGGAAGAGGTTTTGAGAGCAAAAAACAAAAATACTTTTCATGTTAAAAATGGAAGAAAACAATGACACAATGCATCTGGATTCCATATAATTTTGTCTCTCTTAGCATACAAATAATTTTTTAAGCAGCAATTACAATTTTGTATATCCTCTTAGGAGAGAGTAAGGCAGACTTGGAGAAAGAAGAGACTGAGAAATTAGATGCTGGATTGGAGGCCAAAGAACAGAGGCTGGAGAATTCTTTGAATCAAAATGGGGGGAACCGTCAGAGGAATCCAATCTGAAACTTACAACAGCCTCAAGGGAGGATAGTTCCTGATGGGAGAAATCCGCAAAGGCTTGAGGAATTAGAGTGGCAAACTACAGAGGCACAATATTCTGAATTAAGAATCGAAATTCTGCTTAATGACGCTACCTTAGAGCAATGTTATACAAGAAATTAAGCATCTCATTTTGTAGAGTTTGGAGAATTAAGACAGGTGCATATGTTATACCATACAGTGGACTTTTGCCTTGACTTCTGAGAAGGATGATTCTGAGATTATGTATTTGTTGGAGATGATGGCCATCTTGGAGACGCCTTTACAGATCGAAGCTGATGATGCTTTAACACGTGTATCCATTAGAATACAACACTACTTTGGATCCTCTGGCATAAAAATGTCACAGGTATATCTCATAATCTTACAAACAAGCAATTATAGAGAAATCTAGCAGGACTCTAAAGAAAAATGCTCATAGAACAGAAGGGGGGGGATAAGGAATCTCCCTGAGATAGATTAAATGGTGCTTTGTTGACTTTAAATATCAGTGAGACAAGCTGCTGAAATACACTGGAATTTAGAAACAACTGATGGATTAGATCATCTTATGGGTGTGATAACCTCATAACGGAAGAAAGGAAATGTGTTGCGTTGGGGCGGAGATTTTGCATTTCTTTCCACAGGAGAAGAAAAGCTATGTTTTCCATTCAAATTGTTGGAAATCAGATTTAACGGGGGGTGGGGGGAGGGAGAGGCCCCGAGGCCCCTGAAGATCTTGGCTGCCGACAGGAAGAAAGAAATCGGCAACATCAACAAGGCAGGTAGGCAGAGTCCTTATGACTTATTATTACACGCCGTCCTATCATATGGCATGGATGGAGATTTATATTGGAGTTTGGTTATACAGCCCAAAGTAGCCGATGAGAAAGACTGGTGCCTTTCACCTGTACATACAAACAGCAAAGAATCCTCTTTAACTGATCTGTGCACACTGACCATTCCATACATGTGTTACTGCAGAAATGTGTGTTACTCGTGAGAGCTCTTGTGTTTATAGAACAGAAGGACCAGACACCAATGAAGCTGGAGCAGCCTGACGAGGTTCACCCTGAAGGATGCTGAGACACCTGCTGGATCCGACCTCAGACTGCCTTGATAGCTGTTTCATCACAGCTTGCTTCCAGGACAGCTTAGAAAGCTGCTGATCCCAGATGGTCCAGCCTTTCCGACTGTTCCAGTCAGGACTTCATTTAAGCCTGCATTTTCAGAACATTTAAAGACTGGTCAGCAATTTACAGCTTATTTTATTTCAGGGGAGACAGAACCCAGAGGTTCACCCATAACTGCCATGTACAGTCTTTTTTTTTTTTTACAAAGTTTATCTCTCTTTTTTTTTTAAGATTTATTTATTTATTATTTATAGTGTTCTCCTGTATGTGTGCCAGCATGCCAGAAGAGGGCACCAGATCTCATTATAGATGGTTGTGAGCCACCATGTGGTTGCTGGGAATTGAACTCAGGACTTTTGGAAGAACAGCCAGTGCTCTTAACCTCTGAGCCATCCCTCTAGCCTACAGTTCGTTTTATTAAGACTCAACCATTTTTCCAATTTTCCTTGGTCTCCAAAAAGAAAAAAAACTATGCCCTAAATCATCAGCATGAAACAATCTTAACATAGCGACTCCCCTTTTCCCAAAACATGGGGTGGGAGGTTTCTGGTCATTTGGCTGGTTATGGATGTTTGCTGTCACTTAGGGGGTAGATTATGGAATCTACTCTTAAACTATAGAGCATTAGTAAGACAATCTTACTTCACTATAAATCTTTGCACATTGATATAGAGTTAAGGTTATATATGAGTACATTGGTGTAGATCTTTGTATATTGATATAAGATTAAGGTTATATTTTGGTTACAACATATGATGTTATTAACTCTTGTTGAGATATTGTACCTAGGTGATTCTTAAGGATACAACGTTAAATTCTAGTCCTTTTAAAAGCTACTATTACAAACTATTGAGTTTTTTGTTTGTTTGGTTGGTTGGTTTTTGCTTTTTTGTTTGTTTTTGGCCTTTCGAGACAGGGTTTCTCTGTGTAACCTTGGCTGTTGTGGGCTCACTTTGTAGACCAGGTTGACTTCAAACTCACAGGTATTTGCTTATTTCTGCTTCCCCAGTTGCAGGGAGGGATTACAAGTGTGAGCTACACGTGCCTATTTAGGATAATTAAGTAATGCAAGTTAATATTTAGTCAATAAAACTCATGGTCATGTTAGAAACTAGTTTAGTTAACTCCAAAATATGTTACCTAGGTTGACCACATAGTAAGTAGTTATAAATGAGTGATGTTTGCCTATTCAGATAAATAGATGGTGTTCAAAAACCTCAGAGACCTACAGAATATAACATTTAAAGATGTTTTCAAAATTCTTTGACAATGAGACATGTCAGCTCCTGGCAGCACGCTCTTTTAACTTCAAGAAAGATGATGAACAGCAAAGAACCTCCATATGGAGTTTGCTTCTAATGTGGCAAGCTAGCTGCTGGGTAAGAACCTGCCCTTGCTTCAACTACTGACCGTATGCTGCCTAAATTGGACAAACTTGGCTACAGGGAGGAGCGTCATAATTCCTGCTTCACAAAAACATCTGTCAGATATGCTGGGCCAGAAGGCTGAAGACTGATGCTCCAACATTATAGAGGACTTTGGGGGACTGCCCAGGCAGCCAACTTTCTCTATCAATTCTATGGTTTTGGGAGCTGCTTGCCCTCCACTTCTTGCATACTCTGGTAATAGTTATTCCTTCTCAAGTCTCTGACGGGGTTGAAGACCAGATAGTTACAGTGTCACAAGTAAGCTTAAGTTGTTCAAGACTTAGGAAGATGTTTTTAGGTCTAAGAAGATGATTTTAAATTGGTAATGCAAGTTAGGATTAAAAAAAGTACTTAGGGGGGGCTGAAGGGATGGCTCAGAGGTTAAGAGCACTAGCTGCTCTTGCAGAGGTCCCAAGTTCAATTCCCAGCAGCCACATGATGGCTCACAACCCTCTATAGTGAGATCTGGTGACCTCTTCCGGCCTGCAGGTGTACATGCAGGCAGAACTTTGTAAACATAATAAATAAATAAATCTTTTAAAAAATGACTTAGGTACAGAACTCTGAACTCACCAATGTAAGAGGAATAAGAGTATTTTCTTCAAAATTACAAAATACATCTTGGCTGGACAACATGAATGTTAAGTCTTACCTGGTTGTTTCATAATTGTTATTATTGCATATAGTTTATTATTATAAGGGCAAGAGACTTTTATTGGACTAAAAGGGAGAGATGTAGGTATAATCTCTTTCTTTACCTGTCAACAAACAGCTGATTGGCCTATAGCTGAGACAGAAAATAGGAAGGAAGAGTAAATGTGGGATAGAATGAAATACGTGGGGAATTCTTCCTGGGACTCTGACTGAGGAGGACAGGCATGAAAACAGAGCAGAGGTAACCAGCCGTGGGGCAGAATAGGATAGAATAAACAGGATATTAGTTATGAGCGTGTCAGGAAACATGCCTAACTGTATTGCCCTAGGCTTTTGTGTAAGTCTCAGAATCTTTTTCTGGGAACAAGGGCATGGGTGAAAGACACGGGTTACAGCAAAGCCCCTTCAACACTCAGAGCCTTGGGTTCAGTCCCCAGCACTGTAGAAACCTAGTGTGTAACACACACACACACATACCTGTGACCCCAATACTTGAGAGAGGCAGGAAGACAGAAAATTCAAAGTCATCCTTGGCTATGGAGTGAGTTCTTGGCTACTCTGGGTTACATAAGACCTTGTCTTTAAAAGGGAAAAACAAAACAAAACTGAATCATAATAGCGGCTCAAGTCCCTGTCTTGGTCCCTAGGCTGAAGGGTAAACTGGGGACAGTAAATACAACCAGCTCTGCCTTCCTGCCTCCCTAGCCCAAAGCAACAATGCTGAAAGATAGGCTTCAATAATAAACGTGCCTGATCTCTCTCATCCCAAGCATGCATCTACGGCTTTAGAGTCATAGAGAACTGCCCACCTACCGGGAAGCTGAACCAGCTGTTAATTATTTCCTCTGAGAAGGTGTGGGACAGTGTTTGTAGCCAAGGCTCACACCATCCTGGGAAGAATGAAATTTTTGTAGCCATCTCAATAAAGGCCACAATCAGCAAAGACTCAGAACGGCTGGATTTTCTTTGTTTGTTTTTCAAGACAGGGTTTCTCTGTGTTGTCCTGGCTGTCCTGGAACCCAGTTTATAAGGCAGGCTGGCCTCCAACTCAGTGCTGGGATTAAAGCCATGCACCACCACCACTCTGTTTTAGGTTTTGTTTCTTTTTTGTTTTTGTTTTTTTTTTTTGTTAAAATCCATTTCCCAGTTGTCAGCCTTGAGAGCCACACTATCCTTTCCTGAATTCTGCTTTTATAACAAGCTCTCCTTTTTTTTTTTTTTTAAAGATTTATTTATTTATTACGTATACAGTGTTGTGTCTGCACGCCAGAAGAGCGCACCAGATCTCATTGTAGATGGTTGTGAGCCACCATGTGGTTACTGGGAATTGAACTCAGGACCTCTGAAGAGTAGCCAGTGCTCTTAAGCTCTGAGCCATCTCTCCAGCCCCTATTACAGGCGCTTTTAACTTTTCCTCTGGATCAGGCTTGGCTCTTTGATAGGATGCTCTAGGTTAGCTGCGTGTCCCTCCACCTCAGGCTGTCATCTAAGGACCGAGGGGATTCTTCAGTTCTCCGGCAATGTTGGCAGCACTGCTCTTATCCTGCGGCTTTGTCTTCCCGTCTCTCCCTGGATACCAACACCTGCTAAACTAACCCACTAACTTGCAATCTGCCCATGAACACTTCATTCAGGCTGTTCAAACATGGTCTTCCTCTTTTAATTTCCTCATAGGTTGGCAACTTCCTGTTCAGAGAGGGAAAGATGAAGCCGTGTTTACAGCTTTCATTTTCAAGTGGCCGCTGGTTGTGAGGTACGGCAGTGTTCCTTGAGCAAATGGGTTCATAGCAGGCAAGCGAGTGGCAGCCTGCCATTATGACACGAGGTCAGCCAGGAAAAAGAACAGGGACAGATGAATGGCCTCTACCACTGATAGCACCTTTTGTCTTCACTTCCTGGGGAAAATCCTATCCTTTCCCTCTCTCATATTCACACACACCCTTTGTTTTTTAAGCTGGGGATTGTTGAACCTAGGGTTTTGAGTGAGCCAGGAAGATGCTCTATAGCCCCAGCTCTTTTTCTTGTCTTTATTTCTTCACACCAGTTTTGTTTATTCATGTCCCCACCAGCTGGCTGGAAAGTTTAGGCCAGATCAAGTCCTGACTTTCTCACCTGAAGATCTGCCAAGCACGTGCTGGCATTCAACCTAGAGTTTCTGGCTTTGTGCCCTCAGGTAGAATTACTCGTTTCTTGCTTTACCTCAGATTCCTTATCAAGACCAACAGCTAGGCAAGCCTATAATCCAGCACTCGGAGCACGAGGCAGGAGTACTAAGAGTACCAAAATGAGACTGGAAATTAGAAGGCCAACCTGGGCTACACAGTAAGACTCTAAGAAAAGGCCAGGGAGGGCGGCTGGAGAGATGGCTAACAGTGCTTCCTGCCAAAGTTTATTTCTCAGCACCCACAACTGGTGGCTCACAAACACCTGTAACTCCAGTTCCAGGGGACCGGGGGCTGGAGAGACGGCTCAGAGGTGAAGAGCACTGGCAGTTCTTCCAAAGGTCCTGAGTTCAATTCCCAGCGAACACGCGGTGCCTCGAAACTATCTATAGTGAGATCTGGTGCCCTCTTCTGGCCTGCAGGTGTCCATATAGGCAGCGCAATATATTTAAAAAAAAAAATGAATCTTAGAAAAACAAAACTAGAACAGTTCCGGGGGACTGGACGCTTTCTCCTGGCTTCTGTGGGCACTAGCACACGCATGGCAGATATTTACACAAATGCGTGTAAATAAGCAAGTAAGGGAGGACACAGTGGCCCACTACAAGCCGATCACTCGGGATGCTGACCCGACAGGATCAGGAGGGCTACAACTTGAAGTCAGCCTGGACTACGTGAGCGTGTCAGAATGGTCCCCACAGGCTCGTATATTTGAATGATTAGTCATCAGGGACTGGGCACTATTTGAAAAGGATTAAGAGATGTGGCCTTGTTGGAGGGATTGTGTCCCTGGGGGGGGGGGGGGCTTTGAAGTTTCAGATGCCCAAGCTAGGCCCGGTCGCTCTCCCTGCTGCCTGCAGATCCAGATGTAGGCCTCTCGGCTACTTCTCCAGCACCGTGTCTGCCTCTGTGCCACCGTGCCCTCGGCCATGGTGATGATGGACTAAGCCTCTGAAACCGTAAGCCAGCCCCAATGAAATACCTTCTTTCTAAGAGTTGCCTAGAACACTGACTAAGACAACGAGACGATATATAAAAACAGAGAAGGGAGAAGGGGAAGCAGAAGCAGTCCCTCGTCACCCAGAGTGGTAGCTGTGCTGCACCTACCTCGGTGCCTGGCTCAAGTTCTCTGCTGCGGCAGGAGCATGGATAACAAAGCCATCTTTGTTGTGCCTTTAAGCTACGGAGGGGAGGGCTGGAGGCAGGAGAGAAGGGTGAGGATGGAAGACGGAGGGAGGGGATCTCACTTCTGTTCAGGACTTTTGGAGGCAGGCGAACAGGAAGCTGGGGACGGGTCATGGGTCTACTGACTGGGGTGCCGAAGCCAGCACCTGTCGATAGCCCAGCATGACAAGAACCCCTGAACCACAGGAACAGACTCTTCGGTTTTGGTTTTAGGCTTGGTGGGGATGAAGGCCTTGGTGCCAACAGCCTGCTGGCCCAGAAGTGGTAGTATGTCAGCTTGCAAAAGGGCTAACCTAAGCAAGTCAGTGCAGGATGGCCTGAAGCAACTACTCTTGAACTCTGTCTCAGCACCCTCCACCATCCTAAACAGTGCCCCCAGAGCACAGAAAGGCTTTTGAAATATAAACATACATCATTACGTGTGCCGAGAGAGAAGGGATGCTCATGCCCTCCTTCCATCTTTTATACAGATCCTGGAGATTGAAGCCAGCTCACTGGATTTGGTGGCAAGCTCCTTTCTCTGCTGAGCCATTTCACATCCCCTGCAAACAGCTTTTTATTCGGTTATATCAGCCTTTAGTCTTTGCTGTACTATAAAATAAAGTAGGGAACTTAATATCTATATTTAATAAGCTCATTGTTTATACACAGGAAAAAAAAAAACTTTTGAAACAAGGGCTTGCTACACAGCTTGAACCGATCTCAAACTCAAGATTTTCCTGTGTCAGCCTTCTGTTATCTGGACTTACAGGCTACTGCCATTATCCCTAACTAGAAATAACACATATTTTAAACTTTTTTTAATTATATGTATGTGTATATGTGTGCGTCTGTGTGGGTATGTGCTTATGAGGGCAGGTGCCCCCTGGGCAGAGGTATTGAATCCCCTGGGGCTGGGTGGAGTTGCAGGCTGTCCCAAGCCATCAGCAGCAGGTTCTGGGACTCAAACTCAGGTCTCTGCAAGAGCAACACGCAGTCCTGACTGCTGAGCCGTCTCTCCAGCCAGAAATAACATCTCCTTTATTTTATTTTATTTATTTTTATTTTATTTATAATTTATGTACTTGCGCTCTGCCTGTATACCTGCATGCCAGAAGGGGGCATCAGATTCCATTATAGATGGTTTATGAGTCCCCATGTGGGTGCTGGGAATTTAACTCAGGGCCTCTGGAAGAACAGCCAGCCAGTGCTCTTAACTGCGGAGCCATCGCTCCATCCCCTGTAATAACATCTCTTTAAGGAAAATATTCTTCCCATCTTGTTAGTAGCTGCTTGAGTTCAGCCTGTTGAACAGGCCTCTGTGGCTGAAGTCTATGAAGAGAGCGAGTTTCCTTCCTGCCACACACAAGGGACTTTGTGTGTTGTGTCTCTCTCTCTCTCTCTTTTCTGTTATTACTGTCTGAGTCCGGCCACCTCAGGGACGACTTCTCCATCTTGCTGGCAGGGTCAATTAAGTTCACGTTCCCAGGCCACCTGGGATAGGAGCCTACTCCTATCCTGACTGATGAAAGTTCCTTTGCTCAGCCCCTATGTCAACATATGATTGGACAATGCTCCAGCCCACCCCGGTCCCCATTGCTTTGTGGTTTCATCCTTTAAATATGCTGTACAACGTCCCTTCAGGGTCACAGTTCAGCTCCCGAGTCTGTTCTTCGGCCCTGATCCACCAGTAGTGGCTTGATTCGCATTGACCTGGGGTTTGAGTTATGTTGGATGTAAGTGGACGCCACAACACTGAGAGCCAGGGTTACTGCAGTTACAGGCCACCTGGTGTGGGTGCTGGGATTTGAACTCAGGACCCTAATGAGAGCAATACACACTCGTAGCCACTGAGCCATCTCTCCAGCCCCATAAAAAAGAACTTAAACTAAACCGAACACGTTATATAATACTTGCAAAGCAGAGAGAAGCCAAAGTTTAATTTTGTAAACAATATATTTGGTTTGAGATTTCTATTACTTCTGTCTAGTTTTGTTAGGTTTATACTCACATGTGCGCGCACACAGACCATTCCTTTTTTTTTTTTTTGCAGTGCTGAAGATCAAACCCAGCATTATGTGTGCTAGGCAAGTATTCAACCACGAGGCTGCATCCCCGAACACAGGTTGAATTTAAATGTTTAAATCAAACGTTAAGGGGAGCATAAAGTGTAAGTGTCGTTCTTACTGAAAATGGTACTTTTGCTTGAAGTGTTGGGGCACTCCTTCAACCATGGTGCTCAGGAGGCAGAGGCAGGCAGAGCTCTGTGAGGCAAGCCTCTTTTACATAGCAAGTTCTGGCTGAGCTGAGGCTACACGGTGAGTGAAACTTTGTCTCAAAAAAAAAAAAAAAAGAAAAGAAAAGAAGAAAGAAAATAATAGACTTGCTCTCAAGTCACTTCCTTTCTCATGAACCATACGGAAAGGCTCAGTAACTCCCACTGGGGTTTGTGAGTTTTTATATCACCATGCATGAAGACATTGAGTCCAGACCTGAAACGGTTTGAGTTCAACTCCGCTTTCTCTTATTTCACTGTGTAAAGTTTGGATGTTCTCAGTCATTAAATCAAATGGAGAAAATGCACAAATAGACACTAGCCGTAAAGCATGTTTACCTGGCTTTTTTTTTTTTTTTTTTTTTTTCTAAGACAGGGTTTCTCTGTGTAACCCTGGTTGTCCTGGTTGTCCTGGACCTTACTCTGTAGACCAGGCTGGCCTCAGACTCAGCGATCTGCCTGCCTCTGCCTCCCGAGTGCTGGGGGATCAAAGGCGTGCGCCATCACTGCCTGGTTTAGCCTGGCTATCTTTAAGTTTGGAGTAGGAAATCACTAGCAGCCAAGCTTGCCTACAGCAAGGTCACACGCCTGATTAGCTCTGATGAAACAGGATTGGGGCTGGAGCCAAGGCTCAGGGGTGAAGTGCGCTGCTCTTGCAGAGGACAGGGTTTGGTTCCAGCGTCCACACCAGGCAGCCCACAACAGCCCGCAACTCTATCCAGCTTCAGACGGGGCAGGAATCTTTAGCCTCCTTAGTTACCTGCACTTCAATGTACACACACAGAGACCTTATAATAAATAAATAAATAAATAAATAAATAAATAAATAAATAAATAAAT
>NW_026591598.1:13786165-13840833 GCF_907164565.1 Psammomys obesus | reverse complement strand
AATAAATAAATAAATAAATAAATAAATAAATAAATAAATAAATAAATAAATAAGCGAACCAATAAATAAATGAATGAATGAATAAATAAATAAATAATAAATGAGCTAGAGAGATGGCTCAGTGGTTAAGGGCATCAGCTGCTCTCCAGAGGACCAGGATCTAATGCCGAGCACCAACACACAGTGGCTCACAACCATCTATGACTCCAGTTCCGGGGAATCAGATGCCTCTTCTGACTTTGGCAGGAACCTGGCACATGCATGATGCACACACTACACACAGACAAAACATGTAAAACAAATACATCTATCTTTAATTCAAGGAACCAGCAAACGTGTAAAGTACGCAGATGAAGCCACTCGGGATTTCCGTGAGGAAAAAAAAAAAAAAGATTGTTGCTGGCAGAAGTGAGGATCCATGCTTCTCTTGCTCTGGTACTTAAAAAGTCAATGTATAGCTGGAGATGGTGGCATAGGCCTGTGATCCCGGCCCTCTGGAGGCTGAGGCAGTCGGACCCTGAATTTAAGGCTAGCCTGGGTTATACAGTGAGTTCAAAGGCCAGGCTACATAGAGGGACCTTAGCTTCCCAAACAAGCTCCCACAAGTGAAGTTTATTTGTTATTCTCTTATCCGCGTTGGTGTATGCACATGTATGTACACACGTGTGGGGGGCTGAGGTTGGCATCAAGCTGCTCTACCACCCTTCATCTTATTTTCTGAGTTGGGGTCTTTCAACCAGGTCTTTGAATCTGGCGCGTGAGGTTTCAGATAGGCTGGCTGGCAAGTGGGCTGCCTGTCTCTGGAGCTTTACACTGGGGTCCAGGCACGCGCCACCACGCTTGGCATTTCCGTGGGTGCTAGAGATCCAAACTCATGTCCTTATCTCACAGCAAGCACCTTACTCATGGAGTCCCCTCCGAAACCCCTCATTTCTACCTTTTAGTGAAATCTAGGGCTGGGGAGATGGCTCGGTGGTTAAGAGCGCTTGCTCTCACAGAGGACCAGAGTCTGCGGTACCCCTGCTGGGTGGCACACAATCATAATTCAAGCTCCAGGAGATAGGCAGTTTCTGTCTTCTGGCGGTGCCTGAACTCCTGTACACACACACACACACACACACACACACCCTTAATTTAAAACATTTCATTTTATTTAAATTTTATTTTTTAATTTATTTTATGTGTGCAGTTGTTTTGCCCGCATGCATGTCTGTGCACCATGTTTATGCCTGATTCACACAGAGACCAAAGAGGGCATCAGATCCCCGGGGACTGGAGTTATAGAGTGTTTGAAATGCTGTGTGGGTGCTGGGAATTGAACCCAGGTCCGTGGAAAAGCAGCTAGTGGTCTTAACCACCAAGCCACCATTCCAGGTTTCACAATAAATCTTAAGGGAAAAAAAAGTTTGCCAAAGCTCAGAGTTGTGGCAAACACCCGAAATCCCAGCCCTTGGAAGGTGAAGGCGAGAAGATCTTGAATTTTAGGTTGGTCTGTGCTTTATATAGTATCTCAAAAAGCAAAATAGCCTAGCATTTTGTTTTGCTCACTGACACCCACACTGTCCCTTACCTTTTTTTTTTTTTTTTTTTTGGTTGGTTGGTTGGTTGGTTGGTTTTTTTGAGATACAGGGTTTCTCTGTGTAACCCTAACTGTCCTGGAACTTACTTTGTAGAGCAGGCTGGCCTCAAACTACAGAGATCTGCCTGCCTCTACCTCCACTATGAGGTAGAGGATCAGAAGTGTGTGCCACCACTGCCTGGCTGTCCCTTAACTTAGTTTTGACATGTTCTTAGTTTTTGAGAAAGACCAGATACCATTCTGGTTGGTTGCTCTCCATCTTGGTCTGTCTTAGTCTATGAACCCCTTCTTCTTGCTTTTGGGGTGTGGGATGCTCCTAACTTGAGTCTGTCTGAAGCATGCCTCTGTCATAAGTCCCTAGGAAATTGCAATCCTACATCTCCAAGCACCTTCCAGATCTGTTGACCTGTCTTCCTGTCGTTAGTCCTCCACAGCCCCCAAACCCCTGCCTGCCGTGCCCTTAGACCACCCAGAGCCCAAACACATCCACCGGGGGGACACAGGAAGGACTCATTGAATCTGGACAGAAGCACCACCGTGAACACACCTGTGGTTCTCAAAGAGGAACTGAGGGGGGCACGACCCCGAGGGACCCGGGGGAATCACCATGCCAGGGCAGCAGGGCCTTAGTGGGAGGTCCTGGGTGCCACCGATTCAAGCCCCTCCCCTCTTCTTGACTGTGGGGGAAAGTTTCAGGGAAGTGGAGGAGGCGAGAAGCCACAAGCATAGAAGACACTCTACCTATAAAGTCACTTTAGAGTGCTGTCCCATAGAAACCCTCTCCTCATGGATCTCGGCAGCTTTTTTTCTCCCTGCTGGGGCTAAGTCCGCTGTGGCTCCTCCTTCCTTCCACCTGCGTCCCCCACCTAGCTTGTCTGTCCCTTCTCTTTAGCACCAGTGGGAGGCGTGCACTGTGGGCTTTTCCTCTCCCTAGAAGGTGGAAGGAAGGACAATTTCCTCCTCTTCTGGCCTTAGCTGGGAAAAGGGCCTCCCAGACACAGGGCCCACAGACAAGTGCCCTGCCTTTGCTAGGGTTCCAGCTTTGGCCTTGGCAACGCAGCCGGTTGCTAGACTTCAGCTTCCTCATTTCTACCTTGGGACAGGAAAAAAAAATGTCCTCGTAGGGTCAGGGTATTATGGCATAAGACGATGCCAGTGACAGCCACGAACGAGGGAGGGAAGTCCTGTGGAGAGAGCAGCCTCAGAATGGGTTTGTGGTTGGAACCTCACAGCCTAACACACAACATACTCCTCTCTGGCTGAGGCTAGGCTCTTGGGCTGCTCACCCTATGTGTTGGTGGTGACCTGAACCGTACCTTTACACCATTGTCGGCCTGTTTATTCTCACACTAGAGTAGGGCTTGGCCAAGTCTGGCCTGGCTGTCTTCATTGAGACAGTCTCCTTCACAGGTAGCCCAGACTGGCCTTGAGCTCTCTGTGCAGGTCAAGATGATGTTGGACTTCCCTGCCTTCCAGTGTCCCCCTTCGGAGGGCTGGGATCACAGACCTGGGCCACCATCCCTGCTTCCTGTGTCTGTGAAGCTAGACCCTCAGTGGTCTCGGTCTGAGCAATAGCTTTGCCCACCACCTTGGGTGGCTTTTAAATCTGGGTGAGCTTCACTCTCGCACCCTATAAGTGTGAGTGACCACGAGCCACTGTGAAGACCACTCAAGGAAAGACACCCAACGGCACCCTCTGGCGTAGGTGCTGCTGCTGAATTTAAGAAGCAAACAGGCATGTGTGTGAGGCAGGCTGGGAACCCACAGGCTGCATTTGGAGGCGTTGAAGACTCCGAGATTCAGGAAGCCATGCTAATCACACAAAGCAGGGAAGGAGGCTTGGGCCTGTCACAAGATTCAGCGCCTTCCGCTCCCGCCGCCCACTCCCTGCTGCCTTGACCCTGCGACAGTGTGAAAGACTGCTGAGGAGACTTGGTCTTATCTGTAAGATACGCTGTCCATCTCTCTGCAGAAAGCCTTCTGTGTTTCCTGCCTTAGGGGCTTTTCACAGTCACTTGTGGTTCAAGCAGAAGCCCTTCTAGTCCTTGGTGAGAAGCCAACCAGGGAGGTGGAGCCGGTGTCCAGGAGGGTGGGGACAAAAAGCTTCTGCTAGCTGAGGCCTGCTCGGACAGAGGCTTCAGAGTTATTGGACTAGAAATGGATCACAGGCCATGAGCACCCCCGGTGTCTGGGAGCCACGCCTGGTCCCTGGAGAGTTTTGGGGAAGAGGTTACAGGGGAGATTGCTAACAGTCAACATTAAGGACAAAGTTTTAAGTTTTATCAAAGAATCTGGGCCTCCAGACTCCAGGGGAACAGGGAGGCTGGGCCTGGCAGAGAATCACCAACCTCAGGACAAAAGACATCTTTTGTTGGAGGCAGAGTATCAGTGAAGCTCTATATGTGACCTGCGAGCCAGTTCCCAGGATGAGGTTCAGAGAGCCTATAGTATGTGACTCCCTCAGAATCAACACCAGGCACCCTGGGCTCATTCAGTAAGAGGAATGGGAGCAGAAGGGTTGAGGACGTGGCTCAGCCTTTAAAGAGCTCACTGCAAGCATGAGGACCTTCCGTCCCCAGAGCCCACAGGGGAAAAGTCGGCATGGTAATCCCAGCGCAGTCAGGGGGACACAGGAGGATCCCTGGGGCTTACCGGCCAGCTGGATTATCTGAGTGAGTGAATAGTGAGTTCTAGGTCCAGTGAGACACTGGCTCTAAAAAGAACATGGTAACTGAAGGAAACACTGACATCAATCTCTCTCGATTCCACAAGCACACCCACACAAATAAACAACACAGGGACACTGCGGTGAGGAGGTGGCCGTTTTGGCAGCTGAAGTAAGGAAAGGGGAAGTGTGACCTCACCAGCAGAGATCCCACACAGGGCCCATACAGACTAGGGAGCCACAGCTCCTGCAGAACTGGGGCGCCCCCAGACTTCCTGAACCTTTCACCAGCCCTTCTTCTGCTCAGTCTTGGCTCTCGTGGCTACATGTCACATCTCCCTTGAGGCAGATTCCTAGTCTGGGGAAGGTGCTGGGGGCACCCTTCCCTCATTGCTAACCTACAGCATGAGCAGAGTGGTCAAGCAAGCTCTCCACCAACACTGTTCACCAAGCTCAGTGCAACCCCAACCACTGTCCCCTGGCTGTGCCCTTCCCACGAGCCTGAGGGTGACATTCCTGGACCTGCACTGCCCAGAAGAGAAAGCTGATGTCCGGAGAAGTGAAGTCATTTGCCCAAAGTCATAGAGGGTCAAGAGTTAGGATTCAACAGGAGCCTCTAGCCCAGGCTCTCCCACCTCATCACCTCTCTTCCCCCAAGCGAGTGTGACCTCCATGGAGGCAGAGCCTTGGCCTCCTAGGTCCAGTGTCTTTCACTGACTGTATCTGACAGCGGTCGCCTCACTCCACCTCAAAGATTTTCCTTCTATAAAACAAGGGCTTCGGGTTGCCCAGGTGAGCCATAAGACCTTAGTCTCCTGGGGTCCTTTTCAAATCCCCGTTCTGCTATGGATGGCCTGGTAGTTAGAGTAGACCAGGAACCCAAAATGCCCGTACTCAAGCCAGTGTCCTCAAGCGATGTCCCTGGGAACTTCAGGGGAATGGTGTGCGGTCTCCCTCTGCCAAGCGGGCAATATGGGAGCATTTACCACAGACATTGAATGGTGGGCATCTAATGAAGGAAACTTTGAAAGGCCCTTGGAGCAGAGCCCAGCCGCAGAGAAAATATGTGTGCTGTGGGGTTCTGTTCTCTAGGCACAAGTGGACCTTTCTCTACTTCAGCTGTGATTGCCTACTGGAGGCAAAAGATCTGGCCTGCTGCCAATCCCTTCGTGTGGGTGGTGTCATTAGAACCTCACCTGACATTCCAACCATCCTTCCCTCCTGCCCCCCTCCTGCCCATCCCTGCACACCATCCTGCCCAGCTGCTGGTAGTCTAAGGAGCTGCCTGAGCGAATGGGAGTGGAAAGTCAACTAGGGATGGCAATGATGTCACTAGCTCTGAGCAGTTGTCACTCACTCTGCTGGGGTGGGCTTTTGGATGATGCAGTCACCCAAGCCACTCATGTTCCTACAGACAACCCCAATAAACTCATCCGCTCACTAAGCTGGACTGGAAGGAAGTTTTCTTTGGTCTAGAGTGGCTTTCTTTTTCAGGGGTGAATAGAAATGGACTCGCCAGAAAAAGTCGCCTAAGGTTTTGGGTTTTAACTACTGTGTTGAAGCGTGAGGAAAACCCTGTTTCAGGAGGACCAGCCTTGAGTATTGCTGTGACCCTTGCTCCTAGTCTGACATCCATCCCCCTGGCTCAGACAGCTCCCCCTTAGCTCCAGGGGGAAGAGTTGTGGTTAGAATCTAAACTAAAATAACAAAGCATGGCTACTCACAGTCATTTGCCAGCAGCTGGGTCCCCGAAGCTTGTAGAGTTCTGGCCTGGCTATTTCGTGTTCAGATCCGAGGACTCAGCTAGGTTCCCCACCTAGGTCCTGAGAGCTGCAGCTCAAGCCTGGTTTTTCATGCTTTGACACTTTCGCAAATGAGCGAGTGTGAGGAGGTCTGGTCTTCCGTTCCTTGTTACCACTTCCCTCCTGGGTCCCTGGTGCCACAGTGTTCTTGCCCTGCAGTTAAGTTCTCTCTTCCTAGAAACTCTGGCCATTGTAGGGCCTAGGCGTAGGCCCTGGATTCCGGAGACTTGGGTTCTAATCCAGCCCAGGTATATGATATCCCACAATTCACTTGACCTAGGTAAAGTTTAGTACATGCCAGGCTGCACGTGGGCCTCCTCCCCCTAGCCCAGAGCTTTGAAATGCAAATACCTACAGGTGCTGGCAGATTACATGAATGAGTGGTGGCTGCTTGTTCTGGTTTCATTCTGTGGCTGTGACAAGTTCCACCATCAAAAGCAAGTCAAGAAACTGGGCATGAGCTGGGTGCTGTGGCGCACACCTGTGATCCCAGCACTCACGGAGGCAGAGGCAGGCGGATCTCTGTGAGTTCAAGGCCAGCCTGATCTACATAGCAAGTACCAGGACACCGTTGTCTCCGAGTCTTGAGACCCCGAAAGACCACCACCAGGAGTTGAGTCCGTTGCAAAACACATGAGGATCTTTTTATTACAAGCTACAGCTTGGGCTCACACATCCTCACCCGAAGCGGTTGAGGGCCGGGAACCTCAAGCTCAGGTTAGTTGGGTGATTTAAAGATTCCAGTCCCTCCCAGAGCGCCCGAAGCAGGGGGATTCTGGCCTGGCAAGCATCCATTGGTGGAAACACAAAAGGGGATGCTCCATTTTGAACTGATTGGCTATTGGAAGGCCCACAAACCATTAATGGTCTAGCTTCCCTTGTTCGGCTGCCCTAGGGGAGAGGCGTCGGTTTCCTAACAACTGTATCTCCGGGGGCAGGAAAGAACGCAGTAAGGCTAGTTCTTCCCCGCAGGTGAAGACACGTCTCTACCTGGCTGGCCTTCATTCAGGCTTGTGCTTTAAACTTTAAACCAATACCCCAAATTGGTCTCTCAGCATGAGTGTTTTGCCTGAGTGTGTGTGTGTGTGTGTGTGTGTGTGTGTGTGTGTGTGTGTACACCGTGTGTGTCTGGTGACCTCAAAGATCAGAAGAGGGCTTTGGATCTCTTGGGACTGGAGTTTTAGCCAATTGCAAGCAGCCCTGTGGGTGCTGGGATTTGAACCTGGGAAGAGTAGCCATTGCTCTTAACCACTGAGTCAATTTTCCACCCCCCTCCTCCTTTTAAGATGTAGGTCCCAGGGACTGACTTCAGGTCCCCATGCTTGCAAAGCAAACACCCCGTGGATTGGTCTCAACCCAGGCGTGTTTCTAATGTCCAGTTACATTTTCACAGCCATCCTCAGAGGAAGTCTCTGACTAGAATCTTCTGGGCCCCACAGCTATGGAGCTGAGTGTGATGACACCCTCATCTGTCCCGCCTATGAGCACCACATGAAATCTTCTCTGTAGGAGGGGTGGTCTGGGCCAGGGCTTCTTCAGGAGGGAGATTATTTTTGTGCTGTGGGTAAAGTTGCCAGATCCGGCATGTGAGAATATAGCAGCAGTGTTTCCCGACATGCATGTACCTACTTACCTGGCAGGGGAGACACCGTGACCACGAGGGTGGTTTTCCCGGGGCGAGGCTTATCCATTGCACTCCGGATATGCAATTTCCCCAAAACGCGTGTGAAACTTGACTGCATAATTGGTGGTAGCGCCAGGGATGTCGCTCAGTGGAAGAGCACTTTCCCAGCAGGCGATCGGCCTTAGCTTCCATCTCCAGGCCTGGAACAAACTGTTTTTTATTTAAAATGGGGAGCTAATGGGATGTTGACTGGGTGATTTGAGGGACGGCCTTGTTGGGGTGAGGGAGCATAGTTGGCTGGCACACCAGCCTGGGAATTCTACTGCCATCTAGTGGGTAGATGCTGGGAAGCATGGAGCATCCAGTGAAGAGGACCATGTTCTTGTCCTGAATCTGACCTGTTTGGGGCAACCGCCACCCTCCCCGCCCACCCACCCCCGGCCGTAGGGAGGGGCAGCTTTGATAAGGAGACACCCTTGGCCTTGGGAGGGGGGAGGTGGCTTCAGCTCTTGCTCCTCTTCCAAGAACAGAGAATTGACATCGAGGAACGGGGAGAGAGTTCAGCTCCTCCAAAATGAGAACAAAGATCAGAAAATCAAGGTGTAGCCCTCCAGTAGCCTGTGTTCCGCTTCTGGGGAATCACGGAAGCAACTGTAGACGCCAGAGGTGAAGTGGGTAAGATCTTCGGGAGTCCTGACTCCCGGACTTCTGGAGGGTGTCCCCACGGTAAAGAAGAATGAGCTGTCTCCCAACACCTAGCTACGTCTACTGCCCCTCAGGGTGTGTGATGGTGGTTAAATGCGTGCACGAGTGAGTGAAGGAAGGGATAGCGAAAGCAAGGAAACATTGCCAAGGTAGGGAGAATAACTCAGAGTTGAGTTCTCTCTCTTTTTAAAAAGATTTATTTTAGTGCTGATGTGTGTGTGTGCACAGGCATGCAGTACTTGAGGAGGCCAGAAGAGGGCCTTACATCTCCTGGAACTGGAGTTAACAGGTGGTTGTGAGCCGCCATGTGCATGCTGGGAAATGAAGTTAGGCCCCCCGGAGGAGCAGCCAGCTCTCTTAACTGCTGAGTCATCACTCCAGCCCACCCCCACGTTCCACCCCGCCTTGAGTTCTCTCCTGTGTGGCAAACCGCTTCCTCCATCTGGCCTCAATTTACCCATTCCTGGAATGAGGAAGTTGGAGAGAAAAGGTATCTCTGAGACTCCCCACACACCTAAATCACCCAGGGTCCTGTCAAACATACTGCTGGCCCTGTCCGCAGACTCTGAGTCAGTCTTTTCTGGCTGGCGGTGGGGCAAAAATCAACGGTGCTTAGGCAGCTCCCGAGTGAGGTGCCGCTGCTGGCCTTGAGCCCATCTCAGGCCCATGTGGTCACTACGGGATCTCCCCTTCGGATCCTGTCTGGCCACCTGGGTGCACTCAGAACACATGTCCTCCCATCCCTATGACACCTGTCCGTTAGGGACCCCGGGCTTCCTCGGTGCCAGCCTTGCCAGCCCTCGTCCTGTGAGATGCTGCCACCTACTGGCTGTGTCTGAGCAGCGTTGGAGAGAACTGGCTCCACGGAGTTGTTCTCGGATCTCCACACAAATACACGCTCACACAATAACAATAAATGTCTTAATGCAAAAATACAAAGAAAGAAAACAAGCGCTAAACAGCAGAGAGAAGGGTAAATGCCAGGTAGGCACAGACGATCGTGGATAGCCTCTCTCTGACCAGACTCCAGGTGGGCTCCTTGTATTTACAGTTAAAGCTCAGGCCTTGGCGCCGCTCTGCCCCGTCCAAATATGAGCAAAGAGGACATGGTGGTACATGCTTGTAATCCCAGCCCTGGGGTGGCTGAGGCTGGAGGATAGTGTTGGGTTTGAAGTCAGCCAAGGTTGCAGAGTGAGCCCCTGTCTCAAACAAAGAAGCCTGGGTGTTGCTGGAGAGGTGGCTCAGCTGCTAAGAGCACTGGCCGCTCTTCCAGAGGTCCTGAGTTCAGTTCCCAGCAACCACACGGTGGCTCACAACCATCTATAATGAGATCTGGTGCCCTCTTCTGGCATGTAGGCGTACATGCAGACAGAACATTGTGTACAGAATAAATAATCTTAAAAAACAAAAACCCTGGGGGTCCCTCCCATGGAGTTCCTTCCACTCTCAGGTCATCTGTCTTCCTTACTTTTTCTTAATTTAGATGAACTCTGCTAAAAAAAAAAATCCTACTAAGTCGTGGTCCCCCAATATTTGGCTACTTGCCATTTGGAATGGCTTTGGCTCCCCCCTCTGATGTGAAAACCCCTGGCCTGCCACTGAGCAAGATACTTGACCTTGGATGTCTGCTCTTATGAATTTTGCATCTAAGGACCCTTAGCTCGGCTTCTAGGCTTTGTCTGAAACCTGCCTTTGGTCCTCAGTGTAAATAGGGTTGAACCCCACTACTCCCTCTCACAATGGTATTCAAGGAAGTCGTCATCGTCATAGCCAGGTGCCATGGCATCTGCTTATACTCCCAACTTCTAGAGGCTGATGCAGGGGGTCCAGG
The DNA here is from genome assembly GCF_907164565.1 of Psammomys obesus. Classification (NCBI taxonomy): domain Eukaryota; kingdom Metazoa; phylum Chordata; class Mammalia; order Rodentia; family Muridae; genus Psammomys; species Psammomys obesus. The sequence goes on along the minus strand of NW_026591598.1, from coordinate 13,830,627 downwards.
GGTCCAAGCCAGGGCCCAAGAGAGATAGATCACAGAGTAAAGACCCTTGCTGTGCAAAACTGATGATCTGAGGTCCATCCCCAGAAACCCCTCCACAGAGCTGTCCTCTGACTTCCACCTGTGCCCTGTGTGTTCCTTTCCCCACACAAATATACACGGATAATTAATAAATACATTTATTTATTAAAATGTTTAAGGCCAGGGCCAGCCTGGGCTCTTTTTCCCCCACCCCACCTTGAGACAGGGTTTCTCTGTGTAGCCTTGGCTGTCCTGAACTCACTATGTAGACCAGGCTGGCCTCAAATTCACAGTGATTCACCTGCCTCTGCCTCCCAGAGCGCTGGGACTACAGGTGTCCCAGCACACCCAGCTAAGCTCTTTTAGAGAGAGAGAGAGAGAGAGAGAGAGAGAGAGAGAGATAGTGTATGAGAGAGACAGAGACAGAAAGAAACATCCTGAGAGCTAGACCTGGTGTACACGTTCAAACCCAGCACTGGAGAGGCAAAGACAGGCAGATCTTTGTGAGTTCGAGGCCAGTCTGATCTACATAGTGAGTTCCAGGACAAAAGAAGAGGCAGGGGGACAAACCACCTGGACAAAGTGTAGGCAGAGCCCCAAGTCCTATGCAATTGGGTTTTAAAAATATACTTAATCATGCATGTGTATGAGCGCTTTGTCTTCATACACATCAGAAGAGGGCATCAGATCTCGTTACAGATGGTTGTAGGCCAGCTTATGGGTGCTGGGAATTGAACTCAGGGCCTCTAAGAAGAGCTGCCAGTGCTCTTAGCCACTGAGCCATCTCTCCAGCTCATCCAATGCAATTGTTAAAGAAGTGGGTGAGAGGGAGGCGATTCCTGCTACTACACTGTCTAGGACAGAGGTAACCAAGCAACAGCAGGGGTGGTGGCCATGGGTTTACTCTCAACAGATGTCAGACCATCTAAGGTGAGGCACTCCAGACCCACAGCTGGCTGGAGAGGCCCTGGGGAGGCTCACCTTGGACTTCCCAGGAAAGGAAGTAGAAGGAACCATCATGTAGTTTTTCCACCGTAGGCTTCAGAAGTACACTCTTATCCTTTACTGTTCCCCCCTCACACCACGGTGAGCCTTTCAAGCAGGCCTCAGCCTTCGGTCTGGGGACTCAGGCCTGCACTGGTCGATGCTAGCTGAGTACCCTGCTGAGGCTCTTCATCGCCCACTGCTGGTCTCCAGGGTCCGGTCTTCTTCGTGTCCGTCCAGCCAGAATCTGCCTCGCCCCTGGTGTCTCTTCTGGTGGTTTTCTACCCACTGCTCCTCAGCTGTAAGTTACATCTTGGAGATGCTGTTAGCTCTCCACGCAAACGCCATACTTTTCTGCCCCTCCCTCTTTCCCTACCTTCCTTGGAGTGAGACATGCCCCTTGGCCTAGTTCCTGCACCTGTACCTTTGTCTGCAGTCTCCCCTGAACAGTCTTCTTACAGAGTTTACAAATAATGTGCCGCAATTTTATCTTTCGGTTTTTTTTAATTTTTAAGACTTTATTTTCACTGTTACATATTATTATTTGTTGTTGTTGCGGAAGGAAGCATGCGCATGACCTATAACGAGTCTGGAGAACAGAGGACAACGCTGTAGAGTCGGATCTCTCCTTCTGTCTTTTACGTAGGTTCTGGGGATTGAACTCAGAAGCAAGTGATTTTATTCACTTCTTGCTAACTCAGGTTTTGTTTTGCTTTGTTTGAAGCTAGGGTTCCACACAGAAGCCCAGATTAGTCTTCTAATCTCATCAGTCCTCCTGTCTCAAGTGCTAGGACTCACAGGTGTGTATCCTGCCGGTCCAGACAGGCGCTCAGGAAGTTGTCTTGAACTCAGTCTGTAGCCCAGCCAACAGCTGGAACTTGGAATCCTTTGGCCTCAGCTTCTTCTAAACAGCTGTGATGCCAGGCCCACACCATCAGGCACATGACGAAGGAAGAGAGGAGCTGGTGAGCTAGCTCCCTGGTAAGAGTACTTCCGACCCTGGATCCCTGCAAGTGCTGGGCATGGCTGATGCCCACCTGCGACCCCAGCACTGGCTGCGGGCCGGGCAGCACAGGGAGCAGACAGGAAGATGACCCGCCTTGCTAGCCAGCCAGCCTGGGTCTGTGGGGGGGGAGGTGGGAGAGGAAAGCAAGCTCTGTGTTCAGTGACAGCTGTCTCAAGGGAACTAAACAGAAAGTGATAGAGCAGGACACCTGGCGTCTTTCTGTCACACACGTGCATACACACATGCCGGGAGCCAAAGCTATTTACTGGAGCCAAAGCCAATTAATGAGCCAAAGCCATTTAGTGGAGCCAGTGCCAATTAGTGGAAAAGTTACCAACAGCCACACTAGGACCCTAGGTCATGGGTGATAGATTTATGTGAGAACACCTGCTCGTCAGTCTTGGAGCATCCTTGAGATATCTTAAGGAAACATTCTTGAGGTATCTTGCAGGAGGTATCTCAAACCATAAAGCACTCTGGCTATCTTCTGCAGCAGTAAATAAGCCTTCCCTCTTTTTCTGCCTTCTCCCTATAGAGTTGTGCAAAAATTTCTAATAAACGAGGCTTTGATCAGACAAACAGACTTAGCCTCATTCTTTGTGTCTCTTTGTCTTACTTCATTCTTTCCACCACCACCCCCTTTTTAGGAACCCGTTGAAGTCCCGAAGGTCGGGACATACACGGACACACACATACACACACATACACACACACACACACATACACACACACACATTACAGGGCCTGTGCCTGAATGAAAATGAGGACATGACCACTCCTACATACAGTTTCTCTGTCCTGTGTGGCTTTAAGTGATTAAAGCATCGTGAGCCTCAGGCCTCCTCCCTCCTCTTCTTCTTCCTTCTTCTTTTCAACCTCCTCATCCTCTTCTCTTCCCACTCTTCTCCTCCTCGTTGCTGGGGTTACAGGCGCACACCACCATGCTCAGCTTCCAGCTCGCTCTTTTTCTTTGTTAATTTTTTTTTTGGATGTGTTTATTCTGTTTTATGTGGTGTGTTTTGTCTTCATGTCTGTGTGTGTATCAGAGGCATGCCTGATGTCCACAGAGGTCAGCAGAAGGCGCCAGCTCTCCTGGAACTGGAGTTACAGATAGTCAGGACACACCACGTATCTGGGTGCTGGGAACTGAGTTCAGGTCCTCTGGAAGAGCAGCAGGTACTCAACACTCAGGAGGCGGAGGCAGGCAGATCTGAGTCCAGGACAGCCAGGGCTACACAGAGAAACCCTGTGTCAAAAAACTAAAACAAAACAAAACAGCACTGCAGGACCCAGGTTTGGTTCCCCAAACATACATGGCTCACAGCCATTAATAACTCCCATTTCAAGGTGTCTGACGGCCTCGGCGGGTACCATACATGCATGTTGTACAATCCTACATGCAGGCAAAATACATAAATAAAGTGAAGACATCTTTGTTCTTAAGTGTTTGCTGCTCTTGTTGATGCCAAGTTCAGTTCTCAGCATCCAAACCATACTCACAACCAACCACCTATAAAACTGTAGCTCCAGGAGATCCCACACCATCTTCTAGAGAGTTGGCCAAGGTGGTCACAAAAGGAGGAAAAGGAGAAGCATCGACTGCTCAGGCTTCTGTCAGACACTCCCAGGCCCGCTCTTCAGGGTCACAGTCTGCAGGGGAGGGCAGGCAGGCCGGGCTGCTTGAAAGCTGAACTCCCTCAGGACCAGAGACTAGGCAGAGCAGGCTGTGTGCCACGTGACCCAGAAACTCCAGGGGAGTGTGGGGTGTTCTAGGGCAGCTGCCCATGAGAGAACCCATCAAGAAAATACTCACACGAAGGGAGAGTCTTTGCTGTGTTCTCACAGATCATAGGTACCCGATCTTCTTTTTCTACACTGGGGAGCAAATTCTAGAATCCAAATGTTGGGTTGGGGGTGGAAGCCGAGAAAACTCACTTCAGAGACAGAAGCTTAAAATGCAAGCTTTATTTTCTGCTCAGGCAGGGAGGCGGCCAGTTCAGGATCTGAACTGTGTCCCCAAAGGAAGGACTGTACATTTTTAGAGGATGGGAACAGGAGCCGGATGAGCTGTTGCATTGACCAATCATATTTTGACACAAGGGGTCGAGCAAGGAAGTAAACGTGGGTGATTGGGCCTTTCCAGGTCATCTGGTTTCATGACCTTTGACTCAGCTTTTGCAGTCACCTCCTCTCTTGGACCTTGGCCTGGAATTTAGAATGATAGGAGAAGAAAGGAGAGGGCAAGCTTTAAGTCAAGACCGGGCAACATATTTACAACTTGTGTGCCTCCATTTAGATAACAGATAATGACAACTTCCCTCTTTCTGGCCTTTACTGATTAACAGACAAACATGAAACACCTGAAGAAACAGGATAACAGCTGGGTTTCAGGACCTGGGAATATGAACTCATTTTTGACCTTGCCAGCAACATAGAACTTGTTTCTGAGATGGCAGGACTGTCTCCAGAAAACCAAGCAGCATTTGTCAATTTCATTGGCCTAGTGCTAGCTGACTGCAGCAGAGAGAGAGAGAGAACTCGTTCTCAGGCCCTCAGAAGGTGGCTGAGGCGCTGCATCCTGGAGGACAGGGATTGGTTCCCGTTCCTGGGATGCTGAGGCAGCCACTCCCACAGGGAGAACACAACGCACTGTTTTCTTGTCTTGCTTTTGTTCTTTGAGCTGCTGTTGTGTTGTTGGTTTATTTATTAGATTTTATTTTATTTCCTGTGTTGGGGCAGGATCTCATGTAGCCCGGACTAGTCTTACTCGCCATGTGGTCAAGGATAAATGTGAATGTGAACACGGCAAGGCAGGAATGTGGAAGTCACAGGACAACTTGTGGGAGTCGGTTCTCTCCTTCTGACATGTGGGTCCCGAGGACCAAATCCAGGCTGTGAAGCTTAGCACCAAACTCCCTCACTCACTGAACCATCTTTTCTGGTCATGATCTTGAACCCAGCTGCCGGGATCAAAGGCCTGTGCCACCATGCGGGGCTGAGGACGGAACCAAAGCTTTGTGCATGCTTGGCAAGCACCCCATCAACATCCTCATGAAAACATCCTCAGTCTGTTTTCTTCCTCCTTCCTTTTTTTGAGACAAGGTGGTCTCAAACCTGACACGTGGCTGAGGAAGCCTCCTCTCCCTGCCTCTGTGTCTCAAGTACTGAGATTGTAGGTTTGCGTTACCACTCTGGGTTCTTTTATTTTGCCTTTTGAGACAGGGTCCCACTCTGTATTCTAGGTCAGACTCGAACTCACCATCTTGCTGCCTGTGACTGTGTTAGGACCACGGGTGTGCTACACCAGACCCAGCCTAGCATTCTTACTGAGTTCAACTCGGGAGGGAAGAAGGAAGGGGGCACTCTGAGTCACATCTGAGGGGAGGCGAGAAAATCGCTTCTAAGTTCATCTAAGTCTGGGCTATACAGAGAGTTCCAGGTCAGCCTGTGTCAGAGCGAGACTCTGCCTCCAAAAAGAACGAAAAAATGAAAATGGAGGGTTTGTAAGCCTACACTGATAGTCCCTACATGTGTGAGGTGAAGGTGGGAGGATTAAGAGTTAAAGGTCATCCTCAGCTACATCTCCAGTTCAAGCCCAGCTTGAGGGTCACATGGTGGGATCCTGTCCCAAAAGACAATAAGCAAAATGAATCAAAACTGTAGAGAGGTTGGGATGTTGCAAGTCCCAAGACAAGTTATCTTCGGACACTCTCAGACCTCCTCATAGGCATTTTACTGTCCTCCTCTACACCTGACCTAACAGCTTTGCTACCACTCGGTAACCTCTTTTCATCAGATAGCTTCGGTGGCCTCCGAAGAAGTTTCCTGCCTACCTGAAGTCTCCCCTAAGGGATCTAAAAAGAGCCCCGAGTCGTGACTTCCTTTGCTCTGTTACTGTAAAAATGGCAGGAAACCGCTTCCATGTGGGAAGGTGGAATTTGGGGCTACCCCAGACATGCTCACTTGTATTTGGTTCCAGCATAAACTCGCTTATCCCTGTTGAGGTGAAAATTGTGGTTTTGTGGCAACACGTTCATAAAATGAGCTACCCAAGCCTCTGGGCACCAAGTTCGCTGGAGGAGGCTGCCCTACCCTCCTGAAACCTGCCTGGCAGTGATGAACAGTCCAATGGAAACCTTATGCCTCTCAGGCTGACTGTGAGGTCTGCCAAGACTGTGACCCTCTCAGATACTCTCAATTCTTTGTTTAGTTTATGATTAAAAAATTTTAACTGCCTTTTATTTACTTAACATGGGAGCGGTGCATGGGTGGAAATCTGAGGACAACCTTTGGGAGTTCTCTGCTTACACCACGTAGGTCACAGGGACCAGCTTGTCCAGCTTGGCAGCAAATACTCTTACCCGTTGAGACATGGCATCAGCCCTAGTTTCCAGTTCTGTCTCTGATTATAACAAGAGCCTGGAAAACCCCAGGTGGGTGCTTTCTTTGCTCTCTCTAATCTAAGACTGCCCAGCCTTGAATACAAAAAATAAAATCCCATAAAAAAAAATAGCCTGAGCCAGAAGCAGTGGCTAATGCCCATAATTCCATCGCTCAGGAGGCAGAGGCAGGCGGATCTCTGTGAGTTTGAGGCCAGCCTGGTCTACAAAGCAATTTTAGGACAGCCAAGGCTACATAAAGAAACTGTGTTGAAAACAAACAAATAAAATAGCCTGGTGTGGCGCCCATCCTCTAAGGGGCGGAGGTAGGAGGACCACCTACAGATTTGAGGCAGCTTAAGCTATCTCTAAGACTGCTGTGTATGTGGGTTGGAGTCCAGAGGGACACCTGCTGAGATTTTCAGATCCTTATATCCCCAAACAAAAAAACGTGACACACAGGTGAGGACAAAAATGGACCCAGTTGTAATGGTCCCAGAACTTGGGAGGCAGAGACAGGCAGCTCCCTGTAAGTTCAAGGCTAGACTACAGTCAGTTCTAGGACTGACACCCAGGGCTATGCAGAGAGACCCCATCTTAAAAATGACATAGGAAATGTAAACAAGAAGTGGAGAGAGTTTTTAAAGAAGAGAAAGGCACTTGGAAGAGCAGAGGTGGGCTAGATAGCCAAGACAGGTCCAAGATTCAAAGGCCTGAGGTCACCTGAATCGATTCATTATAAATCATTTGCGCAGCGTCTGCTCCTGGAGAGCTCCAGAGCTCCAGCATGCTATGTCATTACCCGTGGCCTGTAATCTTACTCATAGGCAGCCCACGCCTGGCCAGGTTTTCCAGTCTTCCTCGGCCAACTGTTTTTCACGGTAACCTGGACATTTCGGTTCTGTGCCTTAGCCCCTAGCAGCTGGGCTAGCATCCCTACAAGCCCATCTTTCCCATTACCTGTAATGTCTCCTCTTGCTCTCCCTCAGGCTCGTGGTGCACACCGGTTTTTGTTTTTGTTTTTCCTATTTCTATTTATTCTTTGGGAATTTCATATTGTACATCACAGTCCCACTCATCTCCTAGTCCCTTCTGATCTGCTCTCTGCCCATGCAACCTTCCTTCCCAAAATAAAATGAAAAAAATAAAACAAAGGGGGCTGGAGAGATGGCTCAGAGGTTAAGAGCACTGGCTGCTTTTCCAGAGGTCCTGAGTTCAATTCCCAGCAACCACATGGTGGCTCACAACCATCTATAATGAGATCTGGCTCCCTCTTCTGATGTGCAGGTTTACATTCAGACAGAACACTGTATACATAATAGATAAATAAATCTTTAAAAAAAAAAAAGCCTCAAGTTCTGTTTCTCTGAAAATCTCATAAATCTAGTGGAATGGTTCATCAAATAGTAGATCATTAAAAAAGAAAATAAAGGAACAAACATCTCATTGTGAAAACTGTAGTGTGTCACAGTGTGTCCCACAGTGTGCCCTTTTGTCCATTCATCTGTACTTATAAATGTTCTTTACAGTGAGTCACTGGTCTGGTCCGAGGCCTCTGGCTTCTGCTACACTGTCAATACTGTCCCCAGGACTCCTCCCAGATACCCTGTTGTCCTGGCCCCTTCACATGCTCCAGCAGTTCATAGATGAGGTAGATGTTGGGGTAGGCCAACTCAAAGCCCTGGATCTGGACCTCTGTGGGAGCTGAGCTGGTCAGCCTGCCACTCTGCTACAGGTGGTGTACACCTTTAATCCCAGTACTCAGGAGGCTGAGGCACTCAGCTCTCTATGAGTTCAAGACCAGCCTGGTCTACAGGGCGAGTACCAGGACAACCAGAGCTGCAGCACTCACTGTTATTGTCCGAATAGAGTATTGAACTCAGAGCCTTGAACATGCTAGGGCAGCAATGTGCCACTGAGCTGTATGTCCGCAGCTCAGAACAGCACATCTGGAGTACACAGGCGGCACCTATAACAGGAAATGACAGACAGACAAAGGCAGAGAAAGGGATGATTAAAAAGTTGGAGCAGTGGGAACACAGCAGGTCTCAGCTGGCTTGGTGGCTCCTGATCACAGCCCCAAGCAGGAGAATCATGATATCCAGGATGGACTGGACCCCAGTGGGAGACCCTCCCTTCAGGAGAGAAGAGAGTCAGGTGGTCCCTGAAGGGAGGTTAGTTCACTTCCTCCCTTGTTTCTTGCTGTTCCTAAGAGTGAAAGTTGCACAATCTGTCAACTAGGCTAAGCTCTTTTTTGTTTTGTTTTGTTTTTTGTTTTTTGAGACCGGGTTTCTCTGTGTAGCCTTGGCTCTCCTGGAGTCGCTTTATGTAGACCAGGCTAGCCTGGAACTCAGATCTGCCTGCTTCTGCCTCCTGAGTACTGGGATTACAGGCGTGTGCCATCACACCCAGCTGCTAGGCTAAGCTTTTTTTTTTTAATTTTAATTTATTATTTTTTAAAGATTTATTTAGCTCAATGCTTCTCTGAATCTAAGGATTTCCGAGGCTCGCCTACCCTCCCCCTCAGCCCATGACCCACCTCCATCCCCCCCGCCGTCCCCGCCCGACCTCGGAGCAGTTTAGTGAGAAGGCGCCTGTGTCTGGCAGAGCCAGTGTGAGAAGAAGAGCCAATCCTACCCCACTCCCGGGATAATCAAGAGTTTTGGCCGGACCTTTGGAGTACACGTCGAGATAGTTTGGAGCCCAGCGAAAAGCACAGACTATGGCGCTGAAGCAGATTAATAAGGAACGTAATGATTTGGCCCGTGACCCTCCAGCACAATGTTGTGCAGGTCCAGTTGGAGATGACATGTTTCATTGGCAAGCCACAACTGTGGGACCTAATGACAGCCCATATCAAGGCGGTTTTATTCTTTTTGACAATTCATTTTCCTACAGACTATCCCTTCAAACCACCTAAGGTTGCATTTACAACATGAATTTATCATCCAAATATTAACAGTGATGGCAGCATTTGCCTTGCTATTCTAAGATCACAGTGGTCTCCTGCTTTAACTATTTCTAAAGTTCTTTTATCCATTTGTTCACCGCTCTGTGATCCAAATCCAGATGACCCCCCCAGTGCCAGAGATTGCACGGATCTATAAAACAGACAGAGATAAGTACAGCAGAGTATCTCGGGAACGGACTCAAAAGTGTGCCATGTGATGCTACCTTAAAGTCAGAATAACCTGCATTATAGCTGGGATGAACGTTAAATTACTGTTCCTTTTTTGATTTTCTTATCCGGCTGCTCCCCTCTCAGACCTCATCTTTTTTAATTTTATTTTTTGTTTACCTCCCTCCATTCATTCACATGCTCATCTGAGAAGACTTAAGTTCTTCCAGCTTTGGACAATAACTGCTTTTAGAAACTGTAAAGTAGTTACAAGAGAACAGTTGCCCAAGATTCAGAAATGTTTTAAAAACTGGAGCATGTGTATTATGTGGCCAACGTCTTCGCTCTAACTTGGTTACGAGACTAAACTGATCCTCACTGCTCTAACCTGCCGAAGAAGCCATCTGAGCGGGAGGGAGGTGGATGCTCAGCTGTCACATCAGAGGAAGCAGCATTACTCTAGCAGCATCCATTCTTGTTCAAGCCTTCCATTGTTAGAGATTGGAGGTTACGTGATATACTTTATGTTCATAACTGATGTGGCTGGAGAACTGGCATTGAATTATAGCATCAGCAGAACAGAAAATGTCATGTATTTTATGCATGTCAATAAAGGAATGACCTGTTTTTGTTCTACAGAGAATGGAAATTGGAAGTCAAACACCCTTTGTATTCCAAAATAGGGTCTCAAAACATTTTGTAATTTTCATTTAAATTGTTAGGAGGCTTGGAGCTATTAGTTAATCTATCTTCCAATACTGTTTAATATAGCACTGAATAAATGATGCGAGTTGTCAATGGATGAGTGATCAGCTAATAGCTCTCCTAGTAATTGATTTATTTTTCTTCAGTAAAGTTGAATAAACCAAAAAAAAAAAAAAAAGATTTATTATACAGCATTCTGCCTGCATGTGTGCCTGTATACTAGATCTCACTATAGATGGTTGTGAGCCACCATGTGGTTGCTGGGAATTGAACTCAGGACCTTTGGAAGAACAACCAGTATTCTTAACCTCTGAGCCATCTCTCCAGCCCCAGCCAAGCTATTTTAATCATATAAAACAATGTAAATTTGCTTATCTATCTATCTATCTATCTATCTATCTATCTATCTATCTATCTATTTATCTTGTGGCAAAATATAGGTGCTTTTTCCACAGGAGCTTAATTTGCAAAGTCTCTTCCGGAACCAAAGCCATGAGGCAGACACAAACATCAGCCTGCTTTAGTCAGTGGAAAATCCCAGATGTTTGTAGCTTCTCAGCTGACAAAACTGGCAGCCATGGAAGATGTTAAGTAAATCAGGAGACCTTATTAGCTCCATGTTTGGTGGAACAAAAAGCCGTCCCATGGGGCATATTGTATAAGAGGCCATATATGGTTTGCGACCTTAAAAACACCTTTAAAAAACGATTTTGATGTTTCAGCAGCTCCCCTTACAGATCCAAGGTCAGAAGAGCAGCCATTATGAACCGTGTCTGCAGAGCAGGGGCTCGGCTTGAACCCTGATGCTGCAGACTTAAGTGGGCACATAATTTTTCTTTTTCTCTCTCTTTTTTGTTTGTTTGTTTGTTTGTTTGTTTGAGACAGGGAACTCCCTCTGTAAATCAGGCTGTCCTCAAACTCACAGAGATCCGAGTGGATCTGCCTCCCAAGTCCTAGGACTAAAGGCATGTAGCACCACCACCCAGCAACACATAATTTCTTTTATCTTTCTTTTTATCTCTGCGTGTATGCGTGCGCACACATGTTCGAGTGTGGGGGCACATGCATGGATGCATGAGGCAGCTAGAGGTAGACACTGAGGATCTTCCTCAGCCATTCTCCACATTATTGTTATTTTGAGATGGGGTCCCTTATGGAATCGGGGGCCCACTGATTGGCCTAGCTGGCCAATGAGCTCCAGGAATCCACCTGTCTCTCCCCTCCTCCATCCTAGCACCGCGGTTGCGTACATGCTTGGCAGAGTCTAGCATTTTATGTGAATTCTAGGGATCTGAATTTAGGTTCTCATGCTTGTGTCTGAAGCACTAACTGTTGGATCCATCTCCAGTCTCCGGAAACATAGTTCCCAGAAGGTGTTTGGCCTTACTGTTTTCTCTGCTGTTGTGGAGATAAAGTCAAGCTGAGGCTCAAGGTACCTGGAGGCAGGAGCTGATGCACAGGCCTTGGAGGAACTCTGCTCACTGGCCTGCTCCTCACGACTTGCTCCGCCTGCTTTTCTATACAACCCAGGCCCACCTGCCCAGGGGTGGCGCTGCCCACAGGAGGCTGGGCCCGCCCATTCAATCATCCATCAAGAAAATGCCCAACAGACTTGCCTGCAGACCAGTCTGAGGGAGGCATTTTCTCAGTTGTGGCTCCCTCCTCCCAGATGACCCTAGCTTGTGTCAAGTTGACAAACTAACCAGCACTTAGCCTATATGCTTATCTCATGACCTAATAACTTCATAGTTGGGAGTTTAAGGGAAATTTATGTAAGGAAATGAAAATGTATACGGATACCCTACCCAGAGCCCAGCATATAATATCGAAGACTGTAAACAGTGGCTGACATAAAATTAGTGTTATATGGTGACAGCATGAAACGCTAATAATCACGAATGGATGTTTATAATACACGGAAGCATGTTCACAATATATTAATGTTTTCAAAAGCATAAATAAGCCAGACTGGGCATGGTGGTGTACACCTGTAACCCCAGCTCTTGGGAAGTGCAAGCAATGAGATAATTCAAGGACGTTCTCAGCTGCAAAGCAAGTTTGAGGCCAGCCGAGGTACACGACAGCCTGTTCAAACAAAAACCTACGACCACAACAAACCGAAGCTAAACGAACCTGGCTGTTTGGGAAATGCTCTCTCATGTGTTGTTGAGAGCTATGTAAGGAACAGGGACTCCACACACACAGCTCCATGGCAAGGGACTGCCAGAGAATAACTCGGGAGCAGTGACTGAACCAGTGAGAAACTGGACTGAAACACTGAGCGCCCATCCCCCAGCTCCCGACTGAGGTCTCGAAGGCCGAGCTCCTCCCTGAGCATCACGAGAGCGGTGGGAGTTTCCCACGAACTTCCTGTGCTCCGTTGGGTAATTAGAATCCAGACGACTGGCGTGGCTGACAATAGACTCGCAAGTTCTCTGGGAACCAGCCCCAGATCCTTCCCCAGGAAAAAAAAATTCAGGGTGTGAGGAAGGAGATGTGGGTTTTCATACCAGTTCGGTAACAACATGAGAGCCCTGCAGCTCACTCTGTCTCTCTCTCTCTCTCTCTGTTCCCCAAACCCCGACCTGGTCTTTCTGTGTGGTGTGTCTTTGAGGGCACATGTGTGCCTGTTGAGGCCAGAAGTTGACACTGGGTATTCTCCTCGATGGCTTATTACACTATTGGCTTACATTATTTATTTCATTTATTCTATGTGCATGTGTATGCCATCGTATGGTGTGGATGTCTGCTCTCTCCTTCCACCGTGCGGGTCCCAGAACTCAGGTCCTCCGCTTGGCAGCAGGGACCTTGACCTGCTAAGCGACTTCACCAGCTCCCCCTCTCCCCCCCTTTTTTTTGGAGGGGTGGGGAACAGGATCGTACTAAGCCTGGCTGGCCCCGAACTCAGAGACTCACCTGCCACCACTTCCCTGAGTGTTGGGATTGCCACTGCTCCCAGCCTTCAATTTACTTTTTGAGATGAGTCCCCTAACTGAATTTGGGGCTCACTGCCTAGTCTCTGCAGCATGTGAGCTCCCAGAATCACCCTTTCTTCACCCCCACAGCAGTCAACTTCCATGTGAGCCCAGAAGTTCTGAACTCAGCTAGGGCCTCAGCTACACCAGACAACACTCTGCCGGTGCCCCCCCCCCCCCCTTTGCAGCTGGTTTACAATGACGATTCCCCTGTAGAAACCTTTCAGGCTGGACCTCCTTAGCGGTGGAAGGGTACTTCTAACTTCCTAGCAATGAGCAGCTTACGTGCTCACTGCAGAGAACCAAGACAAACCTTCTCAAACCTCAGCTGCCTTCGCTGACAAATAGGAAAGGGCTTTTCCTCCTTTTGGATTCACGGAAGGATTCGTTTGCTTTTGTAACCTTTAGGGTGTGGCAGAGGGCACAGCCCCAAAGCAAGAACTAGATAAATTTTGGCAAAATAAATATTGTAAACCACCCACAGGCTCTAGTGGTTCATACCCTTAGTCCCAGCACTAGGGAGGACAAGGCAGACAGACCTCTGACTCTGAATTCAAGACCGGACAAGGCTACATAGTGAGAACCCGCCTCAAAAACAATACTGGTGCATTTGTTAGCTACTTGCTTCCTCTTACTGAGACTTGCATCCTCAGAGAGGTGTCCATCAGCATTTTCCTACTTTTGTTTTACTTTGTTTTGTTTTTCGAGACAAAGTTTCTCTGGGTAGTCTTGGCTGTCCTGCAACTCACACTGTAGATCAGGCTGGCCTGGAACTCAGAGATCCACCTTCTTTTGAAGGACCAGCATGCACAGAGCTGATCAAGGGCATCTATAGCGCCTTAAGGAGACTCTGGCGCCCACTTCTGGCCTCCCAGAGCACTGCAAGCATGCCATGCGTAAACAAAAAACCACTCATACAGAGGTAGGTAGGTAGGTAGGTAGGTAGGTAGGTAGGTAGGTAGATAGATAGATAGATAGATAGATAGATAGATAGATAGATAGGTGACAGATGGGAAGGAAGGAATCAGGCAGGCAGAGGGTGATCAGATGTTCTGAAGAAGGTATTATTTTTCACACATGGTCCCGTTAGGGGCTCCAGTGAGCTATTGGTAGCTATTGATGAATGATGCTGAGACAGGAACATGGTGAAAACCAAAACCATGCTCTCCCAGCCTGATTCTGACCTTGGGGAGAGTGTCCAGATGGCACGACATAGGTTTCAAGCTACCCAAACCTTCTGTTAATGATAACAACATCCTCTAGGTGAAGCGCCTTTTAGGCGCAGGGAGAACACAAACACACATGAGACTAGGTGCTGGAATCTCTCTGTGGCATCATGCTTGAGAGTATAGCAACAAGGTTTTCTGAATCCCAGATACTTCATCGCCACAATGGAGATCAAAACAGCACCTTGTCCTTAAAAATTGCTGTGAAAAATGAAATGATGTAAGCAAAAGTCTAGCCTGAGGTAGAAAGCAGAGTAAATACTCATGTGTTCAGGTTTGCAAAATTCTGGGGCAACCGAGGACAAGACAAGTTAATTCTGGATGGCAACGGTTTTTAACGTGTTTAAATTTTTTTGGCTTAAATTTTATTCTGCATCACAATTTGGGGTCAGTGATGTTTCGTTGAGACAGGGTTTTGCTATGTAGTCCAGGCTAACCTAGAAATTGAGAAGCTGGGATTACAGTCATGAACGAGCCCCAGAATTCACAGAAATCAGTGTTTGCCTTTAAAAGGTTGACTTTGGGAAATACGTCTTTTCTTTAAAATAGATAGATAGATAGATAGATAGATAGATAGATAGATAGATAGATAGATAGATAGATAGATAAATCTATCTCATTTCTTCCCTGAACTTTGTCATTCTGGAGTGTTTTGTTTTGTTTCCCTCAAATCTTTCCTGTTTTTTCCACTTACTAAACAAGGCAAACAAAACAACCCAAGTCTTAGAGCCCAGCCAGCGCCGTGTTTAGAAAAAGCAGGCCCTGATGGTGGTGTCTCAGGTCCCGAGAAAAAAGTAAAGTTAGATGGGAGGGGACAGGCAGAAGAAAGTGAAAACGGTCGTGCGCAGAATGGTTGCGGTTTCTGGGTGGGGGCACACCTCTGCAGCCTCTGGGGCCGCGAAAGGACTGCAGGGCAGACACCAGAGACAAAGACGGGGCGGCCGCGCGTGGGCCTGGTCCCGGAAGCCAAGAGCGGGCCCGGCGAGCAGCTGCCCGCGGGAGCTCCCGCAGCGCGGCGGCCGCGCCTGGGCAGTTACTCCCGACATGCTCCTCCCGCAGGATTTCAAACCACGACAACAGCCTCCCCGCACTTCCTCCGGCCTGCCCCAGCAACAGGCGGTGGCCGGCGCCTCATTGGCCGCGGCACGCGCTGCTGTGTCCTCATTGGCTGCGCTGTCACCGGCCCTCTTCCGCGCTCACAGCGGCCTCCATTTTGTCGGTAAAGGCAGGAGGAGGTTGGTCTGAGGCTGAGCTGTGATCTGTGACTCGCACGTAGCCTGTTTGATCCGTGCATCGTTTCTCCCTGGATAGGGAGGGAGGCCTGGGGGTCGAGAGGGAGCTGCCGCCGCCACCAGAACTCGAAGTCGGTGAGTGTGGCGGGGGCGGCCATGTTGGCCACCGCGGGCACCATTGTTGGGCTCGGCTGAGGAGGAAGCAGGGCCGGGCAGGCGCGTCTCCCCGGGAGCTGAGGAGAGCCAGCGGGCTCGCCTTGCGGGTGACCGGGAACACGGGCTTCCGAGTATTAAAATTGGAGGCCCTCCCAGCTTGGTGAGGACGTTCGCTAATTTGGCCAGTTAGAACTGAATGAAGTGCTGACGAACCGCTCGCTTGGGGGAGACGTGCATGGCTAAACATGTAAGGTGGTTCTGGTTTGCGAAAACTTGGTACCAGCACCGCAGTCATAAGTAAAAAAGCATAAGGTACGTTGTTGGGAACAGAGCCTTGGGGTGGGTTTGAAAAGCGTTAGATTCGGATGAAACCCTAGTTTCGTGGTGTCACATAAACGAACGCTTCCTTAGTTTTGACTTTAAAACTTGTAGGACTTGGGAGTTAAGTCTTCTAAAATGTCCCCAAGAGTTGTAAGGTAACAATTACCAGGTCAAAGAAAGTCAAACATCTTACTTTCAGCCTTGAAGCAGCAATAGCCGTTCATTTATGTCTAATCGACCACTTCCTTGGGTGGTCTTAAAGTGATTTCTCTTTCCTTTTCTAGCTAGGACTTCTCTCACATTTGTGTGCTGAGGAGACTCGATGTTGGCCTCAGCTCCTAGGCTGAAATCAGCAGATTGGCTCATGAAAACTTGTGTATTGAGACAAAGGAAAGGATCTAGCAGAAAGCAACGTCTCTTATCTTGGGCTTGGCAGCAAAGAAGAGGACAAGTAGTGGAAATCCTGCAATCTGAAAAGCAGACTGAAAGGTATAAAGATTACATCATAATGGGGCCATTATCTTCTGACAGAAGCAATTATGAACTATTAAGGACTGTAGCCATGAATGTTGATAACCCCAATACTCCAGAGTTTGTGGCAAGACTATTTCAAGTTGGAGGGCAGTCTATTTTAAGAGACTCTACCAAAAAGGGGTTGATTTAAGTGCGTGGGGTCATTTTTCTTAGAATAGCTAAGTGTTTGTTTGTTTTACTTGGATCCATTTTACAGACTGTTAACTTGGCTCAGAACTTGCTTTATTTTTGAGGTAGATGGCTCTGGCAGGGTGAGCCTAGCTTATCTGCAATTTCTAGAATTGGAGCTATGGAAACTTGAAAAGGGACATGTAGAATTTTACTGTTATTTGCATTTATTTGCTTACAGGTGACAAAGAAGCAGAAAATGGGTGGTGGAGAGAGGTATAACATTCCAGACCCTCAATCAAGAAATGCTAGTAAGAACCAACAACAGCACAATAGACAGAAGACCAAGGATCAGAATTCTCAAATGAAGATTGTTCATAAGAAAAAAGAAAGAGGACATGGGTACAATCCATCAGCAGCTGCATGGCAGGCTATGCAAAACGGAGGAAAGAACAAGAGCCTTTCTAACAACTCAAATTGGAATGCTAGCTTATCAAGTCCTAGCTTGCTTTTTAAGTCTCAAGCTAATCAGAACTATGCTGGAGCCAAATTTAGTGAACCACCATCACCAAGTGTTCTTCCCAAGCCACCAAGCCACTGGGTTCCCGTTTCCTTGAACCCTTCAGATAAGGAAGTAATGACATTTCAACTTAAAACCTTACTTAAAGTACAGGTATAAAAATTAGATAAATACTAATTTTAAAATTTGTGATGTTTACATATAGCCATCAATAGGCTTGACATTTCATGAAAAACTGCTAATTTTAAGTATTGAGCAGACATTGATTTATGTGCTGTGTGCACTATATTGCAATAGTGTCAGTTCAATTTAAGTGACTAATCAATTCTTGGTAGTAGTGTTGCTAACTAAATTCAAGTTTAGATTTGGGAAATGGTAATCAGCCTTTTTATTGTGATCTGAAAAATAAGGTTTATGGGTCAATACTCATTTGAAGAAAGATGAAAAAGACTGAAGAGAAGGTGCACAGTTGAGTTATATATCCTAGGGTCACCCGAATCATCAAAAAAAAAGCTACGTCCTAGGTTGTACAGTAGTAAATGTATAAAGGGCAGTTGGAGCTTACTAGAACGAGGCCAAGGAGGTAGCCCAGTGCTGCGTGCGTCCTTAAATGTAGTGGACAGAGATATACCAAGTAGTATTGAACATTCAAAGAACATTTTTATGCTATAGCATCCCCCAAAGCTACTGAGGTGGTCTGGCCTCATCCATACAAAGCTTGCTTGAAGCAGGGAGTTATATATGTGAAAATTAAGTTTTTAGGGAAGAAAGAGCCATGTAAATAAATGTAATAAGTTTGTAACATATGTAAAGTTTTCTTGGCTTTTATTCTACAAAGTGAGACTATTTTTTAATGTGAATTTGCCGAATGTCAGGCCCTCAACTTTTTTTATGCTATGGCCTAATTTTAAAGGTCTCCAGTTTTTAAGACTGCCCTTGTACTTAAGTGCCAGTAAATCAATGTGACTGGCATGAACTACAAAGCAAATCTGTTAGCTGAAAAGACTTAAGCTGCTATGATATTTCCTGTTTTTTAAAAGATGTTAAGATGCAGTTTAAGACTCCCTCCCCAATCTTCTTGAACCCAAAGACTCATTTTGGCTTTATCAATCCTAAAAGTAACTGACGATTAAGTGCAACCCAGCATTATTTATGAAAAAAGTAATCTCTTGCATGGTGGTTAACCCAAATAGCAAGTTACTTTTCAATGTTTATATTGTATTTTCTCAATTTTCATTGTATTCCTCAATTAAGTTCAGAGCAGGCATTGCCCATCCTAAAGGACAATCTCATAGATTATGATTGATTCTAAAACAAAAAATTTGAAAATAAAAATTTTTTTCCTCCCCAGTATATTGTTTTTATTTAAATTATCTTGAGATGACTGTGATGGCACTACTTTTGCTTGCTCTATGGGAGTTAAGTTAGACCTTTTTCTTTTGAGATGGGGGTCTCTGTAGCTTGACTGCTGAGATTAAAGGTGTGTACCACCATGCCCACGTAGACTCTGACTTACTTTCCTATACTGCCAAGGGGGTAAAAAGATCACCTGTGCAACCTTACAATAATAAAGAATCTCAAAAAAAAAAGAAAGATTATCCCCAGTTTATAATTAAGTACAAAATTAACAAGTCAAACTAGCAAAAATTCGTAGTTTGCTGGCAGAGGGAGCCAGATCTCTAACAGTCTGGTTTAGAATTCCAGTCTCAAAAATCCAAGTGTGATCATTAGCAATTGCATAGCTTGCTTTCTGGTGGATACATTTTGCCAAGGAGGGCATTTTAAAGTAGTTGAACAATCCCACATGAAAGCTATGCATGCACACTGCAGGACCTATTTAGAGGAAAAGTTAGATTATCATTTGATGTCCCAATGTAATTCTGTAGACATAGCTAATGTTAAATTCTTTAGTGTCTCTGCATACACACTTTGTATGTTATAATAATACAAAAACATAACTGGATTTCTAGTTTGGGACTAAAATGTTTGCTGACCTTATAAACACGTTATTAGACACCAATAAAGCATACCTGTATAAGCCCATTACTTAGGCAGAAACACCAAAAAATAAAGAGCACTTGGGACTGGCAGGTTGACACACATTTAATCCAAACACTGATCTACAGAGCAAGTTCCAGGACAGCCAGGGCTATTACAGAAACTGCCTGGAAAACCACAAAAAGCACTCATGAAGTCTAAGTCAGCCTTCAATAAGCATGGTTTCGTGAATTTCCAGAAAATGTTCCTGCCAGAGGCATAAAACATGGTAGAATCTACTGGGCAGAGTTGCTCAAGGCTATTGTGTGAGCTTTCTATTATGTATTTTGGTGGCAGTGATAGTATAAGACTCTATGGCAACCTTATCTTTAAAAAAAAAAAAAATAAAGTGCAAAATATGAAGATTTCAAGTGGTTCTAAATTTTGCCGCTTCCCATGTTCTCCTGGGCCCCATTTTTATAGGCAACGACTCTAAATTTATCTCTAAAACCTCAGATTCCACTGAGGTAGTCATACCTGAAAGGTACAACAAAGTCTACAGAAAAACCGAGATTTATTTTTTGAGAGCTCCTAAACCAGTTTATTTTACTCTCCAACATTCAAAGAAATGTGATCTGCAAACAAACAAACAAACAAGCCTGGATTACAAAGGCCTTTTACTTCTTTACAAACTACTACTATTACTAACAAAATTTTACATGCCTCAAGTTCTTATCCCCACCAACTCCACAAAAAAAACAAAACAAAACCCAAAAAACCCAACAACTACACTTTTAACACAGGGTGAATGGTAAACCAGCTTTGCAAATACACAAACAGTAATAACTAACATAAATGGAGGAAGAGACAGGAAAACACCCAAGAGAAAAAGAGTTGTCTTCCGTGATGAACAGAATACCTTGATGAAACTAATAGTTGGAGACAAGTTATGTAATTCGTCTATCAGGGTCATCATTGAAAAATCGAGAACATTTCCCTCCTAGGACACCCTAACGACTCTGATGACCCTCCTGACTTCCTGGCTACTGCTGAAGTTACAGTCTTTAATCGCAGTATTTTTAGGAATATGGTAAAAAACAAAAACCAAAACCCAATACATTGAAGACCCAAAAGAAAGCCAGCCCAGAGTGCCCAAACTCCAACTGCCATTAAATCTTGGAATATACTCAAGCTACTTCTAACCTAGTAAAGTTAGAAGGCATGCATACAAAAACTCCTGTCCACAGTGGATATTCTGAAGAAGAAAATTTTCTCATTTGAAAAATAGGATAAGTCCTCATTTCCTGGGAGTGATTTAAGGTTAAGTGGGAATATCTGGAAAGCATACAAGTGCTTAGTAATATTGACAGCCTTTAATAATACATGGAAGCCACAGTAGACAGACTAATATAATTAATTACCCTACCTAACACAACAGCTACCCAAACCACAGGGTCCTTTCTAATTTACTACACTTAAAATTACTGTGTCTGTACTTATAAATGAAGGTTTTCCAAAGCAAAGAAACCCAAACAGTAAAAACAAAAGCTCCATTAAACAGTAAAAACAAAAGCTCCATTTGAACACAAATTAATTCTCTCCTCTGGAAGGCCTTAAGCTCAATTTGAAAGGAAATGGAGAGGGGAGACAGAAGACAGAACACCTACAAACTACACATGTATTATTAAATACACAAGACCACTACCATTAAAACCAATCCAATGGCAATGATTATGTAATGGTATGAAATACATTTACTAATTTTTAATCTTGAAATAAACGCTAAATTCAGTTTTAATCAATTTTTATTGTGTCCTCAAAAATAAAACTATAAAAGCATTTCCAACTTGATTCAAAATAAAAACAGCAAGGAAAACGCAGCCAAAATTTATTCATTCTCATCTGGTACCTGCTGCCTTTTTGAGTTTGGACAGGCTGAAAAAGTGTTTTTTGTTCTTAAAACACAACCTTCATTTTTTTACCTCTCCCTTCATTTATGTGTAATCAATCCTACATTTTAAAAATGGCCAAAGGCTTACACTCTTTCCAGATTTCAGATTTTGACATAGTTTTAAATATGTGGCAAAAATACAACAAAAATTCAAATGTGGTGGAATCAATGTTTTGATTAACAAGCTTCATATCCTAATAAGAAACTAAGGAATCCAAAACATTTGTGACACTATAAAGTTATTTATTAACTATACACAGAATATGTCCCCTATAAAATGTACAAGTAGATCACTAAAAAGTCTAATCTGGTAAACATTTTCTTCAATACAGAATATACTAAGTCCATTGGGGTCACAGCTGTCTGCCTCAGAGTAATCTAATTATAGCACCCAGGGCTTGTTTTAATGCAAAGTTAAAATACTTGTTATTCTGGGGATTTATCTATTTATTTGACCAAGCCAAAGAGTTAACAACTTAATATTACTCTAGTATCTCAATCACTGTATAACAAATCAGCTTATCACAGGTTTTCTTCATTATTTGTATCAATGGGATACAACAAATACTAGATACTTTTAAATGGCAGACAACCATAAAATTACTTTTCTTTGATAGTATATTGGGTCTTATAATTACATTAGGATATGAATGGTATGAAATATCGCAATACACCTCAAGATGAGGCCACACTGTCTGATCCACTAGACTGTGCACAGTAGGTATTTAACTAAATAATCATCTATTCTTCTCTCCAATTATCCAGCATGTTCTGCCCACAGTAAGGGTTCAGGTAGTATCTGTTGAACATACTGTCTGGTCAAGAGGTGAAGAGACGGGCCCTCATGAGTGGGTATCAAGTATAAGTGGAATTAGCCTGGGAGGGAGTGGTTAGGTGTAAACTGCATGTGGTATACAAGTAAATAAACTCAGATGCCAACAAAACAAACAGTTAAGCAGAGAATACTGGCACTGCGATAAACAAAGGCAAGACCTGCCAACATTGGCATAAGTGGAACTGACTTTTAAGAGATAACCAAGAAAAACTTTATACTGGACCATACCTTTTACCATCCAATTTAGTTTGAGACAGACCAAGGGAGGCACTGTTAGAGACTATGGCTGTCTTCCTTGATATTCAGACATCCTAGTTTCCAGTAACTTAACATGGATCTGCAAGCCATGAGTCAGTATAAACCTGTTCGTATTTAGGGATTAGTTTCCACAAGTACAAAGTTGAATTTCCTTTTATTTGTCCTAAAATGCTTACTTTCAAACTTGAAGGGACTTCAATTATTCCATGTAGTTTCGATAATTCTTTTATCTTTTCAGACCAGAGTCAAAATATTCGTACAGTATTCATACTGCAGCACCTTCCACCCACCCTTTGGTCGCTTGAACTGCCCTTCTTTGGTTCTTTATTCCGCTTTCAGATCTTTCTTGAAGTGTAGTAAGTAGAACTGTACTGGGTATTCCAGCTGCAGTTTGGTCTTAAATAAAAGAAGGATGTTTGTCAGTTTGGTTTTCTCTTTATTCTTCTCTGTGGTATACAGGATTTTGTTAGTTGAACTGGATGTAGCAGCTTACTGGGCCAAACTTTCAAGAGAATAGTACAGTAGTTCCCAGGTCTTTTCCCTAGGTTGTTACTTAACAGCTCAAACTCCTGTCCTTTCTCACTGAAGCATTCATTATCTCTCACTTTTCTTCTTGCTTACTTGGCTTATTTAAAAGAAAAAAAAATTAAAGTAAAAAGAGGCGAAATGTCAGCCTTTACTTGAATCAGGACACAACTATCCTATCAATGGAGCCCACTGC
Organism: Psammomys obesus; assembly: GCF_907164565.1. Taxonomy (NCBI): domain Eukaryota; kingdom Metazoa; phylum Chordata; class Mammalia; order Rodentia; family Muridae; genus Psammomys; species Psammomys obesus. The sequence continues at coordinate 13,807,603 of NW_026591598.1, read as the reverse complement.
TAGACACACAGGAGGTTCTCATTGACTGTTGAACTTAACAATATGATCCAAGTTTAGTTTAAAACTGTAAAAATCTCACCAGTATCAGTAGGATCTTACTATGAGCGCAACTGTATATAGTCTTTGTGAAGCTCTGTTGGGAACACCATTTCATAACAATGTGTAAGCTTCTCAAGTTAACAGTCTTGAGTGTAAAAATAAATCAATAAAAACAAACTAACATCAGGCCTTCTAGTTCTAAAGACTGAGCACAATTTTATCAGGCTCTTTGGCTATAAAATTTAAGCCAAATCTGGATTCAAATCTTGGCTCTGCCATTTACAGCTTTTACTCTGTGCCTTAGTTTCCCGATACGACGGGGAAATCTTCCTTAAAGCATTTTGTGAAGAACGAAGAAAAAAACAGTCTCTTGAATAATGTCTGGCACAGCATAAATAATGAATTACCAGTTATAATTGTTACTGCAAAAAAGCTGGAATTCAGCCCACAAAAATACCTAAAGCCAACCCCTCTCCCAGTGTTGTTTTTTTTTTTTTTAAATGCTCACCAAGATTCAATGAAAAAGAATTTAAATCATGCCATAAACATAAAACTTAGTATGTCTTGTTTAGGAAGGGGAAAGAGGAATTTGTAATAATGAAAATATAAATTTATAGTTAGCTTGTCCAAATTTTCATTTTAATAAACCTATCAACACTAAATAACCTCTTGTATTATTTAACCCAAGAGGTTTAATGAATAATCAATCACAGCATGATGTTGACATAAGGAGTTCCTAAGTACTATGTAAAAGATGTAGATTTCTGGCAAGTTCTATCATTCCCAGAATAGGGTAGTTGTGCCTACTGTCAGCACTGTTTAAAGTATTCCTAAGTCTACAATGGATTATTTCCGTTATTTTAGACTCATTCAGAACTATAATAATTCCAGTTAATCATTATTTCCTTCATTTTGTTTTTATTATAGCATGTTTGCTTAATTTACAGCAAGCAGAAAATAAGCTGGGTCTTGTTTTGATCCAAACATTGATGTTTTAAAGGTTGTACACAATATTTGTTAAAAAGAACATATAAAAATACCTTTTTAGAAGCTTCTATAAGAAAGAAAATACAAAGTTTAACCCCACAACTTTCCTCTTTGCTAGAACTGCAAACTACTGCTACAGTTTTAAATAGACTTTTTGTTGTTTAAACTATACATCCAGGAAAATCTAAAAAAATTAAAGAAACGTGCATATAAATGATTGCATAGCAGAACAAGAACATTAACTGCAAACAGTAAAGAAACGAAAGTTAGAAATACTATTAAATATACAAAGGTTCTAGAATGAATCCTCCAAACACATTCCACAAACAGTTCTTATAAACCATCCTTTGTTTTCTACAAGCAAGGCCTAGATTTCTAAAACCAAAATTGAAAGGAAAAATAAGGTAATCCTCTAGAAGGATCATCCCACACAGTATCTTCACTTACATCTGTAAGCAAGCACTCTTGAGATTTTAAAGATACTAGCTTTTTATTCTGAAATGACACTGGACATTTCAAGTCACTGTATTGCCTCCAAAACGATCTTGAAGAGAAATACTAGAAATTATAAATATTTAAGGGTATCATTTCCTTATTTTTAGTCATGTCCTACATTATCAAAAACTAAGTGATGTGGCGTTTGTTTAAACTCAATTTTCCCAAAAACTTCACGGCACCACAAAATCACCTAGGAGTGTCATCTTTGCAACCTGCCTCACATTAATAAACTGAGGTGTGAAGGGCAAGCCTCCCTCATGAAGAGGGCAGGCAGATTCTGATACGAACGCACATGCCAAGTGCTGTAAGCATCAAAATTGTTTGTTTTACACTATGCACATAAACAAAATGTACTTTCAAACAGTTTACTTGCTTCTAACAGAAAGAACAAAAAAACAAAACCCCTAAATAACAATGATCAACAATAGTTAAATTTTAGAGAAACTATGTTCAGAACAGTCTTTTCCCCTTAAAATGATTTCCGCCATAATTGACACACTTAAAACTTAAGGGGGAGTTTTTTTTTTTTTTTTTTTCTCCCTTGTTTAATAATGTTCCAAATCTCAGAAACCAGCAGTGCTTAAGGGGGTACGGGGGCAAGCAGTGAAGGCTCCATGTTTCAGTGAAAGTGTCAATCTCCCTGAAAACGCTACTTAAGCCAGTTGGCATCAATCCCCACAGTGGAGTTAACAAAGGAACTATTCCGCATTGCGTCATAAATAATTGTCATGGGCTTCGACATCTCGACAAGACAAAGGTCCGCCCTGACCCTAAACGTGTCTGAGCAGTCAGTGCTGTAATGTGGCTGCAACCTCACCTTTGTATCATTCTATCTTATCAGCAAGCTACATTTCTAGGTTAACAGTTCTACCAAATATGGATATGAAAATTTATTTCTAATAAGACAATGTTGCAAATTATGGTCAACCAACATCTTTTCACCAAATACTTCAAGCATAAAAAATGAGAATCTTTACAAAAATATACAGAGACACCACAAATTGGTAGCTGCCCATAACATTAAACAAACTGGACTCTTAAGAGTGGCTTCTCAACAGCATATCATTTTAATTATAACCATTGCCCAGTACAGGGAAAACTAACAAGTGTTTTGCTTTTTTGTTTTAAACGCATCATTGCAACATTGTATTCCTGATAATTTAGGTATACCAAACTATGAGTAAATGAATGATACATGCCTAGAAAGTATCATGATTTATACTATCAGTGGCCACTGGACTTGGGACTAGTCCAAGACCTTGATCTAGATTTTGACCTAGACCTAGACTGTGATCTTGACTGAGATTTGGATCTAGGTGGTTCTTTTTTCCTTGATTCCTTTTCATATCTTGAGCCAGACTTATAATGTGTTTTGGAATCTGTCTTAGAAGTGCCTCTAGATTTGGTGTGAGATGCAGACCTAGAACGTGATTTAGCCTTCATTTCTTTCTTGGGCTGGGACTTGGACCGTGATCTTGAATTGGATTTAGATCTTGAAAAAGATCGATTTCGGTGTTTGAATCTTTCAAAACAGAGGAGAAATACAATTAGAGTAAAAATTAAATTCTATATTAATAAAATTCGTTACTTTTAGAGCAAAAGTTCACTCTAAAATTGAAAAACATGAGTCTTTTTCAAATTAAGAGTATTTACCTATCATTGTCGGAATGGCTTCGGCTACGCCGTGGTCTTCCAGTCGGTCTACTGCTAAAAAGCATATCAGAAAAAGCAAACAGTGACAAACGTCTATTTACAGTCTTGATTTTTAAATAAAGCACTAAAAATCCCTTTAATCTTAAGCAACCAACACACACAATTAAAAATAAGCAAAAGGCATTAAAGAATATTAGCAAACATCTTTTTACTCTTAAAGACAGAGCCTTACAACATTTATTGTTTAAGCAGCCTCAAACTTCTGGGCTCCCGTGGTTCTCCCACCTCAGTCTTCTGAGTAGCTGTATTACAGATTAATGCCATTATACTTGGCTACAAAACATTAAAACAGATCATTGCATACCACACTTACTTTCTAGGACTGTAAGATCTCCTATAGTTATAATCAAAAGAGCGACTCCTTGATCTCCTCCTTTCATAACTTCGGCTCCGAGAACGTCTGTATCGGTCATAATCATCATATCGTGAAGAGCTGTATACATTCCTCCCTTCCTTGGCTTTCATTTGATTTGGTGCTAGGGAGTAGAAGAGAAATACTTAGAAACACTGAAATCTTAGTATTTAAACCATACTCTTAGTAGCATTCCTGCATTCCAAAAGAACAACTCCCCTGGAATTGGGAGTTACAAAAGGCTGTTAGCACCACGTGGATGCCAGAAATTAAACCGGGATTCTCTAGAAGAGCAGCTAGTGCTCTTAGCCATCTCTGCAGCCCTGTTTCTAAAACAAAAATCTTATCATATAGGCCTATGCAGCCTGGAGCTCACTATGTAGACAGGCTGGCTGAGTGCTGAGGTTAAAGGTGTATGTCACCATGCCTGGCTAATTCCTGCATTCCTTCTCTTACACCAAGGAAGTAAATAGTGTTTTGTAACTCAAGACATGCCTTTGTTTTGGTGAAAGCATGACTTACTTTTTTGTTTTTAAAAGGGTCATCAAAAAACAACAATGTTAAATACCAGTACTAATGAATCACTGGCCTTTTTCAATGCCTTCTCAGGCTAATTAAGACATGTTTACTACTCTTTTTCTTGCTATTAGGAGACAGGGTTTTTCTGTGTAACATCCCTGGCTGTCCTGGGACTCTCACTGTAGTAGACCATGCTGGCCTCAAACTCACACATGTTGAGATTAAAGGCATGCACCACCACCACTTGCCATATGAATTATTTTTAATTAGAGGAACTGATACCACAAGAGTATCTGAATTCAAGATTTGGCCTATAAAGAACATATACCACGCAGCTCTGAGAATCATGTATAGAAAAGCTGAAAGGAGGTAACACTTAACTCTTCAACAGCTATGTTAACCCCTGTCTTTTAGTATCTCAGAATTCAAGGCCAGTCTACGTGACTCAAAAGTCTACATTCCAGCTATCGTAAGTAAGCAGCTAAGGCTGGCTCAGTGGTGCATACTTGTAATCCCGGCACTCAGGGAGGCAGAGGCAAGTCAATCTCTGAGAGTCTGAGGCCAGCCTGGTCTACAAAGCAGTACCAGTACAGCCAAAGCTACACAGAGAAACCTTGTCTCAAAAAACAAAACTCAAAATGAGTAAGTAGCTAACAAATGGTGTATTCTGCATAGTAAGACCAAGCACCAATATAAGATCCAAACAAGGTTTAATCTAGATAAACAAGGTTTAATCTAGATAGTCTTCCCTAGTCTAATCCAATGAACTCATTTCCCGCTGTGCACCCACACAACTAGCCAATTAAAAATTTAAGCTCGGGGCTGGAGAAATAGCTCAGAAGTTAAGAACACTCGCTCTTCTTCCAGACGTCCTGAGTTCAATTCCCAGCAACCACATGGTGGCTCACAACCATCTATAGTGAGATCTGGTGTATAGGCAGAATGTTGTATAAATAATAAATCTTAAAAAAAATTTTTTAACTCTTCATGAGAGACGACTTAAGAGAGAAAAAACAAAAACAAAAACAAACCTAAGCCTAAAAAGCAACAAACGGCACATGTTGGGCACAAGGGTACTTACTCTTCCGATCCCCCTGTGCGAACTGTATTTCAATTTGACGCCCACAAATCCATTTTCTGTCCAAATTATGTAAAGCATCTTCAGCATCACGAACATCCTCAAATGTGCTAAATGTTAAGGGGCTTGAGAAGTTTTGTAAACTTTGATGATGGTTTGCAAAGTCTGAAAACAACTCACAATCTCCCAATATTGTCCATCCAGACCCTACTTAACTATCTGATCGACTCACCCGTTACTACCACAGCATAAAAACACTCACAATTTTCTATGGTATACAGTTTTAAGAAACACATGTAAATACATGTTGTATTAAGATCTGCTATAGCCAAACTACCAAGGTACACTATAAAAGAAAACTTTCCCATGTACTAAAAATTAACTTTATAAAACAAAAGTCAGTTGATTCTGTTGGTTAACAAAAAAAATGTTACAATAAAACCAAATTATTTCAAATAAAAAAAATATGCCAGTAGTTCTTAGGTAAGCAATCAAAGTATGCTTTACAGGAGTTGAAAGCTTAATTTTTCACATACAAGCAATATTATTTCATGTAGTTGTCTTCCTTGCACTGCATAGGAAAGACAGGCATGCTGCTCATGTATCAGCATTAAGTCACGTCAAGCAATACACTCAACCACTATGCCAAATGCACATTGCATCCATGCAGACTGTAAATGCACACCATCGAGAAGTGGCACAAGGACTCCTAGACTGAAGAGGCCTAACTATGACACTAACTATGCAGCTCCCTGCAGAAGTGCACTTCAGACTGGTTTCCCACTAGAGTCATGGCAATATTTACCATCATGAAGTAAAAAACAAAACAAAACTGTTACTTTGTCCAAATACATCGTCTCTACAAGCATCATTCTAATAGGAGCTAAGTACACAAGACCATGACTGAGAAAAAGCTGACTTTTGGAATGGATTTTTACTATATCCTAAAATCATCACGCTAAGCACATTCAGTTCAATTTCTTGAAACAGAAGTGCATATTTGGAGCACCAATTAAGAAAATAGCTCCAAAATGACACACTAATTTCAAGACTGACATATTTATTCAAAACACAGTCTGCTTCAGCCTATCACGATACTTTTACTTTTTGTTCCAAAAGTAAAATTAAGGTCCACAGGCCTCAAGCTCTCTTCCTGAAGCCAGGTTAAATAGGAGAGTTTTCCAAAGTCTCAATTGTGCTTTCAACTTTTATAAAAAGGCTGACTGATAGTTTGGAACCTTAGAATGTCGTGTGACTAAACATCCCTCAAAGGTTAACGGCACTTAGGTGCTAAACGAATAGGAATCAGTTCATTTAATGGGCATTCTACTTTGTTACCCAAGAGAGAGTATAGTTTCAAAATGACTTACATCAAGAGCTACAAATATTATGAATAGGGGTAGTTCATTCTTGGGTCTATCCTTAAAAACAGAATCTTGGCATAGAGGATGAGGTTCTATACTTTACCTACCTCCTAAGCCAAGGATCTGAAGAGAAGACTAACCAGGAAGAGTATGCAAATGAAGACCAGCAATAGTAGGGGCAGCCAGGTATCACTCTCAGGAATCTTCTTTGTTTTTTTGAGACAGGGTTTCTCTGTGTAGCTTTGGCTGTCCTGGACTTGCTTTGCAGACCAGGCTGGCGTCCAACTCATAAGAGATCTGCCTGCCTCTGCCTCCCTGAGTGCTAGGATTAAAGGCACGCACAACCTCGCCCAGCTGTATCAAGAAATTTTTATGTTCCCAAAATGAAACCAAGAAGCCTGTTAATTTATCATCCTACTCTGGATTCCTTGTATAAATACTTATTACTGTTCAAGTACAACATACTGTTGAGGTAAACTACCACTAACATTGTTCCCAGGCCACCTTAAACTGAAACCCTGATCAACAGTGTAAACCAGACTGGGTCAATATATTTATTTATGAAGGCAGAGACAGGCATTATCCTTTAAGTTTTAAACTAATCCACAAGGTTCTAAGCACTGGCCCCACATGGGCAGCTTTTGGCTTTTCCCTTACAAGGTCAGAGTTAAGAAAATTAAGTTTCCTGGTTTTAAATTCAGCCTCAGACACCACCCTCCCCGCTTTCTTGGGCAGAGAAATGACCTTACAGAAGGCCAGAAATAGGAACTCCTGAATCTCGGGGTCAAGGCTCATTCCCCTTACGCCTCACTTAGGATCTATACCAAATCAAAGGCCTTCTCCAATCCATGCAGGGCTAGCAGGATTCACAAAACCAATAGCCACTTAGAAAACAACGAAAACAAAAGGAAAGATTTCTTTTGAGTATTTCTAGTGGCACTACTCTAGATCACCAGTTGTTCTCAAGGCAGTTAGTTGCCAGTGCACGCCCCTGTCTCCCTTTCCACAGGGCTCTGGGACTGGATTTGAGTACCTCGTTGCTACTGCAAAGAGCCTGTGATGAGCAGGTCTGAAACCTAATTGTGCTAAACTCAGGCTTAGCAGTGTTACACTCTGCTGTACTCTAACTTGATAGACCAGGAGAGTATAATGTCATGCTCTACTGTACTCTAACTTGATAGAAGTACACTCATCACTCATACAAGACCACAACCACAGTATCAAAGGCCACAGATTCAAGTTACAGGCTTTGTCACTACACCAAATCAGCATAATTATGAAAATTAACTGCTTGAAAACATTAAAAAAAAAAAAAGAAAAGAAAAGAAAAGAAAAGTAGTTATTCTGTAGGATACATCAGGTATGACTCCTTTAATCTTGGCCATCATTCAACTTCATCTTGACCTTTAACTCTTTTAGTGCTTGTCAGAAGGACTTGTCATGAGATGCTTGGTCAAATATGACAGATGGCTTTATCTTTAACTTTGAAAAACAACCTTTTCCCCCTTTGTGGATAAATCGAGGCTTTGTCTCCCATTAGGCTTGTCCTTCTTCCAGCTTTTCTTTATTTTTTCTTTTCCCAAACTCTCCCTTCTCTTCAAGCCTGATCCTTAAGAGGTCTTTGGCTTGTCTACTTGCCTTAAGTGTTGAACTCTACTCTAAAGTTCTTTCATGCTTTCTCTTTGGGGTCGCCATAACTGTACAGCTTTACATTCTGAGGTAACAACAGAGGACAGCAAATTAGGGGACAATATTAAAGAAGTTTACCTCATTGTTATACAATTTGTTTTTGATCAAGTGATTAAAAAAAAAAACAAACAAGATTACTAAACTTTAACTTAAACAAGAACATATTAACTTTTAATTTGACTTATATCAAAGGTGGTAGCAACCAATATATTCAAACTTAAATCACATAATCACTGATTTGAGTTTCAGCAGCATGGATGGAAATTTAAATGTTTTAGATTAACTTTAAGAAATAGAGAAATGAATCAGAATTTTTAAAGATTTGAAGACATAAGACATTAGAGGACAAAAATAGGCTATTTTTTAGATGTTACCACTTACATAAAAACTTGAATTTCAAACTTCAACACCCCTCACTAATCATCCATCTGAAGAAAGGATATTGAACATATGCAAATCCTCTTGGACGTCGAGTGTAGAAATCAAGTGGAACATAAACATCTACTATTGGACCATATCGACCAAATTCCCGACGCAAATCTTCAGACCTAAAAATATCATTAAAACAAAACAAAACAAAACAAAACAAAAAAAAAAACAACTCAAACTTTTTGCGCTCACGTTCCTGAACATTGTCTTAATGAATATAAGGCTTGTGGTTGATACTAATATAATTTATGGATCCCTGTATCCCTAGCCCGACCAGCAAGCTTTCTGAACCCCAAAGGTGGCACCACCTTTAAATTCCAGAACTCGGAGTTTGGGGCCAGCCTAACCTACTGAGCAGGTTCCAGGACAGCCAGGGTTAGTTACATGGAGAAACTGTCCCAAATATTCAAAGACAGCCAGTCCATAGTAGGACACACCTTTAATCCCAGCAGTCAAGAGGCAGGGGCAGGCCTGCCTGTTCATTCAAGGCCAGCCTGGTCTACACAATGAGCTCTAGGCCAGCAAAGGTTACACAGAGAAACTGTTTCTCAGAAACAAACAACAACAAAAAAAAAATCCAAAGACAAACCCCAACACACCATACAAAAGGCAGCCCAAGCTTTATGTTTTTTTGGGACAGGGTTTCTTTGTGTGGCATTGACTGTCCTGGAACTCAAGCCTCCCTGAGGGCTGAGATTACACGTGCTTTCCAAGTACCGCCCACCTTTACTCCAGCACCTGAGAGCAAAAGCAGGGAGATCTGTGAGTTCCAGGTAAACCAGGGTTCCAGTGAGACCCTGTCACAGGAAAACAAAACCAAACAACTCAACCGATACTAAGCCTAAGCTAAGGGTGGTAGCTGACCTGTAACCCAAGTACTGGAAAAGCTGAGGTAGGGAGATTGCTACAACTCCAGGGGCAGCCTGGGCTACATCTGAGCTGCCAAAGGGAGGGTGGAGGGAAAGCACTCTAGTGCTGGGCATGGTGTCTTATGCAGTACCTAGGATGGAGATGGCTGCAGCAGGATAAAGAGCAGGTTCAAAACCAGCATAAGACAAATCATAGCCTGTTCCTGAGACCCTGTTTCTAGGAAGAAAAGGGGGCGGGACTTATAAATGCTTATCAACTTTTTACTGTTTTACACTAAGTCAGGAAACAATTAAAATTTTAAAAATTCAGTCTTCACTGTTCATAAAGGGCATGTCTTCTTAAGGGCAGGGATAGCCCAGCATAACTTTAATCCCAGCATTCTGGGAGGCAGAGGCAGGAGGATCTCTGCCAACCTGTGTACAGAATTCCAGGACTGCCACGGCTGCAAAGAGAGACCCTGTTTTAAAAAGACAAAACAAAACCCCACTCAATTATCAAATACTCTAGTATTCTGAAAAGTATGTTTTGTCTGTCTCTCAAGGCATGGTCTCCCAGGTGGCTTGGCACTCAAGGCAATCCTGACAGCCTTCCAAATGCTGGAATTACAGGCTTGGGCCACCATGCCCAGTTTATTCTAAAATCGCTCAACACGGCCACCATCAAAAATCTGAAATAAAACAATCACAATATCTACATATTTAGGCGTCAAAATGACAAAATGGAGTTAAAAAAAAAAACTCCACAAAACGAAAAATTCAGTTTTCTTTACGAACATGAAGTGTGACCCTGTGATAAAAATTTCTTCCAAAAGATTCCTAAGGCAATTTAAAGCAAGGGAATCGTTAAAAACAAAGCCATTACCGGGCTGGCCGCGAACTCCTAGACCGGTCTTCTGACTGCTGGGACTACGCCCGGCGACAAGGCCTACTTAAAAGTACCGCCTCCGTTCAGCTAAGTTAATTACGAAGGTCCTAACGGGAGAGACTTCAGCACTCCGTTCTCAAAGAGATTTCCGCGAAAGGCGAGGCATACTCCGTTTAACCGGAAAATTGTTGATTTCTCAAATCGCAACCATTCCTCTCTTCCCCATTATCTCTAAATCCATTAACCACCATCCCTACGGCTGGGGGGGGGGGGAATGAAGCTCCCCCCCCCCCTCCCGTTTTTCCCCCAGCACCCTTTCCGGCCGGGGGGGGGGGGGGGGGGGGGGGGGAGGCTCACTTCGTAGCCCGAGCTGACCTCGAACTCGCGCCGATCCTCCCGCCTCAGCCTCGCCGAGCGACGGCATCACCGGCCTGGGCCGCCCCGCCTGGCAACCTTTTCTCTCTCAACAACAAAAATTCCTTTCAGGGCGAGGGGGCGTGCACCCCGTGGAACGTGGCCGTCGGATCAATGAGGACCACACGTCCGGCCCGCCAAGCCAGCCTGGCCCAGCCTCGAGCACGCGGGGAGGAAGCGCCGCGGGGGCCCGGCCCGGCCCGGCTCGGCCCGGCTCGGCTCGGGGCTCGCCCTCGCTCCCGCAGGCCAGCGGGGGCCGGCGGCGCGGCCTAGGGCCGGCGCGGGCCCCGCCATCTTCGCCCCGCCCCTCCCCCGCGCCGCCGCTCGCCGTGCGCCCGCGGCCTCCCCCGCGCAGTAAGCCGCCCCGGTGCTCTCACCTGGTGTCGTCGGCCACGTTCCTGACGAACAGGGACGTGTTGGGGGGGCGCAGGTAGCGGGACATGACGGCGGCGGGACTCCGGGCCGGCGGCACTAACGGGCTCCAGCAAACCGTCCGCGGCTCCGGCGGCGGCTCACAGCCACTCACACTCGCTCCCAGAGCCTAGAGGGCTCCGCTACGGCAACTGCCTCTTCTCGCGAGACTTCGGCTCCCGCCTCCACTCCCCTCCCACCTCCCTCCCCGCGGCACCGGCAGGGACAACGGCTCTTTCCCGCGAGATCTCCGGGCGCGCGCCTGCGCGCTGTGCGGCCTGACGCTCGCGCCGCAGCCTCGCTCCCATTCATTGGCTCCCGGCGGGGGCCCTTCCCCTCCCCCTCGGCCCGTTCTTTCTTTCTTTAGCGCTTCGTTTTCCCGCCCTTTTCTGCCCTGCCGCTCGGGGAACCCCTCCTCCTCTCGGAGAGGGGATGTTTTTAAAACTGCAATGGCTGCGCTTTTAAGCCTCAGAACCCGGAGAGGCTGCTCCGGGGTCCTCTCCTCCGAGTGGGTCCCTCGGTTTTTATCAGATCCCCGGGCAACAGGAGGAACGTACGGTTTCTTTGTAGGGCGTGGGGGGAGGGAGGGTGTGTGCGGAAAGGGGTGCCCGTGGCTTTCAGCACGGAGTGCCTGCGCCCTCTGGCCCTGCGGGGCTGTCTCGCCCCCCACCTGTGTCACCTATGCACGCCATGTCCTCCCGGTGGGGACCGGGGCCCTGCTGCCCTTGGCCTTGTTGCTCCCATGCGCAGTGCCTATCTGCAAAGGTTCTCTCACTGCGCTCGGAACCCCTTTCCATCTAGAATTATGAAGGCTTTAAGAAAGCCTGGAAGAGGTGTTCTTTGTTTCCTGGGCATCCCGTGTAGGACCTTGTCTGTGCTCACCCCAATGCCCTGTCATGCCCCCATTCCCCTATTTCGGTTGTGTCCCCCTGTAGCTTTTTTTTTTTTTTTTTGAGATTTATTGATTATGTATACAATGTGCTGCCTGTGTGTATGCCGACATGTCAGAAGAGGACACCAGATCTCATTATAGTTGGTTGCGAGCCACCGTGTGAGTGCTGGGAATTGAATTCGCGGTCTTTGAAAGACCAGCCAGTCCTCTTAACCTCTGAGCCATTTCTCCAGCCTCTCTCCCAACCCCCGCAACTTTCAGTCCTCATCGTGGGACACTCCGGCTAAATACATCTTTCTTCTCCCCTCCTCTTTTTTTTCAGGGCCTTGCATGAACTACATGAACACTCTAACCTACTTTCCCTAGTCTAGAAAATACTTTAAGGACCATGAACTGTTGCTGGAGAGATGATTCTTGCTTGCTGCTCTTCCAGAGTATCTAAATTCAGTTCCCAAACACCCAATTGGGGGAGGGAAGCTCACAACTACTTATAACTCCAGCCCCCTCTCTGGCCTCCTAGGGCACCCATACGCTTTTGGAAACACACACAGATTTAAAAACAAAACCAACACACTCAAACCAAAATAAAAACCAGAAAAATTTTTTAGACCTAGGTGTGGTGTCACACGTCTTTAATCCCAGCACCTGGGAGTTCAAAGCCAGCCTGTTCTACATAGCAAGTTCCAGGGCAGCCAAGGACACACAGAGAAACCCTAGATAAATAAACAGAGACAGGTAGATTTCTGTGAGTTCAAGGCCAGCCTGTTTTATATAGCAAATTCCAGGACAGCCAGGACTACACAGATTAATTAATTAGATTAATTAAGCCAGGTACACAGCCTCAATAAATATAAATAAAAACAAGCCAGCTATCGGTGACATACATTTTAAACCCAGCACTCAGGCAGAGGTGGGCTAGGCTAGGCAAGGCTAGCCTGGTCTGCAGAGTGAATTCTAGGACAGCCAGGGGTACACAGAAACCTTGCCTCAGCAAAACCAACCCCCCCCCCAAAAAAAAAACAGCAACACATCTTTTAAAATGTGGGTTATATGAATAACTATCTACTGAATTCGAAATTACAAGCACACATCTCATCCCCATTCAAATACATCACAGAGCCTCTGTGGAGAGGATGGGAGGGAGAACAAGAAGAAAAGAAACCTAGCACCTCTTGGCCACCTGGCTTTTGAGTACAATTTACCAAATGCAGCTCTGCCAAAGGGGTCGGAGTGAAGGAAGATCCCCCCCCTTGTGGAAGCAACTGCCCAACCTTATACCATCCAGATACGTGATCCCCAAGGCCGTGGCAATGCCATTTCTCTGTCCAAAGAAAAAAGGTAGTGGTGTGTTTGAACCAGTAACTTGGCCAATTCTCTTGCATCCAGGATCTGTTTGATGATTTCCTTCTTTGCTTCTTCTAGCTAAGCAATGTTGCGCTCATTGAATTTATCAATAAATACTCCAACAGAGTATTTATTTTAAAATCACATCTATTTTTAAATGACACAGAGAGTTAACTCTGCTATTGATATGTCCTCTCAAATATTTCCGTGGCTAGAAAATGCAAGATAAACCGGGCAGTGGTGGCGCACGCCTTTGATCCCAGCAGTCAGGGGGGCAGGGGCAGGTAGATCGCCGTGAGTTCCAGGCCAGCCTGGTCTACAAAGTGAGTCCAGGATAGCTAGTACTAGACAGAGAAACCCTGACTCAAAAAAAAAGAAAGAAAGAAAGAAAGAAAGATACAGTACAAGATAAGCCAGGAGTTGTGGTGAATGCCTTTAATCCCAGAACTTTGGAAGTAGAGGCAAAAGGATCTCTGTGAGTTTGAGGACAGACTGATCTTTACAGTGCTTTCCAGAACAGCCAGTGCTACACCAAGAAACCCTGTCTGAAAACAACAATAAACAAACGGAAACACAAGTTAAACGTACTTCCACATACCTGGGGCCCTGCTATACCAGTTTCAGTGTTTACTTTTTATTTTATTTTATGTGTATGAGTGTTCTGCTTGTATGTATGCCTGTGTACCATGTGTGTGCCTGGTGCCTTTGGAGGTAAGAAGAGAGTGTTGGATCCCTGGTACTGGAGTTATGGACTGTTGTGATCCAGCATGTGGGTGTTGGAAACTGATCCTTGGTCCTCTGTAAAATAACTGCTCTTAACTGTTGATCCATCTCTCCATCTTTCTACACCAGTTTTAGAAGAAAATATATGGAACAATTCTGCAGAAAGGTTTTTCTACGGTAGTAAGAATTTTGGTTTCTTTAAAAGCCTAACGGTTATGTAAGCCAGGCGTGGTGACACATGCCTTTAATCCCAGCACTTGGTGAGGCAGAGGCAGGTGGATCACTGCAAGTTCGAGGCCGAAACCCTGTCTCAAACAAACAAAAACAAAAAAACCCAGTTAGGTTATGTGAATGTGTTTTGTTTTAATCCCAGGTGTGGGATATGGGGCTGCTTCAGGTTGTCCGTAGCCACTATCCATGATTTACCTCATGCTCTAAGTAGGGGTGTGATTTTTTTTTTTTTTTTTTTGCCAGCTGCAGATAGTTACGTTTGGAATTCTGGACACTTTTGAGGGAGCATAAATACTAGATCCCAGAGACAGCCTGTGGCCATTACAGCCCCTCCAGATGCTTCCCCCCTCCTCCTGCTGGCTTTGCTTTCCCTAGATTGTTGGTTGCTGGTATCCTGACGACAAAGATTGGACTTGCCCCAAGGAATTCAAGACCCCTAATCAGCAGGAAATAGTCTAAAGAGATCTCTGACCCCCTTTCACTCTAACCTTCTTTCTAGCCTACTTAGTGTTGGGGAGTTGAAAGAGATTGGGGTGGAAAAGGGCAGTAGATATGGAAACCCAATAAAGTAGCCAAAAAGTCCAGTTACACTCTCCATTCAAGAGGAGACAGCAGAGGACAAAGATGTGGATGTCCTATGTGAAAACTCCTTTAATACCCTTGAGCCCAAGACCACTGTCCTCCTCAGACACCAGGCATGCTGTGGGGATGGCATATACTAAAAGGACAGCGTAGTCAATGATGGTCTAGGCACCAGCCCTTGTATCTCTGTGAGTCCTACCAAAGACTTTGTCAGGGCAGGGCAAAGATGGCTGCCTATATGTTAAGAGAAGAGAGTATCATACCCTCCCTTTGGCTCTCTTAGGTATGTTTTATCCGTCTCTTTGTTTAGTATTTTTATTTTCAAAAGTAATTGTCTTTACGTTTTTTGTCTTTTTTATTTTTATGTGTACGGGTGTTTTGTCTGTATGTCTGTCTATGCACCACATGCCTACAGTCCCTGAAAGGCCAGCAGAGGGTGTCAGATCCTCAGGGACTGGAGTTATAGCTGGTTGTAAGACCCCATGTGTGTGCTAGGACTCAAACCTGCGTCCTCTGGAAGAGCAGCCAGTGCTCTTAACCACCGAGCCATCTCTCTAGCTCCTTGCTTTATTTTGTCAGTTGAGACAATGTCTTGCTATTTCACTGGCGGCCTGGGAACTTGCTGTGTAGACCAGGCTGGTTCTGAATTTCCTGGGATGTGCCTGCTTCTCCCTTCCCTGTGCCACTCTTAAAGCGCTCTCCATAGTGCCTTGACCCAAAGCCAGTTTTGAAAGGCTCCAGTGTTACTCTCTGAATTAGGGACTCTAAGGGCATCGAGCTTACCCTTAAAGAGAGGAGGATGTTTCATTTGGGATTATGTCAGAAAACGACTTTCTTGAGAGATGGCTCAGCAGTTAAGAGCACACATTGCAATGGCATAGGATGGCTCCTAACCTTTTGGAACTGCATCCAGGGGTCTGATGCTTTTTTTTTTTTTTTTTGGAACCTGCACAGGCACAGCACACACCCACTCACACACACATATAATTAAGATTAAAAATAATATCTTAAAAAAATAGCTGGGCTTGCCAGCACACACCTTTAATCTCAGCACTCGGGAGGCAGAGACGGGGATCTTGGTCTGCATAGCAGGCTCTGGTCCAGCCAGGGCGAGAACCTGCCTCTAAATAGATAAACAAAGAAATAAGGCAACACTTTCTGGAGCTGGGGAGTGGCATGGCGGCTAACGGCCGCTCTTTTAGAGGATCTGGGTTGGAATCCCAGCATCCACAACCCGTGGTGGCTCACAACCATCTATAACTCCAGTTCCAGGGGATCCAGTGCCCTCTTCTGGCCTTCGGATGTCACCAGCCCTGCAGGCAAAATACCCATAAACCTGAACAAACACACACACACACACACACACACACACACACACACACACACAGTGTTGATTTCTGATTTCCTTGGTGCGATTGTTTAATTCAGACCCTTGTCCATGGCAGCTGCTCATGCTGTCTCTTTTTTGGTGACCAACCAATCAGAAGCACTTTGTGTGACACAGCATGTGGCCAACCAATTAGAAGCACACTCCTTTAATTTGCTTAGTAAGACATACCTGGTGCTTTTTGTGAATGAGCCTTCTCACTGTCAGTTTTTTTGGCCTCAAACTCACAGTTTGCCTCTGCCTCCCGAGTGCTGGGATTAAAAGCAAGTGACACCATTTCCAGCCCTCCTTTCTTTCTTTTAACCCTGTAGCCCTGGATGATCTGGGACTTTCTATGTAGAGCAGGCTCACTTAGAACTCACGGAGATCTGCCTCTGTCTCTCAAGTGCTGAAATGAAACGACTGTGACACCAGCCCTGGTCCTTCCTTTATTTTCTTGATATGATGATAGCCACTTTGATTAGGGTGACATGAAATCTCCATGAAGTTTTAATTTGCATCTTCTTGATGGCCAAGGATGCTGAACATTGTTTAAAATACTTTTTGGCTGTTTCTATTTCTTGAGAACTGTCTTTTCAAATCACTGGACAAATTACTGATTGTCAGGCTGTTGTTATGTGTGTGTTCCCCGTCAAGGCTTCTCCCCCTCCCCGAGACAAGGTTTCTCTGTGTAGCCGTGGCTGTCCTGTAATTTCACTCTGTAGACCAGGCTATCCTGGACTCATTTTGTAGATCAGGCTGAACTTGAACTCACAGAGCTCTCCCTACCTCTACCTCCGGAGTGCTAGGATTAAAGGGGTATACCACCAGAACCAGCGGAACCATAAATCTGTTTCTAAGACAGGCCTTTTATAAGAAAAACTGTAACCAGGTAACACTCAGGTAATCAGGTGGGAAGCAAGGGGAGGGAAGCATTACCTCATTTTGACTAGCTACACACAAGGAGAATCCATTTTGTTCCAAGTACTTTGTATCTAGAGAGCTAGATAAAGCATTTTAAGCTGATTGGCGAGAAGATAGGCTTAGGAACTTTCCAGTTCCCCACTGTTCTGGGAGAAAGGAACATAGGGTATCATGGTTTTGTTTAAGTAGATCAGATAGCATTAACTCAAGCAGAACATTCAACAAATGTCAATTTGTAAGTAAAAGGCTATTCAAGTTCTCGGGCAGGCAGGCAGAGCCTGAGAACCTGAATTTAATTTCACCTTACGATCAAAATGGAGACCTAAAAACAAAATGGCTTCTGTTATGCTAAAGACGAAAGCAGGTGTTAACAGAGGAGCCATCGTTATGCAAAAAACTAAAGTAGGTCTCCATGGACTGGCCGTAGTTATGCAAAAAAGTTTTAACACCATGGGTGTAAATATATGTTCTGCAGACAACTGCCTACCGAAGGTTCCTGTCATAGAACCCAGAGCTCACAGATTCTGCAAAACGGGCTGCCCAGCAAGCCCCAGGGATCTCCTGTCTCTGCTAGGATTACAGGCATGCCCCAGTAAGGTTGGCTTTTTAGATGGGAGTTTCGGATCCAAACTCAGATCCTTATGCTTGAGCAGTAAGCGGTTTGCTGACTGGACCCGAATCTCTCATCCCTGCCTTTTTTTTTTTTTTTTTTTTTTTAATGGCCTCTAGATAGCCCTGGGTGGAACTCTCCATGAGGATAACCTCGAACCTCCTCCTTCTGCCTGCTGAGCACTGGGATTTACATGCAAGCATTAGTATGCCCTGCTTTGTGCGTGTGTGTGAGCGTGCGCGCGCGCGCGCGCGTGTGTGCGTCCTTGTGTGTGTGTGTCAGGCTCTCACCGTGTAGCCCAGCTCACAGAAATACGACTGCCCCTGCCTCCTGAGCACTGGGATTAAAGGCATGCACCGTATTTCCTACTTGTTAAAAGACAGGGTTTTAAAAAAAAAAAAAAAAAAAAAAAAAAAAAAAGACAGGGTTTTGCTATGTGGGCTTAAATTTGAGGCGGTCCTGTCTCTGCCTCAGAAGTTTTAAGCCTACAGGTGTGTACCACCAAACCTGGCTTTTCTGCAGAACTGGAGAGCAAACCCAGGGACTTGTATATAAAAGGGGGCTAGAGAGATGGCTCAGAGGTTAAGAACACTGCCTGTTTTTCCAAAGGTCCTGAGTTCAATGCCCAGCAACCATGTGGTGGCTCACAACCGTCTATAATGAGATCTGGTGCCCTCTTCTGGCCTGCAGGCATATATGCAGGCAGAACACTATATACATAATAAACAAACAAATAAATAAACAAATAAATAAATAAATAAATCTTAAAAACAAAGCAACACAAACCTCTATAAAGCCAGGCAAGGTGATTTGTACCTGTAATCCCAGCATTTGGAAGATGGAGGTAGAAGATCAGGAGTTCAAGACCATCTTCTGCCTACACAGTGTGACCGCAGCCTGGGCTACGGGAGACCTTAGAACCCCCAAACAAATCCAAACAAACATCTCTTCAGGGAAGGAAAACAGCCGATCAGTGGTGGCTCATGCCTTTAATCCCAGCACTTGGGAGGCAGAGGCAGGTGGATCTCTGAGTTAGAGGCCAGCCTGGCCCACAGAGCAAGTTTCAGGAAAGCCACAGAGAAACCCTGTCTAAATTAAAAAAAAAAAAAATTAAAAAAAGAAAAAGAAAAGGAATGCAGCACCACTGACTACCAACCACCTCAGGCAGCTAGCAGTTACAGTTACTCTGAGAACATCATCTCTGGGGCCAGCTGAACGCCTTTGAAGTTCTGATGGTGAACAGAGATACTGAATTAGATCACTCAGAATTGAATGGGCTGCGTAGGTACTATGGGAGATTTCAGGAAGCCAAGGTCGGGCAGTTAGTATCTTGGGCTTCAAATGAATAGCCTGTTATGTACTGCCAATTCATTTCCCCAGCCTCCCCAGCCACATAGTCATCCATTAATGGAGATGGAGGAGACATTATCCTCAGCGTGCTGTGGGGTAGCCAGGAAAATGCAAGCCCAGGGCAGCCTGGGTAGTCTGGAAGGTTTGGGCCTTTAGGATAGGGTTGTGTGTAAGAACCAAACGTGAGCCAAGCCTTGAATAATGAGGAGTGGTGGTGCTCTGGAAGGATGGAGGACATATTGGCATGGAGAATGAGAAACTGAAAGGCTTAGGGGGGGGGCAGATAAGGTGTGCTAACGTGGTTTCTGTAGTGAGAAGCATGGCATAGGTCCCTCTTGCTGCGATAAGTATCAGGACTAAAAGCAACCTGGGGAGGAAGGGGTTTATTTCAGTTTATGGGTTATAATCTCTTATGGAGGCAAGCCAAGGCAGGAACCTGGAAGGAGGAAGTGGAGAGGAGACTATGCAGGAACAGTACCTACTGTCTTGTTCCCTCTGGCTACAGTTCAACCAAAGTTAACAGTCCAGGACCACCCTCCCAAGGGTGGCACCTCCCACAGTGTCCCAGGAGGCCTGTCTGCAATTAGCAATCAAGAAAATGTGCCCCCTGCCACACTCACAGGCCAATTGGGTCCAGGCAGTTCCTCAGTTAAGACTCCCTCAGATCGATTGTGGGCTCAGCTGAAGCTAACAGAGACAATGGAAGGAGGTTTGGCCTATCTTAGTGAGGCTTTGAACCCCAAGCCTTGTTAGGCAGACTTTCATTACTGTTAAAACATGTGAGATAATTAATTTATTGGAGAAAAGATGTTGCGGGTGTAAGCATGTTCGTGTTAATCCCAGGTGTAGAATACGGGACTGATTCAGATGGTCCGCAGCAGCAAACTTTTTGCCTGGTGCAGGCTGAGAGGGGCGCTTTGCCAGCTGCAGATAGTTTAAATCTGAGGACTCTGGAGAGAGAATAAATGCCAGAGCCCAGAGAGTGTTGGAGAGCTCCAAGAAACAAGGCTGCTGCTGTTTCCTCCTGTGGCCCCTGGTTGCACAGTTGTTGCAGTGAGACAAGAAGCTGGAAATCTGAAACAAGGATTGGACTGGTTCCAAGGAGCCCCATGACCCTAACCAGCAGGAAGCAGCTAAGAGAACTGCACCTCCTCCCACTAACCCTTTCTCTCTCCTACCTGATGTTGGAAGGGATTGTGGTGGAATAGGGAGAAAGAGATATAAGAAATGTAATAGAAAAGGCTTTTTTTTTGGAGACAGGCTCTTGCTATGCAGCCCTCATTGGCCCTGGAACTCACAGAGCTCTGCCTGCTTCTGCCTCCCGAGTGCTAGGATTAAAAGCATGTGCCACTATGCCTATGAAAACCAATTCAAACATGAATTTTGTATGTGTGTGCATCTGAGTATACGCACATACATGTGTATCAGGGTACATGTGTGGGAATGCATGGAGGCCAGAAAAAGGCATCGGCTCTCCAACAGCTGGCATTACAGGAGTTTGCAATATGCCCCAGTTTATCACAGGAGTGCTGGCATCTGAACGCTGGTCCTCATGATTTTGTAGCAAGAATTCTTAATAGAATGGTCACCTTTCCGTTCCTGTTTTGTTGTTGTTGTTGTTGTTGTTGTTTCAAGGTAGCCTGATCTCATGTAGATCAAGCTGGCCTCTAACTCACTTAGTGGCCAAGGATAACTTTGAATTTCTGATCTTCTTGCCTTCATCTTCTAAATGCTGGGACAACAGGTATGTGCCAGCCCTATCTGAGAAATGCTCTGTTTTGGTTCAAGGCTGCAGTCCATGGTTGCTTAGCAATTGTTGCCTAGGATCTGTGGTGGGGCGTATATCATGGCATGTATCAGAGGTAGCTGCTCACTTCCTGGTAGCCAGGAGGCAGAGAGAGAAGGGATGGGTACCTGATCCCAACATCCCCTTCAAGGGCATGTGCACTATGACTTCATTTCCAATCAGGCCCCCGCCTCTTAAAATTTCCACAGTGCTAGGTGTGATGACGTGTAAATTCCCGAGGACTGTGGAGGTGCAGGCAGGCAGATCTCTGTGAATTTCAAGCCAGGCTGGTCTATAAAGTGAGTTCCAGGCTAGCCAGGGCTACACAGAGAAACCCTGTCTTGAAATGCCACCACAAAGAAAGAAAGAAAGAAAGAAAGAAAGAAAGAAAGAAAGAAAGAAA
>NW_026591598.1:13738130-13786155 GCF_907164565.1 Psammomys obesus | reverse complement strand
AAAGAAAGAAAGAAAGAAAGAAAGAAAGAAAGAAAGAAAGAAAGAAAGAAAGAAAGAAAAGTAGTTCCAACTTCTTTCAACAGGCTGGAGACCAAGCCTTCAGCCACGCCTTCAACAGACCTTTGGGGAACACTTACTTGGTGGCTTTTGTCTTTGAAGATAATGGGGACTTAGACTCATGAAAGGCTTCTGAGTAAGAACATCAAAAACTGGTTTCAAGCCTCCAACCCCCTTGCATCAGCCTCTTCTTACACTGGCCTGAGGCCCATACGTTGCCTCCCACCTGCTACACCCTTGGGGCCACCCTCTCTCTGTGCCCAGGACATCAAGAGGACTCCAGACAGTGTGGGCACAGACCAACTCAGCAAGGTCATCAGTGAACTGAACGGAAGAAACCTTGAAGGGGTCATGGCCCAGGACGTCGGGAAACTTGCCAGTGTGCCTGCTGGTGGGGCTCTGGCTGCTTCTGCTGCCGATGGCTCCGCAGCTCTCAGAGCTGGCTCTGCCCTGGCTGCAAGCAGAGGCTAAGAAGTCAGATGAGGACATGGCATTCGGCTGGTTTGATGAAATGCCCGCTCCGGTGCAATGAGACCATTATAAAGTCAAAAAAGTAGAGTACCTGACTCCAGTTAATCTTTGAATTCAGACTGACTATCCAGATGGGGGTGTGGTTAGGCTATATGATGGCTGCAGCTCATGGAAGGAAGGGTTAAAGTTGGCTGATAGTGTGTTTTCTTTAATTAAATTTCCTTTACCTGAATGGTTCTTTTGCTCATGTGCACATCTGTGCAACACACACATGCCTGGTGTTCTCAGAGGCCTGAAGAAGACTGCAGTTATGGCTGGATTGTGAGCCAGCGTATTGGTGCTGGGAACTGAACCTAGGTCCTCTAGAGGAGCAGTCAGTGCTCTTAACCACTGCGCCGGCCCTTCTGCCCCTATCTGGCTCATAGTTTTAAGGGATATAGTCCATAGTGGTGAGGAAGGCCTGTTGGTAGGAACGTGAGGTAGCTCGCAACACTGCAGCCACAATCGGGAAGCCAGGCGAGAGAGAGCTGCTGGTACTCAGTCCACAATCCCAGCCCACGGAGAGCTGCCATTACACTTGGAGTAGGTCTTTGCTGGCCCGTGACCCTTTCTGGAAGGATCTCCATGCTCACACCCAGATGTGTACTTCCCTGGTGATTCTATATGTTCAGTTGACAAGATAAACTGTCAGAAGGACTTATCACCTAACAACAAAGAGATGGAGTCCGCTTTCTGCTTTTGGGGAACCGGGAAGATGGCTCAGCAGTTTACAGCACTGCCAAGGCCCCGGGTTCAATTGCCATCACCCACACATCTGTAACTCCAGTTCCAGGAGATCTAGTACCCTTACTGGACTTCTACATGCCCAAACATAATCATATATACAGGCAAAACACTTATATACAGAAAATAAAGCTAAATCTTCAAACAACAACCCCAACTCCTTCATTTTTTGTCTGTTTGAGACAGGGTTTCTCTGTGTAGTTCTGGCTGTTCTGGAACTCTCTTTATAGACCAGGCTGGCCTTGAACTCACAGAGAGGTCCACCTGCCATTGACTCCTGAGTGCTGGGATTAAAGGCATACACCATCACCACCAGGCTAACCCCCTTTTTTTCAGTGCTGGATTGAACCCAGGACCATCTGTATGTTGTTCACTGGGCTGCACTACCAGCCTTTAAAGATGAATTCCATTTCTCATTGCGGGCAGGGGATGGGTCTCTGTGAGAGGTATTTTCTTAAGGAAATTCTTTTTTTTTTTTAATTTATTTTATTTTATGTGCATTAGTGTAAAGGTGTCAGATCCCTTGGAATTGGGGGCATAGACAGTTGTGAGCTGCCATGTGGGTGCTGGGAATTGAACCCTGGGTCCTTTAGAAACTGCAGACAATGCTCTTAACCACTGATCCATCTCTCCAGCCCCGTGAGAGGGATTTTTACCTACTCTTGCGGAGAAAACACAGATTGTTACAGTTTTAACAGTTAAGTATCAGTAGGCTAATGAGGCAGAACACTGGGTGCGCCCTGGGACAGAGAGGGCTGCTCATTTATCTGTCACTCCCAGCCCTGCCTATCTGTGCTCCTCACTCCGCCATGCATCAGAGAAAGACAAATTGTATTTTCCCAGCTCTTGCCCAACTGCCTTCTACTTAGGTTTTGCTGACAAAAAGGTTTGATATGATTTTTTTTTTTAAGGAACTTGATTCCCTTCCTGCTTCTGTATTCTGATGGCATCTTTGGTAGCAGAGATGAATGAGTGTCAGTGCTCTCTCTAGTGACAGTGGCAGCAATGGATCTGGGTGGTGGCTGCTGGAGCAAGAGCAATAGCTTGGAAATATAGAAATCGGTAGTTCCTGTCAACACAAGCCTTAGAGACACTGTGCCTTTAAGCTTTGGTTAACTGCCTTCCTCCTTCACCCCATGGCCATTGTGGTTTCCACAAGTACTAACCTTTGAGTGGTTTTGAAAGAAGCAGCTTAAGGGAGGAAGGAGTCAGGTTGGCTCACAGTTTAAGAAAGTACAGTTCACTACGTCAGGACGGGTTGTCTTACTGTTCTATTGATGCCAAGGGACACCATCACCATGGCAACTCTTTAAAAAGAAAGCATTTCAGAGGTTTCGTCCATTATCGTGACTGGGACCATGGTGGCACGTGGGCAGACGTGTTGCTGGAGAAGTAGCCAAGAGGTCTATATACAGATCCACAGGCAACAAAAAAGAGCTCTGCTGGGCCTGATTTGAGCTTCTGAAACCTCAAAGCCAACCCCCAATGAACCACTTCCTCCAACAAAGCCACACCTCCTATCCTTCTCAAGTAGTTCCATTCCCAGTGGCCTAAGCATTCAAATACGTGAGCCTATGGTAGCCATTTTTCCCTGAACTAAGGTTTCTCTGTGTAGCCTTGGCTGTCCTGGACTCAATTTGTAGACCAGCCTGGATTCAAACTCACAGAAATCTACCTGCCTCAGCTTCCCTGAGTACTGGGGATTACAGGCCTGTGCCACCATGCTCGACTTGGTGACCATTCTTATTCAAACCACGACAATGGTGGTTGGAATTACAGAGGACGTAGTAGCTCTTCATTGTGGCAGTGGAAGCTCTGCCTTGGCTGGTGTGCAAACCTGAAGGCCTGCCTCTCAGTAACTCATTTCCTTCAGTAAGGCCCAAATGAGATTCTCTGGCCCCTCAGAGCAGTTCCACCTGCTGGAGATTTGAGCCTGGGGGGGGACAATTAATATCCAACCTGTAACACTTAATACTCGGGCAGCCATTTCACTATTTCTCTCTACTTTTGGAAGACAGGGTCTCACAAGGTAATCCTGGCTGGTCTTAAAAAAATTTTTTTTTTTTGTTAGAGAAACCTGCTTGTCTCTGTCTTTGGAGTGCTGGGGTCAAAGGCGTGTACTCCCACACCCGGCGGCCTTCCCTCCTTGGGCACCCTAAATTCAGCATCCTAGACTTCCACCATAGGCCTAATGAGACACCTTCCAGGATTGTCTTCCATCCCACTGTCTCCCTGGCTGAGCCACCCCTTGAACTTGACTGCAAATGTCTGAAGGGGAGGAGGGCTGTGAGGAACTTTCCTCTGAGTAGTGTATGGTGATTTGGTAGGTCTGATCCTGAGCCAGTTGTGGTAGTACATGCCTACAACCTCAGCACTCTGAAAGCCGGGGCAGGAGGATTTCCATGAGTTCGAGGCCACAGAACAAGTTAAGTATTGGTTAAATCAGTCATCAGTACCCAGTAAGACTCTGCCTTAGAAAATGAAATATGACGCTGGCTGGAGTTCGATTGCTATTGTGCCTGCCCAGCGTCCGTGAAGCCTTGTGTTTGACCCCTAGCATCACCCCCTAACTGGGTGTGGTGGCAAATCCCACTTCAGAGTGGAGGGAGGAGTCAAGAGGGTCAGAAATTCTAGGTCATCCTCAGCTACATAATGATGAATCTGCACCCAGCCTGGGCAACATGAAACCCTATCATGGGGTTTGTCTAGACCCTAGGTAACTTCACCAGCACTGCTTAACAAACAAACAAATATATATATAAAGTATGTATATGTGTGTGTGTGTGTGTGTGTGTGTGTGTGTATTTTTTTTTTAAGGGATGAGCGAGGTAGTAACACACACACATCTACAATCCCAGCCCCTGGGAGGTGGAAACAGAAAGATCAGGAGCTGAAGGTCATCTTTGGCTACACAGCAAGTTTAAGACCAGCATGCGCTGTATGAGATCTTGTTTGTTTGTTTTTGTTTTTATTATTATTGTTATTTTAAAGGACAACGAAAGAGCAAGGAGTTGTGGCGCACGCCTCTGATCGCAGGACTCAGGGAGGCAGAGGCAGGAGGATCTCTGTGAGTTCCAAGACCCGCCAAGATGATGCAGAGAAACTTTGTCTCAAAAAATAAGAACAAAACAAAAGGAACAATTAAATAATTTTATATCATTCTTGTAATCAGCTTCCTTCTCTCTGTTTAACGATTTATTTTATTTTAAAATCGTGTGTAGGACAGGAAAACGGGTTTGAACACCTGATTGCCTGGAGGCCAGAAGAGGGTTTTGGATCATCCCCCTGCTGTGGAAGAACAGTCCAAGCCCTTAACTGCTCCAGCTGCCTTTTCTCTCTTCATAGTATTTCTGAAGCCTTTTACCTTTTTTTTTTTTTTTGGAGTCAGGGTTTCTTTGTGCAGCCTTGGCTGTCCTGGACTCACTTTGTAGACCAGGCTGGCCTCGAACTCACACAGATCCTTCTGCTTCTGCCTCCTGAGTGCTGGGATTAAAAGCATGAGCCGCCATGTCTTTAAAGGGTCTTAGTAACAGTAGTATTTGCTTAGTTTAGGTGGTACTTTTACTT
This sequence comes from Psammomys obesus, assembly GCF_907164565.1. Lineage (NCBI taxonomy): Eukaryota > Metazoa > Chordata > Mammalia > Rodentia > Muridae > Psammomys > Psammomys obesus. The sequence continues at coordinate 13,781,277 of NW_026591598.1, read as the reverse complement.
TATTATTATTTTTTGTAGACCAAGCTGGCCTTGAATTTACAGATTCATCTGCCTCTGTCTCCCAGGTGCTGGGATTAAAGGTGTGTTCCCTGTCTGCCTTTTGGTGACTCTTTAAAACTTACTGTGACTGGTTTTCGTTTAATACCTTTCCTTAATGAGGAGGGCTGCACTCCTTCACAGCTTTTGATTTGTGTTAAATGGAAGCATTATGCTGAGCCCTCTGGGGAATGCAGTCTAGAGTAACAGCAGGCTGCCTTCCAAAACCAACACGCCAAAGAAAGACGGTTTTTAGTGAAAATGTCCGTTCACCTTGAATATTTGCCTGGTCATGCAGACAGTCTTTGTTTACTTCCCCACAATAAGGTTATTCTTTTATGCCCTCTTTGCTCTTTCCCCCTGTAGCAAATGTCAAGGTCATACCGGCTCTCCTTGCAGGAAATATGAAGATTGTTTATTCTGAGCCAAGTCTGAGTGAACGTGGATTCAAGTTGCCTTGGAAGACCTTCTACCACATAAAGAACTAAACTTCTGTAGGCTTGGAACATAGGGCCAGGCATCTATGGCCTTATACATGGGGGGTGGAGGTCATGAGGTAGGAGGCTACAGGAAGACAGAGAAATCCCTAGCATTTAGGTATTGTCCTTAGCACATTTTAGCTGCAGGCTAAGCCAGGGGGAGACTGGCTAGCTGGCTGCGTTTGTCTATATATTCCAAAAGTCAGATAGAGAAGGTGATGGCAAATGGCTGTTAAAGGGAACAGAAGGGGCTAGAGACGCTGCTAACTTGGTAGAGCCTGTGTTTGTGAAGCCCTGGGTTTGACCCTCAGTACTACATAAACATTTCGTGGTGGTACGTGCCTTTAATCTCAGCACATGGAACAGGGAGGCAGGAAGATCAGACATAGTTACATAGTGAGTTCGAGGCCATCCTGGGCTACATGAAGCCTTATCAAAGCCATCTTATCAGTCCAGGAACATTTAAAATTAGTCGTGTCTATCAAATAAAATATTAAAAAGTAGGTGTTGAGAACCAAAAGGGAATTCACCAGAAAAGTTCTACTCATGTTCCTGTGGGTTCGAGTATAATTACATGGTTTTGGAGGAAGGTCTTCTGAGCACAAGCACCAGCACCTCCATTACAGCGAGCCCTGGAATCCCAGAGCAATTGACCCCATGGGCTTTGAATTAAATTCTGCTAAATCTGTCTCCCAGATCCATTTTCAGCCAACATTTCTCCTGAGTCCAGGTAGTATTACAAAAAAAAGTAAAAATAAATTCTGTTGCCCAAGCCTTGTACTCTAACATGATAGAGGACTAAGTTAGGCCCCATTTTTCTTAAGCACTTACAAGTTGAGGCACCATAATTATGCAACACAATTCCCTGTGACCTGCCAGATGGTGGTGATCTCCCAGCACTTCCTCCTTCCTCCAACTTCTGTCCTCCATTTTCAAAGTAAGTGCTGAAGGAAATGAGCAGGAACAAGCCTGGCTGTGACCTCAAACAAATGACCCGAGATATCAGTTAGGAAACAATGCTAAGACAAAAGTTTATGAAAACAAGCAAACATTTACTCAAACTAAACCCCACAGAGTTAGTCCAGGACTGTCAGAGGCCTGGGCAGGAGTGAGTACTGACCAGCATCTCCTGTCAGGCATAAAGGGCCCATGCACACTGCCAGCAACCTGAGTGATTTCTGTGAATGTGCCTGCCATGATCACTGACACGGATACTTGGCCAGAGGCTGAAGTAGTTTCGAAGGCCTGACTACAGAGGGAGTTCACAAGCTACTTGAATTACTTACCAAAACAAATTAGTCCCCATGAACGGGGAACCTCTCCTGCCCCAAAAAACAAATAACCAAAGCTCTAACTCTCTTCATTAAGGAAATAAAATAGCCACCCCCACCCAGCCAAATGTGAGTGACTGTTGTGGCTGAAAACAGAGTCAAGTTACTGTGAATAACACATTCCACCATGGAGAAGGTTAGATAAACTTGTTGAATGAGACAGGGTCTTATTTGAGGTAGCCCAGGCTGGCCTTGACATTCTGAACCTTCTTGTCTCCAACCCCTGAGTGCTGAGTGAGCCACCAGGCCAGGCCTTACATGAACTTCACATGTTTATAGCTATTTAGGCAAAACCTTTCAAAAGTACACGCTGATAAAGGGCAGTGGGCTGGGCAGGAGCTAGGGTACTACCCAAGGTGATCTTTTACATCACAGAAAAGAAGGCCGGGAGTCTGAGGAGACAGTTTCCTGGGTCCAGTCATCTAAGGAACGAAGTTTCATCTTGCTGGCAGGGTCAAAAATGAGTTCATATTCCCAGGCTCTGGAGCCCAACTCCTATCCTGCTTCTTCAGGATTTCACATTTGTCTGTTAACCAGTAGAGGATGTAAAGAGGGAAGCTGCCGTTATCCGTTATCTAAACTGAGGCACGCAGGTTATAAATGTGCTGCCTGTCTTGACTTAAAGCTTGCTCTCTCCTTTGTTCCCTTATCATTCTAAATTCTAGGCCAAGGTCCAAGAGAGGATATGACTGCAAACTAGGGACCTGAAACCTGGTAACCTGGAAAGGCCTACTCCCCCAAGTTTACTTCCTTGCTCAACCCCTTGTGTCAAAATATGATTGATCAGTACAACAGCCCACCCCGCCCCTGTTCCCATCTTTTAAAAATGTTATATAATCTCCCTTTGGGGACACATTCAGATCCTGAACTGGCCATCTCCCTGCTCTCACAGAACATAAAGCTTGCATTTTAAGCTTCTGTCTCTGAAGTGAGTTTTCTCAGCTTCCACCCGAACCCAACAGAATTAACATAGAATATATAGTATACTGGGGTCATCAAGTTGGGGGGCTACAGCAAGGTGGGGACTCCTGTGTGGGGTTTTGGGGGTTGTCCCTTTAACATTCTTAGCTTCGGGATGGGTGGAGAGTGGGCGTGTCAACCTTAGCTACGCATGCCAAAACAGAACAAGGTCACATCCAGAGGTAGAGAGTAAAGGGCTATTTAAAGAACTTGAAAATAGTCCAAGATCATTTTGGCAGTCAACAGTTGCGTTCCATCCCTCCAACACTCAACCACAACATTCTGCTCAGCCAAGTTCACGCAGTCCACAGGATCTGTAGGTGCCAGGCTTTCAGAGGACGTTGGTCTTCGGAGGAAATAGTGCTCTGTAGTTTCAGCTTTGGGTGGGGTTGGTGTGTGTGTGTGTGTGTGGAGAATGATCCAGAATTAAGACAAATTGAATCTAGAAATTGAATGTAGTGCAAAGTTCCATGCCACAGTGAGGCTGCTCTAGATTCCACCACCACATAGCCGATGAAGCAGTATCTACATTTATTAATTGATTCCACTGACAAGCATTTGTCGAGGGACCTATTGTACCCTGGAGTTGCAGAGGCGAGTAGCATGGCCTTTCTTGTCCATGGCTTTTCTTCCGTGCTGACCCCGGGTGAGGATAAGTATATACTTAACTGATCCCCCTAGCCCTTGCTGACCCATTCCTGGTGGCCTGAGTCATCACCTTTGTGTGTCGTGTCCCCATCACTGTGTTCTACAGCCAATGGAGTTCTGGGGACCAAACAGTTATCTGTAGTCACTTCACCTTGATGAGAACATCTTCCAAAGCACGGCTAGCTTAGGACAGGATGAACTTCTTCCAGAACGTCCTGCCTATCAGCATGGTGCCAGGATAGAGTCTTTAGAAACTTTGTGGCCAACTGAACCTGTGATTCCTCACAGGTCTTCCATCTTGGTTTAACCTTCAAAACACAGGCCTTACTGTTCTTTGTTCTCCGCATTCTCCTGTGTTGTCTCATCCGGTTGCTTGGCTGCTTCTGCGCTTGCTGGTTTTCTTTCTTTTCTTTTTTTTTCTTCCTTCCTTCCTTCCTTCCTTCCTTCCTTCCTTCCTTCCTTCCTTCCTTTCTTTCTTTCTTTCTATCTATCTTTCTTTCTTTCTTTCTTTCTGTTTGCTTGTTTGTTTTTTGTTTTTTTTTTTTTTTGACACAGGGTCTCTCTGTGTAGCTTTGGATTCACTTTGTAGATCAGGCTGGCCTTGAACCGGAGGGAGATCCACCTGCCCCTGCCTCTCTGAGGGCTGGAATCACAGGTGTGTGTGCTGCTGTGCAGTCCCCTCTTCGTATCTCAAATTGTACATCCAGGAATCTCACCATGATCACTCCTACAGCCATCTTTTTGTTGTTGTTGTTTTGAGACAGGGTTTGTCTGTTTTAGCCTTGGCTATCCTGGAACTCACTCTGAAGACCAGAACTCACAGAGATCTGCCTGCCTCTGCCTCCCTGAGTGCTGGGATTAAAGGCGTGTGTCACCAGGCCTGGCTCTATAATAATTCTTTAGGATGATTAGAGATGCTAGCACCTACCCCCACTGAGCTGTTTCCTCCCTCTCTCTGCACTTTTTCCAGATTGAGTTCCTTACCTGCCTAACAAATCCTGGCCACCTCTTTGCTGATTGTCCGTCCTTAGCCGCTCAGATGTTCCTGGATGCTGGCAGTGTTTGGTGCTATTACAAGGTTATGGTCCACCTCTCAGCTGGGTCCTTGGTGTATCTGGTATGTCCGTTTTTACTACTGTAACAGAATACCTGACAGAAATGCAGAAGGAAAGGTTTATTTTGGCTTATTGTTTCAGAGGTTCCAACCTACGGTCAGCCGGCTTCACTGCTTTCAGACCTGGAACTTGATATAACCGTGGTAGAAGGACGTGGTGTAAGACCTGGGGTCTCACAGCTCAGGAGTTTAAGATCTCGCCCTTCCCAGAAACTCCCCCAGACCAAGACTTGTTGCAAAAGCAAGAGGTTTATTAACCATTGCACAATGGGGTCACCCCTGCTGGTCAGCAAAGAGTGGCACCCGGAGACAAAGGCCTTTAGGTTTTTACAAGAAAAATTGCGGGAGATTTGAAGTTGCAATCTTGGCAATTTAGGATTGGATGAGGAAGCTATAAAGTAAGATAATTGGTTAGTCTTAGGTGCTCAAGCTTGGCCAGTCCTGCCAAGTGTGGATGCAGCTGCAATTTAAGGTGGGGGTGGTTAGCTCATCCTTGAAGATTAGGGGCTGCGGACTTTTGGCTGGAGGTCAAAAGCTACTCAGAAGAAGTCTGGGTTTGTTGCTAAGAAATGCTATCTCAAAGACAGGAGTTTTTCTTTTTGCTGAGTGAAGGTCATTACTTGCTTGCGTTTTTTTCTATCTGTCCTCATAGATAGGGTCACATTTTTCCATTCTCTGGAAAGGTACTAAGAGGCTTTAGCTTAACCTGAACCTAAAACTCAAAACTATAGGCTTTAGAAGACATACAGGTTACAAAGTTAGTCTAACCCTTTCAGTGGTAGAGGAAGGAAACTTGCCTCATGGCAGCCAGGAAGTCCAGAGCCATCAAGGGACTGCAGACAAGACCTATCTATACTCAAGGCCATGTTCCTAGGGAGCCCAGCTCCTCCGCCGGTTAGGTCTGTCTCCTAATAGTCCATGAAGCTAAGACATTAGATTGACTGGTTGATAAAACCAGGATCCATCAGACTTTGCAAAGCCTAACAGTGGCAGCCAAGCCTTCCACACAATGGCCTTTTAGGAATATTTTTACATTCAAATTATAATGGAACACGTAGGAAACTGTATGGTTTTCCAGTCAGCTCCTTCTCTCATTTTATACACACACACACACACACACACACACACACACACACACACATACACACACACATAGTATATATATTTGAATTTTTATTTACTCTTTGAAAATTTCACACATATATACAATATATATTGTTCATGTCTTCTAATTTTTCCTTCAAACTGCCCCCAAGAATTCCCGTCTCTCTCATTTCTCTTCCAACTCCCTATCTTCCTTTTTATACTTATTTATTTAGTCTCCAGACTCTGGTTAAGGCTACTGATATGTGCATATGTGTGGGGTCCTCTGCCCAGGCATGGGAACTTGCCAAGCCCTAAAGAAAACTACCAATCCTCCAGAAGCTGCCAATTGCCAATGGCTCCTCAGCTGGGTGGGGCCTCCGGAGCCCCTCTCCATTCCATGCTTGATCTTGTCCAGATGCCTTGAACTCCTGTCTGCCAGGGCCCCATCATCTCTGGAGGACAGCGTTTCACCCTTCCTTCTCCTGCTCTTTCATTCGCTCTGCACCCTCAGATGTTCTCTTGAGCCTTGAAGGGTGAGTTTTCCTCCTCCTCTTTCCCCCCTCCCCCTCTTCTTTTTAAGATGGAGTCTGAATGGGTAGCTCAGGCAGCTTTGGGACCCGTGATCCTCCTGCCTCAGCCTCCCAAGTGCTGTGATTTACAGGTGTCAACTAGCATGCTCAGCTTCAATGTATGTTTCTGTCTGTTTTTAAGATCTATTCTTATTTTGAGGCTGGAGAGATGGCTCAGAGGTTAAGAGCACTGGCTGCTCTTCCAGAGAACCTGAGTTTAAATTCCCAGCACCCACATGGCAGCTCACACCTGTCTTTAACTCCAGTTCCAGGCCTTTCTGACACCCCCCCACAGATATACATGCAAGCAAAACACCAATGAACCTTAAATAAAAATAAATTTTAAGCCGGGAGTGGTGGCACACGCCTTTAATCCCAGCGCTCAGGGAGGCAGAGGCAGGTGGATCCATGTGAGTTCCAGACCAGGCTGGTCTTCAAAGTTTACACAGAGAAACCCTGTCTCAAAAAAAAATTTTTTTTAAAGATTTATTTTTATTTTTAAGAATTATGTCGGGGCTGGTGAGATGGCTTAGTGAGTGCTTTGCCACAACAGCTTAGAGTTCAATCTGTAGAACCCATGTGAAGACAGAAGAGAACCAACTCCACAAAGGTGTCTTCTGGCATCCACGTTTCGCTTTGCGTCCCCCAAGACAACACAATAACAGTACATTAGTTTGACAAATTGTGTTTATGTGTGTATCTGTGTATGGAAACATGCATATGAGTGATACACAGAGGCCAGAAATGGGTGCCAGGGTCCCTAAAACTTTTTGATGTGTGTGCTCTTCAAAGGACTGGATATTATTATTACTACTACTGTTCTTTTTTTTTTTTTTTTTTCTTTTTACCTTTTATTTTTTGGCTGTCCTGGAATTGTTTTGTAGCTCAGGCTGGCCTCCAACTAATGGAGATCCACCTGTCCCTGCCCCCCCGAGCGCTGGGATTATAAGCATGAGCCACTCTTTGCCTGGCAAAGGACTAGATTTATGTACTCTCTTCCCCACCCCCATCTCTCTCTCTCTTTTCTTTTTTTAAAATTATTTTTATTAATTACAGCTTATTCACTTTGTATCCCCCCCCCCCCCCGTAGCTCCCTCCCTCCTCCCCGATTTATGTACTCTTACAAAAAGGGATCTATTTGAGCCTGGCATGGTGGTGCACACCTTTAATCCCAGCACTGGAAAGGAAGAGGCAGGGGGATCTCTGTGAGTTCAGTGAGTTCGAGGCCAGCCTGGTCTACAAAGAGAGTTCCAGGACAACCAGGGCTTTTACACAAAGAAATTAATTTTATGTGGATGGGTGTTTTACCTGCATGAATGTATGCACATCTCACAAATTCAGTTCTCAGGAAGGCAGTAGAGGGCACTGGATCCTCTGGGCCTGAAGTTATGGACGGTGGTGAGCTACCATGTGGATTCTGGGAAACAAATCCAGGTCCTCTGCAAGAGCAGCAAGTGCTTTTAACTTGTGGAGCCTTCTCTCCAGCCCCCGGTGTAGGAACCTTAAGAAAATACAATGTGTGCTCGCTTCGGCAGCACATATGCTAAAATTGGAAGGATACAGAGAAGATTAGCATGGCCCCTGCGCAAGGATGACACGCAAATTCGTGAAGCGTTCCATATTTAAAAAAAAGAAAAGAAAAGAAAATACAATGTGAACCATAACAAGGTCTCTGTGATGTCTAACCAGAAACTGCATTTGCCCCTATCCCAATGCTTCCAGTTCTTGGAGGGGAAAATGTGAACTCCTGGAGTGATAGATGCTAATTATCAGTCACCTCCTGTTTGTGCTGTCTGCTTGGATTCTTTGGGCTGCAGACAGTTGCTTTCAGCCTTTCTAACTTGCTTGGATTAATCACGATGCTGCCAACTGTTAGGTAGGGTCTCTCCTGGCCTGTATCCCCCTAACATAGCAAGTCCTCCTCAAACAAATAAAAAATACAAGACTATCAGAGGAGTTTCTTAAGACGGTAATATGACCTAAACCACACCAGCAGGAGAGACTACAGTTTTCACAGGGACATCACCACAGAAAATGGCAACCTAAAGGACCGGTAAGACCTGAATACTTCTTATGCCCTGGCTTGAACAAAGAGAGGCGTTTGTGGGAATTTCACTCCTCTCCTGCTTTGGGGAAGAAGCAGGAAGTTACTGCTAACAGTGGTGAACGCCTTTGGTCCCAGCACTGTGGAGGCAGAGGCAGGCAGATCTCTGTGAGTTCAAGGCTGGCCTGGACTACAGACCTAATTTCAAGATAGTCAAGGCTATGTAAGGAAACCTTGTCTCGAAAAGTAAAAAAAAAAAAAAAAAAAAAGAGAGAAAATTTTTTATTTTTTAATTTTATATGTAGGGGGCTTTGCCCACATATATGTCTGTGCACCATGTGCAAGCAGTGGCCTAAGAGGCCAGAAGAGGGCATCAGAGCCCCTGGAATGAGTGGCGCACCACTGTTATACAACATGTGGGTGCTGGGAATTGAACCAGGGTCCTCTTGAAGAGCAGCCAACGCTCTTAACCACTGAGCCAACTCTTTAGCTTCTTTTTTTCTTTCTTTCTTCCTTCCTCCTCCTCCTCCTCTTCCTTCAGTTTTCAGTCTCGAGGCAAGGGCTCGTGAACCCCACACTTGCTTCAAATTCTTCTTTTAGCTAGGAAGTACCTCGTAGTCCTGACCCTTCTGACTCCGCCTCCCAAATGCTGTGATTACGGGCGTCAGCCAGCTCCTCCATCTGGTTTATGTGACGCATGAGGTGAGCCCCAGGCTTCATGCATGCTAGGCAAGCGCTCTACGCACTGAGTAACATCACCAGCCTTCAAACCATTTTTTAAATGATTTTGTATCCAAAATCACCCTTGCGTTCTGTAATAGGTGAGACTTCAAGCAGTCTGGCTGAGTGCAGGCAAGCGCTTAGCAACCGGGATGGGGTGGGGAGGGATGGACATCCGTAGCCTCTTCCGGGTAATCTCACGCTCGCTCCGCGTGTCCAGCCACTGCACAGAGCACATGCGCAGGCCCAGTCCAGCACGCCGCTCCACTTGGCACAGAACGTACGTGCTGCAGGTCAGCGTGTCCTGGCTGAAAGTTCTCTGCCCTCTCTCTGGAAGGATGGCTGTGTTGGAGGCTCAGGCCTCTCGTAGCTGTTGCCAGGACCTGTCAAACTCTGGAAGAACAAGGAAGCAAATGGTTATAAATAAGATCAAAGCATCCCAAAGGAACGGCGTGCTGAAAATGCAAGACAGAAACTTCATCTAAATAGGGAGTGCTGTTGGTTATCGTATGTGGAAACCCAAATCAGCAATGATGTCTACAGAGACAAGTTAATGAAACAGAAACACGACATCTCAAAGCCTTTCCCAGGACCAGCCAAATGGTCACCTAAAAATAAAGGCACAGATTTTTGGATTTGTATCAACAAAACCAAGTTTTCTTTCTTTGGTAGCTATCCCCCCTTCTTAGTTTCAGTTGCGTTTTTATTTTTAGCATTACTCATAGAACACTCTGAATGTGCAGGCCTCTTACCAAATGAGTATTCAGAGAACATAGGTGGGAGGGCAGGAAAAGACAAGCTCAGTCAGTTCTGGGCTCGACTACTTACTGTGGTGAGACTGAAGGCCAGGTTCCAAACTGCTCCTTTCTGCCTCAGTTTCTCCACGCTTTCTCTCTCTCTCTCTCTCTCTCTCTCTCTCTCTCTCTCTCTCTCTCTCGCTCTGTGTGTGTGCCTATGATAAAACACCCTGACAAAAGCAATTTAAGGGAGAAAGGCTTTATTTGGCTTACAATTCCACTACAGTTTATCATTGTAGGGAAACAAGGCAGCAGGAACAGGAGGGAACCAGTCATATCACATCCTCAGCTTAGAGCAAAGAACAACGAATTAATGAGTGCTTGGCAGTGCTCAGCTAGCTCTCTCCATTCATAAAGTCCAGAGGCCCCGGCCTGGGGAATGTGCTACCCACAGGGGGCAGATCTTCCCAGCTCAGTGAGCATATTAAAGACAATCCAACCCAGACAGGTTCACAAAGCCAAGCTAAATACTCCCTCATCGGGAGCCTACTCCCAAGTGATTCTGTACTGTGTCAACAATAAAAACTAACCACGGTGTGTGTGCATGTATCTGTGTGGGTTCCTGTGTGTGTAAGCCTGTGCACGTGTACACGGGAAAGCCACAGGTCCACGTTGGGTATTGTTTCTCAGGAGCCATCCACCTTGTTTCCAGAGATAGCTTCTCTCACTGGGACCCAGGGCTAACGAATCAGACTAGAATGGCTTGCTACTGAGTCCCAGGGGTTCACCCGTCTTCACCTCTGGCACTGAGATTACGACGACAGTGGGAGATTGTCATGCCCTTGGCTTTTTAAACGAGGGTTCTAGAATCAAACTCAGGCACTCATGCTTCAGTAAGAAAGCACTTTCCCATCTGAGTGATGGCCCATGTCGCCAGCTCCGCCGTTTCTTTAAGATTTATTTATTTATTATGTCCACAATGCTTTGTCTGCATGTACACCTGCACGTCAGAAGAGGGCATTAGAGATGGGTGTGAGCTACCATGTGGTTGCTGGGATTTGAACTCTGGACCTCTGGAAGAGCAGGCTCTCCAGCCCACTCTACCGTTTCTTGAGAGAGCTCACTATGTAGCTCAGGCTTCCCTCCAACTTATCAAACAGGAGTTTTTCCACCCCCTCCCTACGCTGGGACTACAGGTATAAGTCACAAGACCTTGTTGTTTTGTTTGGTTGGTTTTGTTTTTTTCCTACCTTTGCAAGACCTTGCATCTCTTAATGAAAAAAAAAAAAAATCTCAGTGTCTTAACAAGTATTGAGAGATAGAGAAATCTCTGTGTGTATGAAATCTCTGATTTATTTCACCGTCACTCTGCACCCAGGGACCAGGCAGAATGTCATAAAAGTTTGTGGGGATGGAATCCAGGGCGTTGTGTATAGTAGGCAGGTGCTCTGTCAGTCCGCATCTTCAGTCCCCTGGAAGTCACTCTTGGATGGGAGCAAAGTGCTAAGGAGTGACAGGAGGGGTTCTGCTGATGGTCAGCCATGAGCTGGTGCTAGGGCAGAAGCGAAGCTGCCTCCATAACTCACAACCCCTTTTTCATCCTTTATATTAATCACACAGGTAGAATCATTCTCATCCTCTCCATGAGGAAACCGATGAGGGTCAGAGAGACCCAGGCATTCACACGGGGATGCTCCCCGTGTGCCTACTGTGTGCTGGATGCTGTTCTAGGTGGCAGAGAGGCATGGAATGGACAAAAAAAATCCCAGCCTGTGGCTGATAGCACACAAAAAGGAAACAAAATACAGAGGATCTCTGGAGTGTCTTGGTTTACTTTCTCTTGCTATGGTAAACACTAAGACCAAATGCAACCTGGGGAGTGAAGGGGGTATTTGGCTCAAAGAGCAAGATTACCTCGAGGTCACCACTCATGACTGAAGAAAGTCAGGGCAGGAACTGAAGTAGAGGCCCTGGCGAAGGAGTGCCGCTTGCTGGCTTTCCCAGCTACCTTTCTTACACACGCAGGACACACCCCCCCCCCCCCCCCCCCCCCCCCTTCCTCCCCCCCCCCGCCCCCCCCCCCCCCCCCCCCCCCCGACAGCGCTGGGTCCTCCCGTGTCAGCCATCAATCAAGAATACATCCCATCCACTTGCCCACAGGCCAATCTGACCAAAGCGTTTTTTTCTCAGTTGTGGCTCTCTCCCCGCCAGATGATGGCAGCTTTTGTCCAAAGTAAGCAAACACTAAGCAGCCGACCCAGCTCAGGGTGGAGGGGAAGCTGCGATCTGGCATAAGGTCCTAGGGGAAGGGCTCAGGAAAAGACAGCCTTGGCGCAAAGACTTGGAGGTGGGGAAGTGGGCTCCCGGAAGTGTCCTAGAGGAAGGGGGCTGGAAGGCAGGCGCCGGAGTTTCTGTCCTTCCCTTTCCTCTTCCGGGGATCGGTCTGTGTGCTGTGGATGGCACCCAGGGCCTAGTGCATGCGAAACAAGGGCACCGTCCTTGAGCAGCACAAATCCGGGGCCTGTTGTGTTCAAGAAGCCCTTCCCCCAAAGCCTTTGAGTATGCTTCTGTGCGTTGGCGCGCGCGTGCGCGTCCCTTGGCGCTCGGAGAGAACCCAGCCTTCCACGGACACCTTCCTGAGGCTGAGGCCTCTCACCGGGTGGTTTTCATGGGAAACTGGCAGCTTTTCTAGTCCCCCCACCCTGAGCCCCGCACCACATTCCAGCGGCTTTATTTGTGTGCCTTGGAGCCCTGCCAGGCAGGGCCCAGGACGGGTTGCCATGGTGATCGCCGCACATTCTCCAGAGACGTTTTTCAAGGATGTTGTCTTCGGGCCTGAAATAGTTCTCACGGGGGGGGGTGGTGGTGAACCCCCACCCCGGTGTGTCGGAACAGAACCCGGAAACCTGATCATTTTCCCAGTCTCTGAATTTGCACCCCGGGATGTGGGTGAGAAAGACTCCACAGCCTCCCCCCAACCCCCATGCGTTAGGACCAGTGCGGCTTTGTTATGTGGAGAGCTTGCTTTTAGTGGTTAACTTTCGAAGTTTGCTTTGAAGAGCTTGCTAAAACCTTTTTTTTTTTTTTTCAATTTTATTTCTTAATTTTATTTTTTATATTATTGGTTCTTTTTTTGTTTGTTTGTTTGGTTTTGTTTTTCGAGACAGGGTTTCTCTGGGTAGCCTTGGCTGTCCTGGAACTTGTTCTGTAGACCAGGCTGGCCTCGAACTCAGAGATCCGCCTGCCTCTGCCTTTGGAGGGCTGGGATCAAAGGGGTGCGCCACCACCACCCAGCCAGATTTTTTTGTTGTTGTTGTTTATGTAATGGTATGTATGTGTGTTGCTCAGGGTGGAACTGTTAGTATTTTGGAACACAACCTGCTCCTGTGATGTCATCATGTGTCGCCAGCCAGACGGCCACACCTGGAAGGCGTGGTTACTTTCCCCCTTAAAGGGCCTACCCCGACACGTGATCGCTCTCTTACACTCTTAAACTCTTACTTTCTCTTTTTCTCTCTCTTACACTCTCTCTCTCTCTGGGCGCCCCTTCCCCTTCCCTTTTCTTTCTCTCTCCCCACCATGTCCTGCTTCCCACTCCCTCCTTATCCTCCTAATAAACTTCTTGCAGAGAATATCGGTTGATACCAGCCTCATTGATTTTTAATAAATAATAACAGGAACTAAGGCCCTATGTGTGCCAGGCAAACACTCTACCGCTGAGCTACATTTCAGTCCAGCCTGCTGTGTAATTTTGTGTGTGTGTGTGTGTACGTGTAACACACATGGGGGGGCATCTGCTGGTGTTTGCTCCGTCACTTCTCTGCCTCATTTCCCCGAGACAGTATCTCTCAGGGGAGCTGGAGCTAGACCGGCAGCCAGCAAGCCCCATGGTTCCTGCACAGCGCTGGAGATCTGAACTCAGGTCCTCATTCTGTGCAGCACGCACTTGTCCTCACTCATCCATTTATTTATTTAAGGGTCTCGTGTAGCACAGGCTGGCCTTGAGCATATCAGCAGACTTCAAACTTCTGGTTCTCCTGCCTCAACCTCCAGAGTGCTGGGATTATTGGTCAAACCACCAAGCCTGGCGATAACAGCAGTTTTAAAAACCAAACATTCGTGCACAGTATCATCCAAAGATGGAGGAAATGGAGGAAGCCCTGAATGAGTAAAGTCCTGAGTGGACTTCAGTGTGTGTTGTTGTCACAGTCACGGCCACCACGTTGAGGATCCCAATGCCTCAGGCCCACGGGAGTGGCCAAGCTTCCTTGGGTGAGGCCACTTTCTTTGGCAAGAGATGGCAAACTTTCTTTGGGATTCCATGTATAAAGGCCAATGATCAGTCTGTGCAGAAACTGCAATTCCAGCTTCCTTTTCCTGCATTTATATACCCTGAGATTGCTCCCCCACAGAGACCTGCTCCTGAGACTAGCCAAGCCCTCCCTCTGGGCTGTGGTTCTGGTTGAGGAGGCAGCCAGCCCTACCTGACCCCACTGGGACCAAAAATGTGCCTGTCTTTTCTTCATTCCCTTGCCTCCCCCAGCCAGGGTTCCAGGATCCAAGCTGTGAGGGTTGAAACACAAAATCCACTAAATTGACACCTACTCGCTGGGGGAATAGTGGCAGGAAATTATGAAAACTCATTATTTTCTGTATTGACGCCGTTATGTTTCCCAAAGAGCAGGTTTAGTAGGTGCAGTAAAGACCCCGGAATTCATTACACGCAGCAGTCTCGGATCTCAGCTGATGTGGCTCAGGAAGCGCTCCTGAGTGCTGTGATGGCAAGTGAAGTTCGTAGTGCCTGTGCTGGGTGTTCGGAACCAGGGCTAAAGTCTCAGGTGTGATGCCGGGTGTGTGTGTGTGTGTGTGTGTGTGTGTGTGTGTGTGTAAGGCTGCCAGAAACACCTTGGGGTCATTTTGTTTGCTTCTGAGTTAATTTACTTGTAGAGGCATCAAAAAAAAAAAAAAAAAAACTTGTACGGTTGCCAGAGTTTTCAAGGCCCCACGTTCAGTTACACAGTCTGTCCTGTGGGGTTATAGCTCAAAGTTTAAGAAGCTGGGTGTTTAGCTGGGCACGGCAGCGGCATGCGCCTTGAATTCCAGTACTCAGCCAGAATTGCAGAATGCAGCCATTGCTCTGTGAGTTCAAAGCCAGCCTGATTTACATAGTGAGTTCCAGGACAGCCGGGGCAATGGTAGAGAAACCCTATTTCTAAAGAAGGAAGGAGGGAGGGAGGGAGGAAGAGAGGAGGAGGCTGTGCATTTAAGGAAACCACGGTGAGACTGGGTGAAAAAAGTCTGGCTGGTGTATCCACTTGTTCTCATTTTTTAAATTATGAGAGCAGATGTTTTGGAATGTCTGCGTGTGGGTGCAGTTGCCCGCAGAGTCCAGAAGAGGGCACCAGATCCCCTGGCGCTATAGTTACCAGCAGCTGTGACCGGCCAGATGTGGGTGCTGGGGACTGAACGCAGGTCTTCTGTCAGAGCAGTACGTACTCTTAACCCCTGGGCCACTTCTTCAGCTCCTTCCCTTAAAAAAAAAAAAAAAAAAAAAAAAAGTGTGTGCTCTGAGTGTGGTACTCACTTGTGGAAGCCAGGAGTGGGCCTCAGAGCCTATGCAGCTGGAGGTGGATGCTGGGATTTGAACTCCCATCTTCGCGACAGAGCAACAAGGGCTCGTAAGCACTAGGTCGCCCCTGGCCCAGCAGTAGTTTCGTAACTGTCTCCTAGCTCCTGTCCCTGGCCTCTCCGCAGCTTGGTGTCCAGGGCGTCACTGTTTGGATCTTTCTAGTGGCCTGCCGTCTGGTGTGACCTCTGCGGCTCAGCGTCTCTCTGCTGGTTGGTGCCCTGGACACATTAGCCGTCCCATGGCTGTCCCCTCTGCCCTCGGCTTCCTCCCCTGGGACATTCTCTTCAAGGCTGACCCTCTCACGTTTCAAGTCTCGGGCCAGAACTTCGCCTCGTCCGAGTTCAGTGTAGACGATATGGCCTGAGACCTCCCGCCTCACACAGGCCGCCTCATCCCCTCACGGTGTGTCACAGACCTCAGAGCCACCAGGGTTCAAAATGATTGTTTCCATTGATTTTTCTTTTTCTTTTTAAACTGTGGCAAAATGTACATAATGTCAAGTTTTAAAGTGTTTTGCAGTGACACCGCTTTCTATTTCTAGAAGATGTTTATCATCCCAAGCAGAAACTCTATACCCATGCAATGAACTTCCCCAGTCCTTCCTTCCCAGAGGCGCAGGCCACCTCAGCTCTATTCTCCGTTTGATTTTGTCTATTTTAGGTCCCTCATTTAAGTAGAATCATATTATGTTTTTTTTTGTTTTGTTTTGTTTTTGTTTTTTCGAGACAGGATTCCTCTGTGAAGCCTTGACTGTCCTGGACTCACTTTGTAGACCAGGCTGGCCTCGAACTCACAACGATCAGCCTGCCTCTACCTTCTTGAGTGACGGGATTAAAGGCGCGTGCCACCTCACCCGGCTTGTGTGTTTTCTTTTGTGTCTGGCTTTTAAGGTTTATCCCTGTCATATAATGTGTTGGAATTTCACTCCTTTTAAAGGCCAATTAAAATGCAATTACATGTATACATATGTATGTATGTATGTATGTGTTTCACATGAGCTACCCATTCATCTGCTGACAGACGCTGGAATTGCTTCCTCTTTCTAGCTGTTGTGAATCATGCAGCTTCCTGTATGTTGGCCTGTGAGCCTGGGCTCGGCTCCCCGCTCACCATTCTGGGTATACTACTAGGTGTGATGGTGAATCTTGACGGTTGGCTGGACGACAGGCTCTAGAGTCGTGTAGCAGACAGAGCTCTGGGTCCCCTGGGACGGAGTGTCTACACTGAGCAGCACTGTTCTGTGGGCCTGCCTCCCTCTGAATAAGAAGGAGAAAGAGCTGGGCACCAGCGCTCTGCTTCCAGGTGGCGCCTACCCGTGGGTGGATTGTGTCCTGGAATTGCAGGCAGAAAGAAGCTTCTTCTTCCTTACGTGGCTACCTACGGTGTTTGTTCATGGCAGAGAGCGGCACTGACACATTGCTGGGCTCAGCTGTCCATGCTGGTTATCTCCCTCCCACGAGAAAATAGCCTTCAGCGCCTGGAACATGGGGAGAGCAGCAGGAGCTTGGGGATCCATTCTTGGAATGAGCTGAGCATACATACATAATACATACATAATACATAATACATACATACATTATACATACATACATACATACATACATACATACATACATAATACATGCATACATACATACATACATTATAACAGTGCCTTCCACATAGTGCCCAGAGGCTTAGGCCAAGTCACCTGAGGCCTAGCAGGAGGCCCCAGGACAGCTGTCATCCCTTGGCGAACCTTCAGCCAAGTTCCTGCAGCCAATAACTGTATTTGAGCCTTCTGCCCCCATTGTCCGCTACCAACAGAGCTCTCTCTCTCTCTCTCTGTCTCCATTCTGCAACTTTCCTGCAATGGGAAGGACACCAGTGTCAGAATGATGGGGACTCTGGTGTGGGAAGGACTTTGAAGTGTCAGTCACGGGGAGGGGACTCTGCATCTGTTTTCTAGTCATTCAGCGTCTAACTGAATCTGGAATTTGGGCCTAAAGGTAGAAATTAGCAAGGCGTGCCATCACGTTGCTGTAATCACTGCACTGGGAAAACTGAGATACCCTGGAGGATCACCTTGTGCTCTGGGCCAGCCTGGGCTACATAGTAAATTCCAGGACAGGCTGGTCTACAACAACAAGATCTGGATGTGGTGGTGTCTACCCATAACCACAGGGTTTGGGTGATGGGAGCATGGGGGCCACGGATCCAGGCTTACCTGGGCTGCCTATTTCACCGGAGGCCAGCTTGAGCTGCAGCGACCTGAGAGCCTGTCTCAGAAGACCAAAGTAGCACTATGATTTTTTAATAACACATAAATGCCCAGTGAGTTCCCAAAAAATGATTAACACAACGGAAGGTGATAGTACCCATGGGCTTTTATGTGAGGTGGAAAGAGAGGTTTGCTACCGGGCTTGAACAAACCCAGCTCTGTGTTTTTGCACTTTCCATGTCTGTTAACTGCTCAGCCTCAGAAGACCACCGAGGGGGGTGCAGAGATGACCCAGCACTTAAGAGCCCTTGGTGCTCTTTCGAAGGACGGCGCTTCTGTTTCCAGCACCCTTGGGTGGCTCACAACCACCTGTACCTTTCCAACGTGGCATCCTCGTCTGGCCTTAGCAGGCACCCGCATCCCTGTGCGAGAACACCCCACGTGAACACACACGAAGGTAAACATAATTGAAAAAGAATTTTTTTTTTTTTTTTTTTTTTGAGAGGGCTTCTCTGTGTAGACTTGGCTGTCCTGGACTCATTTCGTAGACCAAGCTGGCCTCGGACTCACAGAGATCCACTTGCCTCTCCTCCCAAAGAGCTGGGATCACAGGTGTGTGCCACCTTGCTGGGCTTAAATTTTTTTTTTTTCTTAATTAAAATTACCTTCTACCAAATTTAGCCTCTGCTCTCCGGCAAGTCTGTTACCGAAGTGAGCCATGATGACTGGTGCTATCTGATGGACACGAAAGCAATCTGTTAGCTAACTCCCTAATTAGCCACAGTTGAAACTTCCTATTGACATAAACAAAAGACTCAAGTGGCCAACAGCTATACCCAGTTGGAGGGGGAAAATGCAAGGCTATTAATTAGAGCTTGCTACCTTGCCCTCAAGCTGTATGCGCTCTTCAGACTAGCATTGATTATATTTAATTGGCTGTGCATACAGGAATGTACAGGCTTGAGGTTTCTCTGGAACAGATAATTACATTAAAAATAACCTAATTATGTCACAGTTCAGCCGGTCATGAAATAGTTTCCCTAAAGGGGAAGAACATGTTTTGTTCTTTGAGAACCTGGCACAGGGGCTAGGGAAATGGCTTAGTAGATAAAGTGCTTGCTTTGCAAGTCTGAGGAACTGAGTTCATATCTGCAGTACCCATGCAATAAGGCTGGGCATGTGGCTCGAACCTGTAGCCTCAGCATTGGGAAGACAGTGACAGGAGCGTCCCTGGGCTTGCTGGCTGGGGTAGTAGAGGAACTGGTGAGTTCCAGGATCATAAAAGAACCTGTCTCAAAAAAATATGGTGGGATGCAATTGAGAAAGACAACTCCCAACTTGACCTCTGGCTCTCTGCACCCTCACTGGAACATACACACACACACACACACACACACACACACACACACACACACCACACAACATATAAGTAAAGGGTAAAATAAATAAATCTAAAAAATATTTTAAAAGGAGACAGATTAAGCAACTAGCTTAAAAGCCAGAGATTTTACTGTTTAAAGCAACAAAACAAAGTAAAAACCCAGTTAAGATGAGAGGATTCGGGCCGTTTCAAACAGAGGCAGCCCTCCACGAAGCTAGGTGAGTGCCCACAGACTTTTTCATAGCCTTGGCATGTGGCTATGCTTCCCGCTTCCGTTTCCAACGATGACCCAACTGTGATGGATGCCAGGAGGCACATCAGCTAAAAGGATTGTCTACTGCTTTTTCAGGAAAAGCCACTCTTGGGGGTGCTGGGCAAGCCCCCGGACCGTCAGAGCCTCCTCAGTGGCCAGAGAAGTGTTTCTGGTAGAGCATTTGCTAGTTACAGCTACGACAATTGGAAAACAACAGACTCTGTAAGGCACAAGAGAGGGAGCCTGCACTCGCCGGCCCAAATGCAAGACCCCAGACCAGCG
This sequence comes from Psammomys obesus, assembly GCF_907164565.1. Lineage (NCBI taxonomy): Eukaryota > Metazoa > Chordata > Mammalia > Rodentia > Muridae > Psammomys > Psammomys obesus. Next base: position 13,761,808 of record NW_026591598.1, on the reverse strand, counting down.
GTTCTCAGCTGTGGGCCCAGATCCCCATGGGGGTCACAGATCAGATCTCCTGCACATCAGATATTTACCTTATGACTTGTAACAGTAGCAGAATTACAGTTACGAAGTAGTAATAAAATAATTGTATGCTTGGCGGTGGCCACAACAGAAGAAACTGGATTAAGGGTCACAGCATTAGGAAGGTTGAGAAGCATTGCCTTCAAATAATTGCTTGATATAAGTCATGTGACACCAGATGAAAAGCCTGCTGAGGGTTCCTTCCCCCTGGGTGTTCCTTAAGTTCACTACGAAAAAAAAAAAAAAGTCAAACATACAAAACTAGAGAAAATCCCAGACTTTAAGAATCAGAACCAGGGGGCTGGAGGGATGGCTCAGAGGTTAAGAGCACTGCTTGCTCTTCCAGAGGTCCTGAGTTCAATTCCCGGCAACCACATGATGGCTCACAACCGTCTATAATGAGATCTGGTGCCCTCTTCTGGCGTTCATGTGTGCATGCAGGCACATAATAAAATAAACAAAAAAAGAATCAGAGCTATGTGGAACAGTGGTGGTGCAAGCCTTTAGTCCCAGCACTCGGGAGGCAGAGGCAGGCAGTTCTCTGAGTTCAAGATCAGCCTGGTCTACAGAGCAAGTTCCAGGATATCCAGGGCTACACAGTGAAACCCTGCCCCCCCCCAAAAAAAAATCACTAATACACACACACACACACACACACACACACACACACACACAAGTATATATATACATATATACAAAAAGTAGATATGTCTATACTTTTTGAGACAGGGTCTGTTCTCTGTAACCTGGCTTGGGACTCACTATGTAGCTCACATAGTCCTTACAAAGCAATCCTCCTGCCTCAGCCTCCCTGGTGCTGGGATTACTGATGTGGGTCACCACATCCCACCAAGAAATATCACTATCTTACCATCTTTCTCATTTCTCTCCTCCTACTTCAAAAAACATCAGATCACTGAAAGCAAAACCCCAAAAAGGCTCCTTTTCTCATGGACAGTCCTCTTTGGGAATGACACGGCTTTGAGTTTCTTTTTCTGTAGGTTGGCTAGCACAGGATGTGTCATTGGAAAAGGCCCCTTGGGGGCTAGTGGGTTTCTGGGAGGCTCAGGGAGGCAGGGCAAATTCCTTACTGACTATGTAATTTGTTTTGCTGGGTACCCAAGGCCTTCCTTTGCTTCCAACTTCCACTGTTATGTTTTCTCAAACTCTGAAAATCAAACACCTGGCTTCCCCTGGCTGGAGACATCTGAGGAACGTTGCTCTAGAAACAATTTTTGGTGTGAAAATGTCACTGATGTTGCTTAAAGCTATTTGGAATTTTTAGAAGTTTGGGTGGGGGAAGTTGGGTATTGAAGGTACTCTCCTGAGGCCTCTGCAGCGGCTTATGCTAATTATTACACAGGCCTGCTTCCTGTCAGTCTCCTGTACCTGGTGTTCTTCCTGTCAAGTGCTTTGGATGCCTTGGGCCAAGAATTACAGGCTGTTTATTCTGTGAAAGGTGACATAGCTATTGTGGAAAAGAAGAGTGTCTGAGGGGACCCTACCAGCTGGTCTGTGTTTCTTCCAACCTGCCCATCCGGCCTGGGCCTTTGGGAAGACTAACACGTTGGGAGATCGATGTCCCGGGGAATTCTTTGCTGTGTATTGCTGATGGGTTCTGTCATTTAAGACCCAAGGTTCCTTATTTTACTGGGTCCCACACAGGGTGAACTGAGCTATTCCCAGGAGAGGTCAGACAAAGAACGGTAGGAGAGGCTGATGGGAATCTGTAGAGCAAGGTGCTAGGAGGGAGCAGGCAGGAGTCAGGGGCTGCCTGACTTCTTTCCAACTTCTGACAAGTTGGGAAAAGAGAGTCAGGGAAGGCCAGGCTTCCAAGCTGCTAGATATAAGTGAGGTGAGGTGGGGCAGTCTTGCTTCATGGGACTATGGCACACAAGGGCCACTTACCCCAGGGACAGTGAATACAGAAGCTGGAGACAGAAAGGACCTGAGGGATGTCGTTGGCTCATGTCCTTCAGAGGGGCTCTCCCCTCCCTGGGTCCTGTCCCTGTGGTCCCGCAGATCTCCTTAGGACTAAGAGAAAGAGGTCAGGGTGGCAGTGCGAGGTCCCGGGGGCCCTGTGATGGCCAGTGTCGACTTGACGACCTCTAAAATGACCCGGAAGATGGGCCTGCAAGAATGTCTGTAAGGGATTCTCTGAGCTGGGAAGATCGCCCACTGTGGGTGACACCAGTTCCCTAGGCAGGGTCCTGCTGAGCCCTGGCTCACACATCCATACATCCCTCCCTGCTCCTGACTGCAGATGTGACGTGACCAGCCAGCATGCCTTCCCTGCCAGGATGGACGAGTCCCCGGAGATGTGAGGTACACACAGTGAACCTTTTCTCCCCTAAGTTGCCTTTGTCAGGGTTGCAACAACCAGAAAAGAGCCTCAAACAGTTCTCCAGCTTGTGGGAGAGTGGGGTGGGGTGAGGGGTGACGGGATGGTGGTGGCGGCAGGGAACGGTTTGGGTTTGCTGTTCAGTCTATAAGGCTAAAAGTTGTCACTGCATTCTAACAAGTAACAGACCTCTGTCTTAGGCCCATCTGTCAGAGAAGTTGAGGTCACAGGGCATTTTGCTATCTGTAATGGTGGAGAGACAGACAGGTGAACACAGGGACTCAGGAACCAAGCTGGGGTCTGGGCACGTGCTTCAACTGATGACTCACTAGAGACTTGGCCCACCAGTCCAAGGGAGAACTCGAAGGGAGCCAGCCCTCCGGGAGTTTACCTGTAAGAGCCAGATCATGTCCTCACAGTGAAGAGCTGAGACCCCACCCCCCCCACCCCATCTCTAACAGGAGGAGGAAAAATTAACCAGTTTTTAATACATTAGGACACACTAGGGCATTCTAGGGCACACTAGTCCTTAAACCACCATTTTACCAGGTCCTCCTAATAAGCTGAGGGATAGAGTTTTGAGAAAAGCCTGAGGGGTGTGAGTGGAGCTCAGGGACTGGGCACAGGTTCTCTCGGGCCAGAGCTGCGGCTCAGCTGGCAAAGGGCTTATTTAGCGTACACGAAGTCCTGAATGGACTTCAGGCCCCATCACTTCCTAACCTGGGTATGTGTGATGAGGGAGGATCAGGAGTTCAAGGTCATCCTTGGCTACATAGCCGGCTAAGGCCAGCCTGGGCTACACGAGACTGTCTTTTCCCCAAAGCTTAAGACCCAGTTACACACAGGTCATATTTCTCCTCCCCCACACTTTACACCTTCCCTTTAAAAGTTGTTTATTATTTATGGCAGTTATTTTGACCTTGTATGTCTATCCTGTCTTTCCACAGTAAAACACAAAGGCAGGCTAAAAGGCAGACCACACCTTAGAGACAGAACAGACACCAGAGCCAGGCTCAGGGAAGCCCAGGATACCGAAATTATCATATCAGAGATTAAAAAGAACCCCCTTAATGCACTACAGAGACTCTAAGGCAGCATCTGTCCCCAAACTGGCTTGTCACCTGGTGATGGACAGGCCCATTTTCCCCAGGATAAGCTCTCCCATATTGGCTCCTTAAAGTGCAAACACAAACCATGTCAACAGGGGGCGCTCACACTATGTTTCATTACGGCTAACAGGCTTTTCAAGGTCACTATTTTTTCATAGACACAGGAAAGCAGCAAAGATTCAAGTCTTAGAGATTTCCAGTCTATGAAGAGGGGGGTGTGCCAGGAGGGAGCTTTTTCTCTACATCACATTTTCATGAGAACAGAGTTGTGGAAATAAAATGAACATTTAGTGTCAGCTGGAAAGCCCTGGAAACTGCTTTTGATCTTGTTTTCTGTCTGTCTGTCTGTCTTCCTCTCTATCTATTATTGTATGGCAGGGGATGTGTGTATACTGAGGCACACGAAGCCCAGAATAGGAGCCGCTGAGGGCTGCAGGAACCCGCCTTACTCTGCTGGGCGACCAAGCTGTCAGGCTGAAGACTGCTTCGTTTTTGTCCCTCAGTTCCAAGGTCATTTCAGAAACCACAGGCACATGGTTGATGATGAGAATACAGAGGCTTTATTTCCTCCTTTATACTTTCCAAAACTGCCTAAGAGCTGACAACAAACAGCTATAATTTTTGTAACCCCTCCCACATCTTGTTTTCAATGGAAGAAACCGGAAGGCAGAGAAATGTCCTGCTGTGTATTGAGATCCACCGAGCAAGGCCAGCTGAAGGGCCTGTCACAGGCCACACAGACTCCATGTTGGGAGAAGCCCTGAAGGTCATCAACTGCAGGCCTGGCATCCCAGGTCACCTAGGTTCTGTCCTTCCTTTCCATCACTTTCTGCTCCTGAAGTGTCCTCTCATCTCCACAGCCAAACTGGATTCAGCTCTCAGGGCCTAACTCTGTCCCACCCAGTGTGGACGGGAGCTTTAAAGCCCGTGTCTCCCACTCAGATTGGCCTTTGCCCACTTCCTCTGGTCAACAAAGATACTTCACTTGCCCCCCTTTGGTGAGCTTTATGATCTCCTGCCTTGCCCTGGGGTCCCCTGCACTCTATCCCAGTTCTGGGGCCACCCCCAGCCTTGTGCGTGCTATACCTCTAATGAATGACTCACATAGAGAACGCTGACAATCCTATCCTAAAAGAGCATCTACTCTATGCCACGGGAGCCGTGGTGCTTGCCGGCATCTGTGGCCTTAACCTACTCAATGCCGGTAAATACCTCCAGTGTGACAACTAACTCTGGGCTTTGCCAACCGTCCCCTGCAGGTGCCTCCTGCTGCGACCTGCTGACCTAGGTTGATAGAGTGGCTAGGAATGCCCAGCTGCTGGGTGAGAAAGGCAAGGCTTGTGGAGAGCTTTAGTGGAAACTGAGTCCTGTACCCCAGCTTCCGATTTCGAAGGCCAGTGCTCACCCCACATCCTGGAGTCCTCTGTCATGTCCCTGTCCCTTCCTCTGTCCTACCCCCATAGCTCGTGCTACGTTGTGACCCCCTGGCTGGCCTGCTGGCCCATGCAGGGTGGATCTCAGGCTGCCTCCGAACATTACATCTTCTTCAGCTCCTTCGGCTCCTCCCCGTGTTTGAACACACTGATGGTGACCTGGCCGGTTTCTGAGCCATACTTGTTTTTGACAAAGACTCCATAGCGCCCGCTGTCTTCGCTGGTGACCCTGTCAATGGTGATGGTGACTTCAGTACCCCTCACCTCCATGTGGTATCGGTCAAGGAAGGAGACAGGCTGGTCGTTCTTTAGCCAAGAGATTTCAGGGGACGGGTCTCCTGAGATGACGCAGGTCAGGCACAGGGTCTGTTTTGATGGACGGGAGGGAAGAGAACCATTTTATTTCCTTGTAACCTGAACGAGCCACTCACCTTTATGCACATGGAGAGCTGCTAGTCCAGACAGCTGCCTGGAACAAAGTGTGTGTGTGTGTGTGTGTGTGTGTGTGTGTGTGTGTGTGTGCCTATTTTTGAGTGTGTTTTACAAACAAGGTCTCACGTATCCTAGACTGGCCTTGAACTGGCTCGGTAGCTGAGGATGACCTTAAAATCCTGTCTTCCTGTCCCCACATCCTAAGCAGGGGATACAGGCACAGCAGCAGTTAATGCAGTACTTGGGTTTGAACGTGGGGCTTCGTGGGTGCTAGGCAGGCACTCTACCAGCCGAGCCCCGCCCCAGCTCATCCTCATTCGTGTGTTCTGCTGCAACCCATAAAAGGAGACACATTTTATTTTAACCCCGCCTTCTCCAACCCTCGACTTTTACAGCCAGGGCTACTAGGTAGAATTTCAGACATCCTCTAGCAAAGGCCTACCCCAAATGACCTGCACTTTCCATTTTTGCCTTTGGGGGGACCAAGGTCGCTGTGGCATTACCACACAAGCAAGATTATAATTTTTAAACAATTTGTGTGTGATGCCAGGCAGTGGTGGCACACGCCTTTAATCCCAGCACTCAGGAGGCAGAGGTAGGCAGGATCTCTGAGTTCGAGGCCAGCCTGATCTACAGAGTGAGTTTCAGGGCAGCCAAAGCTACACAGAGAAACCCTGTCTCAAGAAAACCAAAATAAAAATAGAAGTGTATATGTTTGTCTGCATGTATGTATGTATATATGTTCAGTGTCCTCAGGAGTCAGAAAAGGGCACTGGATCCCCTTAAACTGGAGTTACACATGCTTGTGAGCCACCATGTGGGTGCTGGGAATTGAACCTGGGTCCTTCTAACTGCTCAACCACCTCAGCCCCTGATATTGTACTGCTTAGACACTCAGGCTTGTGAACTGAGTGAGGAAGTTCTTTTGTTTGTTTGTTCCTTAGTTTTTCGAGACAGGGTTTCTCTGTGTAGCCTTGGCTGTCCTGGACTTGCTTTGTCGACCAGGCTGGCTTCGAACTCACAGAGATCCGCCTGCCTCTGCCTCGCTGTGGGCTGGGATTACAGGAGTGCGCCACTGTGCCCGGCTGGGAAGTTCTTGAGCGAGGTCTAGGGCGGCACACAGCAACCGCTAGGACACAAACCTCAGCTCTGTCCTTGTGTGACATCCACCTGTTCCTTAACCACTCTAGGTCTCTGCTTCCTCCGCTGTCAGGTGGGACTAGAAGCAATACCCTATTTCCAGTGGTTGCCTCAGGGGCAAAATCAACGGAGACACATACGAACGTATGTAGCCGGCACAAAGCAAACAGCGGAACGCTGCAGCTTTTAGGGGTCACCTAGTTCAACTCTTGTGGAAGCCAGAGTCACATGTGGCAGGCTCGCCACCAAGGTCATCTAAAGATGGGACCGAGCTGGGTTGGGCACAGGGGTCTGACAGCAGGCCCTGGGCCAGTGGTGGCAGCTGCAGCCTCTGGCCAGCCTGTCGCCTTTGGCTCTTGAATCACACTCCACTATATTGTGTCCCGGAAGGGACCCTTTAGGGAACGCAAGCGTGGGACGGCTGGCTGTGGGCAGGGAGGGATGGTACCTTATCTTCCATGATGGTGGCCACGTCTGGCAGGCCCCTCACCACTTTAGCCCGATCTGGAATGGAAAGAAATGACGTGAATGGTGAAGTCTCTGCTGGCTGCCCTCCCATTTGGGAGCTTTCCTTAGAGTGGAGGAAAGCTTCTGTTTAGTCCCTTCCTCAACATCGGGTCTCATGCTCCCAAGACATGATATGTGAGCTGTTTCCGCCATGCAGTTGGGGTCACTCTGATTAGCGGTACCCAGTGTCTGTCCTCAGAAGAAAGAAGGTGAGTGAAACTGCTTTGAACTGGAATTAATGATTCTACCCAAGAAACTTTGTCGTCTCTGATCAACAGAGGGGAAGAACCAAGAAGGGACCAAGAAAGGAGGCATCTTTTGAGACACCCCGGCTCTGGTGGCCACAAGAAGACAGTGTGGCTATAAATTACAAATTAGGGAGTCAAATGTGTCCCCCATATTGCATCGGAGGCCCCGGGAGACCTGGACCACGGGTCCCAGTTATGCAAAAAGCCCGGTGCAGATGACTGCTGTCCAGTGTGAGAAGGACCCTGACTCAGCGGGAAGTCCCCAGGGTCAGACACTGTCATGGGCAGGAATTTGTAGGAGCTTTCCACGGCTGAGGGAGATGGACCCAGTTCTCTCACTAACTCCAGTTTCTCAAGTCCCAGCAGACACATGTGGCCAAGTTTCTGGCTTCTGGCTGTGCTGTCCCCTCTTCCCCCAAGGTCAGCTGACATTGCAAGGTCACTTGGAACTGTGGATTGTCAGGACTGCAGTTACGTATCCAATGCCTGCCCTTCATGTCCCACGTGGGGTCCGTAGGAGCAAAGCAGGGACAGGCATCAACATCTCTGTTGGTGGTCCTGCAGGGCCCCTGATGATCACAGCCAGCTAGGCCCCTCCCTTGTCCGGCTGGTAAGGCTGCAGTTGTCCTTCACTGAAGTCCCTATTTCCTGTCACTGGCTGTTTCCAGTCGGCTGGGGTAGGGGGCTTGCAAGTGGGGCAGATCTGAACATGGAATGGTTCTGGCTTTCCGGGTATCTCAGGAGCCGTGCCACGTTCCCCACACCTGGGGCTGATTCTGGGTTAGGCCCACCATCATGCCCCATCTCCCCAAGCCTCAGGTTCTAGGCCACCCCCTTCCTATGGCCACTTGGAAAGGCTGGCCCAGGCTTCCGGGGTCCCACCAAGGGTTGCGTGCGCCTGCCCGGCGCCAGACCCACACTAGGCCTGTACAACTGACTTCAGCCTGAGGTTCCTCATCCATTTCTCTTTCCACACCCAGCTCCCAGCTGTCCCCAGGGCCTGCTGGGGGAGATTGAGCAGTCTTCCAGGAGGCTGGGGTTCTAGAGAAGCCAGGCCAGACTCAGGAACATGAGGAACGAGACCACCGGGGACTCACTCTTCTCAATGATGGCCAAGGCCCTGAAAGACAGAAAGAAGTACATGGTGGTCGTGTGTGTCTTCTCTCACTGTGTGAGGTGAGGTGGGTGGAGCTGGCTAGGGCTCCCAGTAGGGGTCTATAAACAGTTGCTCTACCCCCAAGGGGGCCCATGATTCATAAGGAGAGTGTGGGGAAACTTACTTCAGTCTCTGGTGCTCTGCCAGGGCATCGTCAAAAGCTGCAGGACAAAGAAGGCACGACAGGGCTGAGAGGAGGCTGTCTCCAGTTTTCCTCCCCTTTCTAGGAGCCTCACAGGACAGGTTCAGGTTTGGAGGAAGAGAGAGCCCCCCCAATAGACCTCAGGGGGTTTCATTTTTCTGTCCTTTTTTTTTTTTTTTTTTAATTTTGCGTAGATAAGTGCTCTATCTGCATGTACACCTGCGTGCCAGAAGAGGGCACCAGCTCTCATCATAGATGGCTGTGAGCCACCATGTGGTTGCTGGGAATTGAACTCAGGACCTCTGGAAGAGCAGACAGGGCTCTTAACCTGTGAGCCACCCCTCCAGCCCTCTTCTTTATCTTTTGGAGACAAGTTCCCACCGTGTAGCCAAGGATGAGCTCCCTCTGAACCTGCTACCCTCCTGCCTCCACCTCCTCCATGCTAAGATTGCAGGGAGGTGCCACCTTCATCAAGGAATGTTCCTTTAACACATTTTTGTTTTTAATTTGTTATCATTACACGTGGGTGTGAAGGCCGGAAGGACAACTTCACTTGGCCGGTTCTCTTCTTCTATTTTTATGCCGGTTCTAGAGCTTGAAATCAGGGTCCCATGTTTACGAAGCAAGTGCTTTTAACCCCTGAGCCATCTTGCCACCCCTCCCCACCGTCATGAGATGAGGTTCCAGGTAGTCTGGCTGGTCTCAGAATCACCATGTAGCTGAGGATGACCTTGAACTCCTGATACCCCTGTCTTAGGGCGTGGGCTACAGATGTGTGCCACGGGGTGCTTGACCCCATGGGATTGTCTAGACCGATGGGCAGACAAACTGACAGACAGGAGGTGGCTCACCTTGGCCAGACAGGTCTGCTGAGAGCTGCCGGACCTCCTTCCCGGCAGTGATCTCCAGGGTGTATTTGCCCTTATCTGAGTCCTTGGGGTCCAGGATGTGGAGCCAGATCTCATCCAGGGTGGTGCCCGCCCTTACCCGGTCCCCGCTCTCCAGGCGCTTGTCTCTGAAGGCAAAGACAGAGATGGGCTAGAGCGGACTGTGGGTCTGATTCCCTGTCCAGAGCCCCTCCTGTGGGGTGTGGTTTTAGGTGGGGGAGGGAAAAGTGTGACCGCCCACCAGACGGTTGCTGTAGATCCACTCATGTATTCATTGTTTAGTGTTTCAGTCGCCACCTGACCATCATCCATCCATTCAGCAGTCAACCGCTCCTTTCCCTCCCTCCCTCCCTCCCTCCCTCCCTCCCTCCCTTCTTTCCCATGGCAGATCAACTGCCTACGAATGCTGGGCCTCTATCTGTCATGCTCGCTGGAGCATTCTTGAAGCACTGACCTCCCGCTCTTGGTACTCACTCCCCACCTTTTCATTCCCACTTGAACCCTCCCAGCGTTTCTGCCTAGTCATTCTCTTCTAACGTTAGAAGCCAGCGAAGGTTCATCTCTTTTCCTTCTCTACTCAAATTTCATCCAAGAAGACACCTAGTCCTAGTGTTCTGTTTGTCTCAGGGCTCGGAAATCCTGTCCGGAAAAGGGAATCCCATCATCCTGAAGCTTTCTGCATTCCTCACTCACTCTGATTGAACAGATTTTTTTTTCCCAAGTCGGTCTGGGTTTCCCTATGAGACGGGTACAGCCGTGTCTGCTCTGCAAGGCTGAGGCATGCTCTTGACAAGAAGCTCCGGGGAGACCCTATTTGCAAATTATCTGGGGGTGACTTGGCTGAATCTCTGTGGAGCCCCCCCCCCCATTTCCTGTCCTGACCTTCCCACAGCTCTCTCTGCCTGGACCTGTCTACTGATCCTGGCTACCTGGGTTTGCCAAGGCTGCAGAGGCCCACGAGCACACCATCCCTCAAATGACTGGCTCTTCCTGATTCATGCATCCTTTCCTCCCTCAGTTTCCAGACACTGTTTGGAACCATATCCTTCTGTTGTCATGGAGACCTCAGACAAATGGCCTTACCAGCAGCATTCCCATATTCCCTGGGGGACAAGTCTTTTATTCCCTTCATTCCCGAGGACAGGATCTGTGTAAGAGTGTCGCCTATGCTTATCCCTTGGGACTGGGACTTGTGCATGGGAGGAGGTAGCGGGAGGAGGAGAATCCTAAGGGCACAGGGGCTGGGACCTTCCAGCCTGCAAGGACCGGGGCAAGGCCGACCTACTTGTGGAACCAAGCGGTCTTCATGTACTCCACATTGTAGTATTTGACCTTGCTGAAGAGCCGGATCCCCTCTTCAGTGCCCTGGATTTTCAGCGGGGTTGCAGAGAGCGCTGAGGATGCAGAGGTCAAAGGTGAGTCTCCCTTGAGGACCTGTGCATGGTGTGGTTTGGGCCCAGCCTGCCTGCTGCAGCTCCATACTGCACCATACACAGGGTGGGGCAGACGCTAGATCCACCCCCACAGCCAAGCTGCTGGAGGAATCCTTGGAGGCTCCTTAGCAGCAGGCCAAGGCCAAGGCAAAGAGGAGGGCAGGCGTGCTCACTTACCACCGATCCTGCCCAGCTCACTGAGAACAGCGTCCAGGGCTGGAGAGAGACAGAATGGTCAGCTGCGGGGTTCCCTTAGGGATAGCCAGGGGTGGAGGCAATGGCTTTGGAGGTGGGTGAGGGAGCTCAGAGCTCCTCTGAGAGAGGAGACTGGAGAATGATTTGGGATCGGGAGGCGTTCTTGGGTGGTGATAGATGGATCAGGCGTAAGCCTAGCACCTGATAATTTTTTTTTTTTCCGGACAGGGTCTCTCTGTGTAGCCCTGGCTGTCCTGGAACTCTGTAGAGGAACTCAGAGATTCGCCTGCCTCTGTCTAGGGGTGTACCACCACCACCCTGCTCCATTTGGTAATTTTCTTGCGAGCTGGGTGAACCAGCTTCAAGAACAGCTAGGGCCCTCTGTGGGAGGAGGGGCTCCAGGCCTGGATTAACTAGGTCATACCATAGCAGCACGCATACTAGGTCCCTGCAAGTGGGTAGCTGTGCAACCTCGGGCAATCCGCTTACTCTCTCTGTGCCTCCGTTTCCCCAAGTGACATGGAGATCCCATGAATCTTAGGCCCCACCCATACCACAATCTCTCGATCCCGTGTGACCTTCCCACAGTCCTCCTGGCCCGTCTCTGACATCACTCCCTCCTACCTTCACCTGTGAGGTCCAGGATGGTGTCATCTTCCCCTCTGTCATCAGAAACCACGGCTCTGTAGAGTCCCTGGTCTTCTTTGGAAAACTACGGAAGAGGATGACTGTGTGTGCAAGGGTTTCCAGAAGGAGGGGTGACAGCAAGTCAGGAGGTCCCAGGTCCCAGCCCCGCGTGGCCTCCGTCAGCTCTGAAGTTTGTGGGTCTAAGGAGTGTGAGCATGGGTGTCTGAGAGTGTGTGAGTATGTTGGTGTGAATGAGAGTATGCGTGAGCGAGTGTGAGTATGTGTGTGAGGGCGCTTGCGTGGGTGTGGGTGTGTGTGTGTGCTTGTATGTATGCGTGTGAGCGGATGTGTGAGTGATCGTGTGAGTCTATGTGAGTGACTGTATGTGTGGGTGTGTGTGTCTGTGAGTGTGGTGTGTGTCTGTGTCTGTATACTGAGGGCAGAAGTCCTGAACACTCCCTCTGGATTCCCAGGTGGCTCCTTGGAGGCCAGCCCAGCTCAGCATGTTCAGCCTGGGCAGAGCTTGTCTGTATAAGACACGAATTCTGACAGGCCCCTCTCCCTGAGGCTCCCCGGAAGGAGGCGTGCTTTCCTCGAATCAAATCTGAAGAGCAATCACTGAGGTGAGAACTCAGTGGCACTTCTAAAGGTGTTTGCTGGGCTGTCTCATGTGCAAGGCATCTAAGCTCAGCCTCTGCCCAGGGCCGAGCTTTTGGGGCAAGAAGCAGAGGTCACAAGTGACATCCCATCAAAGGCAACTCCTTCAGGGCTTCTCAAAGCTCCCTCCCACCCACGCCACCTCCACGTGGTGACTTTGGGGCAGAAGCCAAGGTAGAGGTAGGTTTTTCCCTAAAAGGATCCTCTTCTGTAGCTCCTTTTCTTTTTTACCTACAGGAGGCCATAAAGTCCCAGTCATATTGGGGGTGGCACCAGAGACAGCGAAACTCTGGGGTGGACCTAAGACTAGGCATGCCTCAGCCCTGTGGAACAGACATGGCTGCACCCAGTGGGGAGTGATTTCTGACCCTACTCATGGCCTTGAATCTCATCTGTTGGAGCCTCAGTTTACCCATCTTTGGACCAGCTCTCGTGTCCCTTGCTGCCTATGTGCCCCAAGTACTGGGGGACCCAAGGATCAACACTAGGAAAGCCAGAAAGTTTGGCCCCCATGAATATTAAGCACCCACTGAATGCCACATCCCCTTTTGCAGAGCATGCTTGACTAACAGTGGCAAAAGCTGACATGGCACTGTCCCAATCATGGTGAGGGGAAGACCCAGGACCTAACACATCCTTCCTAGGTAGGAACCCATGATCGATTGTCCAGTGTCCCCAGCTCCCACAGGAGGCTCTGGAACTCAGCAACAGGCAGGTTCCTGGCCTTGTGTTTCTCTCCCAGCCTGCCTTAGTCCTCTGCGGCTGTGGGAAGGGACACAGGAAAGAACCCAGCTCCAAGCCTGCTTTTCTCTGGGCCTGCCTCACTGTGGGGGTGGGGAGGACACATCATTCCTGTCCTCAACCCTAGACTGGGGCAGGGAGCCCACAGAGAACACTACGATTAGAGAGGGCCAGTGACTAGCCAAGGTTGCCCACGCTGGCACACCAGGCTTGGATCCTGAGACAGGAAAAAAAAATCAGTAACAACTAATACTGGGCCTGTCTTTGTAGACCAGGCTGGCCTCGAATTCAAAGAGATCATCCTGGCTTTGACTCCTGAGTGCTGGGATTACAGGAGTGAGCTATTACACCTGGCTTTAGCTCTTTCCTTCCTTCCTTCCTTCCTTCCTTCCTTCCTTCCTTCCTTCCTTCCTTCCTTCCTTCCTTCCTTCCTTCCTTCCTTCCTTCCTTTCTTTTATGTGTATAGCCAAGGCTGGCCTCGAACTCCTTATGTAGCTTGCACACTTGGTTTATGAGGTGCTGGGGATCAAACACAGGACTTTGCGCATGCTAAGCAAGCTCTCCACCAGCTGAAACACATTTCCAGGTCCAAGTATTTATCTCCTAAAAAAATATTCACTAAAATTTTTTATGTGAATGGAGCGAGTGTCTGCTTGCTTGTATGTCTGCGCACCGTGGGTGTAATGCCCGAGGAGGCCAGAAGAGGGCGAACTGGAGCTACAGACAGCCGTGGCGGGTGCTTGGATGGTAAGAACCGGATTTGGGTCTGCAGCAAGGGCAGCAAGGGCTGCAGCTCTCCAGGCGGGTGTGACCAGCTCTGCTCAGGCCCCGCCCAGTGCTCTTGGCACTATTCAGTTGGCAGCTGAGCAGGGTGAACCCGGAGCCCCGGCTGCGCTTACCGACTCAACGCAGAGCTGTCCATCTCCCGTCTGCGGGCTGTACTGCCCGCTGGGCGCCTCTTTCTTCTGGAAGAGCCACTGGAATCGAGTCTCCTTCTTGGTGTTGGTGACCTGAGGAGGGCAGGGCATGAGGGGCCTCCATCAGGCTTTCCATTTTAAAATAAAATCCCATTTTCTTTTACAGGGCTCCTCCCATATGGCCCACTGAGATTTGTGCGTGAAAGCCAGCTGCTTGCTCCCTTCCTTACACCCTACGTCTCATCTGCTGGCCTCTGCGCCCCGACTTCTGCTCCGTTTTCCTTGTAAATACTTAGGCCTCTTAAGGAAATCAGATCTCTCTTCCGCCAGGAAGCCCTCCCGGAATTAAACACCCCAGGGTGCCTCTCCTGCCCCACAATTAATTTCCTGAATGTCTGCGGAATCCCATCAAGCGTAAGGCATGCTGTTTCGGGAATTCTGCCTCGTGCTGTGGGGTTCCACAGAATCCCAAGGGAACTACGTATGCCCAGGACTTTGCTGAAAAGCCCTGGTGGTTTTCTTCTAAGGGGGTGTGGGAGCGGCTGGTGGGCGCGGCCTCCTCACACACGTTCTCAAAGGAGCTGCAAGATGCTGGAAGGGCCTGGGCTTGGGAGTCAGGGTGCTGTGGTTGGGACCTGGCCTGCTGCAACCTTTGAGTCCTCAGTTATTCCCCTACTTGTTTTCCTGTCTCTGCGATGGCGGTGGCGTAGGGCGGCAGGGGTGACGGTGAGGCAGGTGAAATGAGATCACACCGCGGCGTAGAGGTGGGTGAGGTGAACTCCCACCTCGGGGCACAGGGCAGTGTCCGGCAAGGGTTAGAGTAAGCACAGGCAGCGCCTTCAACGCAGGGAGCCGGCACTAGCGCGCAGACCCTCCGTGGTCTGGGGAGCTACTGGGAGATCTACCGTGCGTGCGTGCGTGCGTACGTGCGTGCGTGCGTGCGTACGTGCGTGCGTGCATGCACTCTTTCTCCCAGGGGCAACTTTGCAGGCCAAGCACAGGAAATAGAATTCCCAGGGAGTGGACAGGGATGGGAGCTAGGCCTGGGGACAAGTCCAGGTGTGCCTCACTGGGCTGATGGCAGAGTGGGGTGGGGACTTGCCTTGCATGTCAGGAGCACTTTGCAGTCCTCTGTCACCTTCCACTTCAAAGGCTCCTGGAAATAGGGACCTGCAGGGGATGAGAGAGCTTTAGGCTGAGCCAGGGCGCCACCTCGTGGCCAGGCAGGAAAACCCAGCTAGGCAGGAGACTGGCAAAGACCTGGGTCTCTAAGACCAGGGCAAGGCTTGAGGTGAAGCAAGGGGCCTGGGGTCTCCTGAAAAGAAAGGAATTTTAAGGAGGCACTGGCTCTCGGGCCGGGAACATGAAGTTTTGTTCTATCACCAGGCCAGGACTTGACCAGAGAGATCACGGTGAATCTCCCTGGCTGGGTTGGCATTTTCCATCAGGGATCCATGGCGCTCACCTTGCCTTCTCTTCCAGTCCCTCCTCTTCGCGTCCGCTTTCCTGAGGAGCTTGTCGAAATCTGTGAACACATCGGGAGGAAGCGGCGTGAGTGGAGAGAGCCTCGAGCGGAGGGCTGCGGGAGGGCGCACAGGGAAGGTTCAGTGTGGCGGGGCATGGGCTTCAGGGAGGAGCCGGGCCAGCCTGACCGTCATCCACCAGGGCGAGCGTGATCTGGTTCTTGGCTTTGCCGTCTTGGAGCTGGGCGGTGTACGACCCCTTGTCTTCTTCCGACAGTTGCTGGATGATAACCTCTACCAGGCCCTTCTCCCGGTCAAAGTTGATCTTGCGGTTCTGGCGGGACAAATCCCCTAGTCGTTTGTTTGTTTTTTTTTTTTTTTGGGTGGGGGGCTGTTCCTGTTCTGGGAGCCCTGCTGGGGGCACACCTCAGGATATGGTCAGGATTGGGGTGCTCTGTGCAGAACTGTCAATCTCCAGGACTGGGGTGGGGGGGGTCCCTGGTAGCCTTTTCCTGCTTGAATAGACTGGGAATCCCCAGCACTCTGTGCTTGAATTAATTATAATTTAATTATAAGTTCCGTACCTGTACCGGGTCACATTGTTAGTCATTTTCGACTTCTTTTGCAATTTAAATTAAAAATTACTATGTTTTAGGGCTGGAGAGATGGTTCAGTGGTTAAGAGCACTGGCTGTTTTTCCACAGGACCCGGGTTCAATTTCCAGAACCCACAGCTGTGTAACTCCGGTTCCAGGGGAACTGACACCCTCACACGGATAAATACGCAAGCAAAACACCAATGAACAAACAAACAAACAAACAAATAAGCAAGGCTTTACAGCACAGATGGGTTATTTAAAAAATTACATTTTAATTGTGTGTGTGTGTGTGTGTGTGTGTGTGTGTGTTGAAGGGAATGCACAGGCCACAGCACACGTGTGGAGGTCAGTTCTGTGTTCTCCTTTCACTACGTGGACCCTGGGGGTTCTGAATCGATGCCATCAGGCTTGGTGGCAAGTGCCACTACTCACTGGGCCATCTCTCTCCACCCCCAGGTTTTCATTTAATACCTTTATTTTTATCTTATGTGTTTGGGTGTCTGCATGTCTGTGTGCCATGCGCATGCAGTGCCCACGGAGGCCAGAAGAGGGCATCTGACCCTCTAGAACTGGAGTTACAGACAGTGTGAGCTGCCACGTGGGTGCAGGGAACCTGGGCTCCCTTTGCAAGAACAGCCAGTGCTCCTAACCACTGAGCAATCCGTCCAGCCCCCAGGGCCCTCATGTTTTTTTGAAGCAGGGTTTCATGTACCCTAGGCTAGCCTCAGACTTGCCCTGTAGCTGAGGATGACCTTGAATTTCTGATCCTTCCACCTCCTAAGTGATGAGATTACAGGCTAGCACTACCCAGCATCCCTCTTACAGTTTAATACGCACTCCTTAGAACTAATAATCATTTACAGTTCTTTTTTTTTTTTTTTTTTTTTTGAAACAGGGTTTCTCTGTGTAGTCTTGGAACTCTGTAGACCAGGCTGGCCTCGAACTCACAGAGATCCACCTGCCTCTGTCTCCCAAGCGCTGGGATTAAAGGCGAGTGCTGCCGTGTCCAGTCATTCATTTACATTTCTCAGAACACTAACAGCTTAAAAGTTTTATTCTCTGCACTTAGGTCCTGACTACCCCTGGCTCTATTTACATGTCCGATCGAGGGAAGGACCTGCTTGTATTTTTCTGTAAGGATGACCCAAACATTGTACACGGAGGCCTCCAGACCAGTGAGTGGTTCTCAACCCTCCTGATGCTGCGACCTTTTAATATAGTTCTTCATGTTGTGGTCACCCCTGGCCATAACATTATTTTATACTTTTATAATTATTTGATAACAACTGTAATTTTGCTACTGTGTTTTCCAACGGTCTTAGGCGACCCCTGTGAAGGGGTTACTGGACCTCTACCGGGGTCTCTGCCTACAGGTTGGGAACCTGTGCTTTCTTCACAGTTCCTCTGATAACGTGCGGAAGCTCAGTGCGTACTCTTCACACACGGCTTTCAAGTAAACTTCCTGGTCTGTTCCTTTTGCTTCCGGAAATCCTGCCCTGCTGTGCAGACAGAGAAGGAGGCAGGGAGGGGGACCCCGGCACCCCCAGGGCCTGGTCGTGCATTCCCAGCATCTGTCTGATATTTATTCTGACCCAAACCATCACCCCTTTCTCTGGAAGATATATTTCCTCCTCCCTGCCTTTTTCCTTCCTTCCTCCCTTCCTCCTTCATTCTCTCCTTCCCTCCCTTTCTTCTTTCTTCAGTTCTGACTCGGGGTCTAGCTCGTGCTAGGCACGGCCTCCACCACTGCGTTGCACCGTCAGTTCTAACCCATCCGGAGATGAGGTTCACAAATGATGACAATGTCACAGGGCTGAGATAGATACGCTTTCAGGTAAAAACAATTGAATGTCAGGAGCCCGTCCCAACAGAGTAATTTACTTCCCTCTGCATTAAAGCGAAAACAGTGCAATACTCTTCTATAAGTCTCATTTAAAACAAAACCCTGCGAGTCTTGGCATGTAGATGCCAAATGCACCCACCGACCTGCTGCCCCAGCCCCTTGTCCTGATTTGCAGTGAGAGGGGAGAAAAGCAAAGGAGCAGAACAGGAAAATGAACAAGCGTGGGTAAAGCGGCGGAGGGAAGAAACGCTCTTTCCTGGCTTCCTGGCGTCTGTTAACCCTGGAAGAAAGTGCTTTACGATTATATCTAAAGCAGAGGTTTAGGCTCAGGAAGACTGTCAGCCCCAGCATAGGCTTTCCGCCTTAGGGATGCTGGGAAGGACTTTGAAAGCGGCAGCGGGTGTGGAAAGGGCGTTGTGGAAACGTCCTGGCACTGGTTGGCACCCCCGCACTCCTCCCACCCCCCTATACTGAAAGCCTGGAGTCCTCAGCCACACCCCCCACTGCTGAGACGGCCAGAGCGACAGCCTTTCTAAGATGACAGCTGGCCCCTAGCACCAGCTCACAGGTGAAGCCCTGGGGCAGGTTCGCCCTCCCGGGGACTGTGGCCGCATTTACCGGTGAGCTGAAGATCTCCTTCTCGTTGAAGATGAGGTGCAATTCTGCGGCTGGCGACAGCTTCTCCACCTCCAGCCACAGCCGCACCTCGCCCTGCTCCAGGATGTCCACGTTCCAGCCCGAGATCAGCTTGATGACTGGAGACACAGCAGCGGTGTGGGTGGGAGCCCTCTCCTCTCAGCACTGACCCCCTTGTCCCCACCCTCCCAGCACCACCCAGCCCTGCCCCGAGACCCTGCCCTGCCCCGCCCACCCTCACTCTACCGGCCCCGCCCCCTCACCTTGCCCAGACCCCCCCATTTCCCACCTAGCCCCGCCCACCCTGCTCCACCCCACCTGCCCACTCTTGGCAGTGACTATGGGAAACATTTGCAGAGCCTGAAGGGGCTGGGCCTGGCTGGAGGCCTGCAGGCTCTCTGTAGACTGGACTGAGTTTTCTCTTCAGGGGACCCCAAACACTGGAGTCTGGGCTTCACCCTGCCCCTTCTGACTTGGCTGGTTGGCTGGGCATGGCCTGGGCACGAGATTTGGAAAAGTTCCCAGGGTGATTCTAATATGTGATCGGTGTTTGACTGCGCTTAAGGATTTTATCGTCCAGAGACAAGGTGGGGAAGTGGGGGTTTAGGCCAGCTAATGTCCAGCTGTCTCAAGAGCTGGTAAAGATGGTGATGATCCTGGTGATGATGGTGGTGAGGGTGATAATGGTGATGATGATGATCATGATAATGATGGATGGTTATGATGTTAGTGGTGGAAAAGGTCATGGTGGTGATAATGGTAATGACGATGGATGGTGATGATGGACGGTGATGATGGTGGCAATGGTGATGATGGCAGTGGTGGTGATGGTGGCGGTGACAATGGTGTTGATGGTGATGATGATGATGGTGGTGGTGATGCCTCTTATAAGAGGCATCTTGTTTCTCTCTTTTGCTCATCTCTGGCCCCCTGCTGGCTGTCCTTTCCCTCCAACACGCCTCTGGTCTCTGTCCTGCCATCTCGACTTCCAGTCTCGCTCTCTGACTGACTCAGCTCTGCTCAGCACGTGTTCCCGGACCCTTAGAAAGCACAGGACCCCACACCTCAGTGTTTACCTGGGTTTCTGATCTCATGACTCAACTTCTTCAGCTTGTTCAGCTCTGGGGCAAGGAAGAAAATACGCAACATTAGGTCACAGGATCCAGCACAGCTGTCCCAGGGCCTCCGTGCCTCAGCACGTCCCAAGAGAGTGCCACATTGCCATGAACTTGGGCTCACACGCTCCACAGAGCTGGTGGCAGGCACGGTGGGCTTTGGTCCTGCGGCACCGGGGGGATGCTGCAGCTGCTCTTGGCCACCGCAAGGTCACATATGCTCCCCACCTGCTCAGAGAAGCGCCTCGGACGTGCCAGGCTCTGCAGTGTGAGCACGTTACTGCCCAGCTCTGGGCAGGCTGAACCTCAGCATCCTTTGGTGTCTATGGGCCCCGAGGGAGGGGGGCTCGGACTCTGGGTATCTGTTTCCCTGAGGGGCTGTCGGTGAGTGAGGCCGTTACCTTCCTCTGTCAGCATGTGGCTTGCAGAGGTGTCTTCATCAGCATCAGTCACCACCACCGAGTAGACACCCACGTCCGGAAGGTCAGGTACTTTCAGGATGACCTTGGACCTGGCCGAGAGAGGGAGCTGATTTTGGGGGTTGTATACACAAGACACCCTCCCAGCCTGTGGAAGAGGTGTGTGGGGAGGGGGTCGGGGAGGAGGACAAGCCGGCACCCAGAGCTGAGGGGCAGGAGCTGGGGAATCTCGCTCTGGTGGGCCTGTGCCCTGTCCCAGGTCCTGGCCAAATGGGACAGCAGGGACAGCTGTACCCTTGCACCCTCCCGAGGTCCCACGTGGACCAGAAAATGCTCTAGAGCTGGAGTGTGGCACACGGTCTGCAACGGAGTTGCCAGCGGGCTATCTGCTTGAGGATTTTAGGCGGCGGCATTCATTGGCTCCTAACCAAAAAAAAAAAATCCCCAAAGAAAGCCTTCCTTTCTGACCCTAAAGGCACCCTCCCCTGCTTCTCCCTGAGCTGGCAGCCAGCACACCCGTGGCAGATGGGGCAGCCCAGGCCAAAATGTGTGTCTCCCTACTAGTTCTGTCACCCCTAGGTGCTGCCCCGCCCCGCCCCTGGCCCCGCCCCCTCCCGGCCCCGCCCCAGGCCCCGGCCGCTCACTTGTTAATTTCATCTTCCACCTGCACCCTCTGCGGGTCGGGCGGGCCCTTGTAATCCTTGGACCACTGAAACTCAGGGAAGTCGGGGGCTTCGGGGGCTTCGAAAGCCAAGTAGATCTGGCCCTCGTCGTCCACGCCAACTTCAATCTTCTGGGCATCTGGGGTGGATTTCTACATTACAACTCGGGTCACGTCGCCCCACGGATTAGAGTCCTCAGACTTCTTGGGATCTCCAAGGCCTTTCATAATCCTCGACTCAGACGTCACCTCCTCTGAGATGTCCTTCTTGACTGACTTTTCTTCTTCCTCCCCTACATCCTCTTTTTCCTCCCCCTTCCTCCTTTTTCTCCCTGCCCCTCTTAATTCTTCTCTTTGACATAACTAACGTCCATAAAGTTTTGTTACATTAGTCGAGGCTGGCCTTGAATTCACTGTGTAGTCCAGGCTATCCATGATTCTACAACCTTGGTCTCTGGAGTTCTACGGTTATAGATTTAGATTGTCACACCTGGCTCCTTTCTCTAAAATTTCTTGTCTGTAAAAATTATTTTCTTTCTTTTCCTCTCTACAGTGCTGTGACAAAACCCAGCGCTAAGGAAGCCTTTCCCACCACTGAGCTGCATCTCGGCCTCATTCCTGGCTCTGCTAAGACTTCCTCTTGGACTAGCTTGCCTTTGCCCACTGTCCACCCCTCCCCCCCACCCCTCCCCCATCACAACAGCAGGGATCTGCTTCCCCATCCACAGCTGTGTCCCCGGTGCAATGTGGACCTCACCAAGTATCTGTTGGTTAAATACTTAATAGATTAGAAAGTGAACGTGCTTTATAGTTAGCCGTGAGGACGAGTCTGTCCTCTGCTACCTGTGGGCCTTGGAGGTTGAATTGTTTTGCACTGGAAGTTAGTTTTACTGTGGAGGGGACCTAGGAGCAACTCTAACATGGATAGCTCACAGACCCTGTAAGCCCAATAGAGGTGAAGCCACATGGAGTGGCTGAGATGGAGTCACGTAAGTTTCATGGAAAGCATGGAGGAGGACGCCCCCTCAGCCTGTGGAAGAGGCATGGGTGTGGGTGAGACAAGCTAGCGGGAGGGCTGAGATGGCGGTGGGGAGATAGAGTGGCGGGTGGGTGGGCCAGAGCCCAGTGGTCTTCAGGCGTCTCCCATACCCCCCCCCCCCCCGAGCTCCTCCTGCACCCGGACCACAGTCCCTCAGTGCAGCCTGGCCCTCCCTGGGTCATCCTACCTGGCTTGTCCTCCAGGAGCACGGGGTCAGTGGGCACCGATGGTTGTCCCAGACCAGCTGAGTTCATGGCCTGGACCCTGAACATGTATTGCTTTCCTGGCTGCAAGTCAGATACCTGGGGGCAGGAGAGTAAAGCCTGAGGACAGGAAAGGACCGCGCTTGCAGACGCTGGCTGGGGATTGAGCCCAGGCCATCATGCACCTAACCAAATACTCTACCACTGAGGTACATTCTTAACAGCAAAAACAAACAAACAAACAAATGAAAGAGCCCAATTACCTGGATGTGGTGCATACACGCCTTTAGTCCCAGTACAGAGGCACAGATTCTGAGTTTGAGGCTAGCCTGGTCTACATACAAGTTCCAGGCCATCCACAGTTACACAGTGAGACCCTGTCTCAAAATTAATTGCGTAATCAATTTTTGGAAACAGTCTCGGGTGGGCTAGACATACAGTCAAGAGTAACCTGCTCCTTCTGCCCCTGCCTCCTGGGCTCCGAGAATGCAGGCGTGCACCACCATGCCTGGCTTCCGTGGTGCTGAGGGTCAAATCCAGGGCCTTGCATCCTAGGCAGCAGTCTACAGCTGAGCCATACCCTCAGCACTAATATTTTGTTTTAATATGTTGCCCAGGCTGGCTTTGAGCTGGCTCTGTAGCCCAGGCAGGCCCCAAACTTCTTACCTTCCTGCCTCAGCCTGCTGGGAGGCTGGAACTACAGGCTGCTGTGCCCACCATGCCCTGATGGAAACCCCAGTCTGTGTTTACCTCTGCCCATCTGACTATGCCTAAGTCTTCCATTGGTCTTCAGGGTCAGTTTCAAGTTCTGATGTTTTTGACCTACAGCCTTCCAATGTGTCTCCACCTCTGCCCTCTTACTCCTCTGTTAGTGACCCTCACTCTGCAGCTCAGAGTCCCTGGCCTTTGCCCTTGCTGAGGTCTCTGCCTAGAGCACCCCAGTCCCACTTCTCTCTTGTCTAACACACTCCAGCTCAGGCTTCCTCATTCAGCTGTGGCCTATGCAAGGATGCCAGGAAGTGGCTCCTTGACCTCCCTTGACTTCCCAGAGTCCCTCCGATCCCTCTCCATTGTAGCATTTATCGCAGAACGGTGTCACCCGTTACCAATGGCCAGGACATGTTTAGCTTAAAATGCCTGGGACCCGGTCCAGATCTGGCGCTGAGTACGTGTCAAGAAGTGGTTAGTGAGTAGCTGAGTGGCAGCCAGGCATCCCAAGGTGGAAGCCAGTGCCAAGTTCCTGAGGCCGTCTGCCCTGGCCTGGACCAACACACACCAAAGGGCAAGGAGGCCATCCACTGTGCGTCGGCTGGCCGTACCGTGGGGAGACTGAGTCAGAGAACGTCAAACGTCTACCCATTTATTGGTCTCACCTCATATCTACACTCCTGTGACTAAAAGACCTGATAGCATCTAAACATTTCAGCTTCAAAGCTGCTGTTTGGTAGAAACATTTGTTGGTATAAAAGACTTTCCCTGAGTGTCTTTATGTGTTCACGAGGGTCTTGTTTTCTTGGTGTTCTTTATTATGGTTGTTTTCCAGTCAATTAGCTCTGCACAGCCAGAAGGTACAATTAACTAATGTTAACTTTATTAATGCCTCATTAGCTGTCCTTTTTACTGTGATTCTATCTATCTATCTATCTATCTATCTATCTATCTATCTATCTATCTATCTA
>NW_026591598.1:13708590-13738120 GCF_907164565.1 Psammomys obesus | reverse complement strand
CTATCTATCTATCTATCTATCTATCTATCTATCTATCTATCTATCTACCTATCCATAGATCTAGGTTTCGTCATGACAGGGTTTTTTTCTGTGTAGCCCTGGCTGTCCTGGAACTCACTCTGTAGACCAGGCTGGACTAGAACTCATAGAGATCCACCTGCCTCTGCCTCCCGTGTGCTGAGATCAAAGTCAGGCACCACCACCATCTAGAGTGATTTTATTTTTGTTTTAGGGGTTCATGTAGCCCAAGCCAGTCTCAAACTTGCTATGTAGTCCTGGCTGACCTTGAACTCTGGATCCTCCAGCTCCATCTCTAAAGTTCTGGGATTAGAGGTATTTGCTGCCATACCCAGCTTAGTATCACTCTTTTTGACAACCCCAGTTTAATATTTCCTCAGGGAAATCAAGTTTGTGTGAATGTAGATTTGACCTAACATAGTCTGGTCGCCATTTTCTGCTTCTGATTCCTCTTAGTTGTTACTGAATCTTTCCTATTCTATCTAAAAAATCTCCCATCACCTCCTTCCCCTGAGCCTAACTAGCAAATAGCATAATTAATCATGGCCATTGCGCTCAGGTTTTGCCTGTATGTGTATCTGTGTATGCCTGGTGCCCATGGAGGCAGAAGATGCATCAGATGCCCTGGAACTGGAGTTAGACAGTTGAGAGCTACCATGTGGGTGCCTGGAATTCAACCTGGGTTCTCTGGAAGAGCAGAGCCAGCGTTCTTATATGCCAAATGATCTCTCTAGCCCCCTTGTCATTTTTTGATGATAAGAGAAACAACGTGTTGGTTGGAAGCAGTCGGAAGCAGTCTAGCAGCGAGGACAGGAGCTCCACCTTCTGCCGTTATAAAAAGTGCGAACCACTGTCCTTGCGTCTCTGCACACGAGCCAGACCTACCGCCGTGTGACCCTGGGCAAGGCAATCTCCCTCTGCTGCTATGAAGTAAAGAAGCGCTCGCTGAGAACTGTGTAGCTTGCTGTGCGCTTCTGCCGAATGCAGTGACGGGGAGGACAGGGGCAGGAACTCACCCTGAGGTGGGTGCTGGAGGTGGCATCCGGGGTGACCGGTCTCCACTCCTCGGAACCTTTCTCCTGGAAGCTGACGCGGTAGCCTGTGACCGGCCCGGCTCCTATATACAGTGGCGGCTCCCACTGCAGCATCAGGGAGGTGGCCTGTACCTCAGACACCCTCACATCATATGGGGGGCCTGTGGGGATGAAACAGGTTTCATCATAGGCAGGGATATGGGGTTGTTCGGCCAGGCAGCCATTAGCCAACTGTCCGTCTACACTGCTTTCTAGCCAGACAGGTGGGCAGCGAGCTGAGCAGTCAGTGTGCAAGCTGGGCAGACAGTCATCATTGGAAGCGCGCCTCTCTTGGCGATAGTGGGACCTGGCCAGCCTTGGTTGCACAACACTTGACCTTGGACCTGAAGCTTGGTTAACTGTTTGAAATATGCTCAACATTACCTCCTCCCCAGCCCTATCTGTCTTTTTTTTTTTTTTTTTTTTTTTTTTTTTTTTTTTTTTTTTGAGACAGGTTTTCTCTGTGTAGCCTTGGCTGTCCTGGACTCACTTTGTAGACCACCACGCTGGCCTCGAACTCATAGCGATCGGATCCTCCTGCCTCTGCCTCCCTGAGTGCTGGGATTAAAGGCGTGCGCCACTGCGCCCTGCTTCCCACCCCCATCTGAGACAGCATGGAACCCTCCCAGACTTTTGCCACTTCTACGTCAAGGATGGAGGCTGAGGTTATGAGCTACGGAGCCAGACTGCCAGGATCACTTCCCAGCGCTACCCTTTTCAGTGATGGGGATGGGGGGGAGGTTATTTAACTCTGTGTTTCTGTCTCCTTACTCTAAAGTGAGGCAACAATGGTTCTTATTATACAGAGCTGTAGAGAGTAACAGAGAACGCACCCACACAGCAAATACCCGGTTGATGTTGGCTGCTTGCAATTGCACCCTAGCTGGTAAAACCCAGGGCATCCCACAGGCTGGCAACATGCTGCCATGCCGGCACCTGGGGAAGGTTCGGTGTGGAACTCAGAATTAAGACAAACAGGGTGATGCGGCAGAGACTGTTTCTTCCTAGGACGCTCATTGGTGAGAGAGGCAGTAAGGTTCCAGGAACAGTGTTCAGGGTGGCTGACTGTCCCGTTTGTCTAGGCCTGGGTTTGTGGATGGCGAATAAAAGGCCTGGGTGAGCTGGGAACTAACTGGTCTGACAAGTTCGGCCTTGGGTCAATGAAATATCTAGCCAGAAAGAGTTCAGATGGTGTCAGAAGGTGGGGGGACAGTGGTGGTCTGGTTAGGGATCCCCTCGGGCAGGCTTACCATAGTCTGTGTCAGGGTTGATAGGGTCAGGTTTTGCAGAATGTGGGGTCTGGACCAACAGAGCAGGGTGGGATGTCCAGGGCAGGATGCCCAGGGCAGGCAGTGGCATTTAGGCTCATGGTGTGACGACGGAGGGTTGGGGACCAATCTGGGTACTGGCCCTCAGGCTCTCACCTGGCTCGGGCATTGTCCACTCTTTGCACTCGAACAGGCTGCTGGGCGCCGACAACTCGCCAGTACCTGCCCAGTTCACTGCCCGGGCTCGGAACTCATAGAAATGGCCCTCACGAAGGCTGGTGACCTGCAGGGGTAGAGAGTCAGACTCTGGAAGCTGAGGCTGGGGCAGAGAAAGGGGATTCATCAGGGCAGCAGGACAGCCAGGGCAGGAGACCGGTAGGGGCTTCCAATATGGCTGTTCCGGGGGCTCCTGGGTGGCAGAGCCTGGACACCCGGGGGCTTCTGCACCGTGCTTTCTGCACCTTGCCTAGCAGTGGTAATGGAGGCCGTGGCCGCGGTCCGGCCTCACCTTGCACACCCGGCTTGGAATGCGCTGGTGGCTGACTGGGTGCCAGTCTGACTCCTCGGAATCATGCTGGTCCAGGAAGTAGCCCAGGATCTTGCCACCTCCACGCCGTTTGGGGGGCTTCCATCCGATGACCATTTCATTCTTTCCGCAGGTTAGGAGTGCGAAGTCATATGGGGCGGAGGGGGTAGCTGTGGGAGGCAGGGACTGAGGAGAGGGCTCTCTGGGTGGTTGAATTAGGCAGTGGGGCCCCAGGGGCCTTATGAGCCTCCCCTGTGGGGGCCCACCCAGATCTAGGCATCCTCTCTGAGCCAGAAGCGTCTGCATCCTTAAAGGGTGTCTGGGAGTCTGATCTCTGAGGCCCGGGGGCTTTCCACTCCCCACCGAGACAAGTATGCGCTATGGCCTCTGCCCCTTCCTCCCTGAAGTAGAGGATGCGCAGAAAGCTAAGGTTCCTCTCAAAGAGTGTTGGATCCTGCCCAGGCTAGGCTCCTCTGAAGATTGCAGGCTGGCGAGACCCTGGACTCACCCAGAGCCTGCTTGACCCTGAGGGGCTGTGTTGCAGCTGAGCTCTCGCCAACCCCAGCCTCGCTGACAGACCTGATGCAAAATTCATATTCCTTGCCAGTTCTCAGCCCTGGAACCGTGAACCTGGGAGGGAAAAGGTTCTTCGTCAGGGCTGCCCAAACAGCTGACACTCTGTGAACTGCCTTATGGGATAAAAGGTCGCCAGTGAGATCGGGGTAGAAGGCTCTAGGCTAAAGCACCGCCCCAATCTCACAGTGACAGATGGAATAGCACATGAAGGATGTTGTCCTTAGGCTTGTGAGGAATATCCGTTCTTCTAGAATCCATCACCTACATGCAAAGGTGAGGGGCTGAGGGGTGACATAGTTGATAGAATGTGTGTGACACATGCCTGAGGAAGTGAGCTCCGTCTCTAGGATGTGTGTGTGTGTGTGTGTGTGTGTGTGTGTGTGTGTGTGTGTGTGTGTAACCTCTGCTCAGGCTGTATGTGTGTGGGCAGAGGCAGGATCCCGCAGTTCACTGACTGCCTAGTCAATTTGCATGAAAGGACCTAGAACAGTGACCAGCCTGGGCTGTCCTGGCCAGGACCGTGTGACACAGGCTTACTTGGTGTCCCGGATGGGCTTGTTGTTCACCGTCTGCCACTCGGATGCCCCTGCCTCCCGGGAGTAGATGTAATAACCCAGCAGTTCCTCGCCCCCATCCACAGGCTCCCAGGTAAGGGAGACAGAGGTCTGTGTGTCTCGGAAAGCTTGAACTTGAGCTGGAGGAGGGAGAGTCGCTGGAAAACAGGAGCAGAGAGAGGACACTGAGTTCTGTAGGTGAGGAGGGGGAGCAGCAGCTGGGGGTTGGGAGGACTTCCGTAGCAGGCAAGGCGGTGGCTAGATTTCAGACCTGCTACAGGGCTTAGGGACCACCCAAGCTGAGTTGTCTGACACTCAGTCTCCCGTCCTATAAGCCATCTTGTTCCTCATTCAAGAACTACATTTATCTTCTCAGTCAGTTGCTCTCTGTTCCTCTCCCCTTTCCCTCCCTCCCCCTTGTCTAATCCAAACAGCTTTACCCAGCCCTTAGCATCACTCTTCAAAAGGAAAACAAAACAAGCTTGATTTTCTTTTCTTGAAACTTCTGTACTGATTTTCATGGTTCGCCATGACCGAGTTGCTTGAGTTGGGACTTCCATGATTTGCTAAATGGATGGACAAATGGTTGTTTGTATGTATGCATGGAGGTATACATGCACGTATGGTAGATGGATGAATGGATGTGTGTGTGTATGTGTGTGTGTGTGTGTGTGTGTGTGTGTGTGTGTGTCACAGCCGTATCCGTTGGAGTCATGAAGCCAGCACAGCTGCCTGACACAGTTCCAGCAGAGCTGAGTGGGTTGCTACAGTTGCTGCCCTTTTATCTCTAACTTTTGGGTTTTGGTTTCTGTGTGTTGCATTCTTGGGGACTTTCTGTGATATGATTCATTTTATGTCTTTTCCTGAGAAAAATTATGTCTGAGTCTTTTTAGGAAAATCCTAACATTAACTTTATGTGGCCATTATTTGGAAGTCTTCCTTATGCCCTGGCGATCATTAAGCACAGAGAAGCACGTTGCTAGGTGAGGCCATTACTCTAGGAATCTTTTTGACGTACCTGCCCCTGAGCTAACTCAAATAGCATTAACTGTTGAAGGGTAAACAGAGGCAATTGACCAACTCTGGCCGGGAGATTGGGTTACAGAGTCAAGGTCTCTTTTTGTTATAGGCTTAGAGCTCTCTGAAAATGTACGTTAAAGATAGGGGGTCATACAGGGTACACCCCTGAAGGGTACACTCCATGAAACCCAGCAAATAAGACAGATTGACTAAAATAAACTTGAAAAAGATTAGGACTAGTATTTGCTATTCATAACAAGCCTGGTTCAGAAATGTTCTGTTTGCCTGGAGTGCTTTCAAACAGCAATCATTGCCAGCCTAGAAGCAGGCTGTCATAGAATAAATGTGTTTGCTTTAGATGAGACATTCTTTAGATTCTTTAAATTGGAATTATAGGCCTGATAATAACACTAAAAACAGTTCTGTTTGTATTTCCCAACCGTGACTGAACTTGTAACCCTGGGCATACAATGAAAAATCAAACAGATAATCTGTCACTTGGATAATCCTCATTCTGTCTTTGTTCTGTGAAACCTGCATAAATGAAGAGGTGCTTGAAAATCAGAGCTGCAAGGATTCCTGTGGCCATCAAGTCTGGCTCACTCTCTTCCCTTGCTGCCAACTCCTTATCTCCACAACTAGCCGACCTGTTAGCAATGACCGTAAGCTGGGGAAGGCCCCGGGGGAGGCCCCAGCAGTTGTGTGTGTGTGTGTGTGTGTATGTATGGGTAGGTGGGTGGGTGGGTGTGCATGTATGGGTGAGTGTGTGTGTGTGTGTGAATGGGCAGAATCTTAGATGCATGAATGGGTGGGTAGAATCTGATGACCCTGGTGCTCACTACACTGACCCCCAGAGGGAGTCATGGGGAGAGAGACATTTCCTACTGACCTCCTTCCCTTCTTCTTTCCTCCCTTTCTTCCCTCTTTACTTCCTTCACAAACCATTCATTGGCAAAGCCCAGAATCAAAGAGAAATGTTGATCACATCAAAGGAAAAAAACCCGTGGCCTGCTAACCCATTCATATGTGAGATATATATATAAAATATATTCTCTGGTGATTTGACCAAGAATTCCCCCATAGGCTCATATATTTGAATGCTCAGTCACCAGGGAGTGGAACTGTTTTAAAGGATTATAAGGACGAGGAGGCGTGGCCTTGTTAGAGGAAGTATATCTCTTCGGGTGGCTCTGAAGTCTCAAAAACACAGTCTCTTTCCTTGTCTGCCTTTGTGCTGCCATGTTCCCCAACCATGTGATAATGGACTAAACCTCTGGAACTGTAAGCAAGCCCCCAGTTAAATGCTTTCTTGTCTAAGGATCTTCTTGGTTATGGTCTTCTTGTCTTCCTAGCCATAGAAGAGTGACTAAGACACATACATGTGCATAATTTACGTATAAACATATGGTTTATATATGTTTGTATATATTTGTGTATATGTATATATAGATATAGGAATACACTATTAAAGTGGGGAAAATCCAGGGCTTTAACATTCTCTCCAGCTGAGACCTGCAGCCACCAGACCTTTCTGGGATGGCAGCTCCTCAAGGGGTAATGACTGCTCCAGGGAGCCCTCAGCTCTGATCTCCTCAGTGAGTAGAGAACCCCAGAATAGACAGGCTTTGGAAGAAAAGGGGCCTTGAGAAATTGAAGTAAGATGGACCTGCCAGAGAGGGTCTCAGGAGTAGTCAAAAGTTGGGGGAGACAGTCATAGGGCCCCCAGAAGGGTGAGCTTGGCAAGTGAGGACCCTGGATCTTCCTGGAGAACCAGTTCTCACATGGAACTGCCTGGTCACTAGTGGAGGAAGTAGGCACCTGCACAGGAAGCCCACCCATTTAAGAGGCTCGGCAGAGACCCTTAGGACTGAGGGTCTTAGGAATGACTTGCTCACACTCGGCGCCTGTGCTAACCCCAAATGGACTCTGTTGGCTGTGAACTGTTGTTGTTCAAGGGAAAACATCCATCCCTCCCCAAGCCTGCTGCCCAGAGAAACACCATTTCTGCCACCTCCAAACTCTACAGGATGGAGGTCATGTTGCTTTTCAGCCTCCTTGGTAGGGAAGTGAGCAAGGCTCCTCCCTGAAGGCTGATTTCTGAGCCCAGGTTTGACAGTCTGGGTAGCCCATCTTTTTCCTCGTGGGGCAGTCGCATTACTCATTACCTGGCTTGCCCTTCAGGGCAACGGGCTCGCTGGGCTCTGAGGGGTCGCTCATGCCATACTGGTTCAAGGCTCGCACTCTGAAGACATACGATTTCCCCTTCTCCAAGTCCAGGAGGGCGAATCTCGGGGACCTGATGGGTGTTTCTGAGCTGATGGCCTCCCAGGTTCCACTGCCTATAATGGACTGAAGAACACGAGGGGCTGGAGCTGGTTCCGCTGGAGCCTGGGTGTGCCTGGGTCCTTCCCTGGCAGGCTCTTAGGGCAGCTGTCTGCAGCTTGGATGGCCCCCAGGCACTTCATCTCTCCTCTGGTTGCTTTCTCAACCCCTTCTCTCTGATGCCTGCTGAGCTCCTCACACAGGCACGGCCAAAACAAACTGTGGGTTCCAAGGAGGCTCACACAGTTGATAATGGCATTCATACCTGCAGCCGCTTGGGCCCAAACCATTAGAAAGAACAAGAGGACCAAATCTATGCTTTAGCTACCTTCAGAACATAGTCGGGGTCTAGTCCTAATTCTCTACTTCCTACTTCCCACCGTAGCCTTGATACAGGCTGGCCACATAAATTACTTAACTTGTCTAACTGACTCCTATCTTTTTTTTTAATATAAAGATTTATTTATTATGTATACAGTGTTCTGCCTGCATGTACACCTGCACGCCAGAAAGGGGCACCAGATATCATTATAGATGGTTGTGAGCCACCATGTGGTTGCTGGGAATGGAACTCGGGACCTTTGGAAGAGCAGCCAAGTGCTCTTAACCTCTGAGCCATCTCTCCAGCCCCTACTCCTGTCATTCTAACTTTAACTTTTAAAAAAACTTTTATTTTCTTCCCTTCTTTTTTCCTTTCTCCTTTCCTCGCTTTCTTCCTCACTCCTTCCTTTTTAAATATTATTAAAAAAAGATTTATACATGTCTTTAATCCCAGCGCTCAGGAGGCAGAGGCAGGTGGATCTCCATGAGTTTGAGGCTAGCCTGATCTATAAAGTGAGTTCCAGGACAGCCAAGGCTGTCTCAAAACAAAAGAGAGAGGGAGAGAATCCCTGTCTCAAAAAAATAACAAACAAACAAACATTATTATTACTTTTTGTGTGTGTGAGTCCCAGAGGCCAGAAGGAGGCATCCAATCCTTTCGAACTGGAGTTACAGAGGTTTGCGAGGTTCCGGGATCGGAACTCTAGTCCTCTGATGGACTGTTGGGCCATATTTGCAGCACCCTTTTGATTTTTGAGACAGGGTCTCATGTAGCTCAGGCTGGCCTGGAACTCTTGATCCTCCTGCCTCTGTCCTCTAAGTGCTAAGACAACAGGCGTGCACCACCATGCCTCACTCTGGTCTTTTCTTCAGTGGCTGTAGAGGGATCCTTTAGAGCAACAGGCCCCTATCTCCTCAGAGCCCTTCCAAGCCCCCATGTCCTTCTGACCTCCCTGCCACTTGTCACCTATGTGGCCACAGTTCACTTTCCTTTGTCTGCTACGTTAGTCTTGGGTCTTCCTGTTGCTCTCCAGAGGCCTAGATCCTGTCTCTGGGCCTTTGTACTTGCTGGAGCCTGTCCCAGGAATGCTTTAAAGTCTTCTCGGCTCCTTACTTCCTATGAGCTCTTGCTAACAGCTCACCTTCTGGGAAGGCTTCCAGTCATGCCTGAGACTTCAGACGCCTCCCTTGCTTCATGTCTTATTCCTTGGCATTCCCACTACACAATGGACTCTTGTCCTCATGCCTTTTTTTTTTAATAGCCTCAGCTTGTTTCTCAGGCCTCCCCACCTCACCATATCCCCAGGGCCAGGATGGGCCTCAGCCCACGGGAGAATGGATGACTAAGCCAATGAATTCTCAGGAAAGCCTAGCAAGCTGGGTGTAAATTTCCACACCAGGGAGGGAACTTAGGTGTTGAGACTTTTTGCTAAGGTATCTAAAGTCAAGCAAGATTCAGACAGGGTCTGTAAACACTGGGCCTGTAAATATAGGGCCTGTATACACTGGGCCTGTAAACACCACTCTGGCACCAGATCAGCTCTCCCTCCGCTGTATCAGGGACTCAGAAGGCAACCATTGCTCCCGAGCTTCCAGGAAGATGGAAGGTGAAGAGCCACAGTGAGAATCCTCTGACCCTGCCTCCCTGGCTCTTCTTCTCCGAGGCACTCATGGCTGCCATAGCCTACCGGCTTCTCCTGTGTGCTGGGCTCCGCTCTCTGCACATTCAGATGGTAAACACATTAGATGTGTGAAGTGTGCATCGTTATCGTGTGCCGGACAGGAAGCTGAGACACAGAAGGATGAACGCAAACAACTAGCTCCAGGTCCCGCTGTTACTGATTAGCAGAGGCAGGCTTTGTGCCAGGCAGCCTGACCCCAAGGTCAGACCTTCCTCACCACTTAAGAAGCAAATCTCTGTGGCGCATACGTTTGTGTGTGGGAACAGTGTGTGTGTGTGTGTGTGTGTGTGTGTGTGTGTGTGT
Source organism: Psammomys obesus (assembly GCF_907164565.1). Classification (NCBI taxonomy): domain Eukaryota; kingdom Metazoa; phylum Chordata; class Mammalia; order Rodentia; family Muridae; genus Psammomys; species Psammomys obesus. The sequence continues at coordinate 13,728,457 of NW_026591598.1, read as the reverse complement.
GTGTGTGTCTGTGTGTGTGTGAGAGAGCCTGGATGCTTCCTTAATTGTTTTCTGTATTTTGAGACAGTCTTGCACTGAGCCTGGAGCTCACTCATTGGCTACACAGCCTGGCCAGCAGGCCCCGAGGACGCTCCTATCTCTGCTTCCAGCAGCACCGAGATTACAGGAGCCCACTGCCATGCCTGGCTTTTTATGTGGACACCAGGATCCGAATGCAGTGAGTTCTTCAGCTGTCTTCACAGCCCCACAAATTTTCAATGATCCACAGCTCCCTCCTGACAGAGAATTACAGCTTTTCAGCTGTTAGGTGAGAAGAGGAGCTCTCTGGATAATCAGAGATAATCAGGTTTCCCCCTGCACAGTTTAGATTCATGGATTCAGTTAAGTCAAGTCGTTACGTTATCTAACTCGGACTCTGCTTTCAGAGAAGCTAGTGAGCCTCAGTTACTGGCCCTGGCTATGAACGGGGTTCTCCCCACCCCACACCAGGGCAGACTTTCTAAACTAGGATGGTGGACGCTGAGTCACAGTTAGGAAACTGGCTCAGACCCATACAGCAGAGCCTGGATTTGACTGAATCCCATTCATGCTGCCTTCTGATTGGCCTTGTCGCCTTCCTTCCACCTCCTTCACAGCCTCTCCTGCTCTCTCGGTCCCTAGTGAGGGCCATTTCCTAATGCTGGTCATGCCCCGTACCCCCAATCTGGCGAATACAAGACCTACTTCCCACTCAACATAGCCTCTAAGTGTGACCCTATGTCACTGACCTGGAGATAGGGAGGTGTCCAGGAAACTCATGGATCTCATTATAGTTACAATTGTCTGACCCTGTGGCAGGGCTTTCACCATAAAAAGGTTGTGTAGTCCATTCTTCTGCCTCAGAGTAAGGCTTTGCTCAGGCTCTTCCAGACGGTAAATTACCATCTCTGAATATCCCAAGGCAACGTTCCTGGGGCTCTCCGCCCCCTACACTTCTTCCATCCCAGATCCCATAGCCTGCCTATGTTTAAGGCTATCTTCCTCCCCATCTGTACCTTTTCCAGAGTGTAAGTCAGTGGGGCTCGGCCCCGGGGACATGGCTCCTCCCAGCTCAGAACTGCATAGGTCTCTCTGATCTCGCTGGCGTGGACATTGGTTGGGGCTGACGGAATGGTCACGGCATCTGGAATCAAGAGTCATGAAGGGAGAGCTGAGCAGGCCCTCAAGGACCCTTAGGGTCATCCCTGGGTTCCACAGAGGGTGCCGGGAGTATGGCACAGGGCGGGGGGTATTGTCCTAGCTCACTCAGCAAACCAGACAGAGCTAGCCCCAGATCCCGGGCCCCTGAGGCCCTACCCTGGAGCTGGCTCCAGGGTAGAGCTGGGGAAGCTCGCGCATACCTTCAAAATCGTTCTTGCTGATGGTGATCTTGCTGCCCAGGTCAAAGGGGATATCTAGGAGGCAAGATGGAACACAGAAGCTTAGGTTAGGAGTCGGCTACTCACCTCAGGTTCTGTATCCGCTGGTCCTATGCGGCTTCAGGTATGAGCCTTCTGGGTCTTTCTTGGAGTCCAAAATGGGCCCTGTTGCTCTTGGGGCAGAGAGAGACAGAGACAGGAGCTGTGTGCTTAGGCTCCACGTAGTTGGGGTAAACCCAAGGCAAGGAGGCTTTTAAGGGCCAGGAGAGCTGTGTCGCCAGCACCCAGAGATGGGGCTCTTGAGGGCAGACTGATCGGAGCTTGGACAGGCTTCTCCTAGGGATGGTCTGGCGCCTTCTGCTAGATTAGCTGTTTCTTCTTCTTCTGAGGTGGGGTTCCTGAAGACAGGCCGTGCCTCCTCCATCGGACTAAGGGTACTTAGGCGAGAGACTGTGAGCTCCCATCAAACTAGGGCTGGGCAGCGTCTTCTCTGGCCAGACTAGGGCTTCCTGGAGGTTGGGCCATGTGTCCCTGTGACGGTTAGTGTTACATGGTCAGCTTGACAGGGTTAATAATTACCGTGGAAACAAGCCTCTGGGCGTGACCGGGAGGGAGTCAATGAGGCATAAATGCCCGTGCTGAGTGTGAGGGCTGGAGTCCGGGACTTGGTAAGAGGAAACTGAGATGGCCAGTGGTAGCCATGTCTCTCTGCTTCCCGGTCATGAATGCAATATGGCCAGCTGCTTGGTGCTCCTGGGGTCTCAGCTCTCCTGCTGTGATGGACTGTGTACCCTCAAACTGGAGCCCGAACGAGTACTTCCTTTCTTGTGCTATTTTTGTTAGGTGCTTGCCACAGCAGTGACAAGGGGAAACCAGGCCACCTCTTCCTCTTGGGAGTGCCCTGGCTGGGTCCCTACAGCGTCCCCTCAGGATCTCACCCGTCTTCCTGTGGACTGCATCGTGGTCACCCATGACAACGGCTTCTGAAGCCTTGGAAGGGAGACTGCTGCCGGCCTGGCTGATGGCTCGCACTCGGAATCGATAGCTCTGCCCCTCCACAAGGCCTTGGATCGGGCACCGGCAGGTTCCCCCGGGGGCCTCATGGCAGGGCACCCACTCTTCCGAGTCACCCTGGCACCTGTGGAAACCGACCCCGGCTTTCAGCCCTTCACAGTCTGAGCCCCTACAAGGGCTGTTTCCTGCATGCTGGCTGCAGCTGCCTTCTGCCCGGACCAAGCCTTCTCCCACTTAGAAGCCTTGCTCTAGCCCGGGCCCTTTGCCATCTCCTACCACTGTACTGACTGGAAGATGCAGCTCTCTGGAACATGTCCCTGACACCATGATGGGACCTTCACCCCCCATTCCTCCCCCTGGCCCTGCCAATCAATCATTCCACAATGGGATACGAACACTTAGAGAGCCAGGAAACTGAGCACAGGCCCAGGTACACACAGCAGCCACTGGCCCCTCCACTCTTAGGTCTGGTTTTCTCCTTGGCTCTTGCTTTAGCAACCACAGCACACGCAGGAGGTACCACTCCGTCTCTCTGGCCATCCTTCCCCGCCTCCCTCTCTGGGTCTGACCTAGCCACCAAATTCTCAGGAACTCGAGCTTTAAAGCAATTACTGGTTTTGTACCAGAATTCTAGGCATCAGTGCGAAAGAGATTTGGAAACCTAGACACCTTTGCGCTGTCTGTAACCCATTCCTTGCATGTACAGAGCCCCTTACCCTGTTCTGAGAATCAGGGAGCAGAGTCCTAGCACAGAGCTTGCTTTTTCCACCTCTTGGCCATCCCCCCCCACCCCAGCCCCGGCCCCACCAACACACAAGCTATTCATCAACATCTTGTCCAGGGGCTCTGCCACACCGGAATGCGACTCACAGCTCAATGGAGTAGCCAGTGATGGCGCTACCCCGGGTGTCGCTGGGCGGGGCCCAGGTCAGGGTCAGGCAGTCTCTGTGCACATTCAGGCATCGGACATTTAGTGGGGAACCTGGAGCTCCTGGCTTCTCGGCTGCGGCATCTGAACCCCGGGAGGGAAAAAGGGGGTTCATCCTCAGCCCATTTGGCAGCTAGACCTCTCCCACCCATTTGACCTCCTCTTCCCTCGAGTCCTCCAGGGCCTCAGATCTGACCTGAAGGACCAGTGCCTGGGGATTAATCTGGCCTCCGCTGGACCAGTATCATTTGTTTGGTGCCCATTTTACGCCAGGCACCTGAACAGTTGACGTCACCTGTGAGCTTCAGGGCTACCTCCATTGCAGAGGCAGGAAAGGAAGGCTCACGGAGGTACACCAACATGTTCAAGGGCGTCCAGCCCAGAGTGGGATTCACACAAGGGTCAAGACACTGGAAGGCAGAACTCCAGAAGAGAGCAGAGCCTCCCTCCTGGTCCCCTCCCCCACGTCTCCTCTTGACTGTGGGAACTCGGCTGTCTCTCTTCGGCTCCACAGGATGCTACTGCAGGGACCCTCAGAGACCAACCCAACACCCTCATCTTACAAGCAGAGGAACCCAGGCTCTGAAAGGGCAGGGGCCTTGGACGAAGCGGTCACTTTACCTCTAATGAAGACATAGGCATTCTGCTCCTGAGGCCCGAAGGGGGTGGAGACTCGGACCGTGTAGAGCCCCTCATCCTCCTTGTAGGCACAGGACACCTTCACGTACGCCTGGCGCTCTGCGTAGAGTATCTGCCTGCGTGTGGAAGACCTCAGCAGCCTGCCTGTGGCGGGGAAGAAGGTCCGGCGTGAGCTCATGGGGGACCCTGGCCTCAGCTGGGAGCCCATGGAAGTTTGGGGCTTTGGAGGCCCTGGCCAGGTGCAAGGGAGGGCTGGTGTGGCTGGAGGCTGAGGCTCAGGTTGGCGGAGGAGGTAGGTGTTGAGGGCTTTCAGGGATCTGTCAGTGTGGGCTCTGTCCTCTAAGAGATCTGGAGGACGGGACCAGGGCCCAGTGCGGTGGGGCTCAAGGACAGAGTAAAGGTTTAGGAAGGTAGTTAGCAGGCTAGTTAGGAGTTCCACAGGAAGGAGAAGGAGCCCGTGTGAGGTATGGAAACTCAGCAAGGGGACTCAGCGGATGGAAGTAGTGACTTTTTATTTTCTTAGATAAGTCTCATGCATGTATGTATCGCTTGGACTTCTGATCCTCCAGCCTCTGACTCCTGTGTGTTAAGATGTTAGACATACACTTTCATGCCCCATTTATGTGGTCCTGGGGGCTGGAACCCGGCTTCGTGCATTATAAGCAAGCACTCTGTCCATGTAGGAAGTGGGCCTTCCTGAGACATGGGAGCTCAGTAAAGGGCCAGGGTGTCACAGGGTGGGGAGGGCAGAGGGACAGGGGTTGGCTGAGAGACTCGGGGTTGGAGCGTAGGCCCTTGAGTGGGGCTCTGAGCTGCCTGGGAGCAGTCCCTCCTTGGGCTCCTCCCTCCTGTCATCGCTCTATTCTGAATGATGGACATGTTTGGGAAAACACTTCAGTGTTATTGCAGCTGTCCCTCAAAGCTCCTCCACTCTACCCCGCCCAGCAGGTGCCACCTTCTTGGGCTCAAGGAAAGGGTGCGGGGAGGGTGGCTCTGTGCTCCTCGCCCTTAGGCTGCAGGCCTGGTCACGGTCAGGACCAGAGGGCCAGCTGCCCTCTGCTTTCACAGAGTAGCCTGCTTTCCCTTCTCCTGGGCCTCCCTGGAGCTCTTTATCCTGAACAGACACACACACACACACACACACACACACACAATCACACAAGTGTATGCACACGCATACATGCATGAATACATACACTGTCTTCAAAAGGTCTGTGGTGAGCCACATAGCCTGTCCTGCCCCCCTAGCCTTGGCCTCTGTCCCTTTGTCTTGAATATCATTGCCCCTCCAGGATAGAGATGACACACGAAGCCAGCACGTGGGCAGACCTCACTGGCAGTGGCTACAGCGGCCTCTCTGACACACAGCTCCTTAAACCCACCCTTTCCTCTACCCACTCATGAGTCCAAAATGGGTCCTGTCACTCTTGGAGACAGAGGCAGACAGGAGCTGTGTGACCAGACTTCATAGAGCTGGGGCAAATCTGAGGCAGGGTGAGGGAACTATGCCCCAGCACCCCCAGAGTGCTCTTGAGAGCAGACTGATCACCTCCCTCAGACCGAGAAGACCTCGAGAAGCAGCTACGATCCTCCCTTGGACAGCTGTCTCCCAGGCATGGGTCTGGTTTCTTCCACCAGACTAGTTTGTCTTCCCCCTGTCCTAAGGACAGGACTGAACCTCCTCCGTCAGATGAAGGGGTGCTTGGGAATAAGATTGTGAGTTCAGGATGAGCCTATGGGGGGTTATCTTGGTTGAATTCATTGAAGGGGAAGGCCCACCTACTGGGGGCGGCAACCCTTCCCTGACTGGGTCCTGGACTGTCTAAGTGGAGAAAGGGAGCTGAGCAGCAAGCTAGCACTCTTTGCTTGCCCACTGCTCTCTGCTTCCCTGGCTGTGGCTGGGATGTGACCAGCTGAATCAAGCTCCTACTATCTTGACTTCCCTGCCACGGTGGACTGCATCCTTGGGCAGGTAGCTGAAATCAACCCTTTCTCCTTTAGGTTGCTGTTGTCAGGGAATTGTATCACAGCAACAGGAAAATGAACCAAGATAATTCGTGGCCCCAGCACTGTCTGAGGAAGGGCATGACTGACTTCTGGGGTGGGGGTGAGGGTGAGGGTGGGGCTGGGGGTGGGAGTTGTCCCGGGGTTAGGAGGAGCAGGGCTCTTCCTCAGAAGGCCATGGCCTCACCATCTCTGAACCACTGGATTCTTTGCTCAGCCTCTAACACGTCATCTGAGAACAAACAGGTCAGGGAGAAGGGCTCTTTCTCTCGGGCAAAGATTGGCTTCAACACCGATGTAAACTCCACGCTGGGGCCAAACAAAGATCCTGGGTGGGAGACAGAAACATGAGATCAAAGTCTTTTAAGACAGCAGCCTGTCCCAGGGCCTAAACGGGGGCAAGGACTCTTCTGGGCTATCCCCATTCCTTTGGGTCAGGATCCACAGTTCTGTTTGCTTATTTGTTTGTTTGTTTGTTTTTTTTTTTTTCAAGACAGGCTTTCTCTGTGTAGTCCTGGCGGTCCTGGAACTCTCTCTGTAGACCTCTGCCTCCTTTGTGCTGAGAGTAAAGGTGTACACTACGCCCAACAATTTACAGGTTTTTTTCTCTCTTTTCTTTTCTTTTTTTTTTTTTTTTTTTTTGAGACAGGGTTTCTCTGTGTGGCCTTGGCTGGACTCACTTTGTAGACCAGGCTGGCCTCTAACTCACTTATACCGCACCTTCCTGGGTTGATTTACAGTTTTGTTTTGTTTTTTTAAAGATTCATTTATTTATTATGTATACAGTGTTCTGTCTGCATGTATACCTGCAGGCCAGAAGAGGGCACCAGGTCTCACTATAGATGGTTATGAGCCACCATGTAGGTGCTGGGAATTTAATTCAGTACCTTTGGAAGAACAGCCAGTGCTCTTAACCTTTGAGCCGTCTCTCCAGCCCTGATTTACAGTTCTTAAAGGTGTATTAATAGGGAAAGTTGCTCTGGGGTGGGAAGGGGGAACCACAAGAGTCAGCATGTCAGTTGGGGGTCGGCACCTGTGACAGCCTTCCATTGGTAGCATCTGTGGGTGGTGGTGACTGTTCTGAGAAGGACTGTGGGGATCCCAAATGCCCGGTCCTCAGCCCCGGCCCACTTACGTTTAAAGATCTCTGAATCGAAGCCAGCATCTTTCCCCAGGTAAGCTGCAAAAACAGGACAAATACAGCTGGAGAGGGCTCAGAGAGGGCCCACAATCCTCCTACATTTGGGGACGTGGTTGTGGGTGTGGGTTTGACTTCTGACTTGTCAGTGGCCCCTGCAGCAGCTCTGGGGAAAGTCTTTCATGTTCCTGTGCCTCAGTTTCTTCATCAGCTTCATCAGCAAAATGGGAGCTGTGATCGCTCCCCGGTGGTTTTGAACAAATGAATTTTTTTTTTTTTAAATAAAGCTTGTTCTTAGGACCTGGCACACAGTAGGTGCGTCATAAATGCTGATCTTCCTCCTCTGTCTGGCCTTGCTGATGGGATCCTCAACGGTGATGGTCCTGGCCAGAGACTCTGGCGGTATCATCACTGATTGGGTCGACAGAGTGAAATGGACATGAGCCCCAGAACCAGCAAAGAGCAGCTGCCCCAGCTGAACTCTGTTGACCTTCACAGATGGGGAAACTGAGGCAGAGTTAGCTAGCTAGCCCCAGCAGCCTGAGCCATGATGTGACCCTGGTCCCCAGAGTGAGGTCTGAAAGTTTTAGGGGGAGGTTCCGGGTGGCACACAGAGCTGCTGGGGTACTCAGCATTAGAAATTCCTGTCTCCCAGCGCAGGAACATGCATAGAGATGCCCATGTCACTATGGAGACGAGACAGAAGGGCAGCTGTAGTTTGTGCGTTCATGCCTCAGGCATGGATCCTTGAATTGCTGGCTTTGATGGAGGGAGGGAAGGGCAGAGATATGGAAGGAGGGAGGGAGAGCTAGATAGAGAAATGGTGTTATGACCTTGGGTCTCGCTCTGGGCACAGCCTACGGGGCAGCTCAAATGTCCACACAGAGAACCTGGCTGGGTGACAGGGACAGCTGCTTCCCAAGAGCTATCTTAGGAACGCACAGAGGGTAGAGGACTGCAAAGGACAGTTTAACAAGGATTGTGACAGGCAAGGAGGGCAGGGCTGGACAGCTGCCCTGGTTGGGCAGGAGAGACGGGGGGGCAGGGAGGGAGAGAGAGAGAGAGACAGTCAGTCAGAGACAGAGTCAGACAGAGGCAAACAGAGACACACAAAGACACAGAGACACTCAGAGAGACAGACAGAGAGAAGACACTATGGGAGCTTCTCACTCCAGAGCCCTCGAGGCCAGGTGTGGCATTTACAGAGGACAACATCCCTCTCAAGAGCAGAGGTCAAGCTTATCTGCACCATTTCACTGACTGGCCATGAACATCTGAGGCAAGACCCCACTGTAAAGAAAACCATACCTCAGTGAGGTTGGATGGCTTGTCCAGGCCCCCATGGCTAGCTGGGGCAGAGCCAGGATGGGACCCAGGTCTGGCTGAGGCCTGGGTGTCTGACCTGGTGTAAGCTGTGAGTTTTGAGTACTCATGGGGACAATCTCTAGGAGGGATGAGTCCGGCAGGAAAAAAATACAGGAGGAAAGCCAAGAGGAGCAGTGGTCAGGGAGGGCTTGCCTGTGCTTCCGGGCCACCCTCTTGGGTCATGCTCCAGCATGCTATGGACATGTGCTGACAAGGTCACTGGAACAGCTGGCTAGGTTCTTGATGGAGGTCTACCAAGGGCCATTGGGGCCTGAACCCCAGTTTTGTCCTCCACTTGTAGGAAAGTCCCCCTTTCTACCTGTTTCACACGGAGTTGAGAGACTGGCCCATGCCTGTCATGGCCCTGCAGACAGAGCTAGGTTCAAGGCCAGCACAGGATGGAGAGAGACTGTATAGGCTCGATGCCTTGTGGGTGCTGGGGGAAGATAGTCCCTTTCTTCTCCTGGTGGCTCTCCACATCAATCCCTAGGGGCAGAGGTTCCTCCCTTGTCATGCCCGTGATATCGACTCCCCCAGTCGTCCTCGCTAGCCAGAGAGAAGGCTCTCTCAGTCCAAAGGCCTCCGGGTCCCCAATCTCAGCTCAACACCCTGACCCTTTCCTCACGTGCGTCCGTAGATTCATGGCTATCTGCTGGTTGTGGGTTTGCGGCCTGGGCCGCTGGGGATGGCTGACTTACTGCGGATGAGAACTTTGGCGAAGGAAGAGGCCTGGCCGTAGGCATTCTTCACCAGCACGGTGTAGGTGGCTGAGTCCTCTACCGTGCATCTGAAAAGGAGGGAGGGAGAAATCCCACAGGATGCCAGGCTCCCAAGAGGAACATCCCCCGCCCCCGCTGGGCGGGAAGGGAGCCTGTGGTGCTTGGGGAAGACCCTGGGCTGTGTGTCTTTGGGCTGGCCACTGGGTTTCTCTGAAAAACTAGGGATGCAACACCAGCCTAAACCAGCTCAAGGGAAAGGGCTTTGACATCATGGACCATACCACTCTGTTATTACCCACTGCGTATCAGAGCGGTGACCTGATTCTTCCAGAATCACATAGCAATGGAAACTCAGTGCAGCTGGCTGAGCCTCGTTCCAGGCACTGCCTCCTGCCCTATTGACAACTCTGCGTCAAAAATCAGGAGCACGGCTTTCTGCTTTCACTCAGGGCGGCAGACTTGCTGAGGCCAGGTGCCAGTCCATGCTAGAGCCGGGTACAATGCCCAGATCTTCTATTTCAGGCTTGGGTCTCATCACTAGCCAGACCAGCCCTTTGTGGGCCCCAAAGAAGGATGACAGGTTTCTGTCCAAGGCACCCTGATGACGGAGTAGGCCGTAGGGTGTGATCAACTGGCCCCATCAGCAAGCTAAGAGCCCCCGGTGCCCTGTGTTCCCTGGCACTTGGGGCAAGATCTCTCTTGCTTCAAAGACCAGTCTTGCTGGACCCTCAAGGCCCCCCTTGTTCCTATTGGCTTTCTGAGGATGAGTAAACCAGGGTACCAGAGCCCAGCTCTGGCCTCAGTGGCGTTGGGACCCGAGTCCTGGGGGCCGAGACATGCTGGGTCTGTGGTTTTACCTCCTGATCTCCAGGGTCAGCAGCCCATAGTTGTTGGTGATTCGGTACTTGCCGGCTGGAAAGAGGCGGGGATCAATCCGGATGTCATTCTTGTACCTGTGGAGACAAGGTAGCGGTGGTGAGTTGGGGAGGACACAGAGCCTTCAGACCTGGATTCCAGCCTCAGCAATGTGCTGCTCACCGGCTGGCCACACCCCTGGTGGAACTGTCACTGTCGGCCTCAATTGTCCTCACCTGGGAAAGGGGAGCACACAGGGCTGACTGTGACCCTGACGGGGGGGGGGGGGTAACACTCCCTTGGCCCTGCTCGGTGTAGAAGCTGAAAGGTCCATTCCAGTCCAGAGGAGCTGCCAGAGGCACCCCCAGGGCACACCAGGGACCAGGCCTTATACTATGACTCCTCTTTGAGGGGCGTGTATCGATGAAAGCCCCACAATGTCTCTCTATAACTCCCCAGGGCAAACGCTTAACATCACTGCTATTCATTTATCTGTTTCTTTATGGCTCACCACGGTGAGGAATGCATTACAGGGTCCGGCCATTAGGAAGGAACCACTGCTCTAACCCTGAAGAAACAGGATTTGCCCTGAGCCTCCTAACGTGCTGCCTGTCTCCGAGCCTCTGGGAGGCGCGGTCACGTGACAATGGTCAACAGCAAGTGAGGACTCCGTTGCTGACACGCTTTGCATCACTTTCACCTCCTCTAGGTCCTGTGGCTGGGATGCAGCGGGGAGGGTCGCCAGTGCTGAGTCCCCACACCAGGGAGAAAAACATTTCTCCTGCCTCATTTAAGCTGCTCAAAGACAAAACAAAGCGACTGCATGCTCAGTGTGCACGCGTGAGCATGTGCCTGTGTGTGTGTGTGTCTGGGGGTGAATGCAGAGATGCTTCTTCTTCCTAAAGTACAGGTGGTTGAGGCTGAAGAGGAGGACACCCTTGTTGCAGACAGGGGGCGCCCCAGCCTCAGGATGAGCCTGTCTTGGACCCGGCCTGTCTCTGGGTGCCCTATTTATCTTCCTGGCCACAGAACAGAGGCACACCCACTCTGTCCCCAGGCTCTACCCGGTTAGGAAAGGGGCCCCTCTGAGTCTCCTGTTGGGAGGGCAGTGCCAAATCCGGACACACTTGTCTCCAGGCTCGGGGGCCAGGCCCCTAACCCACACCTGTCGGAAACATTCCAGACACCTCAGGCTGTCCCAGGCTCTGCCTTCCTCTGGAGACGCAGCAGCTGGAGCTCCGGGTGCGGCCTGTACTGCCAGGCCCTCAGCCTCATCCTGCCTGCCCCTCCAGTCAGAGAGGCCTCATGAAAGAGACTCACTACTTCCCTAAATCTTCCATTGTTCTTCGGGATACCGTCTCGCTGGGCAGCCCAGGCTAGTCTCAGACCTTCGACTTTCATGTCCCAGCCTCCTGAAGGTGGGGACCACAGGCCTGGGTCTTTACACTTAGCTTTCCTGGTGCATTTTGCTGTTAAATTCTATTTTCTATGTATGTATGTATGTATGTATGTATGTATGTATGTATGTATGTATCTATCTATCTATCTATCTATCTATCTATCTATTTATTTTTGTTTTTGAGACAAGTTCTCACTATGTCTCACTCATCTTGTCCTGGAGCCACCACCTAGCCATTTTTTAATTAAAAAAATTATATGTAGAAGGTGTGTGGGGAAGCCAGAGACTTTGGCTACTACTGAGCTGGTGTTACAGACAGTTGTGAACTACCAACATGCATGCTGGGACTTGAACTCTGGTCTTCTGGGAGAGCAGTATTCATTCTTTCTTTCTTTTTTTTTTTTTTTTAATAATTTATGTTTATTTATTTGTTTTATATGCATTGCTGTGTTGCTTACATGTATGTCTGTGTGAGAGCATCAGATCTTGTGGCTACAAAGTTGTGAGCTACCATGTGGTTGTTGGGAATTGAACCCGTGTCCTCTGGAAGAGTAGTCAGTGCTCTTAGCCACTGAGCCATCTCTCCAGCCCCGCAGTACTCATTCTTAACTGTTAAGCCATCTCTCCAGGCTTTAGATTTTATGTTTAAGAGCACTTTGTCTGAGATATTTATTTATCTGACATCAGTGAGATTCAAGGTTTTTTTTTTTTTTCTGTGGGCTAAACATGGCCAGAGTGGGCCTCCCTTCACCTCACCAGTTCTCACCCAGAGGCCTAGCCTGGGGTTTCTAAGGCATTGTCTGCATTTTCCTATGCCCTCCCTTAACCCCTCTCCCCCATCTATCTCATCTTGTTCCTGACATTGAAGCTGAGGGTACAGTACCTGCCATGCTTGACCATTACCCCCATGTCCCCGGGGTGGCCTGTCACAGCACTGCATCCTTCCAGCAGTTGCTGTCCCCTCCCTCTGCCTTTCCCTGGCACTCCTCTGAGCCCTGAGCTCTCCCAGATACCCTGACTTGGGTTTCTCCTTTCTGTTCGCATACAGTCTCAAGTAGAAAGCTGGCGTGTGTGTGTGTGTGTGTGTGTGTGTGTGTGTGTGTGTGTGTGTGCACACTCGAGTGCCACTCTGAGAGCAGGTCCCTGTCCCTGCCTACCCCATGTAGTAAATTCATCCCCAGCGACACAAGCTCCAGATCCTGGCGTGCTCTGGCGTGTGTGCCTGAGTCCTCTCAGAACTTCTTCATCTTGGAAATGCTCAAGGGTGGCTGAACAAATGGGCTCCCCTGGCAAGCCTGGATCTTGAGCAGGGACACCACCCTTGGAGACCAGTCACAGGGTTCTCCTCCAGCGTGGCAGTGCCAGGAGCCCAAGGAGCCACCCGAGCCAGTGGGCCCGGCCTTGGCTTCTACCCAGTCAGGAATGCTTGGCTCTGTGGGGCTGGCCTTCTTGCCTGGAGCAGAAGCCAGCCTGGCTCCTAGAGGCTCCATGGAATGCCTTAGCCGTGGGCTTACGGTGGGTGGGCTTGGCTGCAGGTAGACAGCCTTAACTTGGCCCAGATTTGAGGACACAGATCTCCTCCTGGGGCCAGCCACGTGCAGGTAGGACTGCCTTGGTCTCCACGGTATCCCAGTGCCCAGCACACTGCCCAGTGTGTGGCTTTGAAAGTGTGCCAGCGGGAACTGGCCAGCCTGGAGGCCGGCTCCCTCCAGATGTCTTCATGGTTGTGACCCGCCTACATGTTTTCCATCCTCAACTCCTTAGCACTTGTGTTTGTTTGTTTGTTTTGTTTCATTTTGTTTTTTTAATGCAGGGCTTCTCTGTGTAGCTCTGGCTGTCCTGGACTCACTCTGTAGACCAGGCTGGCCCTGAACTCACAGAGATCCACCTGCCTCTGCCTTTGGAGTGCTGGGATTAAAGGCATGAGCCATTGCACCTGCCTCACTTGCACACTTTAAGTTAAAAACAAAACAAAACCACCTCACGTATCGCTCTCTTGCTTTGTGGTTACTGGGGGTATTCCCAAATTTGAATCCTGATCCACTTTGGCTGTGTGACCTTAGATGAGGCTCAACTCGGACAAGGGTGCTGGGTTTGTGTAAAGCAGGTCCTAGTAAGATGCTATCTTTTTCTTCAGTTTTGGGATCAAGAGGTGTTCACCCTACAGCTCCTATACTTCAGGCTGGGATGCCATTCGCTCTCCTGCCACCTCCCCCTTGAGCTGAGCAGAACCAAGGATATACTTCTTTGTGGCCAGTTCTCCCTGGGCAGAGCACTCCTTGAGGGTGAGACCCTGAGAGGGCCTGGAACGGTGACACAGATGGGCAATATTGTTGAACCCCCTTTCTTATCCTACAGCCTGCCTGGCAACAGGCCTAAGACCCAGGAAACAGGAACTCTGCTCTGTGGACAACACGTCTCCTTCTGGGAAAGGGCCCTGCCTACCCCCGTCTCTACCATCATGTTCAGGGGGTTCCCCACAGCTGTTAAGGCTTCTGGGGTGCTGTTATGCTCCTAGAAATGTCTCCTGTTTTCCCTGCTCTCCCCTCTTCCTTTTCTTTTAGAAACATGATCCTCCTGCCTTGGTCTCTTAAGTACTAGGATCGCAGGCATGAGCAACCGGGTCCCGTTCTTTTCCAGCTCTTGTGAAGGTCTGGGACATTAAGCCCTTAGCATGAATCAGCTGGATAAGGGGTCTTCAGCCCACCCTTCGAGCAAGAGACAGAGGCAAAAGCAGAAGGTCCAGGGGCTTAAGTCAGGTTCCTGAGATCCAGGGGGTTGAGTCACGTGTCTGAGGCCACACCCTGACTCAGTGGAGAGAATGCTAGGCCTGACTTTAGGCTCACACTCTAGACCTGAGCCCGTTCTTCCAGCGGGGTCCTGCCTCCCACTCCCCACCTCCTCCCTAACTCTGGACTCTCTGTCCTGACTCCCAGAACAGTCTTTTCTGCTGAAAATGCCCAGCTCAGAGCGGCCGCCTTCTTATGCCACCAGAATCATATTTTTACAAGGGCTGGCTCTCCAGACGTCTAGTCTTCCCAACCCAGGCTTGCGGGGAGGTAGCTAAGAATAACCCAGGCCCAAGCAGCCCAAGGCTCCCAGGCGGCTGTCGCTGCTCTGTGTAGGGTAGACAGAGCTCAGAGTCTGTGGGCTGTGGCCTTGCTAAGACAGAGGAACCTTGGGTGAAAATGGAAGACCACAAAGACCTTTAAAGGAGATGGAGGCAGAACGAGGGCTGTCTCCAGCCCCGGGGGCTTACCAGGTGGCCTGGAATGGAAGCGAGCCCTGGACAGTGCAGGTCAGCACGACCGTGGTGTGCTCCCAGACGGCGTGCGAGCGAAGGGGGATCCAGAACCAGGGGCCCCGGCCGGAGCACAGCTCAATCAGCTCCTTGGCCTCCCGGACCTTCTTCTCTGTCTGGGGGTGAAGGGGTGTGTGACTCCTAGGGGCCGGGAATGGCTTCCCCACAATGTTGTGCCCTCCCCCCCCTTCAGACTCTGGCTGAGTCCTCACTTATGCCATCTTGTGGCAGTATAGCTCAGTGGGTAGGGACTGTGCTCTAGGGCCAGCTATGGGATCGCAGGCAGAGAGCCTCATTCTCCTTACCTGTGAAATGAGGATGATGAAGATATTTATTTGCTTACCCCATGAAAAACACAGGGGTTATGTAAAGAAGCCCCGGGCAGGGGGGGGGGAAGAGAAGTGACATCAGACCCTTGCACAACTGAGAAGGTCTTGTAGACCCTGGGAAGTCACTCTACAAATCTAAGCTTGGCCCAGAGCTGTCACAGGCAGGAAACTGAGTCACAAGGCAGGAAACTGAGACGTAAGAACAGCCTGACCCTTTCTCAGGTTACACAGCTGAGCGTAAGGGGCATCAGAACTGAATCCAGGCCCGAGCCTTTACCCGGATGGAGAAGGGGGGGGCATGTGGCAGATGTCAGAGTCAAGGCTGGGCCCCCCAGCCCCTCACCCTTTGCCGCAGCGCCTTCCAGTCGCGCCTCTGCCGCAGCAGCCTCTGGGTCCGCAGGAAGGCCATCTCCATCCGCTCCAAGTCATTGCCGAAGCCCACCCGCTTCTGTCCACGCTCCTCCAGCTCCACTGTGGTGGTCTGCCGCCTCAGCTTAGCCTCCCTGTGGGGGACAGGACTCAGACATGGCCCCGTAGAGGTGGGGGCAGTCTTACCCCCACCCCCCCACGCTAGTGGCATTTGGGAATGTGCCTTAGGGACAAGCACAGCCTTGTATCCTCTTCTGCCCGCAGACATCTTGGAAGGGGACTAGGGGGCAGTCCAGCTGGTTAGAGTGCCCGCCTCAAATGCACAGAGCCCTGGGTTTGATCTACAGCACCATATAAAACACACGCAAAACGCACGCTTGCAATCCCAGCACTCAGGGGGCAGGAAGACCAAAAGTTCAAGGCCACCTTTGGCTGCACTGCAAGTTTGAGGCCAGCCTTAAGGCTACATGAAACCCTATCTTAAAAAAGTGTGTATGTAGGTGTGTGTGCGTGTGTGTTCGGTGGGGGACGACCTGCTTACAGCCAGAAGTTAGTACGTAGGTAGGTGCGGATGGCGTGTGTGAGGCGCCTCAACAAGCCATTGGGCAATTTTCGCTGTGTCCAAGTGGACAGGTGTTTCCCTTCCTGTTTCGCAGGACAGGAAACTCAGGTCCAGCGACTTGCTTAAGGACAGCAGGACTTTGTCCCAGATGTCCAAGCCCAGGGCCCTTCCCAAGCTGTGGTAGCTCAGGCCACACTCAGGCATTGAGGGACCTTCCCTTCCTTGCCTGAGGCTTCGTTATCAGTCTGTACCCCATCTGCCAGCACTTCTCTTCCCTGGGAAGCTTTTTTTTTTTTTTTTTTTTGTAATGAGGATAGCAGCTTGGGGACAGTCCTTTCCTGCTGTGGGGACTCTTCTGGGGGGTGGCATGAGGCATGGCGGAGAGAACATGTCTGGTTTGCTCTCTGCCCAGCCCAAAAGGAACTTTGGGCAGGTCCACTGTGTTTCAGCAGGAGCCCATGGAGAGATGGGGCCCAGGGTGCCAGGGAGCAGGGTCAAGTCAAGACCGCCCTTCCTCGTCCATGGACAGTCATGTGACTTACCAGGACAATTCTGAGGAGGCCGTCAGGGCCAAGGCAGCAGCCAGGGCATAGTCTTCGGAGCTGAACTGCTGTTCCTCCTCACTGTCAGGAGAAAGGGAGGTCACGGCTCGTCTGAGATTTCCTGGGGGTTCCCAAGACTGTGGCCCTTCACTAGAGCACCAGAAGGCAGCCCCTGAGGTCCCTTCATATTCCGAACCTCCCTCTTCATGTAGGGGTCTCAGGGCGCAGGATGTCTCCCCACCCCAGGCAGGTGTCCGGAGGACAGGGCTGTGCCTCTTGTTAGGGTCTGGATATGAGGTATCCCCTAAAGGGTTGTGTTGAAAACTCAGTCCTCAGCGGCCAGATCTATTCATTGAGAAGCGGCTGAACCACAGGGCTGTGGGCCCTTCAGTCAGTCAATCCCCTGTGGATTTGTTTTGGTGGTTTTTATTGGGAGCAGAAGAAACATCCAGAGGTGAACCTTGGTTGGAGGAAATAGGTCACGGGGGCTTTGTCATGTTCCAGGCTCCTCCTTCATTTCTTCTTTTTCCCTCTGCTCCTGACTACTCTTCTAACACAATGCTTATTTTGCCTCACCTCAGGCCCAGAGCAATGAACCCACCAAAAAACAAACAACAAAAACCCCTCAGACAAACAAACAAACAAACAAACAAACAAACAAACAGGCCCACTTCTTCTCCTGATGTGTTTTTCTCAGGTTCTTTGTCATGGTGTCCAAAGGCCTCCAATCATTCCCTATCAGGCTGGGTCTCCCGAAGGAACACATGACGGTGTCTCCTCTCAGAGAGGGTCTGTAGTGGACTTCCCCCTGTCCCTTTTATTCAGATGGGGTGGGTGGGGGCGGAGGGTGTCTCAGAAGGCGAGCCTGTGCTACGTGTCTAAGATGGGAGTTTCTGGACAGCTGGGCTACGCATCCCCCTCAGAACTGAGGTGGCGCCATGGCCGGGGCGGGGCCTCGGGGCCGGGACTGGGTTCTCCCACCTGCTGCGGTAGGTCCGCCTCTGCACGGAAGAGCCCATGTGCAGGCTGTGCTGTCGCTCCTCCTTCTGTTCCTCCTCCTGCCTGTGCTCCAGCCTGTGGACCTGCACGGTCTGGGAGGCTTGGGGCTCCCCGGCACTTCCGGGACTCTGCGGCAGAGTCATGGCTGCAAGCGCAGTAACCTGTTAAAGCCAAGGAGTGCGGTTGTCCTACCAGGCATCCGCAAGCCCCCTTCCCAAGTGCTATGGGGGCGGGCTGGAGAGGTTCTTTCCCTGGAGCAGTGGTTCCAACCTTCCTGACGCTGCCAACCTTTAAATACAGCTCTTCATGTTATGGTG
Organism: Psammomys obesus; assembly: GCF_907164565.1. NCBI lineage: Eukaryota > Metazoa > Chordata > Mammalia > Rodentia > Muridae > Psammomys > Psammomys obesus. Next base: position 13,710,580 of record NW_026591598.1, on the reverse strand, counting down.
ATGCCCCAACCATAAAATCATTTCGTTGCTACTTCAACACTGTAATTTGGCTACTGGTGCGAATACGTAATGTAAATATCTGATACTCGACCCTCCCCCCAGGGGGGCTGAGAATCACTGCTCTAGAGTGACAGAGGAACTGAGGCCTGAGAAGGTGGACCGTGGTGACCCAGGCAGACGCAGGCAGAGGCTGGCCTTCCTCCTGTCCCACGAGCCTCAGCCGTGGGCGAGCAGAACCTCATTGAGGAGCAGAGCCGTGGCTGCCAGCCCTGGTCCTGCCCCATTCAGTCCCTTCTGCAGGGCTTGACTTTCCAGACATGAGTCCTGCACGCTGCTGTCCCAGGCTCTGTCCCCTCCGTCCCTCCAGCCCTACCCCTGTGCCTTTGCAATGCTGGCTCCCTTACCCCAGCCTGGGTCCATGTTAACATATGTGGGGACTGTGGGTCAGTGGTACAAGCCCATGACCCTAGCTCCTCGTCCCTGCTTCCGGGCATGTGCCCTTGGACTTTACAACCTGGCTTCCTCATCTGTAAAGTGTTTTCCACCACACTCCTGGGACAGGGGACCAAAAGGTTAACTGAGAAGCTAAAGAAGCGAGTCCAAACCTAAGTGTCGGACTCTACCACCCACTTCCTCCGAAGCCTTGTGAAAACACAGCGGGCCTAGAACTTTCTCTCCTTTACTCCTTTTGGCATTCCTAACCTGTACCCTACAGTTTGGTTCTCATTTAGAAAGCGGCTCCTCTTACGGCTTACTTCACATCTGTATGTGGGCTATGACTGGGTGGGGGCGGGGCTTAGGCTTCTGAGCGTCAGTCCACTGGCATGTATTTCTTCCACTTCCTTAGGGTTTGGTTTTTTTGTGCTGCCCTCAGCTGTGACCATCAGGGTAGACAGTGGCTTGCAGTGGTCAGCGGTCATTAAGGGCTGCCCTGAAAGGTCCCTTGGCTCCTGACAAGCGTCTCAGCAGAGCCAAAGGACAGTTGGCCACTCTGGCCTGGCTCTGGCTCCTCCTGGCTAGAAAGCATCTCTATACCGAGAGAACTAGCCTGACCAGCTCGTTCTACCCTTCTTCCTCAGCCCACACGGTTGGTCTGGGGTTGGTCTGGGCAGCGAGGGCTCCGTTCTGGCGTCAGCACTGGCTCTCTCCCTGATGGGCTCCGCCCTAATGAGCACAGTAGCCCACTGGCACACGGCCTCCAGACCCCTCCTCTGCGGTGAGCCATGGATGCTTTTTAAAGCGCTGACTGAAGCGTGGGATTAGGCGGGACAGGTTCGTGGCCTCCGTTGCCCTTTCCCGCAGGATGAGGAACAGGGCTGGCTGAGCTGGAGTGCATGTGTCCTGCCCAGTGGGTCGGCACCGGCTCCGCAGCTCCCCAGAGGAGGTTGCGATGTCTGGCCCCAGTTAGCCGAGGCTGCTCCTTTCCCAGCGGAGCCCCCCCCCCCCCCCCCCCCCCCCCCCCCCCGGGGGGGGGGGGGGCCGCCGGCCCCCGGGGGGGGGGGGCGCCCCCTCCCCCGGCGGCCCCCCCCCCCCCCCCGTCCTTCCCTCTGAGGGAGGAACTGGTAGCCGTTGGACTTGGGATGGCAGGGCCTGTGCCTTTTCTCTACTCGTGGGGTGGAACACCCAGGGCTCGGCCGCATGCTCCATCCCTGCTGGACCTGGCGGCCCTGGCTCCCTGATTGGCTGCTCCACGCAGCAACTCCAGGTCCAAGTGTATCCCCAAGGGCCCTTTCTTTCCTTTATTTTTAGCTGTAATATCAAGGAGGACTCACACCAGAAGACCCAGGGCGACACGGAAAGTGAAATGAGGCACAGAGTTCTGGGATCTCCTGTTTTCACTTGGTGTGCCACCAAGCTCAGATCTCCCAAAGAAGCCTCCCCCCTTAACATACTTACATATATACACACCATCAACTCGAACACAGATACATGCCCTGCAGCAAACACACACACACACACACACACACACACACACACACACACACACACA
>NW_026591598.1:13705981-13708580 GCF_907164565.1 Psammomys obesus | reverse complement strand
ACACACACACACACACACACACACACACACACACACACACACACACAATAGATACACACATCATACACACATACCCCCACATTGTCATATAGACACACACCCCACAGTCACAAAAATACTACCTCCACTACACAATAGACACACACACACCATGAACACACACACATCACGGACTTACATGTAACCTATGCATAGACCAGCCCACATCATCAACATACACGAGCCCACGTACCATAGACGCAACGCACATACACCGCAGACGTGTGCTCTATGTGTACTCCATATATACCCCCCCACGGGTCATTCACTTTGGAAAGCTGCGGTCCCTCAGACCCTCGTCCCTGCACGTGACTCACAGAAACAGCAGCGTCCACTCGGGTGTCCCCCCCGGACAGTAGGAAGGCCCCTGCTCTCTCCTGCCCTCGGCTCAGTGAGGACGGGTGAAGACTGCGATCCTGGAGCCTTGCAACTGTCTTAAATATAGCAGCGCTGAGACAGTGTGGTGACAATGGACGAGAGTTACGGTGGGGGGTGAGGGCGGCCGAGGGGAGGGCTGGCTCTTCCTGCCAGCGCTGCCGGGCTGCAGCGACAGGTGGGGGGCCCCCACCCCCTCACGCTGCTCCTCCCCCACCTCTCTCCTCTCCACCCACCCCGTCCCTGCCCGGAGGGAAGAGCAACGCCCAGGGCTCCAGCCTGGCTTGGGGAAAGCCGACCCACGTCTATAGCTCCCGGCTATAGACATTTGATCTATAGACGTGGACTCTCCTTCCAGTCGCAGGGTACCCTGGGGAAGAAGGTTTTCAGCTGCTCTCATCTGGATTCCTTCCTCAGAAACACAGCCAGCGCGCCAGGTTGCCCGGCTTCAAGCAGGTAGGTGCAGGGAGTGTGACGTAAGTGTGAAAACTCGCTAAGGTGGAGGTGTGTGGCTTCTTCCTGCCCGGCACACCAGCACTCGCTGGCGCTGCTCCCGGTCTGCCCATGGTTGTGTGTGGTGAGGCAGGGCCAAGGAGTAGAGTTGGGGAGCCGTGAGGAAGGGATGTGCCTTCCCCCTTCCCCCCAGCAGGTCTGGGAAGGCGGTACCAGCTCCAGGTGGGAGAACATGGCTTCTCTACAGGCCTCTCCCTGGGACCACAGGCCCTGAGCCAGCTGCCTTTTTTTTTTTTTTTCTTTTACAGTTTTGGAGGCTACTCCCTGGGGAGAGGTTGTGAGCTTTTCAGTCCTAATCTTAATCTCCTGTATACTTGAAAAGCCCTTTCTAAGCTTCCCTGATTCCTCTCTTCCCCAGGCCAGTGTCAGAGCAGCTCCGGGAGGAAGATGCTGCACCCTGCTTAACCTTTCTCTCCATTATTATTTTTTCTCTTTAGAAAAACTTACACGTATGAGTGTTTTACTTGCATGTGTGTCTGCTAACCACAGGGGCCAGATAAAGGGCATCAGATTCCCTGCAGCTGGAGATACAAATGGTTGTGGGCTGCCTTGAGGGTGCTAGGAATTGATCCTGGGTCCTCTGAAAGAACAGCCAGTGCTCTAACCACTGAGCAACCTCTCCAGCCCCTCAATCATCTTTTTGTTTTCTTGGGGGGGTTGTTATTACTTTGAGACAAGGTTTTGATATGTAGCCCGGGCTAGCTTGCAACTGACAATCTCTCTGCCTCAGTCTCCCGAGTGCCACGATTTCAAGAATGTACCACCCTGTCCTCCCTGTCTCCTGTTACCCCATCTAGAAAGAGCTTCTCTGGACTCTCACGGTTGCTGTGCCCGCTAAGGGTGAGGCACTTCCGTTCGGCAGAGCCCAGCCCCTTAAATGGGCTCTGTGGGCCCTGCCCTCTGGCGCAGCCCGAGGGGACTGAGGCAGGGGCACCTCAGAGTCTGACCATTCAGGATCCCGGTCAGTCTCCCTGGCTTCATAGCTTAAGCAAGTCACCTTGTTTAGGTTTATCTACGTTCCGGGCACCGTATGACTGCCTCACAGTCTGCTGGCCAGGGCGTGGGGTGCAGACTGTAATCCCAGCATCCAGGAGGCTGAGGCAGGTGGAGCCAGGCATCCAGACCCAGCCTGGGCTACACAGTGAGAGCTTTTTCTCCAACTGGACCCTCTGAAAGGGTCCACAGCCTCCCAGGAGTAGTGTAGACAGTTGGTAGACGAGGGCTCCACTCGTCATCCCTCAACTCTGGGGACACTGAAGGCCTCGTCTCACCCATCCATCTAGGCATGAGGTCCGTTGCCCTGTTTCTGTCAGCTGATCATGCATGGTGATGTAGCCCCATACCACTGGGTCCTTTGTAAGTATAGCCAAACCTCAGCCAGGCACCTCCATTCACAAATAGAGGCCTTGGCCTCTGAAGGGCCTTGACCTCCTTTTGTTCTTTTTATTTTATTTTTTAAGAATTGGACACAAGTCTCACTATATAGGCTGGCTTCAAATCCATGATTCTCCTGCCTCAGTACTTGGGTGCTGGGATTACAAGTGTGTGCCATCATGCTCGGCCTTCAGCCTTTTCCTATAGTCTCAGTTTCTTTTTCTTTTTTAACCTGTCTGTCTATCTGTCTATATCTATCTATCTATCTATCTATCTATCTATCTATCTATCTATCTAT
>NW_026591598.1:13693531-13705971 GCF_907164565.1 Psammomys obesus | reverse complement strand
TATCTATCTATCTATCTATCTATCTATCTATCTATCTATCTATCTATCTATCTATATGCATGAGTGCTCTGTCTGCATGTGCACCTGCACGCCAGAAGAGGGCACCAGATCACATTACAGATGGCGGTGAGCCACCATGTGGTTGCTGGGACTTGCGCTCAGAACCTCTGGAAGAGCAGCCAGTGCTCTTAAGCACTGAGCCCTCTCTCCAGCCCTAGTCTCTTTTCTGTAACTGTAGGCTGGAGAAGGTTTTAGATAGCAGTAGTATCCACTTGTCTTGTTCTTTCTGTCCCTACCCTACCCCCACCACCCCCAATGAAATAATAGCTCCTGGAATACAGCCTTATCCTCAACTTGACTTTAAGAGTGAATGGAAAGCCAGGCTTGGTAGTGCATGCCAATAATCCTACCACTTGGGAGGTCAAGGCAGGAGGACCAGGACTTCAAGGCTACCCTCAACTACATAGCAAGTTTGAGGTCAACCTGGGTTACATAAGACCTTGTCTCAAAACCAAGCTAATTAATTAATTAAAACGAGTGGGTAAGTACTGTCTCAACCTATATGGCTTGGTATATACTAGGTAGTTTATAAAGGAGAGAAATTTATTTCTCATCATTCTGGAGGCACGGAAGTCCACTCACTTTCCATATATCTTAGTTAGCTTTGCTCTAATGAAACATCGTGACCAAAGCCAGCTGGAGAGGAAAGGGTTTGTTTAGCTCACACTTCCACATCACTGTCTATCACTGAAGGATGTCAGGACAGGAGCTCAGGCAAGGCAGGACCGTGGAGGCAGGAGCTCATGCAGAGGCCCCTGGAGAGTGCCCCTGCTTAATCTTGCTTGCCATGGCTTGCTCAGCCTGCTCTCCTATAGAACCCAGGTCGGCCAGCCCAGGATGGTCCCACCCACAGTGAGCTGGGTCCTCCCCTGTCAATAAGAAAATGCTCTACAGACTTGCCCACAGCCTGATCGAATGGAACCTTTTCTCAATTGTGGTCCCCTTCTCTCAGATGACCTTAGTTTGTGTCAAGTTGACATAGAACTAACAGCATTCCATAGCGCAGACCGTCCTCCTTGTGTCTTCACGTGACAGAAGAGCTGACGGGCTTAGGACATGCCCACCAACCCCTCATCATGACCTAATCGGGTAAAGACCCCAGCTCTTGACCCAGTGGCACTAGCGCTTAGGTTTCAGCGTCTGAGGGCTCTGGAGATGGGGAGTGTGTGACGAGCAAGTGTGAGGCCCCGAGCCGGGCACCTGCCTGTAATTTCCGCATTGTGAAGCACATACAGGAGGATTCTGGCAACTTGATGGTCAGCCGGGTTAGCCAACCAGTGGGCTCCAGGTTCAACAAGAGATGCTCAGAAAATAAGATAGGGTGATTGAAGAAGACACCTGACATTGACGCCTGGCTTTCTCCCAGTTGCATGTGCCCACACACACGTACACACACACACACACACACACACACACACACACACACACACACATGTTTTGAGGGACACCAACATTCAAACCACAGCCACCTGTCTTGCTGAATGGTTGCGAGACTAAATTGTGATCAAAATGCAAAAAAATGTTTGCCTCAGTATCTTGCTTCTATTTCCATCTTTCTCCTCTTTCCTTCTCCATTTTATTTGTTCTTTATTTTCCTGGACTTATAACCAAACCAAGGGCTAATGAAGCTCTGTCACTTTTATCAACAACTCAGACTACAACTAGTTTTTTTTTTTTTTTTTTTTTCCAGAGAGCAACCCAGCTGTCCGTGGCTGATGGTACCGACTTCCGGCTGCAGGGGAGACTTGCCTGTCTAGACGCCTCTTCCCTGCTGGTCTGTGGAGACTGAGTGTACTTGAATCTCTTCCTGTGCTCCGTGGCTCCACCCTGGCTAATTCTGCTTCTGTCCTCCTTCAGTCACATCATCGGTGAATGCTTCCTGTGCTCATTCCTTTCTCCTTACATCAAAGAAAACTGGGCTGAAGCAGTGGGGGCTGAGCATTTGGGACGGGGCCTCAGAGCTCCAACTCTCAGCACAGGCGGGATCTGAAGGAAACAGGACTCTCTCCTGGTCATGCCTGTCTCAGTTTAAAGGTTGGGAGGCAGGGGAGGAAGTGTTGACATGAGGTCACAGCCTCTTTGCTCAGGCTGACCCCGACTCAGCAGGGACACAGAAGGACCTGGCCTTTTCGAAAGCTGCAGAAGTTTTTAGCCTTATTTTAGGGCAGACTCTCAGGCAAGTCTGTTCCAGAGGACCCGGGTTCAGTTCCCAGCACCCACCTGGCAGCTCAAAGCTGTCTGTAACTCCAGGGGATCTGACATCTTCACACAGACTCGGGCGCAGGAAAAGCACCAATGCACTGATGCACATGAAATAAAAATAAATAAATAAGTTTTTAAAAGAGAAGAAAAAAACCCCATGATGTTTTAAGTAAGTTTACCATTTGAGTTGGCTGCATTCGCAGCTCTCCTCGGCTGCATGCAGCTCGTGGGTTCCGGCTAGGCAGGGGTCTGGGGTCCTGAAACGTTCCCCAGAGGACAAGGTCTGGGGAATGCCATGGTCACTATCTACTCCTGGCTCTGCGTTTCCTTGTTAAGCCTTTCTCTGGGTGGACGGGAAGCAGTGGACGCGGCTGGAGACTGTCCAGGCTACCGGGTCAGAGCGGTTCTCAGGAAAGCCAAGCTCACCGTGTAGCCCTGGAGGGACTTTGACAGCCGCTTTCCAGCAGGACCAGCCCAGCTATAGGCCTGGAATGTATGTGGTGATCTCGGGGTGGGGTGGGGGTCGGGGGTGGGGAGAGTGGAGGGCAGAAGGGTGGGGATGGGGGAGCGAGCTTCTCCTAGACACTCTAGCTTTTCCCTCATTTTTGTTATGGTTGCCACACACGCACAGCCCTGGAAACTGGCAGCCGGTTTATGGCCTTCCATAAAAGCGCTCTGTAGCCCAGGTTGTACTGACCGGGCCAGAACAGGCCATTCGATTGCTTTTTATTCATAAACAAGGTAAAGGCAGTTGACCTTTGGCCCGGGATACTGGGTCAGTGACCTTGGAGGGAGGTTAAATATTAATGACATACAGATAAGAGCCTCACCTGTTACCATGTGTCATTAAGGGGATCTGGCGGGGAAAAGAAGGGGAAAACACAGGTGAGTAGAGTGGAAGGACACAGTGTTCTTCTAAAGGGCCATGGTGACACAGACGGAGCTTGGTGTTGTGTCTCAGAAACTTGGGGCAACAAGGTGATGGGAGGGCACCTTCCCTCAGGAATCCTTTAGGGCCCCCCTTTCCTTGTGTTCTGCCAGACTCAGCCCCCTTTCCCCCACCCCGCACAAAAGGCCCTGTGTTTGAGTGTGGCCTCCCCAGCACGGCCTTGCATAGGCCTGGGTAAGGCCCATCTCAGGTGAGAGTGCTACAATGGGTACAGCTTCCTGACAGCAGAGAGTAAAAGTTCTTCTCCTTCCTCTGTGCAGGCACAGGGTCAGAGGTGGGGTGGTGCTTGGAGGTGGGACAGACAAAGGCCTGTGAAATGGCCTCTGTCCAGACAGCTTCCACCTACAACCTCAAAGAGAAGGCTCTGTGCCATTCCTTGCTTCCAGGCCTGTTTCTAGAAGGCCCTGTCCAGACTCCTCTTGTCTGCCCTAGATAGTCCAGTCCTTGCCTGTATGGCCTCTGCTCCATGAGGAAACATCCATGAACCTGTGTGAGCAGAAGGCCCTCCTTGTCTTTCCAGATTAAAAAAAAAAAAAAAAACAAAACCTCTCAGCAGGAGACAGTGACGGTCTATCAGACCCTGCCCTGGGTTGCAACAAAGCACTTCCCAGACATTACTGTCATGCTTGGCATTAGGATGGCATTGCCTTGTAAGGTAAGTATGATGATCCCTGTTTCATCACTGAGGTCTGAGCTAATTCACTTGCTTGCTGCCCTACAGATGGTAGGCGGAGACCGGACAGACCGAGATCCCAAAGCTTTTGGGTTCCATGGCTCCGGTGCTTTCCTCGGGACCCCTGCCTCACCTCCTGATGGGTTAACAAGTCATTCCAGGGTGAAGTCTCCCACAGTGGAGCAAAGAAGGGAGCCCTGGCAGGGGGTAAGCTCTGGCCACACTCTGCCCTGAAGTCTGGCTACTGTGCTGCCTGTAGCCTTGACAGCCTGTTATGTTTGGTCCCCTAGCTTCCTTCCGGTCCAAGCTCCTCCAGAGAAGGTGGATGAGTCACTCGTGGTTAAACTAGATTTGGGAGCTGGCCAGGAAGCAAGGGAAGAGAGGCAGCCTCCAGCCCAACGTTCTAGGAGTAGAGGGGTGGCACAGGCTCTCCAGGTTTCCCTGCATTACCCCACACTGTCTGTCTTGCCTGCTCGGCCCTGTGGCTCAGGCCATTTGTACATACCGCCTGCCTGTAACTTCTCTAGGGCAGCCCTCACCATACATTTGTATTCTTACTTGGCGCCCAAATCTTCCTTCCTCTGGCTCTCACCAGGGCACCCACCTGGGGTTGGGCCTTTAGAGCCTGCAGCTTGGTGGGTGTGGGGTTGTTAGCTGGGTGGGGCAGCAAGAAGCCTAGGCTTGCTCGTTCTGACCTCCCTTCAGGATTCCCACTGCACAGTCAGGGCCAAGCCTTTGAAAAGACAGTCCAGTTCTGTGGACTGCTGCAGCTCAGAAGCTGGGGAACTGGGGCTCACGGCCTCAGCCCCTGGACCCTCATCCCTCGGACACACAAGGGAGTCCAGCAGGCTCCAGGGACTTGGTTCCTGGTCCAGGGAGGAACATGAAAGGGAGTGGGTATTTAAAGGGAGGGAGACAGGGTGGCCTTCAATCTGGACAGAGGACAGGAGGGATAGTGGCTCCTTCAAGTACCGAGGTGTCTCTGGTTCCCCACTGTGCAGTGCATGAAGGTCAGGCCTTCTGTCCATGCAAAACCCCAGAGGTAAGGGAAGGGACTTTGGTCTCTGTGCTCCCTCCTCAGCCAAGGAGGTGACTTCCTGCAGAGAAAGGTCCCCGGAGAGACAGCTTCCGGCAAGCGTGTCTTCCTGGAGCTGACCTTTCGGCTTGAGCTGTTTGGGGTTGGAGAGGACCTCAGCGGTGCAGTCTTTGCCAGGGTCTTCCACACACACAGCATAGGAAGCAGGCCAGCTGTCCAGGATGCCCTGCGGGCTGTAGGTGAGAGGCCGGGTCTTCATCACCTGCTGTGGCGAGTAGACCAGAGTCTTGGCATCAGAGGCGACCTGAGGAGCATAGGAGGGGGGCTGGACCTCGGAGACAGCCTTCGGAGCATAGGACGGTGGGGACAGTGTCTGCTGAGGTGGCACGTTGGTGGGCAGGAGGGAGACATCTGACTGTCCAACGTAGGAGACATCAGGCAGGCTGTGCCGCTGTGCAGCTCTGGGTGGCTCCCTGGGCCCGGACACCACCACTTGGGAGTACTGGATGGGCTGAGCTAGACCGTGGGGGCCGCTGAGGTCCAAGACGGGGATCAGAACGTGTTCCTGGATGAAGCGCAGAGGCTGGAAGGTCAGGACACGCTGGACATTCTGTGGGGAGACAAGAATCCACCCTTTAGGGCGTGTCCTGCTTTTCTTCCTTCCTTCTTTCTTACTTAAGGTGATCTTGTGCGTGATGTGTGTGCTCACGGGTGCTCGGATGCGTGTGTGATAAGCACATGCATGTGCAAGCCAGACACCCAGCATCTCTGGCCATCATCCATCCATCTTACATATCAAGGCAGGGTGCTGATACGAGCCCAGAGCTCAGCAATTTTGTTGGCCTAACTAGTGATCTAGGCTTGAGAACCTCTGCCTTCAGGGCGCTGGGATTATGGGTGGATAATCTGCCACACCCTCCCAGCATTTATGTGGGTTCCGGGATCCCAACTCTGCTCCTCGTGCTTGCATGGCAAGTGCTTTATCCATTGGGTCATTTCTCCAGCCCCATGATTCTTTCTGTGATCTGGCTAGGCAAGGCCTGGCACCAGGGGTCCATTCAAGATGTATGTAACCCACCCCTGCCCATGGAGTTCCCTCCAAATGCACCAGCCTCCGAGGCAGCTCATGCTAGGGAGGCTGATGCAGGCAGATCTTGAGTCTGAGGTTAGCCTGGGCTATGTGGTGAGGCCATGTTGTGAAAAAACAAAGCAATCAAGTAAACAGACACTGCGGTGTCTGCAGTTACACTTGGCAGACTGACTTAGGACCCGCTTGCTCCAGGTGACTGACAGCCCGGGGAAGTAGATGGCCCAGATTTTGGGCTGCCTCAGGGTTGTGGCTTAACACTACTGTGAGGGACTGAGGTGAAAAGGGAGATAGGAAAGGTCGGAAGAGGATGCGAGACAGTGGGGAGGCAGGACGGTGACCCCCTGCGAAATACCCTCTGAGTCCTATAGATGGGGAGTTGGCTCCAGAGCCCCACTGCTCAGCCCTCGGTGTTCCCCAGGACCTGTATTCCCACCCAGCTGTGATGCTCTCAAGCCACAGGGCACCCCTGTTCAATCCCTCTGTCCCGATCATATGCTTTCTTCAAACAGCCTGGAACCTGCCGGACCACCTTTCTCAACCCAGTCTGCTCTGCGGCAGATCTTGGCCCTACTCAGGGGCTCCCCCACCCTCTGGGACTTGAAGGGTCTCTCTAGCCCCTCTAGCCCCAGCTGTGTGACTCACCAGAGAGTTAGGAGGGACGGGTGGCTTGGTAACGTATTTGTAGCCCAGGTAGCAGAGCAAGCCAATGAGGAAACCTGTGGAGAACAGCACTGCGCCAGAGAAGGAATAGGCCCATGTCCGATCTGCAGAAGAGGACAGGAGAAGGTGGTGTGAGCTTGGAGGCCTCTGGGCCTGTCCCCCTTGGGTCAGGGTGAATTATTTTTTTTCTTCTTCTTTACATGGTGGTCTGCCTGCATATATGCCTGCACGCCAGAAGAGGGCACCAGATCTCACTATAGGTGGCTGCGAGCCACCATGTGGTTGCTGGGAATTGAACTCAGAACCATTGGAAGAGGAGACAGTGCTCTTAACCTCGGAGCCATCTCTCCAGTCCCTGGGTGAGTTCCTTACCACCTTCAAATACAACATGCATTGCTAGGGATGAAGCTCTCTTGGTAGTGTGCTTGGCTACCAGTCACAAAGGCCTGGACTCAAGAAGGCACCGCACAAATGGGGAGCAGGCCTGCGATCTCGGCACCTGGGAGGCCGGGACAGAAGGACCAGAAGCTCAAGGCAATCCTCAGGTGTAGGCTGAGATCAAGGCTATTCTGGGCTACAGGAAACCCTGCCTTCAAACAAAAGTGAGACACATGGAAAGCCTCTTGTAGGTCTTCAGCATGGCGCCAACTCACACAGCTAGGGCCTCAGCTAGTCATGGATGACCCAGTCCACACAGCCAGCTCATTCAGACCCCGCATCTAGACACTTTCTAGTCAACCTTTGGGCCAAGAACCTGCACATTAGCCCGTCTTTGCCATCATCAGGAGTGGAGCCTGGTCATGGAACAGGCTATGTCACAGGCACGGGGACTCCGAGTCCCTGCTATTCAGAGTGTGGTCCAGAAGGATCTACTACAGTGGTTCTCAATGTGTGGGTCATGAACCCTTTAGAGGTCCAACGACCCTTTCACAGGGGTCATCTGAGATCACCGGAAAACACAGATATTTGCATCACGATTCATAACAGCAGCAAAATCACAGTTATGAAGTAGCAACGAAATAATTTTATGGTTGGGGGGTCCCCACAATACGAGGAACCATATTAAAGGATTGCAGCATTAGGAGGATTGTGAACCACGGTTCTAGTGGTCCTGACAGCTCAGTCACTGTTGCTAGGGGCTTTTTCATTAGGTGTGTCAGAGAAGGAGCTTCTGGGAAGAAGGAGGGCAGTGGGCAGGCTGGTGCCCCTACGCCCCCAGCTGGGCTCTCAGGGTCATCTTGCTTCCCTGACAGGAGTCAGAGGGTAGACCCAGGAAGACCTGTGCCCTCTCTCTCAGTGTCTAGTTGAAGGAGCCCGGGGAGGGACCAGGCCTCCGAAAAGTGAGGAAGGCAGAGTACTGACATTTCTTGTCTCTGTGCCTTTTGTTGTCTTGGGACAGGCACAGAGGTTTCCTGGCACGACCTGTCCTGTCGTCAATCTGAGTGGCACTTGTGAAACGCTGGGGAGGCAGAGGCTGGAGCAGTGACCAGGTGTTTACATTATCTGTGGTTCTGTCCCCTCCCCCATGTGGAGGCAGGGTGGGAGAGTGATGATGAACCTGAAGATGAGGAACAGCGACACCAGAGCGGCGTATCCTCCCGGCCCTGCAGCCCTCCCGGATCCAGCTTCTGTAGTAACAGTTGTCCCGCACGTCCAAGCTCTCCCCGAGAATCAGCAGAACACACAAAGGGACAGGGATGTTTTCCTCATCCAAGCAACAGGGCAGATGCCCAGAGAGGTCCAGAGACTGGTCAAAGGTCACACAGCTCCTCAGAGGATGAACATGACTGCAGAACCTATCCCCCCATCACGCCTCAGTTTCCTCCCTTCTAAAAGAGACAAGGTGAGCCAACTTTGAGACCTCTTCCTCCCACCTAGGTGCTGGGGCGATATTTAGTAACTCCCAGGCATCCTGAGGAAATAAAGCAGGGGATCCTGGGATCTGGGAAGAGGTAAAGCCTAGACTAAGTTTGAGGGCAGGATGGTTTACTCTGCGATGGAAGCTCAGAGTAAGCCCGCAGCAGAAGAAGCTAGCGTATACAAGGTTGTAAGGTGATGGCTAGAGTCTGGCTTCAGGACCAGCTAACAAAGGCAGCTGGGTTCGCCGACCAGCTGTGTGGTCATGGACAAGTTACTTAACCTCTCTGAGCCAGATTTCCTCCTGTGTAAAATGAAGATGATGCTATCAACATTTTTTTTGCGGGGGGGGGGGAGTGTTGTAAAAATTAACTAATATATGCAATGATAGGAATGGACGTTTATAAAGCACCTGACAGGTTGGCCACGGAGTGGTGCTCTAGCAGAAGGCCTTCTCTAACGGACTTTGATCTTTAGGGAGAAAGAGCATCTTTAGGTCTGTTAGCAAGAAACACCCAAGAAGAGCGAGCTTAAAGTGAAAGCAGCGGCGGCCTCAGGTGAAAAGAGGTATTCACCTGTCACCTCAGTTCTCAGGAGGCTGAGGCAGGAGGATCAGGAGCTGGAAGCTGGCCTGGGCTACAGAGGGAGACCCTGTCTTAAAACATAACAAAGAACCCAAACCCCAACAAAATCTAGTGTGACAGTGCAGGCCAGCTCACTTGAGGACAAGCCTACAGGAAGGCAAATAAGGAGTGGCCTGCCTGCCTTCCAGAAGCAGTGCCTGGGGACAGGTGGCCCGTATCTAAGGAGATTGGGGTGAAGGTCAGAGAGCGCATTATACACGCCCAGCTTGGCACCCTGTGGGTCCAATTCCTAGCCTGCTGCTTGTCAGGTTCTATTCTGGTGCCCGGGTCCCTCATGAAGGAAGGCCATGCCCCATGCTATCGGCCAGGGCTGGCTGTCCTCCAGCCGTGCCTCCTGCCAGATGATGCCCTGGCATTCAGGCAGAGAAGCCAGGGTCTTGTGGGTTCTGACAGGCTGAACAGGTTTCTGGGCGGAGCTGAAGACAGGGACCATTTTCCATGCAGGGCCGAGCACTGATGTCCAGTTGTCAAACCGAGTTCCGAGGGAGACTACAGTTGGCAGAAGTCAGCTGAACACCATGGTTCGGGTGGGCCCCCGGTCCTCACAGACACCCTTGTCCAATGACGTCACTGCTTTGCTCTGCCTGGCAGTTTGAAGCATTGAAACTCTTCTATGTGCTTGGGAGCATAAGCCTAACCAAAGAACAGATGCTGTCACGGGAGCCGGGGCTGTTGTCGGCTTGTTTTCCATTGCTGGGGATGGAACCTCAGACCTTGCCTGCGCCCTGCAGCTGCTATCCTGAGTCCCGAGAATGTGCTAGAGGAATGGGGCATGTCACTATCTCCCTGACTAGATGACTCAGAACTATCTCCACAGTAATGCAGTGGTTAGAACAGAGTACCCTGGAATTGGGCCTCGTTCCCTCCTTCTCTTCCTTAACTTACCTTGGGTAAGTTACATAACCTCTGTGAACCCGAGTTTCATCTCATGTAGAATGAAGATGATTGAAGCTCCCGCCTCTCAGTGTAGCGGAAATGTGATCCATCCTTATCACCGTTATGGTTCCTCAGCTTTGAAGATACCGAGGATCACTTTACCCTCTCTCTCCGCACCCCTGCACCCGTCCTCCCCCGTACATGCGCCTTCAGTCGATAATGTATATGTTTGCTTTGCCAGAGTTTACACAAAGCTGGCCAGAGAAAAGAAATTCAGCCTTTGGCAGAGGGTGATGGTGATTAAATGTTCGCTAAGTAAACCCATTAGACAACTCAGCCGTGGACAAACAAACATCCGTCTTAATATGACACCGCAAGTCTCCAAGGGTTCTCAGAGCACCACCGAGCCTGTCCCCCTGGTTACCGGGCGGGAGGGGGGAGCGGGGTCAAGCTGTGCCCTCAGGAATCCCCCCACCCCATGGCCTCCGCTGAACTCACCAGGCAGCGTCTTCACTCGGCACACATAGGGGGCGCTCTTCTTGGACCACAGAGGAACGGAGATCATGATGGACCCAAGGAACTCTGTGTCTGGAGTCAGGCCAAGGAACTCGTATTCTCTCTGTTTGCCTTCGAGGTGCTGAAATGGACAGAGAACCCAAGATGATTGCACAGACACAGACAGACACACACGGACACACACGGACACACACGGACACACACATGCACACAGGTACCCATGCACACAGAGCCTTCTCATAGAGCCTGCTCTGTCACATTGTAGCAGCCCACAGATAGCAGCTGCTGTGGCAACGACCCGCTTGCCAGCTGCTGTGGAAACGACCCGCTTGCCGCCAGCCGCCATCACCCCCCCTCCCCTGCCTCCTCCGTCATTAACCCTGCCTCGACTCTACATTCCTTTACCCTTCCTGATCTGACCTGATCTCTCCAGCCTGGGCTCTGCAATGGCCCCTTGCTGCTCACTCATCTCTGGTTTGGTTCCTGTCCACGGGCACATTCATCTTGGTGCCACCGTCATCTTTGGAAAAGCTAGATTTACAGCGCGCCTCTCCTCCAAAGCCTCGGCTGCTTGGCCCGTACTCACAAGGCAACATCCTGGTCAAATGCCATCGGTAGCTGCCTGACTCAAGGCTCTGGGGGTGCAGGGTCCTGGGCCTCTGGTGAACCCCTGGTGACTTGAGTAAATTGGGGTTCATTGCCACCTGCTGTCCTACTCTGGTGATCACTTGTTCTCTCTCCCCAGGTTTCTCTAACTCCCCTACCTTGGATCCCCCCAACTTGCCTGCCCTGTGCCATCCTTGGTGGGGGAGGGGAGTGCTCCTGTCACCTCCTGCCAACCTCTGGCTGGTTCACCTGTTTCAGCCCCTCAGTTCCATGCAGAATGAACTCTTCACCCATCTTTCTCTCTGGTCACTTTATGATCTTGTCTGGGCCTGTGGCCTCTGTAGTCATTGATGTACGACCCTAAAGGGTTTCTGATGAGCAAAACCAGCCCCTTCTGGGCATCACCAGGCAGGTACCTCCATACCGCGTGTTCCCAAACCTAGCCCGGCACCCGCCTCCTGTTCTCAAATTCTCTTTATAGCATCCGATTTTCCTCATCTTGGCGGCCCAAGATAGCAAATTCTTCCCTTTAAGTTGCCCTGTCAGGTACGTTGGTCATGGTGATGAAAAAGCAATTATTAAAATGATCAAAATGAAAAAAAAAAAAAAAGGAAGATGACTAAAAATTCTTGAGAGTATATAATAGAGGGAGTGTTGGGAGATGAGGGAGGGATAACAGCTATGGAAGCTTTTAAATATCTTTTATCCTGAGGGCAGATTCCAGCCTTCACTTTATGGGATGGCCGAAGCCTAGAAGCCATGACATTTTTCTGGCTGGAATAACCAGAGGACAGAGTTTGGGGTGACCATGGAAGCTGCAAAATGAGGGGCAAGCCACAGACAGGAGCACCGTGTGGAGGAAGCCCAGGCTCTCTGTGTGGACTCAGCCTTAAAACACGAATCACACGCACGAGGCAGCCTCTAAGCCTAAATAAAAAGACCGAATGGGGATGTCAGAGGGTGACGTCCAGCCCAGTTAATGGCCTGCTAACACAGCACAGAAAGTTGGGCATGGTGGTGGAGACAGGAGAATTGCTGCCTGTCTGAGGCCAACCTTAGCTACATAATGAGTTCCAGGCTAGCCTGGGCTACCATGGGAGACTTTGTTACAAACAAATAAACAACAAAACCCAACCCCCAAAGAACAAAAGACGAATCCACACCCTTTGGAGGTTATAACACAACCCAGAGTCACTTCAACGCGGCTCTCATAACATCCAAGGTACATTACAAAACGTACAAGGAAAAGCAAAAAGTCGTGACCCCCCCCC
>NW_026591598.1:13674824-13693521 GCF_907164565.1 Psammomys obesus | reverse complement strand
GTGAAGGTCAGAGGAAGATGTTGGGTTTATTCTATGTGTATGGATGTTGTGCCTCCATGTCTATCTGTGCACTACATGTATGCCTGGTTGGCTAAGGAGGTCAAAGAGAGCTTCCCCGGATTGAGTTAAGATGGTTGTGAGCTGCCCTGTGGGTGCTTGGATAAGAGCCTGAGTTCTCTGCAAGAGCAAGTGCTCTTGGCTGCTGAGCTAGCCCACAGTCAGGGTGTTGGAATGTCTCCTCTCCCTGGACTGGAAGCTCACTGTGTCAGCGAGGCTGGCTTGGCCACTGAGCTCTTAGGCTCTCCCTGTCTCTGCACTGCAGGGATGGGGATACAGACAAGTCTAAGCATGCCTGACGATTTTTATTTTTGCTTTTTTTTTTCCCCCATGGGTGCTGGGGATTCAAACTCCTCAGAATTATACAGCAAGAGCTGACTGAGCCAGGCCCCCAGTCCCTGCATACCTTTTTGACGTTATGATGGTTGCTGAGGCTCTTTTCTCCATGACAATGTAAGCATACAAAAATCTTGCTTCCAATTTCAGGAATTTGTGCACTCTACTTGGCCCAAATCTAATTTGTACAAGTCTGACAATGATTTGTTGCCCTCTAAGATTTAGAACATCCTAGCCAGGGAATGTTTACTCCAATAAACATGAAAAGTGGAGCTAGGGCTGGCGAGATGGCTCAGTGAATAAGGGTGCTTGCCATGAGCCTAATAACTTGAGTTTAACCCATGGAACCCACACGACAGAAAGAAAGAACTAACTCCAGAAAGTTGTCTTCTGATCTAAACACACAAAGACATATTCACACACAGACACTCACACACACACACACACACACACACACACACACACGTATAAATAAATAATAAATGTAAAAAAGAAATCTTAAAGAAAGAAGGAAAATGGAGATAAATGTCCTCAAAAAGGAGAGGGAATTAGGACTCCACCATAGAATGAGTTGTTTCATAGCAATGGAAGATCAGGCTGCAGAAAATGCTTCATAGCATGGCAAAGTTCCCGGCACTACTATATGAACAAAGAAATTCTAAAACAAGAATTTGGCACCAGGTCAGGAGGCTGAGGCAGAACTGGTCATCAGATTGGCCCGTGTGCACGTCTGTGGGGCGTTTTCTTGGTGGCCAAGTGACGGAGGAGGGTCAGCCCGCTGTGGGTAGTCTCATTCCTAGGCAGGCCTGGGCTGCAAGGGAGCCTGTGGACAAGTCAGAAGGCAGCTTCCCTCCATGGCTTCTGCCCTGTGTCCCACAATGATAAACTGTGATGGGAATGAGTAAGCCCTAGACAAGCCCTTCCCTGCCTTTTGGTCAGTGTTTATCACAGCAACAGAAAACAAACTAGGACATTACTATTTTGAGATTAGCCTGGGCTACAAAGTGACATCCAGGTCAGGTAAGGCTACAGACAAGAGCCTGTCTCAAAACACAGGGAATTATGACTTCATAAGTCAGTCAACACCAACACATGCTTAGCTTGTATAGAGTCTGGCCTCTGCTATTCATTCATTCATTCATTCATTCATTCATTCATTCAGCAGTCATGTATGGAGCCTCTTCTGTGTTCCAAGCATTCTGCTAATGGCTGGGAACCCAGTGGGTCCCTCAGACTATCCTGGGGCTCATGTCTTTGTCAGGGAGCTTGAGAATAGACATATTAAACAAACACAGTCTTTGACAGCTGTGAGCTCAGCTGTGACAACATGAACAGTACACAGGGTCTGTCCCTGTCTGTGGGAATCGGTGCTGGATTGCCTCACCGACGCATAAACCCATTGTCTTAGTCCACTGCGTAGAGTGGCCCAGTACTGTGCTCAACCTAAGCACGCCCGCTGTACACAGTTCTCAGAGAATGCCTAACACTGTGTAAGTGCTGGGTAAGTAGTTGTGCTTTCCGTGTCACCCAGAAAGTAAGGGTAAGAAGAGTGTGGACAGACTCAGTGCAGATGCAGTATTTCTCCCCAGATAGTTTTCATTCGTTTTTTGTTGAATGAGAGGGCCACTGGGAATAGAGAATACATAAGGATAGAGAATAAACAACAGTCTCAGCTGGCTTTGACTGGCTGAGATCAGGTGGTCAAGGCTGGACTCAGGGACTCTCTTTGGAATCTGTGTTGCACTAAGCCCCCAGACCTGGGGAGCAGTGCAGGCCCTGAGGCTGGGGCAGGCAGAGAATGAGACCCGCTGAATACAGAGTGTTTCTCATGAGGACTAGGCCAGGCAGGGCCGGCAGGGCTACAGGGAGGAACTGGATCTTCTCTAAGATTCGCCAGCAAGGGAAGAGGTGGCGGGCTTTACATCCTAAGAGGATGGGTGGGATACCAGACAGTGAAGACATGGAGGAGGCATCCTGGCAAGGGTGGGGGGCGGGGCCACCCTCTGCCCTAGGAACTTCCATGTAGACTTAGAGAAAAAGAAACGACCCCTGGCCTGGGGACACCTTCTTTTGAAAGCCACATCCCCAACTTGCCCAGATGCAGAGAGCTGCTGAGTCCCCTCCACTCCAGAAGGCCTGAGGGCTCACCCCCACCCCACCCCGGAGGGGCGTGCCAGCCTCTGCCCTCCCCCTGGATGTGCAGGCCCCCTGCTTACTGTGCTGCCACGAGCTGAAGCGATCAGTCATCTTGGTGACTGGCGGGCCCCCCGGGCTGAAAGCCGTGACCTTGGCATAATAGAACTCGGTGTGGTTGCGGGTCTCCATGGTCAGGTTGCAGGACTTCTGGGTGATCCGCTGGCAGCCCGCCTTAGCCAGCCACGCTTTCTCCCCGTACCTACAGGTGAGGGCAGGCACGGTGCGCAGTGAGCGCACGGCTCCGCTAGGCCTGTGGTTTACTAACGAGTGTTGAAGCCGTCTGTCTGTGTGAACACTGAGGTCGGATCTCACAATGGTCCTTCTAGGTGCGTGCGTGCGTGTGTGTGTGTGTGTGTGTGTGTGTGTGTGTGTGTGCGCGAGTTGTGCTCAAGGGAGGCAGCTTTGCTCAGAGGAGGAAACTGTGCCCAGTGGTTTGAAGCGAGCACAAACCCTGTGAGCTGAAGCCCGTTTTCTGTGCTCCTTGCCACCTCCCTGCCCTTTCACAAACCCCGTGAGCCCTTCTTTACAGGTGAGGAGACCGAGGCTCAGAGCTGGGGAGTGGCTTGCCGAGTTTGCTAGTGGCAGGACGGAGAAGGGTCCAGTGGGAGCTGGACGCAGGCAGGAGGCATAGGGGCAGTGTCTGTGGACCCAACTCACCCTCAACAGTCAGTTATCACTACTTTATCGCACAGAGGGTGCGCATGCTAGTGACGTCATCGGACTCCGTTTGAGAGCCTGTGACAGGCATAGTGTCATTATGCGCACTCGACAAACTGTGAAACTGAGGTCAGGCTTCCCTGACCGCCCACGGCTATATGGTTGGATCAGGCTCTCACGCTCGGAGGCTATTTAACTGTATTGTTAACTTGAATTGTATCTTCCCTCCGTGAGGGCGATGTCGAAGGTCAGCGCTCTCTCTGTGTGGGGACTTTCAGAGGTGCTGGCTGCAGAGCTGGGTCAGGAGGGGGTCGGGCTGGGTGAGATACCTGCCTCTTATACTCCACGCTGTAGACCGTGCCAGGGGTACCAGCTGGCTCACCATCCCACGTCAAGATGTTTTCAAAGTTGCTGGACTGGAATTTCACGTGTTGAAGGAGCCCAGAAGTGTCCTCAGCAGTGCGAGCTGCAGGAGGCGGGAGCAGAGTGAGCAGGTGGGTTTGCAGACTGCGGGCCCCCCACCTTCAAGGAGAGGGGCACCTCATTCTCCAGCGCCCCTCGCTGCTCCCACCCACATCTCCCTTCCCGCCCAGCGAGCGTGGTTTGCGCTCCATGACATCCACCATTTAAGTGTTCTGGTCAATGTCTTCTGAGACCCTTCCCACCCCTGTGCAGCTGTCAGTACCACCCAATTCTAGAACATTTTCGGTATCCACAAAAGAAATTGTACATTGGTGGTCACAGCCCATTCCTCTTCTGCCAACCCCCAGTTCCTGGCTAGCACAAATCTGTTTTGTTTTTGTTAGAATACCCCAATTCTGGAAGCTTTCGTTTATTTAACATCGTGGGCTCCCCCCCCCCCCGCCCCATGTCTGGCTTCTTTCATTCAGCAGGTTTCCTAGTTTCATCCACAGCACGCATTAGTATTTGTTTATTTTTTTTTAAGACTGGATAATATTTCACAGTATGATATACCACATTTTGCTTGTCTATCATCAGTTGATGGACATTTGGATTTCAGCTTTTTTCCCCCACTATTTTGAATAATGCTGATGTGATCATTTGTGCCAAAATAATAATAATAATAAGTGAACATATAGTTCCAGTTCTCTTGGGTATGCATCCAGAGTGGACACAATTGTGTATATAGTTCTCTTGGGTTCACATCTTGGTAGGTCAACCTTTAACTTTCTCCCTTCCCTCTCTGTCTCCCTCCCTCTCTTCCTCCCTCCCTCCTTCATTTCTTCCTCCCTTCCTTCCTTTCTCTAGCTCCAGTCTGCAGTGCTGAGGATGGAACCCAGGGCATTGTTCTGTGAGTTCTCTGCGGCCGAGCTCCAGCCTCCCTTTATTCTTAACTTTCCAGGCAATCACCAAGACATTTCCTAAACTGGCTACAGTGTATAAAATCTGGCCCCGCCCCCTCCCAGCAGTGACTGAGCTGTCAGATGTCTTTACATCCTCGTGAAACTTAACTGCCTCCCACTCACGTTTTATTTTATTTAAAAAAAATAATTTATTTACTTTTATTCTCTGTGCATTGGTATGAAAGTGTCAGAATCCCTTGAACTGGAGGCACAGACAGTTGTGAGCTGCCATGTGGGTGCTGGGAATTGAACCCGGGTCCTGGGAATTGAACCTGGGTCCTTTGGAAGAGCAGACACTGCTCTTAACCACTGAGCCATCTCCCCAGCCCCTCCCACTCACTCTTTTAAAATATATAATTTGAAGAGAAAACACAATATAAATATATAATTTGGGCTGGAGAGATGGCTCAGCCGTTAAAGGCTGGGCTCACAACCAAAAATGTAAACCTATATAATTTATTTTTACTTTACGTTCATTGGTGTTTTGCCTTCATGTATGTCGATGTGACAGTGTTACATTACTGGGGTCACAGACAGTTGTGAGCCTGACATGTGGATGCTGGGATTTGAACCTGGGTCCTCTGCAAGAGAAGCCAGGGCTCTTAACTGCTGAGCCACCTCTCGAAGCTTCTCACATTCACCTTTTTGACACTGAGGTTGGCACTCTTAATCTTATTTCAGAGTTCTCCAGGAAAAAGCCCCAAGACGGCACACGTCTGGAGTCAATCGCTTCACACAGTGATGCGGAAGGTCTGGTGGACTCTGGTGAATTCTTTCCACACCAGTCCCTGCCTCCCAGCCATATTGCCTCCTTAGATGGCAAAGATGCCCTCTACACTCAGACCTTGCAGGGGCAGATGCTGACGTATGGCCAGGGTCAGTCACCACGGGGGAAATCCTTAGAGCAATTTGATCTCGTTTCCTCAAGTCTACAACTCGGACAACTTGACTTACTTAGCAACGGACAAAGCCGGCAACAGCAGCAGCTGACGGGCAGGAAGGGCGTGCCGGCTGCCAGCCACCGGCTCATCCCTCTCCACTGAACATGCACCCTGTCTAGACGGTGACAGCTGCTGTCCCCATTTCGTGAATGAGAGAACCGAGGCTCGCCTGGGGCTGTTGACCAGGGCAAAAGGTAGCATTTGACAGGGTCCAGGGCCACACGGGCTGCATGCCTGAGCAGTGTGACAAGGCCTGTGAAGGTGACCAGCACTTTACAGGCCCCCTGTCTGTCCCGAGTGTAAGGGAGGGGCTGGAAAGGCAGGAGAGTGTGTGCGGAGGAGCGCCCTCCTCCTCCTCGAAGGGGAGGTGTCAGTGGTCTGAGCCCTGGCAGGGGACCAGTTCAAGGAAGATGGGAGGAGAGAGGAGGACAGAAGACAGTCTTTAAGGAATTTACAACAAGGACTGGGCATAGCTCAGAGATAAGAGTGTGGCTTAATACGCAAGAGGCCCTGGCTTCAACTCCCAGCGCCCAAAACCCCAAGCCCAAAGCAAAACAGAACCTGTCTGCCAGCCGTTGCTTCTAGCCCAGGCTTTCGCTCAGCTTTAGACGAGGAGAGGGTTGGACAGGCCTGTCCCCAGGCTGACCAGGGAGGGGCTTGCTGCCTCCGAAGCAAAGCCCCTGTCAGTAAAGAGCCCAGGGCTCGAAGAACCCTTCCCTCAGTCCAGACCTGGCCTGTGGTGAGGAGGAAGGGGCAGATGACGGCAGCAAAGCCGCCCCTGCCTCTGAACATGCTCAGGACAGCCTGGTTGGTGAGGGTGGGAAAGAGACAGGTGCAGAGCTTTGAGGGAAGGCCTTGAGCTAGAACACATGTCTTTGATCTGTTTCCGCCTTCCTCCTCCACGCTTGACCACAGCCCCCAGCAGACGAGGGTCTGGGGGGAGGATAGCCATTCCTGCCGTCCAAATCTACCGGGATCTGGGGGCTGCGGGGGCGAGGGTGGGCAGAAGAGGAGAAGAGCCCACCCCTGCTGCCGCAGGTCTCCGGGCTACACCTCCCTGAATATGGGTCAGTCTGGGGCAGCAGCTGTGGCGATCTTCCTTAGAGCCCACGCCGTGAGGCCTTGGGGGCGGCGTTCGAGTGTCCCACTGTCTTTACCTAATGTGGTGGCTGAGACGCTGAGCCCCAAGATGTGAATACCATTCTGCTTGTTGGATCCCCGGGCAGATCCGAGGCCGTCTCTAAAGATCTCTGCTGGGCCTGGGTCTCAAGCTGGGGAAGAGAGACCAGCAGAAGGAACACAGACTTGAGCAGTGGCTTCTAGGTGGACATGGGGGTGAGCCCCGGGGCAGGAGAGAGCAGATTTGGTTGGGGTCTGTCTGGGTGAGCTTAACCTCTACTCCTGTGGGTTAGACTCTGCTGCAGAGCAGTCCCAGGTAGGACGTCTGGGCTAGGAGGGGCTGGGGTTGAGGCTTGCGCACCCCAATAAAAGAATCGAAGGGAGGCAGGGTGGGAGGCATTTTAGCGGGCTAGGCAAACCTGGCGGAGCCCCTCCTAACTTAGGGGGCTAACGAGGCTTCTCTCTCTTCTTCTCTCCCTCCTAAAATCCATCTGCTTTTCCCGCCTGTGTCATTCCTGCACTTCCTGGTTGAAAGTCTACATTGTGAAACCCGGGAAAGGAAGGAGCTGTGTGGCGGAGAGTCTGGTTGTCCGGCCACTTTATAAAAGACAGGTTTCACATCTGGCTGGAAAAACAATGTATCAGCGGCTGTGGGAGCTGGGAAAAACGGACAACCAACGTCCACGTCCACCGGGACCTGGGGCCAGCCTGAGGGCTGGGCTGGGAGCCTGAGTCTTCGGCTGATGCTGGGACCAGCCTCCTCAGGGCTCCTATCTGGGCCCCCCATCCAAATGGGTCAGGCCACCCATGGCTCCACACCACAACCTTTGGGACCTAAAAGAACATGCTTTGGAGAATTTGGGAGCTGCAGCTGTTAATCTCCACAGCCTGTCACAAGCTGGATTGCGAAGGAAGCGCTGGTACTAAGGGCTGGAGCCGGAGCAGCTCTCTCTCTCTCTCTCTCTCTCTCTCAAGACAGGATTTCTCTGTGTAGCCTCAGCTGTCTTAGAACTAGCTCTGTAGACCAAGCTGGCCTCAGACTCACAGAATCCACCTGCCTCTGCCTCCCGAGTGCTGGGATTCAAGGCATTCGCAGTTGCCACCACCACCAGGCTGCTGGTCTGTCTCTTTAGGGACCCTATTCTGCACTAAGCAAGACAGTCATCCATAGACATAGACGGTCGGACCGCTTCCTTCCCTCACGCCTGAGCTCTGCTTCTGAGGAAGAATCCCTGGAATCCATTCCAGGAGAACAGATCAAGCCTGCATCTCATGCGAAGGTCTCACAGGTAGGAACCCCAAAGTTCACCCGATTGCACCTCACGGCAACAGTCCTTAGTCTCATTTGCATGGGCACTTGGCACATTAGTACAGCCCACCTTGTAGGAGGAAAGTTCTTTTACTGATCCAAACAGAGGGGTCTGTGGAGACATGGGTGAAGACAGTGGTCTAACCCCAGCTTTGGCCAGCCTGTTGCCCCTCCTTCGTGAGAAGCCGAGAATGAAGTGGCACCCCTTCTCCCCAGGGGTGAGGACTCGGCACCCCCAGTTCAGACAGCTGGTCAATGTCTGCCTACTCGAAGGTCAAGTGAGTCCCTTCGGGAAGCCGGGGTCTGGGGTACTCTATCATCTTCTCCGGCTACCTGGAGCAGCTCATCCTGTCTCCAGGAAAACTCAGCGGGCACCCAGTCTAGTGCCAGCAAGGAAGAAAATGAAACCGGCTTTTATGAGGCTCATGGGGCACGAGAGGCAACTGCGCTCCCTGGCTGTTGGGGTAGGGGACAGGTAAAGAAGCACTCACCGGCCAGGGATCCCACAGCTAAGATGGTCAGTAGTGTCCTCATCGGCTCCCGCCAGGGCCCCTTTGGGTCTCAGCTCTGGACCCTGCACAGAGGCTGGGCTATGTGCGAAGACTAGCCACTTTGGCAGCTGGCTCCGCCCGGCACAGGGCGGGGAGAGGAGAAGCAGAGTAAGATCTGGGCCCGTGGGGGCAGGGGTACAAAGGTGCCTAGCTGGGTGCTGAGGAATTCCAGGGCCTGGGTGAGATCCAAGGGAGGTTCCTTTCTTGAGGCTCTGTAGCAGAAGGGCTTGTTTATCTGGTCTGGTGACTGATTCATCCCAAGGCCCCTGCTGGTGGATCAGCCTGCTGAGGAGGTGGGAAAGGCAAAGCCCAAATGCAATCTTATCAGGGAGCTATTAGCACGAACCAAAGCCAGCCCCTGCTGCGTATCTTCTGTCCTAATAATTCCATTACAAGAGGATTTATCCTGAGAAGGACAGGACATGAGAGGGGACAAGTCAGAGTATACCTTCAGCAATGACTTCTTGGCTTGATTCTGCCTGGAGGAAAGGCAGGGAGACCCGATGCCTCCTTTCCTACACCTACCCTGTCCCCCCAGGCTGCAGAGGGTGACTGGAACAGCCTCCTCCTGGCAAGGCTGCTGAGCTAGGAAGCCCAGGCAACCTTAAGCTTGAATCTTGAGTGAAGAATCTATTGAAAAGCGGGGGAAACTGGAATGGAGATGACTCAGTGTGTTCGGGCCCCCAGAACCTGAGTGATGCTGGAGAGCCGTGCGGTTCCAGCATCCGGGATCCCAGCACTCCTGTGGATGGGGTGAAGGCAGAGACAGGGGCATTCCTGTAAACGGGTAGTCCTGCCAGCCTGCGTATGAAGCACTGAGCAGCAAGCAATGTCCTCTCCAAGAAGACGGAAGCATTTTCTGATGCTGATGCTGAGATTGCCCCCTAACCTCCACGTATGTGCCTGCCCCCAGTCACGCAAACACACAGAGGCCTGCACACACTCACACAAACACACACAGGCCCGCACCCAGAGAAAGGTAGTAGAGAGGAGGCCAGAATCCAGCAGCACCACAGGACTGTAGATTGGGGCAGTGAAGATGGAAACTGCTCCCCAGCCCTCTTCACCTCTGAGGGGCTTCCTGTGATATCTGTGCTCACGGGCATGAAGACGGACTTCATGCTAACAAGGGCGTGAGTGTTTAAGACATGTCTTTCTTCTTCTTGCTGGGCCCCGGAGAGGATGGGGGAAGTCTATTTGGGCTAGGTTTAGGGCGCACATGAGAAAGGACCCCGCCCTGGAGCACATTTGTCCGGCCTCGCTGTCAAATGCAGGCCAGGCCAAGGGCTCTACCCACCTCACACGAGAACGTGGTCAGTTACATTGAGCCGGGCCCTCGAGGTAGCCGGTGTTTTAGATGGAACGGGCTCTGATACATGAGAATTTGTGCTTAATTTTTTTCTGTGTTATAACCGTTAACACCGGAACCATTGCTTAAGTTCATCTAACCTGAGAGCCAGGTTTACACTATCCATCATGCATAGAAACTGTATTTCTCAGATTTGCAAGCTGGCTTCTGGTAGGCGGAGCCCACGGAAGGCACTGAGGCATGCTAGAGAGCTGGAGAGGCCGGGTATGTCTCACCTACGGTGACCCCATTGAGAGGCACCCCAGCGGCGGCGGCTGTGTCTCCTCTGGGGCTCTTTCAACCTTGTTTTATTTCCGGCCCCATCGTACGGCCAGTCCTTGTACCATCCTGATTTGTCTTCTCTGCTGTGGTAACTACCATGGCTAAACGTTCCTTGGGAAGAAACAGATTCATTTAGCTCACAGCTTAGTTCATCACGGAGGGAAGCAAGACAGGAACTCATTCAGGGCAGGAACCTGGTGGCAGGAGCTGACACAGAAGCCGTGGAGGAGCGCCGCTTACTGATTTTCTTCACATGGCCTGCTCAGCCTGCTTTCTTAAACCACCCAGGACCACCTGCTGTCCAGGGGTGACGCTGCCTACAGTGAGCTGGGCCCTCTCATCCCAGCTATTAGTGAAGAAACTGCTCTTCAGGACAATCTGATGGAGTTATTTTCTTGCCCGAGGTTGTCTCCTCTCAAATGATCCTACTTTATGTCAGATTGATAAAAACAAACAAACAAAAACAACAAAAACCATACCCCCCCCCCAAAAAAAAAATCCTCACTACAAAAAAAGAAAAAACAACTGAACAGCTCAGGTACCATTGCACCTTCGTCTTTCCCAGCAGGTGAGAGGGCTGAAGAGCACTGTGCTGCGGGCAGGATGGCCGCCTCCCAGTTATGACTGGGCCCACAGTCTCTCACTTGGGAACCAAGTCCTTTGTAGTACCTTTGGGAATGGAGCCTGGTGGAGAAAGGGGCTTTAATGATTTTGGTGACAAGCTGGAGTGGAAAGACTATATCCAGAGGGCTGGCTACAAGGTGCCAAGAAGAGATTCATGGTGAGAGGAGACAGGTGGACCTTGGACCAAGGTGACTGGCCCAGAGGACAAGCTGCAGCCACACCAGACTTGTGGAACAGAAAGGCTTTCCTTGGGGTTTCTGGGGTGCAGGAGAGGAAGGAATCTGATGAGGTCCTCCAGCTCTGATTGTCTAGGTCTCTGCAGGAAGGAGGGGAGGAGTCCCATCCGTTGTCAGCTTGTCACAGCCTAGAATATTCCAAGGGAGTCTCAGTGGAAGGATCGCCCAGATCAGATTAGCCTGCAGCCATGCCTGTGGGAGGTGGCTTTGGTTGATGATGGCCAAGCCCCTGGTGGGCAGCGCCATCCCCGGTCAAGGTGGGGGTGGATGCTGTGGGAAAGCTAGCTGAGCGTGAGCCAGTGAGCAAGCCAATCAGAACTTCAGTGATGGACTGTGACCTGGAAGTGTCAGCTGAAATAAAGGCTTCTTTCCCCAAGTTGTTTTGGTCATGGTGTTCAGCATAGCAACAGAAGGCACAGTAGGACAGGAAGTGAGGTGTTAAATAATTGGGCTGGCAAAACGGTTCTGCATGTGAATGTGCTTGATGCCCATCCAAACAACCTGAGTTGAATCCCTGGGACTTTCATGGTGGAAGGAAAGAACTAGCTCCTACTGACCTCCACACTCAGGTGCCACAGCACACATGGCCCCCACAAACAAATAAACAATGTAATCTAAAAACAAATTAGGAACATTATTTCGTGTGTGTGTGTGTGTGTGTGTGTGTGTGTGTGTGTGTGAAAGAGATACAGATAAAGACAGAGACAGAGACACACACAGAGACAGAGGACAAACAGGCAGATACAGAGAGAGAGAGAGAGAGAGAGAGAGAGAGAGAGAGAGTGTTCCATGTCTTCCAACAGGGCTTTGGTTAAATGAATAACAGTGTTTCCATCCAAAGTAAGATCTTGTAGTTACTCTTGTCAACTTTATTGGATTTAGACTCACTGTGATGGCTGAATGAGAACGGTCCCCAGAGGCTCATATATTTGATGCTTAGTCATCAGGGAGTAGACCTTTTTGATAGGATTAGAAGGATTTGGAGGCGTGGCCTTGTAGGAGGAAGTGTGTCACTGGGGGTGGGCTTTGAGCTTCCAAAAACCCATGGTAGGCTTACACACACACACACACACACTCCCTCTCCTTTCTGTCTCTCTGTCTCTTTCTCTCTGCTTATGGATCAGGATGTAGCTCTTAGCTCCTCTTCCAGTGAGTGCCATTCTTACCTTTATGCTGTCTGCCATGATGATAGCGAACTAACCCTCTGAAACTGTAAGCAAACTCCCAATGAAATGATTGTGTTTATAACAGCTGCCTTGGCCATGGTGCCTCTTGGGGCAATGACTAATGAGCAACGAGTAAAGTAACCAACACATGAACACAGACTTTGCAATAACAGTGGTGGGAACTCTCCGCTGGTAAAGATGTGCTGAACCCTGAAATGAGAAGCAGCACAGACAGCACCAGCCTGGTAAAGCACGTCCTTCCATCAAGAAAATGAAAGTATGAAGGGCATGAAAATGTGAATGGAACCATCTCTGTGTGGTAATGGATTTAGAAGTCTTTTTTTTTTTTTTTAATGACTTGGCATATCTGCATTTTCTGAAATTTGTATAGGAGTGTATTGGCAACTTTTCTGTTACAGCAATAAAATACCATCACCAGAAGCAACTCACGGAAGAAAGAGTTTAGTTTGGTTCAAAGTTCCATGGGATAAGAGCCCATCACAGTGGGGAGGTGTGGCACAAGCAGCTGGCACCGGGGCAGGAACAGGAAGCTGAGAGATCACGTCTTGGCTGTGAACATGAAGCAGAGAGAGCAAACCGGAAGTATAATCAGGCTATGAACTCTTAAAGCCCCCTCCCCCGTGATGTATTTCCTCCAGCAAGACCACATCTCCTAAACCTCCCCACCAGCAGGAGAACAAGTGTTCAGATAGCTTGTGGGGCATTTCTTACTCAAAACACTAGGCGGAGCCCTATTAACTTCTGTGAGGGAAAGAAAAGGCTGCAAGACAAGCAAATGGGTACCCAAGAAGGACCTTTGCCAGTGAGTGCCGAGCCCATCCTGGAATGTTAGCTCCTCTCCCTTAGCCAAATTCTCACTTCTCCAAAGCCACCAGTGGTGACACACTCATTACTGAAGAAAGACACTTGGGTTGGGCTGGAGGGGGGTGACGAGAGCCATTTAGAGGCTGCTGAATGCAGGAGAACCTTTTCTGCAGAACCAGTTTCAGAGAGGAAGAGAAAGCTGGAGTGTTAAGGAGCTAGCTCTCCCCACTAACCCAGCTTAGGGTGCGCTGTCTAATGTGGTAAACAGCTCTCTCTCTGTAGGGTATAAAGCGAGGTTTGAACCCACATGGGGTCCCCGGATGTTTTCACTCCTGAATCTCCAGAAGCAGACAGATCTGTAATTCCTGGAGAGAAATTCCTGAGAACAGTAAACACCCTTTGGCAGGTGCCTAACATCAGCTAGCAGGGCCTGCCGTGTGGCGGTAGATTCTCCTTACTCCAGCTCGGGCCATCAGGAAAAGCTCTTGTGTTTCGGATGCGTCCAGCGTTCCTCCCGTTAGCTTACCTCTGAGTCTTTGCATGAGGTGTTCCCACGGTCTCGGATATCCTCTCCATCCCTTTTCCCTGCCACCCTCTTGCTCATTACTCAGATCTTCCTCCGGGAAAGCTCTGTTGTGTGAGCCAGCTGTCTACTTTTAAGTGCTGTTTCCTGGGCCTAGCGAGCACGCCTCTACATTCCATCCCCTTAGCGCCGACTTGGGTGGAGGACTGAAATGTGCTGTCCTGCACACCTTTCTGTGTGTCAGGGGCTGACACAGCCTACATACCAGTGATGTTTGTTGATGGAAAGTGCCGGGGGAGCCGGTCCAAAGCCGGTCCCCTCTGAAGCATCCCTACATGACAGACAAAGCTTGCTCTAGCTGGATGGCAGGTGCCCATCATCCCAGCGCTTGGGAGGCCGAGGCGACAAAATCTTGAGTTTGAGACCAGTGTGGATTATCTAGCAAGTTCCAGGGCAGTGGGCGCTGTGTAACAAGACCCTGTCTCGAAAACAAAACAACAAAGAGAAAATATTTTTAAAAAGTATGTCCTAAAATGACAAATACTCAAAAATCCCTCAGCTTCCAGAGACCTCAGAGCCTCCTCTTCTGAAACAAGACATCAGGAGGAGCAGGGCCTGTGTGGTAGAAGGAGGGCATTACCGAGCCTGGGGAGCAGGAGAGGAGAGACGGCGTGGCACGATGCTTTGGTGCCCTTCCTATCTTTTCCTCGGGCATCAGAGGCCATTGATTCTGACTCATGGCCACCTGGGCGGGCATGGTCTGGGCTGCATCAGGAGGTGGGCTCATGAGAGCCTCAGAGGAGAAATCCTAGCTTCGAAGCCCGGGGCTCATTCCTGTACTCTTAGTGACCATGTTCAGGCCTCCGTGTCTACAATTTGTGAGGAAGGCTTGGTCTTGAAGGCCACGGAGGGCCCTTGAACAGCGCAGTTTTAAAAGTGTTGCTTCTGGGTCAGAAACTGCCTGAAGACCCGGAATTCTCTCATTGATTGCTGTCACTAAAACACACACACACACACACACACACACACACACACACACACGAAAACACGCACACACACACGCACGCAAACACGATTTCTAAAAAGTTAAAATACAGCCATGTGTGGCCGCGGTGCATGCCTGTAATCCCAGCACTCAGGAGGCAGAGGCAGGCGGACCTCTGTAAATTTGAAGCCAGCCTGGTCTACAAAGCGAGTCCAGGTCAGCCAAGGGTACCAGAGAAAGCCTGTCTTGAAAAACTGAAAAAAAAAAAAAAAAAAAAAAAAGTTAAAATATATAAAAAACATTAGGCCACCTGTGTCTCCATGCTGCAATTGGCGGGAACAGCCCTGTGGGTGGCTCACGTGCATGCCAGTGCAGGTGCCCACGCAGCCATTCAAGTCCTGGCACTCCCTCTTCTCCCACTCAACCTTCTCATCTAGGCCCCAGTAGCTATGCTGTTGCCTTGGGGCAGTGTTTGGGGAGGTGGGCTCATGGAGGGCAATCCCCTTCTCTCGGCTAGTTTTTGGTCAACTTGACATGAGACAGAATCATCTGAAAGGAGGGAACCTCAACTGAGAAAATGCTTCCATACAGTCCAGCTGTTAAGGCATTTTCTTAATCGGTGATTGATGGAGAAGGGTGATTGATGGAGAAGGGTGAGGCCACTCCTGGCCTGAGTCCTAGGTTTTATAAGAAAGGAGGCTGAGCAAGCCACAGGGAGCAAGCCAGTAAGCAGCACCCCTCCACGGCCTCTGTATCAGCTCCTGCCTTCAGGTTCCTGTCCTGTTTGACTTCCCTCAGCGATGGGCTGTGATTTGGAAGTGTGAGCCGACCAAACCCTTTCTTCCACAAGTGCTTGGTCATGGTGTTTCTCAGAGCAATAGCCACCCTAAGGAGGACATCCTTGTCGAAAACAAAGACGAGGGGGGACTTTAGTAAAAGCCCCAGTGAGGAGCATAGTGACACACCTTCACCCAGGAGGTCAAGTTGGCAGGTTTCTGAGGTCAAGTTCCGGGCTGGGACACTCTTGCCAAGTCCTGCTGAGCAGGTTTCCAGTGGGTTCGTTGCTTAGAAAGGTGCTTCTTAAGTTTGTCCACCTTTGACCCCCTTCCTCTTGGTAAATTTTCATATGTGTGTATGTGTGTGTGTGTGTGTATGTGTGTGTGTGTGTGTGTGTGTGTGTGTGTGTGTATACACAAACTGACTGTTTACTGATAAAACAATCATTAAGACATTTTAGAAAGCAATTCTCTATATACATACTTTTCCATTCATTAGCATACAAAAGCGAATTTGCATATTAATGAGATGGGCACGCCTGCTTATTTTTATAGAAATAATTAAGTCTTGGCTGAGCGTTCACTACCGCAGGGCCCAGAGCCCCTCCAGTGTTTGTCAGAATTGACTTGCATTTCAATCTTAAAATTGTCAGTGCTGAGAACGTCACCTTTTATAAGCACACAGAACAAAATGGCAGATCTTTTTATTTATTTATTTTTTTAAGGGCCATTTCAGGAAGTCTTGGAAATTCTTTTCTAATTCCAGGACAAGATATCTTTAACATTTTTTAAATGAACATTTTAAAAATGAAGCTCAAGTCAGCAATTCAAACTTTTTTTTTTTTTTTTTTTAAGCCAAGCAGTCCGGGGCTGGAGAGGTGGCTCAGTGGTAAAGCATGCTGGCTGCTCTTGCAGAGGACCTGAGCCCAGTTCCCAGCATGCACGCTGAGCAGCTCACAGTACTCTGACTCCAGGGATCCAATGAGCGTCTCTGCTCTTGTGGGCGCCTGCACTAACGTACATGTGCTCACCCCCACGGACTACATATACGTCAAATCAAATCAAATCAGTCTTAAATACTGAGTATTCTAACACAACACAATCCAAAGACGTAACAATTGCATACCTGCTGGGAAATGATGATAGAACCACACTGTCAGTCTTTTCTTTTTGAAACTTTGAGTTGATTCTTTGTGAGTTTCCTATCATGCACTCTGATCCCACTCCTCTCCCTGTCCCTCTGCGTCTACCCTCCACCCTTACAGCCCCAAAATAAAATAAAAACAAAACAAAAATAAACAAAATAAAGCCTAAAAAAATCTTGTGTGTCACAGTGTGTCCCACGGTCTACCCTTTTGTCCACACGTCTTCACTTGCAAATGTTCATTGCAGTGAGTCACTGGTCTGGTTTGAGGCCTCTGGCTTCTGCTACACCATCCATACTGGATCCTCATGGACTCCTCTCAGACATCCTGTGTCATGGAGATCCTGTGGCTCTGGATCTACAAGACCGGCCCTTTCACATGCTCCGTCAGCTCATAGATGAGGCAGATGTTGGGCTGGGCACACTCAGAGCCCTGGATCTGGGCCTGGGTGGTAGCTGAGTTGGTCAGCCTGCCAGTTCTCCTGGGCTCACACTACCAGAGCCAGCTCTACAACACTGCCCCGGCTAGCTCACCCAACGATGCAGCCAGCAACGGGCTGGGACAGCTCTCCCTTGGGCATGGCTCAGCTGTGCCTTTGCCTTGAGGGCCAGCTCTACTGTGCTGCCCAGGCGAGGCACAGGGCCCACTCTCCTGGGTGCTGTAGTTGGCAAGGGATGGGGCCAGGTCTCCCACCTCTCAGACCCTGGGGCCGGCACTCTTGATTGCCAAAGGTGGTGAGGGGCAAGGGAGAAGGGCCTCTCTCTTGTGTCCATGCCACCTCATGGCAGACAAGTGGCAGGGCCATGCCCTCAGGGGTGTCTCACCCATGCTCTCTTCTGCCAGGACCAGCTCTACTGTGCTGCCCAGGCAAGGTGTACAGCCCACTCTCCTGAGTGCTGCAGCCAGTGAGGGGCAGGGCCAGCTCTCCGCAGCCCTTGGACATCGACATGGCCCAGGAGGCAGCCCAGATCAGGGGTGTCTGCATGGCCTTTGGTGGTAACACAGGCCATAGACATCAACACGGACTCCTGCGTGGCCGTGGACCCAGACATGGCCCTCAGCGGCGGCTGGGACTTCACCATGGCCTCAGGTGACAGGGCAGGCTACTCACATCAGGCTGTTTCTCTCCACTCTTGCGTCTCCATTTCTGTCCCTCCCCACAGCGCTCAGACCGTTCTGCTGCGCTCTCTCTCCCATCTCTCTCCTCATACCTGCACACTGTAGCGGCTCCTGCTTCGGCCTCTGTGTCCTCCCCTGTCTGCACCTCCTGATCTCCAGCCCATGCCTTTTGTTGCAGCACAGCGGCAGGCAGGCCTCTGGATGTCCCTGTAAGCCTCCCCCACCCCCATAATTAAGTCGTCATGTTTCTCTAGAAAAAGTTCTAATGTAAAAAATTATGTGGCCGGTGCGATGGCTTAGCAGGTAACGGCACTGACCACCAAGCTTGGCACACTAGATTTGATTCCCGAGACCCGTAGGGTGGAAGGAGAGAACCGAATGCCTGAAGCTGTCCTCTGACTGCCATACTTCCGTCACAGCTGCACAAATAAATAAATACAATTACACCATAAAGCCCACAGCCCATCACATATCTGACTTGATGTGTTTCAGGCGGTGATCCCTGGCATTGTGTGGCATGACTGCGTGCATGGGGCCAAGGCAGCAGCACACGCAACATGGGTGAACGCAGCTGAAAACCCCTCAGCTCCCCCACACGTTGTTTGTCAGAAACTCCACTGTTGCCAACACTTTCGAAACTCTCTTCATTCAACTATGCAACTCCCCCACATGGAGTCATAACCGCAGATTAAGGCACTGATATTTAGAAGTCGGGGGAGAGACTTTACTTAAAGTTCAGAGGTGGGAATGTTGGGCCCCAGGGGCCCTAGGGGAATTTGGCATCCCGGAAAAACTGAGGCTGGAATAATATCAGATAATTCTCTGGGAGGATGCTCCCACCTCCTGACGGTTTTGAGCACCAGGACAGGGGCTGCCCCATGCTTCCCTCCTCTTCTAATTCATAAAAACAGCAGGAGGAGAACAAACAACCAGACAGACAGACAGACAGACCCACACCCACACTGCACTTTATGGAGATGTGTTACGTCACGCTGCGGAGCCTGCTTCCTGGGCTGGACTGAGTCCCAAGCTGTCTTTGAGCAATGACTCATGGGGCTGACTCATCCATTTAGATATAGACAGAGCTGTGGTGTGTGTGTGTGTGTGTGTGTGTGTGTGTGTGTGTGTGTGTGTGTGT
>NW_026591598.1:13652205-13674814 GCF_907164565.1 Psammomys obesus | reverse complement strand
TGTGTGTGTGTGTGTGTGTGTGTGTGTGTGTGTGTGTGTGTGTGTGTTTTCTTTTTAGAGGAAATGGAATCACTTTGCACACATGGGAAGAAGCTCGGAGAAGACGGTAGCATGCAGACATTGGTGGCACTGTGGGTCATAGGGACAATGCTATGTCACATGGTACAGTCATAAGCACAGTCAGAGAATGAAGGTCTTGAGTTGTCTCCTGCTCCCCCTACCTGCGCTGTGATCACTGAGCAGATGACATCCCTCCCCCTCACCCCCGCCACCTAGAACAGATGTGTATGACAGAGGACAGTCACGTATGTGAGAGAGGACTGGGGGATCACAGCCTGTCTTAGATCACAACCTCAGATAAGTGGCCCCCACTCACTCATCTATTCAGTTTATTCACTTACTTTGGCACGGGTGGTGGTGGTGGTGTGTGTGGCCATTTACACATCTGTGGGAGCGTGTGCATTTGCATGTGTGTACGTGCGGAGGTCTGAAGTTGACATCAGGTGTCTTCCTCAATCTCTGTTTATGAAGCCTCTCCTCCAGCCTGGAGCTAGCGTAGCTGGCCAGCTTGCTCAGGGAATCCTCTGTCTCTGCCTCCTGAATGCTGAGATAACGGAGGGGCCTCCATGTTTGCCGAGCTTATCATATGGATGCTGGGACCAAACCCTGGTCCCTTCTGCTTTTGCCCTCTCCAGCCCTCAGCTTGCAAGAATCTTATGTGTGCACACTAGTCTTGAAGCAGGTCTGGAGTTGTGTTTCTTTCCTATCGACAAAAGTGTTGAGCAGGTCAATGGCATGGAAGAAAAAGTCAGCAAGAAAATTCAGATTTGGGGGTAAAATAGACATTTTGGAAATGAAAAATTCAGTGAATCGAATAATAATAAACCAGCAGGAAGTGTCACCTGCACACTGAGAGAAGCAGAAGGGAAGATATCAGGGGTGGAGGAGGTGCTGTTGACCTTCCTCTCGGGACCCGGAGAGGACTCGGCTGCTTGTATGTGTGAATGACTCTTTCAGGTCATTCATCATTTTTACCAGGAAGCTTGTGAATCACTCAACCTGACATTCGACCTAACTCAGTGTGTCTGAGTCCAGCCACTGTGGAGCTAAGAGCTCCTGGGGAAGCCGAGCCAGCTGTCTTGCTTTTCCACATTCTTGCATTTCTGCCTTGTGATGATTTTTGTATCGGGTGCTTTGGATAGACCTGGTTTTGGGCAGGAGCTCATCAAGCAATCTTCTCTTGAAGGCTCAATTCCCAGCACCCCTTGGCAAGGAGAAAACGAACTGTGGAAATACACTCAGAGTTGGGGACAGCCCACCAACATGTTGCCAGGGCCTGGGGGAAACCACAGAGGATGATGTGGGGTTACAGGTTAGAGAGGGTTAGCAAGGTAAGACCCATGCAGGAGGCAGGGAACTGGAAGGAGGAAGAGACAAAGGGTTCAATAAGCCCAAGGAGGAAAGAGAAGTCAGGGAAAGAGAAGAGAGCCTGAGGTTAGAAACAGTAGGAACAACAGGGGAAAAAAAAAAAACAAACAAAAAAAACCCAAAAAGATCAGTAAATGAGGACATTCAAAAATAAAGATTAGATAAATGCAAGAAGGGGGACAAAAATTAAAAACTAACATTTCAAAGGGAGCAGCGAGGCCTGGAGAGATAGTTCAGAGGTTAGGATGCTTACTGCTCTTGCAGAGGACCTGGGTTCAGAACCCAGCACCCACGAGGTGGTTCACACCAGCCTTTGACTCCAGGGGCCCTGACCCTCTTCTGACGTTACTGGGCTCACACACACACACACACACACACACACACACACACACACACACAAATTATTTAAAATTTAAAGACCAACAAGGTTTAAAAAACAAAACCAAACATGGGGAAAGAGGGAGAAACTATGGGGAAAATATCATTGCCCAACAGAAAAAAATGCGTAAACAAAATTAGATTTGTGTATGACGGAGAATGATGATAAAAACATTACATTTCAGTTTTTGAACTTTTTATCAGTTCTTAGTGAGTTTCATATCAGGCATCCCAATCCCACTTATCTCCCAGTCCCTTTATATCTGCCTTCTGGTCTTGCAATTCTCCCCTAAAAGAAAATAAAAAATAAAAATAAAAATGAAAACCAACAACAACAGTCTTCTTGTGGAAGCTGTAGTGAGTCACAGTGTGTCCCACAGCGCCCCCTTCTGTCCACACCTTCTTGCAAATGTTCACTGCAGTGAGTCGTTGGTCTAGCTTGGGACCTCTGGCTTCTGCTACACTGTCAATACTGGATCCTCACTGGATCCTCTCCGATGTCCTGTTCTTGCCCTGGGTCATGGAGATCCTGTAGTTCTGGATCTGTAGGACCGACCCCTTCAAACTGCAGCGGTTCATTGATGTTGGGCTGGGCCAACTCAGAGCCCTGGACCTGGGCCTGGGTGGTAGCTGAGTTGGCCGGCCTGCCAGCTCTCCCGCACCCACACCACCATAGCCAGCTCTTCAGCACTCACCCAGTGCCACAGCCAGCAAGGAGCAGGGCTAGCTCTCCTGACCTCGGGGCCAGATCTCTCCCCTGCCACAGGTAGGTGGTGAGGGGTGGAGGTGGGGGTGGGGGTTGGGTTGGGGAGGGCATCTCTCACTTGTCCACACCACCTCATGGCAGACGAAGGGAGGGGTCAGCTCCCTGCACTCATGCCCTTGGGGGTCAGCTCACCTATGTCGCCACCACCAGGGCCATCTCTACTGTTTGATGTGTGTGTGTGTGTGTGTGTGTGTGTTGTCTTTCTTGAGTGCTGTAGCTCGTGAGGGGCGGGGCCAGCCTCTGTGCAGCCCTTGGCCATCAACATGGTCCCAGGAGGCAGCCCAGGTCAGGGGCGTCAGCATGGCCTTTGGTGGTAACACAGGCCACGGACATTGACAATGACTCCTGCTGCTGAGACATGTCCCTCAGTGGCAGCACGGGCTGGGACTTCACCATGGCCTCAGGTGGCAGGGCAGGCTACTCACATCAGGCTGTTTCTCTCTGCCCTTGCGTCTCCAGTTCTGCCTCCCTTCACAGTGCTCAGACCTTTCTGCTGCGCTCTCTCTCCCATCTCCCCACCGCATACTTGCAGGCTGTCCTGGCTCCTGCTGCAGGCGGGCCCCGTGGCAGGTTGACCTCTGGGTGCCTTCAGCCACCTGCGTTGTGGTAGGCAGATGACTCGACATTTCATTTTTTAATATATGCTAAAGCCAAACTCCTGCTAAACTTCTAGGGAGTGAAAAAGGAGTAACAAGGGGGAAATCAAGACTTAAAAAGGAGAGGGGCTGGGCCAGCCTCTTAGTTGGTGTTACTATTGCTGTGATTAAACACCGTGATGAAACAGCTCGGGGAGGAAAGGGTTCATTTGGCTTCCATACATACCGAGTCATAGTCCACCAAGGGAGGGTCAGCTGAACCTTTGGACTCTTTCTCTTTAGGCTGTTATTTAAAAGTCTCTCTCTCTGTGTGTGTGGGTGTGTGTTTTAAACAGATTCTCTCTCAGCATGGTGTGACCAAATCCTCTGTCGCTGATTTGTAGGCCAGAGAATCGCTGTCTCACCAGGCATCACTAATGCTGGATTTGAGGTTTGTGAGGGCCCTGAGCATGTCCTGAGGTAGGGCTGCCTGGCTCTCAGGCAGCTTGCTGTAGAAGGGGCTTGTCCCCCCTCTCCCTATTGGGGATGGCACGGCTGAGACCGCTCAGTTCACCTCTCCCCATCACTCTTCTCTTCGGCCTGCTCTTTCCCAGTATCACTTCCTTTGTGACTTCCTGAAGCTCTTCCTCTGTTTCTGTCTGGAGTAAAGTCTGCTTTTCTTATTCCGACTCTCTCCTTCCCTCCAGCCAGCATCTTACTTAGGGATCCTGTTATTCGTCTCCCTTATTTACCCAGTGTCAACTGTTCAGCCTGGGCGAGCTGCTGAAACCTTGATACGACTGTCCACATAATCCCTTCCTTGCCAAAGCGGGGCTGAAATGGGCAGTTGAGCGGGCAGTCCCACCATCCCACCATCATCAGGAGGTGCCCGCACACAAGCCCAGATGCTCAGAGTGGCTGTGGGTCACCAGAAAAGGAAGATCTGGCCTGCTCTCCAGAAAACTGTGCTGTTCACTGCCTGTGAACTGGAAAGCCATTGTGTTTAAAGTGATGGCACTGGCTTAAAACCAG
Organism: Psammomys obesus; assembly: GCF_907164565.1. Taxonomy (NCBI): domain Eukaryota; kingdom Metazoa; phylum Chordata; class Mammalia; order Rodentia; family Muridae; genus Psammomys; species Psammomys obesus. The sequence continues at coordinate 13,670,635 of NW_026591598.1, read as the reverse complement.
GACACAGGGAGATGGCTCAGGGGTTACGTGAACTAGCTGCTCTTCTGGAGGACCTAGGCTCAGCTCCCAGCACCCACCCGGCAGCTGCAGTTTCAGGGGATCTGACACCTTCATCTGGCCTCTGTGGCACCACATTGTGACATTTCACCCCAATGACCCCGTTCTTGCTGTGGACTGAGCCATCCTGCCCCTCAGTGTAGGAAGCAAGTACTCAGTACAGAGGTGGGAAAGCATTGTAGCACTTGTCCTGGCCTGCTCACAGGTCAGGAAGACTGAGCTGAGACTTGGATCTGCCCAACCTGTGTCTGGGTCTGCCCGCCAGCAGTCTGTGGTGACACCTGCTGCAGGTGCGACGCCGCGGAATCCCCGGGTGTCGCCAGGAGTGCCACCGGAGGCTGGCGCCCTCCTGGAGGGCTGCTGCAGTGAGATTTAGGGTCGCCACACCAAGACATCCTTCTGTGAGCCACCATCTCCACCGGGTGAGCTCCCGGGGCAGCGAGTAAGCGTCAGCCTGGGGATACTGCTCAGTGGTAGCGCACTTGCCTAGAACATGTGAGGCCCTGGGTTAGCGGTGCTCGGTGGCCGAGTCCTCCAGCTCCTGTCCTTGCAGGGGACTGAATGTGATGGGCCAGGCACCAACATCAGAAGCTTCCCCAGGGATGTGGAGGTACCAGGGACCTGTTTAGTTCTGAACCTCCCCGCCCTTCTCCCCTCAATTCCCCACTATCCTGTGGTGTCATCTGGAAGCGGTGTACCCCAGACCCTTTTCTCGGGGTCTCCTTTTGGGGACTCAGTCCAAGATCCCTGCATTCCAAACTGCTGCACGCATACCAGTGTCCACCAATGATAGTTCTTTTTTTTTTCTCTAAAAATAGATCTCTTTATTTAAAGGTTTTGGGTGTCATACCAACAGATATTAGTGTATCATTTAAATAGGATATAAAATACAGTGCAAAACCTGGACAAAGAATACAAATGTGTAAGGAGGGTGTACAGCCTCAGTGTGCTGGAACCGCACACCACTGCAACTCGGGTTTTTGACCTTGATGTCCTTGTAGTCCCCAGATGCTACGTACAGGGCTATTATGTAAGCGAAGTGCTCAGCGCACGTCACGAACTTCCGTGTTGATCATCACGCCCTCTCCTTGGGCCTCCCACAGGCTTTTTGTCAATGACGTGCTGGCTGAAAGGAGCTGGGATTTGAGTGGCTAAAGGGCACAGGCTAGATCAGAAAGTAAACACTGGGGAACGCTCTTTTAAACAATAAGGCAGACAATCAGAAAGGACGGACAATGCTGCCTGCCGATCACTTCAAAGGATTTCTGGCAGAGCAACTGCGGAGCAGCTCAGAAAGGACACTGGCCTCGGCTGGGAGAAAGGACACCGGCCTCGGTTTCCGGGAGCTGGTCCTGTGCTAAGGCCTTATTCACACATGCGTTTGTTCTTGTGGGCTCAATGATAATGTCAAGCACCATTGCAGGGAAACCCAGGGAGGTAGGTGTGTGTGTCGCAGAGGTGGTCACAAAGGCCTCCTGTCAGTTAGATGACTCTTGGGGACACACATAAGTCAGGTGACCTAAAAAAGCCGCCTTGCTGCACCCGAGGCCCTTGGAAACAAGGCAGATATGTAACGAGGACAGCGCTTTAAGAACTTTTTGTTAGCTGGGGACCCTCAACACACGTCCTATGCAAAGCCACCTCAGCAAGGCTACGGGTGCCGAAGGGGAGGATCCTGGAGCCCCAGAGGATCAGATGCCCGGAAGGCCTCATTTCTCAGTCTGTGTGTTGCAACCCCTTTGGGGGTCAAATGACCCTTTCACAGGGGTCACCTAAGACCATTGGAAAACACTACTATTGGAAAACATTACTGTTGCTGGCAGTAGCAAAATTACAGTTATGAGGTAGCAATGAGAAGATGTTATGGTTGGGGGTCACCACAACAGGAGGGACTGTCTAAAGGGGTTCACAGTATGAGGAAGGTTGAGAATCACCGCCCTAAGGTGTTTTCTCAGATGAGTTCTGTAAGGCCGTGGCCTGTCTCAAAACCGCACAGCACCATGGGTAAAGCGGTTGTGGGCTCTTTTCTGACTCGTGGACTGTTTGGATCCTCAGCCACAAAGACTTTGGTTCTGCAAGTGACAGCTCTGCTCCCCTGCAGGCCAAGGACACACACTGAACATTCCTAAAGACACTAGTTTCTCAAACGCCAGGACCTCATCTTGACCCCAGCGGTAAAAGGAAACAAAACCGTCACAGTGCCATTCAAACAGGACACCAAGCCAGGCGTGCAATGTCTGTCCTGCCCCACCAAACCTGGGTCTTGGAAGGTGGGCTGTGTTTGAGAAAGACGCAATGTTGGTTGGGTTTTGGTTTCAGGGAGGCCCTGACTAGAAGGTGTAAAGGTGACAGGGAAGAAATGGGATGACCCAGAGGGTAAACAGGTTGGAAGGTAGGTGTTTTTGTCACTCTTGTCACTCATCGTTGGTGAGAGAAGACTGGGGTCTCCCAGGAGTCTGGATAGATGACGGATCCTAATGCTCACACAGTACAAATGACACTTCACCTGAAACTGCCTGATCCTCACCATGCCCATGTGACAGCTGCAGAAGAGGACACTGAGATTAGGAGTGGCTTGCTCAGGTTACCACTGGTAAACCGCAGAGTTGGGGTTTGGACCGAGGTCTGTTTTGTGAAGTGCCTTGCATGGCTTCTGGACCAGAGCGTGGCCATCCTTGGTGTCCACGGTCACCTGGCTTCCCCGGTTTAATTCTGTCCAAGAATGGTTTTTACCAGGTCTGTCATCCTGGGACAGTGTGGGCAGACTGGAACTCAGCTAGTCCCTGACCACAGCTCCATCCCTCTCACAGGTCACCTTCAGCAGGCGGGTCATTGGAAACGGTGACATGTTACAGCTCAGTCCAAGTGACCAAGTGCCTGTGAGTGATTGCCAGGAAAGGCCAGGACCTTGGCTATCTCAGGAAGGAACATGAGTCTTGGGGATGTCTCTGGTCCCTGGAAAGTGCACTAGAGGTAGCATGGATGGACCGCCAGGGCCAGCTCACCTGGCCATGTAGTCTCCCAGTATCCTACATCTGTCCTCTGTCCTCTGCAGGCTTGGAGCACCCCAGCAGTCAGCGCTGCTGCCCTTGGGCTCTGATTCCCACTCCTCCTCCTCTTCCTTCTCCTCCTCCTTCTCCTCTTCCTCCTCTTCCTCCTCCTCCTTCTCCTCTTCCTCACCCTCTTCTTCCTCAGGATTGCTGTCCCAGCAGAAAGTCAGCATCTGAAGAGAAACTGGGGGCTCCCCAGGAACCAGAAATTTCGGTGGAGGTAAGGAATCCCAAATCCTCCACCCGGAGAGGTCATCTTTCAGGAGTTCTTCCACAGTGCCTGAGTCCTCAGAAAATTCCAGGCGCCGGAGAGGCTCCGGGTGCCCATCTCCACCAGGCTCCTGGTCTGCTTCCTTCGTGTCCAAACAGCCGGAAGATTCAACTTCATCTGTGAGTGAGGAGTCCACAGTGCTGGGCCAGCTCCTGTCTGACGAGTCCCAGGCAGACGAGCCTTCACTCCCATCTGGGGGCGTCCAAGGGCCCCCTGAGTCCACCCCGGATTCATCTGCCTCCGTGTGTCCCGTAACCTGGAGCTTCTTCGTCAGGAAGAGGGGCTGGTCCAGGTAGGGTTGGACGCTGTCGCTGTCATCGGTGTCCTCGTCTTCATCCTCGATGCCGTCCTTTTCTGGTCCTGCCTGTAGTGTGGTGGGGTCTCTGACCTGGGGGACTGGTCTCATCCTTATGGTCAGTTCCTTCTGGGGACAGAGGATCAAATCACCTGCGAACTCGGGTCCACTGGGCTGAAAGGTTGCCATTGGGTAGCTGTACTCAGAAAAATCCTGATGTAGGAGGGAGAAGGGAGAGAAGATGATTTGGGCTTCTTGAAGAATGACTGGTTGAATCTGGGGTCCCCTAGCCACAGCCCAGATGGACTCAAGCGTTAGTTGTTCCTTTGGGAGGCATTTCCAGGGAACACCAGGGCCATGTGCGCGGGGGGGACGGGGGGAGGGGGAGAGGAGTATTGCTTGAGGGGGCTGTTCTCTAGCAAAATCCTTAATTGGTCTGAGGAGCCTTTGCATACAGGCACCTCAGAGCTCGCCAATGAGAGAAGGCCGCTGCTTGGAGTGTTATGGGAGCTACTGATGGTGTGGAGATGTCCTTAGCTGCTGGCTTGGGAGCCGGTGCTGGTTGCTGTGAATAGGCAGCCTCGGGACTGAGTCAAAGCACTGACCACAGACATCACTGCCCAGAAAGTTGGCCTGGGGTGAGAGGGAGGATACTCTACAGGTCTTTGAAACTATTCCCTGCTATGACACAGGGACACGGGGAGTCTGTCCTCAAAGCCTCTCATTCCCTGATATTGAGAGTACCACCTGTGTCCCAGCTCTTCTCTGACTTCTCTAGGTCTCCCCCTTCCCCCAGCTCGCTCCTGGGTTCTGACAGGATTTAGCACCCCGAGACTGACCGGGGGATGCTCAGCCTTGGTCAAGAGCCTTGAACAATGCTGTACATCTGTACCACCTGCCACGCCCCACACGCTCTGGCCCTCTCTCCTGGCTCTCAGGGCTGACACAACCTTAGCAGAGGTGAAGGGACTGAGGCACTTCTCCCTGGCGGACCAGCTTGCTGTTGGGTCTGCAGCTAGAGGGGAATGCACTGCCAGAGGTGGGAATTTAGACATGGAGGCAATGTGACAGCCTGGGCCAGTTCAATATTCTATGTGCAGCACCGGAAACTCAGCCCCACTTCCTGCTGCTCAAACCCCCACGTCTATCCACCCCTCCATGCCCTCTGTCCACCCGGACATGCCATACCAGTGCTTGAGGCGTCTTCACCCACTGAAACCAGGGGTCCCCTTCCAGTTTCTTCCAGATCACACCTGCCACAGCTGTTGCTCCCAGCAGAGGCAAAAGGAAGGGCAGTGCCAGGACAGCCCAGTTGGTCCCTAGTTGGGGAGAGAGCACAGAAACTGCAGACAGAACAATGGCTCCAGTCCCTCAGGGTAGCAGGGGCTTCAGGTGAGCATGCTAAGGGAATAAGCCCATTCCGGTGCGCACCTAGGCTCAGAGAGGTCGTGTAAGCTGCCCAGAGACACACAGTCACTGTGCTCGAGGTGGGATCCCCATCCGTGAACCTTCCTCTCAGTTTATACTTCCAGCCAGTCAACCACGAAACTGCAGAAGTCCCAGAGGGAAGTCGCACCCACCTGGGGCCTTGAGGAAGATGCAGCTGGGTTCAGAGAAGAGGCTGTACTTGGGGACAGTGAAGGTGTAGACGGTTCGGGCGCTGAGGCAGTGGCGCCCGAGAGCACCGTGCTGGAGAGGAATCTGCACTGGCTGGCCGTGTGGAGTGTCAGGAAACAGGGCCTGTTCGGAGAAGCAAGGCTGCAATGGGCACACACAGAGCGGATGGGTACGTGCGGGGGGGGGGGGGGGGGGCAAGTGGGGGGGGGGGGGGGGCGGGGCGGCTTTCATTTCTCCTCCTTGTACAGGGCACTGGCGTTCCAAAGCAGCCTGTTACTTGGGGTCACTCCTGTGTAGCTCACCAAGGCCTGGGGGGGGGTCCCCACTTCAAGAGGGGTTTCTACAGGCCTCCAGTTCGGGTCTCCGAGCGCACGGGAGACGACCGTCACTCAATCACTGCAAGCTTGGAAGCTGCCTCAGCTGCCTGGTGCAGTACAGGGCAGGGGCAGGCGGCTAGTACGGATGGAGACCTGCCCCGTGGACAAAAGGCCTATCAGATTCCAAGGACAGAGGAGAAAAAGACGGTAGAGCAGCTCACAGTCATATTCTTCCCATGCTGACAGGGTGATATACTGTGGGATAAAAGGTAGCAAGATCCCTAGTTCAGACCCAATAAAATAAAATAATAAAATAAAAAATAAAATAAAATAACGTCTATAACACCAACACTTCCGAGGTGGAGGCAGGAGGGTCAGGGGTTCAAGGTCATTCCTGGCCACATAGCAAGTTTAAGGCCAGCCTGGGCTACAGGGAGTCCTATCTCAACTGCCTCCCCTCCCCCTAAACCTATTCATCTGTAGCTTAGTGACTTTATGCGACTTGGGGTCAGAGTAAAACCCCTTGCTGCCAAACCCGATGACCTGAGTCCTATCCCTAAGAACCAGGAAGTGGAAGACGAGAAGCAACTTCTAAAGTTGTCCTCTGACCTCCAGACACACGCCGTGGCCTACGTGCCCGCCACAGAACCACACCCAAAGTAAACACATACAATTAAAACAAATTAAATGACATGTGTGGCTCATATTATGCTTCTTTTGGACAGTGCCAGTTAGGATATTCATTTTTTTTTATTGACTTACAAAAATCACACATATTTAATCCCGAGCATGGTGGCCCGTGCTTGTAATTCCAACATTCATTCATTCAGGAGCCTGAGGCAGGAGGACTGGGTTTGGGCTAACCTGGACTGCATAAAGAGACCCAGACTTAAACAAATGTATGTGTTGTTGGGGTATGGTGTGATATGTTAATATTCATGAGACTCTAGAGGGCGGAACCACTTTCCATCCGCATCTTTCGGACCACAGGTGTGAATAAGAGCCACTGAAGAGTGAGTAAGGGCCCCTGCTATGCCGGTCCCACCCAACCACCCACTTTTATAAACAGGAACCCCGCAAGACCCGCTTTCCCCCATATTGTCTCCAAGCGGCTACTTTTGAGTTACAGCCGCAGCGCTCAGACCCTGGGGCCACCGTGGCAAACGTGCTGGTGGTTTTCTAATCTGTCATAAAACTGGATGTGCAAGGAACCATCCCTGGTCGTCTCTGGGTGCTGCTTCTTCGCTTGGAACTTGTTTGGATTTTCAGGGCTTTCTGAAATGAAATCTGCTGACTCGGAGAACCAGTCTCCTGTGGTCCGAAACCCCAGCCACACTTTTACTGGGGTAAGAGCTGGGGAGAGACTCGGTCAGTGAAGTGCTTTCTGTGCAAGTCTGAGGACGTAAGTTCGATCCCTGGCACCCATGTAAAGAGGTGGGTGGGCCTGTTATCCCGGAGCTAGGGAGGCAGAGACAGGATCATCATTCCTAGGCTTGTGGCCAGCTAGCCTGGCTTAATCTAGAGAGCCTGGTTCCCCAAGAGACCCTGTCTCAAAAACATAAGGAAGGGTATTAATCCTAGCATTCGGATCTTTGTGAGTTTGGGGCCAGCCTGGTCTAGATAATGAGTTCAGGCCAGCTGGGGCTACATGGGGATTCCTTGGGGCTGCCACATGAACACATATACAGGTGGGTATTGACTGACACAGTCAAGCGAACATGTCCCCGGGCCTCTGCCCACCCCAACCCCCGCCGCGAGAAGGCAAGGCCTATACTTTTCACAACCACGGTGAGAACCACGGTGCGAACCACGGTGCGGTTGAGGCCTGTCCCTTGAAGGGCAGAGTGACTCCTGCTCCATCTCCTCAGCAGAACACTCCCATCGCCGAGGATGACACAGGCCAGGGGTGCTGTACACTCACCAAGGACTGTCCAAATCGGGGAGGAGACGGGGCTCAGGATGGCTTGAGGGCGCCTACCTTGTCTCCCACGCCCTCCTTCCAGAACTCCACCTGGTACTTCAGGTCCACCGAAGGCATGCAAGGCGGCAGCTGGTAGGTGGCACTGACCCTCAGCATCGCCTCCGTGTGGGTGAGCACAAGAGTGGGCGGGGCTAGCTCCACTGTCAGAAACAGAATTGGACCGACCAGTTAAAATCCTCGGGGGGGGGGGGGGGGGGGGGGGGGGGGGGGAGGGTGTTTCCATTATCCTGCCTCAGTCCTGCCCCATTAGCATTTTTCAAGTATCTATTGTGCTGCAAGCTCCTGCCAGCCCTATCACCTGCCTCTCACCGACCCTGGATGGCAGCACAATCCCGCTGTGTGTCACGGCACGTCAGTGCGTGCGTTATGCATTGTGCATGCACCTGTGCGTGTTAGGCGAGAGTGCCTGTGGGTACATGTGCAGAGGTCAGAGGTCGATGTGTGCAGTCGCCTTCTGTTGAACTCCACCTTATGCTTTGAGTCAGGGTCTCTCACTGAGCCGGGGGGGGGGGGGGGCGGCTCACCGAAGCATTTGACCTCTGAACTCTCTCCCAAGCCTTCACCAGCTCAATTTTTTTTTTTTAGGTGTATAAATGCACGCTTATTGGGAGCAGCTCTTGGCTGCCATGCAGGGGGAGGGGGAGAGAGAGAGAGAAAGAGAGAGAAGCACACACAGAGAGAAAGAAGAGAGAAAGAAGAGACACAAGAGAGGAGAATGAGAGAGAGAGAGAGACACCCTTTGATACAGTTCCTCATGTCATGCCGATCCTACCAACCATGAGATTACTTCTTTTGCTTCTTCATAATTGTAATCGTACCACTGTTATGAATTGTAATGTAACCATTTGATATACAGCTCCAGTGGAGGTCGAGACCCACAGGTTGAGAACACCTTCCCTAGACGCTATCTGTTAGCAACGGATGGATGTTGGGTGGGAGTCTGGATCCTTCTGACTTTACACAAGTCTGGGTCATGGGGAGCTGCAAACACCAAACAGTAACCTCACGGAATGTAGCTCTGTCTCCTGCTGTCCCGGAGAGATGAAAGATGAAAGATGGAGGTGGGATCTGGGTTAGTCAAAGATGTCCAGGGAAAGCGACCCAGCACGATGCACCCAGACACGACACCAGGTGCCCCACAGGGCTGGCTCTCAGGCAGCTGCAGGAGACCCATAATTCCTGAGACGCCTACATCCAGACACCTTCTGTGTACGAAATCGAAGAGAGCTGCTGGCTTCATTTCTGCTCACAAGAGGGAGGCTGGCAAACCTCCCTGGCTGCAGGCGCTTGTGGCCCATGGCGGAGAAGGAAGCCTGCCTTGCAAGTGGGGTCACTGGGAGTCAGGGAGAACTGGCTCAGAATGCCGCCTGAATGGCACGTGTTGGCCTGGCTGGATCGTAAAGCTGCGTTTGCCACTGTCCCCCTTTCCCCTTTTTTCCTAGTCTCTATTTCTGTTACTGTTCCTTCCCCTCCCACATCTTCCTTCCATAGGGAACAGAGATGGTTTCCTTCAGCCTGGACAGTTCAGAGGTGGAGAGGAACTGTGCCCAGAAGCCCTGCTGACTGGATTGCACCCAAGACACCGACACTCGGGTTCAGACACTGCTGGGAGATCTTGGGATGTGAGTTGATGTTGTAATAACAGGCAATTTTGGGGGGACCTTGACATGGGCTGAACAATTCTACATTTGCAAAAGATGTGAGGTTTTTATTTTGGGGGGTGGACAAGAAAGCCCACGACAGGTGAGACCCCTGCCAAAGATGTTCCGTCCCAGTCCCTGCGTGCAGCCAGTCTGCTGTGCCATTGGTGGGTGGAAAAAGGAATTTCAGTTAAGGTTTTTGAGCCTTGGGCCATGCAGGTGGGGTCAGGGCCTTCACAAGCAGAGGACTGTCTGCTCCTGGCAACAGATAGAGGCAGAGCAGTGGGGAAGGTGTTGAGATGGCAGAGATGACTAGGGCACAGCTGTGTCACTTCCGATTAGAAGAAGGGGGCGGGCGTGAGGAGAAGCAAGCATTTTCCGCAGTTTGGAGGGAGAGGCTCCTAGCTGATAAGCGAGGAGGGGTCAGGGACCTCAGCCTGGCAACCAGAACGAGCTCAGAAGTTCATTCTGCCCCTGGACGTCTACAGTGAGATCCAGGCTGAAGGGCCATGAGACCCGGGCAGAGGTGGGTGAGCCGCTGGACCTCTGGCCTGGAGAAGCCAGTCTGACCTACCTTTAATATTTATTTTATTATTTTTGTGTAAGTATGTGTGTGTGCAGGTAGCAAAGGATGCCAGGAGGTGTCAACTCCCATAGAACTGGAGTTGGGAGCCTGACAGGGGTACCAGGAATCAAACCCTGGTCCTCTGCAAGAGCAGCAAGTGCTTCTCCAGCTCTGGGACCTACCTTCAGAAAGGTAATCCAGGTAGCCTGACTCCACCGGTACGGACCTGCCTCTCCCAGCAGCAGCCGCCTGCACTCGACCTTTGAACTTGTTGTACAGGTCCTGTCCCTTCAGGCACATCAAGGGACACACCAGAGCCTTGATCCCTGCACACCGCTCCACCTTTTGCCAATGGCCGGGACTGGAAAAGCTGAGGGGGAGACAGAAGACGGTGGGCCATGGACTCTTCTCTGGGTAGGAGGACCTACCAAATCTATAGCCCACCCTTTGGCCAGAGGCCTCTGGTCCATCTGCCTGTCCGTCTGCCCAGCCAGGCAGCCACTGGCAGACAAAGGTGGATGAGAATCCTGCCTCTGCCTGTGTTATCTCTGGGTCCTTCCACACAGGACGCTGCCCCTCAGTCTCATTCGCTAATATTAGTGGATATTTTCTGTGTGTGGATTTGCTCAGGCATCCGTAGGCCTCCTGCTGTATGCCAGGGGGTCATGTTGGGTGCTGAGTGGATGGTGGCGGTGGGGGGGGGTACGGACACGTAGGGCTTCGTATGACCACTACATCCTCAGAACACAGAGGTCAAGGAAGTGATCTATACCCAGGCACTATTCCAGGTACCAGCAAAGCATGGCGGCTGAGGTCCTGCCTCCCCAAGCTACTCATAGCTGATGGGAGGGAACAACGGATAGCCGTCACAACCACAGGGTAAATCCAGGAGCTGGTGGAGGCGGTGATGAAATGATTAGCATGGCTGCTTTCAAAGCGCAGCTCAAAAATGGTACCCCCCAGTGAGGAGGAAGAGGAAACTGGGCGATGGAGGGGGAGAGCAGGAGAACGAAGGCCTGAGGTGGGGCGCTGGGCAGTTTTTGTCAACGTAGTACAAGCCAGGATCCTCCAGGAAGGGAGGGAACCTCAAAGGAGAAAATGTCTCCATCAGATTGGCTTGTAGGCAAGTCTTTGGGGCATTTTCTGGACCAATGATTGATGTGGGCGGGGAAAAGCCTCCTGTGGGCGGAGCCACTCCTCAGCAGGTGGTCCTGTGTTGTGTAAGGAAGCAGAATGAGACCGCCAACAGTCTCTGCTTCAGGCCCTGCTTTGAGTTCCTGCCTTAACTTCCCTCCACGATCACCTGCGACATCCTGACGCATAAGCCAAACAAATCCTTTTCTTCTCAAGTTGCTTTTGGTCAGGGTGTTTACCGAAGCAATGGAATCCACGGCAGGGCAGGCGAGGAGGAGTCTGGCATATCCGGAGCAATGTGAGAAAGCCAGAGAGCCACAGCCTCGTATGTAAGGGAGGGTGAGGCCCAGGTGGATTGGAGAAGAAGGGGACTGGGCGGTGGTGTCAGGTCAGGGGCCGGGAAGGTCTTGGTCAGGAGCGTGTATTTATCCAAAGTGGGATGGGAAGCCACTGAACATTTAGATGGGGGCTGCTGAGGTTTGAAGGTATGAATGCTGGAATTTAAGCCCCAAAGGGGCGCCTTCTGGGTATTAAATCATGAGGACGACATGCCTAGTAAGGATGCCCTTCTAAATATTACTTTAGTAAGGGCACAGATGGAAGGCGTGATCTTAGGAGTGTCCCTCTTCACACACCACATCTGCTAGTGCTTTGACCTCGGGCTCCCTAGCCTCCCCAAATACGAGAAATAAATAGTCACTATCTCTAACTCACCCAGGCTAAGGCTCTTTGTTAGAGCTTCATGAACAGGTCAAGGCACGCTGAGGTGATTTAACTCATAATTTCAGTAGGTCACCCTTGGAGCTGGCAAGATGGTTCTGCAGGTAAACCTGGCCACATATGTCTGAACCCTAGAACTCATGTAAGGATGGAAGTAGAGGCTGGGTGTGATGGCCCATGCCTTTAATCCCAGAACATCACAGCTGATGATCTCTGTGAGTTCAAGGCCAACCTGGTCTACATAGTTTCAGGTAGCCAGGGCTAAATATTGAAACCCTTTCTCTAAAATGGACGGAGAGGTAGGTAGCTAACTAGCTAGCTAGATCCCTTGGGAGGCAGAAGCAGGGGGATCTCTGATTTTGAGGCCAGCCTGGTCTATAGAGCTAGTTCCAGGACAGCCAGGGATATACAGAGAAACCCTGTCTTGAAAAACAAACAAAGGAAAAGAAAAGACGCAACATACACACAGACACACAGACACACAGACACACACACACACACACACACACACACGCATGATGGAAGGAGACCCTACAAAGTTGTTCTCTGACCTCCACACATGCACTGCGACACTCACACCTGTGCGCACACACATAACAATACTACGTTAAAATGCCTTTTCAAAGAGGAATCTAAAATCGGAGCAGGAGGCTGCAGCGGTGTCGAGCGTGAGAACAGGTGGACACACTCAGGAGGTGAAGCCTGTGGACCGTGCTCAGAGCTCGGGTGCGGAGCGTGAGGAAGTCAAGCACAGCCTGATGGATGAGCCGTGGGAGAGTAAGAAGCTAAGGTAAGGATGATGCAGCAACAGCGCCACCAACCGGGGGCCAATTGCTCGACGCCTGGGGGACGTTTGTCAGACCACTGCAGAGGGTGATTGATCCTGGTGAGGTCCCGCTATGTCACTGTCAACTACAGACCCACCTCCCTCTGCCTACCCAAGCACAGCGTTGAAAGTGTGGCCCGATTTTAGCCTACTATAGAAAGTGAGAGGTTGTTAACATAAAAAGGAGCCAGAACGTGAAGATTTGTATGAGTCCTAAGCCTCAGCCTATCCATACAGCGAAAGAAAGAAAGAAAGAAAGAAAGAAAGAAAGAAAGAAAGAAAGAAAGTTAGTTAGTTGAACGTGGCAGTGAAAGTTAGTTGAACTTGCAGCACTTGGGAAGCAGAGGAAAGAGGATAGGGAGTTCTAGGTCATCTTCCACTATTTAGTGAGTTCAAGGCTAGCCTGAGCTACAAGAATCCCTGTCTCAAAACAAGTGTTCTGGAGAGAACATCAACATTTGTGGCTGGAAAATCCTTTGATAAAGAATTCACGAATTTTTGAGACTGGAGAAATGGCTCAGTGGTTAAGAGCACTTGTTACTCTTTTTTTTCCCCCCAAGACAGGGTTTCTCTGTGTAGCGCTGGCTGTTCTAGACTCGCTTTGTAGACCAGGCTGGCCTCAGGCTCAGAAACCTGCCTGCCTCTGCCTCTCAAGTGCTGGGATTAAAGGCGTGCACCACCACGCCTGGCTAGAGTGCTTTCTACTCTTGCAAAGGAACCAAGTTCAGTTCCCAGCACCCACACGGCAGCTCAACCACCTGTAAGTCCAGTACCAGGGGATCTGTCACCATTTTCTGGCCTCTGAGGGGACCGCATTGGAGCACTTACCCACACACAGGCAAAACACTTACATACACGGAAATAAATAAATATTTTTAGGAAAGAATTCACGAGTGGATGCAATACATGGATGCAATCAGCTCCCTCAGCAGAAAAGAAAACTGGAGATGGAATTACTGAGGGCACAGAGACCAGAGAAGATGAAGTAAGTTGGCCAGGGGGAACAAAAGAGTTATTTGTATGTTAATCTGCATTATTGTTTAGGACAAGAAAAGATGATTGTGCGACCAACATGGGGCGAAGGCAAGGCTGTCTCCCCAACCCCTGGGACCCAGTCATTGCCAGAACAGGGCTGCCCACAGCAAAAAACGGGGAGAGTGGGCCAGCAAGTGGGACTCAAAATTCAGGACTGCCAGCCCAGTGGCCACAAGGCCAGAACACTGAGCTAAAAAGGATTGTTTCCAAGGTCCTTGGATGGAGCCAGGCATTGGTGGACAGCATCTGACTTGGGAGTCAGAGACAGGAAGATCATGAGTCCCAGGCCAGCCCTGGACTACACGGTGAGTTCTAAGCCAGTTTAGGCTACATAGAGAGGAGACCCTGTCTAGAATATATCAACAGCTGGAAGCAGTAATCTGAGCTTTCAGGGAGGCAGAGGCAGGCGGATCTCTGTTCCAGGCCAGCCTGGTCTACAAAGTGAGTCCAGGACAGCCAAGGCTACTCAGAGAAACCCTGTCTCAACCAATACCCAAAACTGTTGGTATAATGTTCTTTTGAAATGTATACACCTTATCCTTGTTCATTCAAATGCTGATTTCCCCCCCCCCCCTTCTCTGGTTTCAATCTGGATATTGCATTGTGATACTTATTCTAAGCATCCTGTCTCAACTTTGTGTAAACAGGACAAAATAAAGCAACTAGCCACAATGTTGTACAATGGGAGGAGCCAGAGGACAGAAAAGATGGGAGGAGCCAGAGGGCAGGAAATGAGTGAGAGGAGAAAAGGCAAGAGAGAGCGAGGAGAGCAGAGCTAGAGGACAGATCTTGGAGGACGTGGAGCATGAACCAGACCTAAGATTTCACAAAAAGCAAGTATAATGTGGGAAATCTAAATGTTAGGAAACTATGAGGGCTTAGGGGTTTAAGAGGGAGTAACTATTGCTCAGCATTGTGTTCTAGGTTAACTAAATAAACCCAGTCTCTGTGTGGTGATTTGGTTATACAGCTGTTTAGGAGGACAACAAGCAATTACCAGAAGATATATCAATAGCAAATATTATTCATTACTTACAACACAAAACCAACCAAACAAAAAAACCAAAAAATGCCAGGAGCCAAAGCTGTTTGCTGAAGCCAAAGTCAAACAGCGAGCCAAAGCTATTTAGTGGAGACAAAGCTATTTACTGAAGCCAAAGCCAAATAGTGAGCAAAGTCATTTAGTGGAGACCTAAAGCTATTTAGTGAAAGAGTTACCTAGGACCCTAAATCATGGGTGATAGATTTGTGAGGACATCTGTCTGTTAGTTTTAGAGCATCTGTGAGATATCTTAAGAAAACATCCTTACGGTATCTTGCAGGTGCAATATTCAAGCCATGAAAGCACTCTTGCTATCTCCTGCAGCAGTAATTTAGCCTTCCCCCTTTCCTGCCTTCTCCCTATATAAATTGGGTAAAAATTTCTAATAAACGAGGCTTTGATCAGACAAACAGACTTAGCCTTCATTTCTTGTGTTTCCTGTTTCCTCCCCCCCATTCCTTCCACCTCCTTCTTTAGGAACCCGTCAAAGTCCCGAGGGTTGGGACACAAAAATGTCAACAAAGCTGGGCAGGGTGTCAGATACCTCTAATCCCAGTATTTGAGAGGTAGAATTTCTCAGGTTTGAGGCCATCCTGAGCTACATAGTGAAACCCTGTTTCAAAAATCAAATAATCTGGGGCTGGGTTTGGGTTACTGCTGACATGGGTCAGCAGTAACGAGTACTTGCTGCTGTTGCCGAGAACCAGAGATCAGTTCCCAGCACCCACATCAGGCAGCTCACAATCACTTACAACTCCATCTCTAGGGTATTCAAAGCCCTCTTCTGGCCTCCATGGGTACTGCACACATATGCACACACACACACACACACACACACACACACACACACACACATACACACACACACCTGTTTTTGAGGGGCTGATTTATTTGTTTATTTGTTTTCTTCGTGTAGCCGTAGCTGTCCTAGAACTCACTTTGTAGACCAGGCTGACCTTGAACTCACAGAGTTCCGACTGCTTCTGTCTCCTGAGTTCTGGGAATAAAGGCTTGTGTCATCACCCCCAGCAATAAATCTTTAAAAAAAATGAATCAAACAAAAACCTTCCTGGAAGTTGCCTCACCAGGTTTGATGGCATTGATCACTCTCTTGGGAATGGATGTGGAAACGCTCCACCATTTCAGCTTAGAAGCTCATGACTTCATCTGGTTTCTGAGATCCACAGACGGAGACTAACTTTGCCTCAGCATGAGTCATATTCTAAATCATACTCACACCTGATTTAGATAATATTTACATGAAACTTTGGACTTACAGTGATGCTGGAGGGAGGGAAGATCTTTGGGGCTGTTGAGAGAGTCATTGTGGGTGCATTTTGTCTATGAGGAGAACATGAGTTTGGGGGAGTACTAACAAAAGCATACAACAGCCACAGCAAACTGACACCCCCCCCCCAAACTGAGAACAACCTGAAAATCCACTGAGGGGAGAATGATGACGCGAATACAAGTACAGTCACGATTGGAATAGTACTCAGTGATGACGAAGAAATGGACGGATGTAGGCCGAGACACGGGCGAATTCCAGAAAGGTGTTCAGTAAAACCAGTCCAGGGGCACACCACACAAATCCAGGACGTTATACGATAGCCCAGCCTGGTCTGGAATTCGCTCTGTTGTTTATGCTGACCTCATACTCAGACGACTCTCCTGCTTCAATCTCCTTAGTTCTGGGATTGCAGGTACCCCAGCTACATGGAGCACCACAGCTGGTCACAAATCCACTGATAAGAATTTTGGGCACATGCAGCAAGATTGACCCACCGTGTCAGAGGCAGATGGGCAGCTGTCCAGACCTGGGGGCCGGCGACTGATTGTCAAGTGGCCTGAGAGGACCTCCGTGGCTAGTGGAGATGCTTCCTACCTTTGCTGTGGGCGTGGTTACATGGATACACCCACGGGGAGCATTTTGTTCTATGGGTGTACAAATTTTAACTCAAAGGTGATGACTTAAACAGAATATACAAGCTCAACCAGAAAACAATAAAAAAATGTCGCTTCCACCTACAACCGTGTCAGATCGATCTTAACTAGGTGCAACCAAGATGGCTCAGCCAGTGACATTCTCGCTGCACACGCCTGGCGACTCAAGCTCAGCCCACACGGAAGGGGAGAACCGACTCCACAGAACTGCCCTCTCAACTTCATGCACACCCACCCATACAACCCCCAACACACTGATAAAGAACCAGTTTAGTGAACGCACATGGAATTAAAAAGTCAGTAACGAAATCTACTTGGAGAACAAACAAAAGATATATAGGTAAATAACTAAATGCAATGTTCTACAGAAAGGCGAACACCTAAGCGAGCAAAAGACCATCAGACACAGAAATGAAAGGGTTTCCCAAAGGATAAAACCAAAGCAAGAGAACGGAATGCGGATGACTAAGGAAAATTTCCTGAAATTAAAAAAAAAAAAGACTTGGGGACCAGAACTTTCTAGAGACTTTGAGCATCTAAAGACATACATCAGCTCAGAATCAGAACCAGTGGCAGACATCAGCACCATCCTGAGAAATGAGCAGACTCTAGAGCAGGGCTTCTCAACCTGTGGGCCTCAACCTCTTTTGAGGGGTTGGGGGATGGTGTCAAATGATCCTTTCACAGGGGTCACCTAAGACCACTGAAAAACGCAGGTATTTGCATCATGAGTCATAACAGTAGCAAAATGACAGTTACGAAGTAGCAACAAAGATGATTTTATGGTTGGGGCGTCACCATGCCATGAGGAACCATATTAAAGGGTCCGCAGCATGAGGTACGTTGAGAAGCATTGCTCTAGAGCAGAGGAAAGACGCACAGAGGCTGTCCTAAGATTGAAGTATAAGAGAAAGAAGCTCGGTCAACAGGAAAAAATAAGAAAAAATCCCAAAGAACCAAATTTAGGTGGCAAGTGTCAGGTTGAATGAATGCATCAGCCACTCTGTCTGAACAGTTACACATACGTGACTGTGATTGATACCAGTGTTCGCTGGAGAGCTAAAGCAAGAGCTGGGAGAGACTGGCACAGCCACAACAAAGAATCTGGTCTCTAAAACCTTCCTCAGGGTTGGTGTGTAGCTCCGTGGTCACATGCTTGCGTAACATGCATGAGGCTACTGGGATTGATTTGAAAGAATCAGACTAACTTTGTAACCTGTATTTCTTTAATTGCCTTATAACTTATATTTTCAAGTTTTAGGCTCATGTTAATTAAAGCCTCTTAGTGCTTCTCCAGAGAGCTGAGGAATGTAAAAGTTCCTGACATTAGCTATCTGTGAGGGCAGAGATAAGGAAGAGAACAAGCAGAGATCTCTACTAAATGGAGAGAAACACACCAGCTGGCAACTGTGAGATGAGCTTTGTTTGGAAACTGGGCCAAATGGCCCCAATCCTTCTCCTGACCTTTGATCCAAAGCCTGTAACCCCCACTCCTCAGAACAGACACGGGATGAGTTAATCACTCTCCCCCTTTAACTGTGGCTATATCTCATATGGTAGGAAATTCCAAACTGACTTGAAGATCAGATATTTACGACAGGGCTGACCAGAACTACAGGTGCCCAGAACCAACCAATTATTTTAAAAGTTAAACACCTCATCCAATCATGAATTGCCAAAAAGGCAACCCCTAGAATATTCCCTGTGCCTTGTCTTTTAAAAACCTAAGGTCTTTGTCTCCCAGTGCCACTCCTTGCTGACCAGAAGGGGTGACCCCATTGCGCAATGGTCAGAATGAACCTCTTGCGATTTTGCATCGATGGATTCCTGAGTTCTCTTCATACCTTCTTATATTTAGGCTCTTTCTGGGCCTAACAGATTCCCAACACGGAAGGAAGGAAGGAAGGAAGGAAGGAAGGAAGGAAGGAAGGAAGGA
>NW_026591598.1:13647033-13652195 GCF_907164565.1 Psammomys obesus | reverse complement strand
GAAGGAAGGAAGGAAGGAAGGAAGGAAGGAAGGAAGGAAGGAAGGAAAAAAGGAAGGAAAAAAGGAAGGAAAAAAGGAAGGAAAAAAGGAAGGAAGAAAGGAAAGAGTGAAGAAAGAAGGTTTTAAGTTGGATTTGACTGGAAGAACCAGCTTCCCTTTTCCGATTCCCCCAGACTAGTGTGATGGCCGGTTGGAGGAAGGTCCAACTGTGTTTTCAAATGCTGATTTCAGTGCCTTGAGATCTGGTTATCACCTTGCCTTGGGCATTGTTACTTATGTTGAACTATCTCCTGTAACCATGGGATGATAAGGAATGCTCCCCAGTTAGCTCTAATTGGGTAAATAAAGATGCTGATGCCTGTGACTGGGCAGAAGAGAGGCAGGCGGAGTTTGAGGTTCCTGGGCTTGGGTTCAAGAGAGGACAGGAGAGGAAGGTAGAAGAACAGCAGGAGGAGTGAAAGCCAGAGAAAGGGGAGTGGAGAAAAGGCAAGATGCTGATGAGCATGTGGCTGTAGGAACAGGCTGATGGCACAGAAGCCACCCTGGGAGTGCTCAGATTGGCAAGTGATTGGTTTTTAATGTGGGTTTTAAAGGTACTAGGATTAGAGTAGCTCAGAATCTGCCCAGCACAGTGCTTGCTTACAGCTTAAAAATAAACCATAGTCTCTCTGTGTCAGTCACTGGGGAAACTAGCTGGTTAAAGAAAACTAATGCCCAAAGAATAATTCTTCTTTCTACACCAGCCTGAACTTCCAAGACCATAAGGACCCTGTAGACCTGTCCAGCTCAATAACCAGGCTCTACAGAGGGTGGGACCAGACCCCCGCTGCTTGTTCGCCCTCATGCATTGGCTAGAACAACCTTTTCGATGGTTTGAGTGGAAAATGCCCCTCATTGGCTCAGACATTTGAACACGTGGTCCCTAGTTGGTGAGGCTGCTTGGTGAGGTGGTGCCGCCTTGTTGGCGGAAGGACTGGGGGGGGGGGTTGGCTTTAAAAGTTTCTAGCCTGTTTTCACTTGCTGTTGAAGATGTAATCTCTCTGCCCCCTATTCCAGCCCCTTGCTGCCAAGCTCAACACTTCCATAGTTGTCTTGGTGTTGGTGTCTTAGCACAACAACAGAAAAGTGAAAATACAAACCCCAAATAATTCTGTCCCCTGGTGTCTTGGCCCTCACAGTGGGTCCACAAAGACCCACTCCATCACCTGCCATTCTCCATTGAATCTCTCTCCCACCACCTCTAACCTCTGCCAAAAGCCCGTCCCCAAGGACCTGCCACATGCCATCTCCCAGTGACCCAGAGAACTTCTGGGTGCTGACCACATAGAATGCAGAGACCGAAGGGAAGCCCCACCCCCATCCCTCTCCCACTCCTCTCTCTCCCCACCCACCAGCACAGAGGCTCTCCTGTACCTCTGGTATCTCACGAAATAGGTCACGTTTGGGGGGCTACCAAGCCCTGGGAGCCAGGTCAGGTACACAGTGAAGTTCTGGGAAAGCAGAGTCACATTTCTGGGTGGGGCTAGGCGGGGCCTTCCTGTGGGAGAGAAAGAGGTCACGAAGCCTGGAGCATGACAGGTGTTCAGTTCCTTGGCACCTGTGAGGAGCCAGCATCTGCCAGCTGCTGTATTCAACCCCTTCCTTTCCCCAGCCCTCAGCGTCCCATCGTGCCATGAGAGCAGGTTCTAGGAACTCTGGAACCAGAGGGCATGGGCGTGGTAACATTCCCTCCTGCTGGGATCCTAGCTTATCTGTGGCTTCCCAGAACAGCTGTGTCCGCCCTCTGCCCAAAGCCAAGGATTAAAATGAAAGTTACCCCATGTCTGCGTCCTGCTTAACTCTCTCAAGGTTTCCATCTTTCCTACTCCAAAGCCTGTACTGGAACCCCCAAGAAGCTCCCCCGTGTGACCCACCCTTCTCCCTCTTCCGCCTCCTTTCCAGCCGTGCAGGCTGGTGCACCCCAGCACCGGGAGCACCCCAGTTTGTTCCCTGCTCTGAGCCATTGCACATGGTCTTCCCAACATCTGGACATCCCCTTGGCTTCCTTCACGTTCCTTTGATGGCGCTGTCTCTCGTGACATGTTCCCTGGCTACCTTTTATTGGTCTCCATCTAGCTCCTCTTCCACAGATAGCCAGTTATACCACTAATCACCTCAGCTGACTGGTTCCTGCCCGGCCTTCCTGCCCTTCCCTGCCTTTAGAATAAAGTTCATACTCCTCATCCGGGTACTGAGGACTCCATCTGGGTGGCCTGGCCACGTGGCTGAAGTCTCCAGCTCACAGCCTCACAAAGCTGCGGGTACCATCGTTTAGACGTCTTTGAACCTTGGTGTGTTGGGTGGCCTGGAGGTCACCATCTAACCTTTGAAAGATTCTAGTCGAAGGCCACCTTCTCCAGGTAGCCTGCCTGCCTCGAGGTCTCTAAGAGGAGACGCTGATGGCGACCCTTCGTATTGGGTTGTAATTTCCCATTAGCTGAGCCAAGTGCTTTGTGAGTGTTCTAGAAGCTTCCCGGGTCAGGTGGGGAAACCAAGGTCCCCTCAATACTAGATCAAGTCAAGTCTCAGGTCAGAGCTCTGGGCTTGCCTCCTCTTCCAGTTTCTCCTGGGGCACAGTCTCAGTCTGTCTATAGATCTTTATCTTTTTTTTTTTTTTTTTTTAACCATTTTGTTTTGTTTTGGAGACAGGGTGTCTCTGTATAGGCCTGGTCATCCCGGAACTTGTTCTGTAGACCAGGCTGGCTTCAAACTCAGAGATCTGCAGGCCTCTACTTCCAGAGCGCTGGGACCAAGGGTACCAACACTTTTCACAGTTATTCATTGTGTGTGAGCACATGCTATGGCGTGCGCGCAGAGGTCAAAGGACAACTGGCAGAAGCTGATTCTTTCCATCCACCGTGCAGATTCTGGCAACAGAACATCAAGGACCTTTCCCCTCTGAGCCACCTTGCCAGACCCCCTTCTGCCTCCGTTGGAGACAACGCTCCCTCTGTATCCCAGGCTAGCTCAAGTCTGTGGTGGTCGTCTTGACTCAGCACCTTCCGTACTACAGTCTATAAGCATGAGCAACCTCATCTGTTGGCCACTTTCAACTCAATTCCTATGCCCCTCCGCAGGCTCCATAGGCTCCATCTCCTACCCCACGGGAGCTCACAGTCACATCCGCTGGTCACCGCTGGTCACCGTGGAGACCCGGCTCTGCGTAGCTCAACCCCAGCCTGCGCTGCCTCCTTGCCCCAGGCATTCCAGACCCGGGTGTGGGTGCTATTTCTATCCTTTCCTGAAGAGAGTCACCAAGATGCTGCCACTGTCTTTAAATCGGGCTCCTAGTCGGCCAGGCAGGGACCTCGCGGGTTCCCGAGACACTGGGCTTAGAGACAAATGTAAACAAAGCCTGTTTGTGTTGGGGATAGCCAGCCCAAGATCCTCATTAACTCAAAACACAGCCACAGGGCTGTGACGGTGCCCAGGGAACGCAAAGCGCTGAGCACCCACGGCTCAGCCTTATTCTTCCACTCTGTGTGACCCCCCCGTCTGGGGTTCTTCTTCAGTGCTCTGAGCCTCAGTTCCCCTCACCTGAAAATGATGGCCATCCGCCTCATAGGACAGCTGGACTGAAAACCTTAACGAGAACACGGTGGCCGCACGAAGAAGCAACCAAAACCGATACAATTGTTTACTTAGTCTAAGAACCCTTTTGACTGTGAGTCTAAGACCCTGAGGCACGCCCACGGCCACCTAGAGGGGTTCTCCCCCCTGGGGCAGTTGATCAGCGAAAGCTGGGGTTCCGTGCTCGGGTCCTGGCCTTCGGGACTTTGCGCCCCGCTGTCTCGGTTACCAGGCGAGACGAGGCTCACCTGTTAGGAATCTCCTAACAAGGACCGGATTATCCAGAGCCAGTTTCCGGGAAGGGGAGGGCAGCTCCCGTGAATTCCCTGCTTATGAGGGTCAATCAGGTGTGCACTCCCCGACGCCCCCGCCTCGGTCTCGGGGGCAGGGGGCGGGGAGCTATCTGGAGCTGCCTGGAGTAAGGAAACGCAGAGCTTTCCTTCCGCCCGGGTTCTGGCACCCAGCCAACCCGCGGAGGGTGCCTAGGGTCCCCGAGGCCCAGCACCGCGGCCCCTCCCAGGACCTCCCGCCGCCCCCGCGGCCCGTGCTTACCTGCGGCGCTCTGCAGCAGGCACAGGAGCAGGGGCGCCCACCGGCCGACCCACCACATCTCGGTCCCGGGGCCCCCCGGCGCCCGGCGCCCGGCTCCAGGCCCTGGGGCCCCAGGTGACCCGGGCGGCGCCCAGGGAGGCGGAGCCTCGGGCGGTGCCACCCGCGGGGATTCACCTGGGGCCACCCCGCGTCGCCCGCCGGAGGTGGGGGCGGGGCGCACGCCACCTTCTCTGCGCTTCGGGCGAGCGACCCAGTCCCGGGGCTCCGAGGAGGACTCAGGCGTCAGCGCCCAGGGCGGAGGTCGAGGTCACCCGCAGGTCTCCGGCTTCGCGGGCGGAGGCGGGGAAGGCAGCCGGCGCCACCCGCGGGTTCCCCAGCCGAGTTTCTGCAGGGATTCCGCGCCGGCTGCCGGCCGCCCGCCAGCTCGGTTCCAGCCGCTGGGAGGAGGCTCTCCCCCAGAGCCACAGCGCGGGCTGTGCAGCCGCCCGCCAGCAAGGACGTCTCTCAAGGCTTTGTCTTCGCTCCTCGAACAGGGGACGTTTCATTCCAGGACACAGAATGTTCTAACTAGCCAAGCGGGAGAGGCTGGTTTTGCAAACGGAGAAGCGCGGAAGGGAAAGCCGGTTCTTTCACAGCTACTCTCCCTATAGGTGGAGGTTAGGGTTAGGGACAGGAACATGGGGTCCTTTTGAGTGAGGATTAAGGGTACAGGGTTTTATTTTATACCTTCTGCCTGGAGGAGTGGGAATAGGGAGTTGGGGTCTTGATATCACCAAGATTCATTGACAGGTATATGGAATTGTTAAAGAATGCATACAAGATAGAGAAACAACAAAAGCCTCGTCTTTGGGAAAGCAGGCCATTAGCTCAGGTTTCTCTCCATTTCCAGAAGGTCACTGAACGGCCTAGTTTTTGTCTGGGGGCCAAAATTTAACGTGAGTGGATCTATTCTGATTATTTATTTATTTATTTATTTATTTATTTATTTATTTATTTATTTA
>NW_026591598.1:13645342-13647023 GCF_907164565.1 Psammomys obesus | reverse complement strand
TTATTTATTTATTTATTTATTTATTTATTTATTTATTTATTTATTTATTGAGTCTGCTCTGTTCAGGCTCAGCACAATGAGTGGCTGCTGGTTTTTGTTGTTGTTTGTTTGTTTGTTTGTTTTTGTTTTTAATTTAACTACAGCCGAGAAGCAGAAAAACAAATCCTGAAAATATGAGCCTTTTAAGATGCACACCTATAATTCCAGCACTGAGGAGGTAGAGGCAGGAAGCCTAGGAGTTCAAGGTCGACCTTGGCAATATAAGCACTCATATGTGATCCGTTTTCAGTATAAGGTGTGCTTAGGGCTGGTCAGAGGTGTGTGTGTGTGACTAGGCTCCTCTCTCCTCTGCCTGGCAGCTGGTATCTGCTTGCCTACGAACCCTCAGCACATTCTAGGGTTGAAAAGTTAGGGGTAGTCTGCCCACCTGACTGAGCCCACATATCTGAAAAGGAGGGGTTTGTGTCTGGAGCCATTAAGATGAGGAATTTGGGAAAAGAGCAATACTAGACATCAGGTAGATTGCAACTTCCTGAAGAATCCAGCCAATGAGAACAAAAGAGGGCAGAGAAATTCGATTAAGGGTATAAAAACCAGTTTTGTGTCAAATTTGGTGCCCCAAACATTTTTTGCCTTTTTTTTTCCCCCTAGGGTGCTGTCTACTTTGCAAGTTCATGAAACAGATTTGCTGCGTCCCCAGGACTCCCATCGTGAAGTGAAGCCATTGCTTCTGTCAGCTTTGTATTGAGTTGAGGCTAGCCTGATATATTCAGGCTTTGTTTCAATCAAAACAAAACAACCAAAACCTACAGAAAGCTGTGTCTTCAAAGACACAACGGGGGGAATACCCAGACACCCACTACTATAGTAATGGCCGTTTTTGGATAAGGAGTATTCTTTCTTTAATTTTTTTTTCTTAGTAACTGTTTAATATGAGCAGGATAGTGGTGAGGCAAACAAGAGGGCTTATAAAGACAAGAAACACAGTTAATTCCTTTTTCACCATCCTACAACACTGGTTTCCTGAGGACCGAATTTGGTAATCCCCAAAGGACCCATCCACCTTTCTCAGCAGGAAGTAGATAAAAGGGGTCTACAGCGTATCTCCCTACTAATCTACTTAAGATCGGAGTTGGAAGGGCAGTAAAGGCATTAAAGAACCTTAAGTAAAGTAGGTGTTTGGAAAATCTAAGCCTACATCACAGAAAGACATGACAGAACGAGTCAGATTGGAGATGCCCAACTCTCCTGAGAACGAACAAGAAAAAGAAGCCACTTAAGAGCAGTGCGGGGAGAGAGAGCCAGTCAGTTGTCAGTTGAGTTGAAGCAGTGGCGTTCATTTCGGAGCACTTGAGTTTGGTGCAGTTGAGTGAGCGCAGGGCAGCGGAGCTGAGTTTGTTCCTGAGTTCATGCAGAGGCAATTGAAGCCAGAGAAAGAGAAGGAGCCAGAAGATGAGGACAAATTGCCGAAGTTAGTTTGAGGCCAAGCAGGACAAATGTGAGAAACTGAGAGAGCCAGTGTTGAAGACCAGCTTTGGCCACTCAGGGTAGACTGAGGCAGTGGGCACAGAGTCGGAATTGCTTGTACCCAACAAAGATAAAAGAAAGAAAAGGGGAAAGAAGATCATAGGCTTACACACACACACACACACACACACACACACACACACACACACACACA
>NW_026591598.1:13569844-13645332 GCF_907164565.1 Psammomys obesus | reverse complement strand
CACACACACACACACACACACACACACACACACACACACACACACACGATAGATGAAGCGAAGCAAGCAAGCTCCAACGACTTCACACATATACCTACCTAACATACATACATACATGTATACATACATACACACACATTCACACATTGGGTGGATGGAGCAAACTCCAACGACTTTATTTTTTTTCTCCTATAGTTTATATATCCCAGCAAAATCTTTGAAGCAGTTCAGAAATCACAATGTGGCTTCATTCTATTTTTCTTTAAGTGAATGATTACAATGAGTGCATATAAAGACATGTTCCCCAATACCCTCACATGATCGAGTGTTTTAGGTATTATGGGTGAAAAATAAATTATTCCCAAAACCCAAATGTATTTGTAACTAAGCAACTTGTTATGGATTCACAAAGAGTAAGCAAGCAAGGTCAAGTTTTCTGCCAGTTTCTCTTTACTGCCGGGCTGCAATTTGTGGGGTTACAAAGAAAGAATCAATTATTTTATTTTTTATCTTAAAAAGTAATCTTACAAAAATCTTAAAAGAGTCACAAATCTAAACTTTCATATTAAAAAAAAAAAAACTCCAAAACACCCAATTTAATCCTCAAAGTGCACATCTACTCATTAACAATCTCTATTAAATCTTACCAGGAAGCTGAGGGCAACAGTGGGTACAAGAAATTAATCATCACCTTGGTCACCAGCCCAGCTTTTGGGAGAGTCATGTCAAACGGCCATTGTTCCTGTTCCCTGACCTCAAAAAGTCCCTGGCTCAAATCGGAGTGTGTCCTTCTGAACTTCAGATTGTTCCCTAAGATTTTCTACATCAGAGCCACTGACAAAAACATCTACACTTAGCCTTACTAAGCAATCTGTTTTTAAGA
Source organism: Psammomys obesus (assembly GCF_907164565.1). Lineage (NCBI taxonomy): Eukaryota > Metazoa > Chordata > Mammalia > Rodentia > Muridae > Psammomys > Psammomys obesus. The sequence goes on along the minus strand of NW_026591598.1, from coordinate 13,644,449 downwards.
ATTCTTTCTAAGGGTGTTGGTCATTGCTAACAGTCTATGTCACCAAGGGTGGTGACTGGATCATTTTTCTCTCCGGCAGTAATGCCCGAAAGGTCGAGCATTGTTACCGTGAGTGCCTGTGGCGCCGCCCAGTGAGGGGTTGGAAGCTCCTTAGAATTTTCATACAACTCATGTATTACAAGGGGTGTGGGAATCAGGAAGGCAACAAACAGAGCAATGCTCTGTGACAGCATGGAGTCCCCGGGGACTCCTGGCCATCCAGGCAGTGTCAGCACGGGCCACTCCCACAAGTTCTGTGCCACCTCTACCCCAGCACATCTTGCAGGCAGGACAAATTGTAGGTCAAGGGATTCGTGGCTGTGTCGGTGTCCCAGTCCCTCCACTGGACAGTTCGGGCCCTGTATCACCCATCACTCGGAGACCTCCCCAGGGCCACTCTCGTAGATCCCTGGGAGTTTCCATTGCACCAGATTTCTGCCTCGATCCCCAAATGGGGTTGTAGCATGATCATCCTTTACTTTAAAATGAATACACACTTACAAGTGAGTACATACGACGGTTGTCTTTCTGGGTCTGGGTTACCTCACTCAGGATGTTTTGGTTTTTTTTTTTCCCTAGTTGCATCTATTTGCCTGCAAATTTCATGTTTTGTTTTGTTTTTTAACAGCCAAGTAATACTCTATTGTGTAAATATAGCACATTTTCTTTATCTGTTCTTCAGCTGGGGGACATCTAGGCAGTTTTCCCAGTTTCTGGATATTGTGAATAGAGCTGTTATGAACAGAGTTAAGCAAGTGTCCTTGTGGTAAGATGAAGGAAGCATCCTTTGGCCCAGGAGTGGTACACTGGGTCTTGAGGTAGATCTATTCCCAGTTTTCTGAGAACTGCCGTATTGATTTCCAAAGTGACTGTGCAAGTTTGCACTCCCACCAGCAATGGAACAATGGTCCCCTTGCTCCACATCCTCACCAGCGTGAGCTGTCACTTGTGAGTTTGATCTTAATTATTTTGACAGGTGTAAGATGGGATCTTAGAATCGTTTTGATTTGCATTTCCCTGATGACTGAAGATGTTGAACATTTCTCATCCAGAGTCCTCTGTTGAGAATTCTCTGTTTAGGTCTGTACCCTATTTTTAAATTGGGTTATTTGGTTTGTTGATGTCTAGTTTCTCGAGTTCATTTAAGTGTTTTGGATATTACCCCTCTGTCGGATGTGGAGTTGGTAAAAATCTTTTCCCATTCTGTAGGCTGCCATTTTGTCCTATTGATGGTGTCCTTTGCCTTACAGGATCTTTTCAGTTTTCATGCGGTTCCGTTTATTAATTGTTGATGTTAGTGTCTGCAGGATTGGTGCACTCTTCAGGAAGCTGTCTCCTGTGCCAGTGTGTTCAAAGCTATTCCCCACTTTCTCTTCTCACAGCTTCCGTGTATATGGTTTTGTGTTGAGGTCTTTGATTCACTTGGATTTGAACAGTGTGTATGTGTCCTGCCCGCGGGTATGTCTGTATACCATGTGCATGCAGCAACCACAGAATCCAGAAGAAGGTGTCAGATCCTTTGGATCTTGCTGATGGTTGTGAGCCACCAAGTGGATGCTGGGAATCAAACCCCAAGTTCTCTGGAAAAGCGGCAGGGCTCGTAACCCTTGAGCCACTTTCCAGCCCCAACAGGATTTTTAAAATTTATTTCTTTGGCAGTACTAAGGCTTGACTCCAAAGCTCTAGGCAGGCTAAGCAAGCCCTCTGCCCTTCAGCTGTACCTCCAAGTCTCTTTTTACCTTTTATCTTGAGGCCACATCTCACTAAGTAGCCCAGGTTGGGCTTGAACTCGCTCTGTCACAGGTTTTCACTTGTCTCACCCTCGTAAGTAGCTTCAATTGTTGGTCCGTGCCACCAACCCCGTGCAGCGTTTTCTTTCAAAAGCCTCTTCTCTCTGACCATGTTTTTAAATTTTAATTAAAAATTAATAAAACCTGTCTACAAAGCAATGGGTCCTACTTTTCAATGAGACAAATCGCTCTTATTCTAAAATTAATTATAACTGTCTTAATCCAAAACCCTCGAGGTGGAGAAACTTCTGAATGAGAGGTTTTATTTGCCGAGTCTAGCGGGGGCGGGGGGAGGGGCTAGAAAAAAGCACAAGCTGGGCTGTGTGAACCCACGCAAGAGGGCTAGAAGCTTGGGGAGGGGATGAGCACGGCTCCTTGTGGGGTCAAGCCTAGACAGTTCCTAAGTAAACAGTTCTCTTCAGAGACAGTGAAACAGGACGTCTCTGCGAGGTTCTGAATTGCTTCCTTCTCTTCCCACTCCATCTCACGTCCCTTGTCGTGACAGATGATCCAAATTTTCCCCTCCTTTCCCTACCGAATTCCCTCCCTGTTGGAGGCTGGGCTGATGTTTGTATATTGGTGCTGGTTACTGCCCGGGCACACCTATCCTTGTTGTGTAAACCTACCTGATTGAATGGCTTACACCTGGGCGGGACAGAATGGGGTAGGCAGTCTGAACGTTGGGAACGGAAGAATCACGGGGAACAGACGGATGGGAAGAGAGGAGGAAGGAGGATGCCACGACGGGTTCGTGCAGAGAAGGAATCATGTGGGCAGGCCCAGATGAAGAATACAAGCAAGCATTTATAAAATTATGGACGGTAGACAGCTCGGAGGAGGATGGTTAAGGGAGATGGCATTGGGTGGGGGCTGGGCGGTAGATGGTGAGGTTATTGAGACAGTGAAATATCTGCCCCGCCCAAGGACATCAGGCAATTATAAAATCTAACAGTGTCTGTGTCTTATTATTTGTGATAGAGGGTTAGGTAATACCACCTCGATAATTTTAGGGCTGATAATAAACATTATATAGCCCAACATCATTTTTATTTTCTATAACACCTGCCCTTCCTCTCTTCCCCTTCCCTACTTCCTTTTCCTCCGTCTCCTTTTCCTTCTCATCCCTTCATTTTCTTTCCTCTCTACAGATGTGGAAACTGCCTTCTGAGTGCCCAGGGGGGCTGAAGCAGCTGGAAGGCACAGGACTGAGACTCAGTCCCATTCAGACCCTGGCCTGTCCTATTCCATGGTCACCGTGCCCCTGGGTCACCTCTCTGTTCCCTGCCTGGGTATTGCTGGCAGCTGGTCAGGTGGGACCAAACCAATGAGAGAGGGCCAGGCAGAGCAGAGGAACTGCTGAGCCTCAGTCCTGCCCCAAAGCTGGCTCTCAGCTTGGGTCCCACCCGGTTCTTAGTTCAAGTCTCACCAGCTCCTGGGAGAGATGCATTTTCACAGAACTTGCAGGATCTACAACAGTTGCCCTGAGTTTGGCCAGGTCGGCAGACGTTTGGAAGTGCAAACTGTTTTGGGGTTTGTGCCTTCAGTCCCAGCGGCTCTTCTTCACAGAGCCCCCTGGACAAGGCTTGTTGGGAACAAAGCCCTGAGACCCTTTCTAAGGGCCCGACCTGCCAGATAAGCACTGGGCGCCAGCAGGCCATAGCTTCTTACAACCCATTGTTCCCAAAACTGTTTGCTTTGGGACACATCCGTGACCACCGATGTGACCACCGATGTTATCTTCGGGCCTTGTAACTCTTTAACCCACCTTCTTAGCCTTGGGAACTTCCCACCAAGGGCCTTGGTATTTTTCCACCACTACTCCCCTTTCTCGCCCCTCTCCCCCGCCCTACCAAAACCACGTTTTAAAAGAAACACCAAAGTTCATTAAAGGAGACACTTGACCGGCAACCGTCTGCTTGTGTCCTTTCTCTCTCTCCCCCATCTTTTTCAGGATTGACCCCCTTCGCCCCCACGAATAACTGAGTCCCGCGGGGCGGGACAAAGGCTGGGCAGTGGTCAGCGTCTTACTCTTCCTCAGAAGATCTGACTTTGTTTCCACCCTGAAATTCGGCCCTTTCGGACCCGGAAGCTCACTGAGCTAGGCGAGGGTGTCCTGGCCGTGGGGACAGAGGTGTGTTCATTTACTGCTCTGAGTGCCCCGCCCCTGCCTCTGGCTCTTTCCCCACAAACCTCCTTCTGTGTTTCTCTGTGCACCCCTGCCGAAAACTCCTCATTTCAGTTAGGAAACCGTGTCCACGTATCTTGGTCTTTGAAAAGACATTTTTGTGACCACAGTTTGGATAGGTCAGAGTGCTCAGGCAGATTTTATCCGATGGTGACCTTGAACTCCCAGTCGCCCGCCTCCTCTTCTGGAAAGCTAGGATGACAAGCTTGGGCTTTTGGGGGAGGGAGGAGAGGGAGGGGAGAGGCAGCCATGCCCTCTACCCACTGAGCCATGTTCCCAGCCCCTCTACCTTACTGATAAGCATTGGTGGCGCTTTCCATTGGTCCTTGTCGCCTGCCGGAGGCTCGACAGGACGCTAGAGGACAGGTGTTTTAACGTTTGTCCCTGTCGCCCCACATAGCGCAGTGGTAATATTTCCCTTTTAGCCAGTGAAACTCACGGTTTATACGTAACACGGCTAATTATAATTAGAGCTGAATTTACAACCCTGGCTGTCTGTCCTCAGAAGCTGCGGTTTTTCAAACTTCTGCTCTTCGTTCTCTAGCCGGTTAAGGGCAACTGGGAAGGAAACCCCCCAGTCTAAACCTCTTCCTGATTCGCAGAGATCACGGCCCCGCTGGGTCCAGCGGCCCCGTGGGTACCACTACCAGCCCTCTGACAGGGTAGGGTATCAGGCGGAAGCAACTGTGCTGGGAAGTGTTCTGGGCAAGGTCACTGGCAGGCCTGGGCCTGAGGGTGTGGCTGGGCCACTGGGCCTCGGTGTGATCCACCCGTCTGTGGCTTCTCTGAAGCACGAGGTCAGTGAGCGCAAGCCACTCCAGAACTTGTGTGTGGCACACACATACACACACACACATACACACCATACACACACCACACACACACACATAGCACACACCACACACACACACACACACCATACACACACCACACACACACCATACACACACCATACACACACCACACACACATACACACACACACACACCACACACACTGCAACACCACACACACACACACACACACACACACACACACACACACACACACTGCAACACCACACACACACACCACACACACACACACACACACACACACACACACTGCTGGGTCAGAGAAGCACCTTCCATCTTTGGCAGAGCCCTTTCAGCTTATCTTAGAACAGACTGTCTCCTGAGCCTCGAGGTCTCTGGGGCCTACGTGGAGTCTCCAGAGATTGAAGGCCACTTTCCCAGAAGCCAAAGGGCTTCAGCCTGCCCCCACAGGCTCCCCCCTCCTCCCGTCCCCCCAGGTCTCTGTGTTCCAGCCACAGTCACGAAGTTCCCCCTTCTCTCTCTCGTGACTTTAGTCTTGTCTAATACTAGTTTCTGTGCCTAGAATTCCCTCCCTGGTTTACCTTCCCCTTTGTCTCACAGACAACACCTGTTCTTGCCCGGGGTCTAGGATTTTGTGGCACTTCCTCAGGGACCTTCCCCTTCCCTTGACCTTCGTTTGTTCTCTGTTGTCTCTGCTTCGTGTACCGAGAGCAGGATCCCACGGACCAGGTGTGTTGTTTTTCTAATCCTCGTGACAAAATATTTGGCCGAAGCCGATTAAAGGATGGACAGTTTATCTGGGCTCCGGCTTTCTGAGGCCCTTCGGTCCAGCCTGGTGGGGAGCGTGTGCAGAACAGCAGCAGGGGGGCGACATAATGTCTGCCTGTGCTGGGGAGAAGGGGCAGGTCACATGGTGGCAACCCAGGAAGCAGAGAGCATGGCTTAGGAGCAGGGCCCCATGCCCTTTGACCTGTTTCTTCCAGCCAGGCCTCACACCCACCAGACTAGCACCATGAATCCAGGGCTGAACATTCAGAACATGGACCTGAAGCCCGGGATTGGGGTTCAGGCAGTAGAGCGTGTGCCTAACATGCACGAGACACTGGACCAGATCCTCCAGCACGGCATGAAACACGCACAGTGGCTCATGGCTGTCACCCCAGATGTCAGGAGGCCAAGGCAGAAGGATCAGGAGTTTAAGGTTATCTGTGGCAATACAGTGAGTTAGAGGCCGGCCAGCCTAGGCTCCATGAAACCGTGTCTCAACAATTGCTACCATCTCAAACCTAACGAAACCAACCTAAAAAACCATGAAGCCCCATGGGACATTTCAGATTCAAACTATAATACCAGGTAACTTCTAAAACTGAAATTTGTTTCTCTGTTCTGGAGGCTGGGAAATCCAAGGTCAGGATGCCAGCATCTTGCTGTAAGGTGTATACTCTGTTCTCACGTGGAGAAGAGTGAGAAAGAACCCTCCTCATGAAAGCCTTGTTTTTTTTTTTTTTTGCTGATAAGGAACCCCTTTGTGAGGGTTGAGCACCTCCATCCAGCCTCCCTTCCCAAAGCTGTCATATTCAGGGTTATGTGGATCTGGAGGAAAAGCTCTGACGGTCTCTTTGGTGGCGCTCAGTCACAGTTCACAGAAAGGACTTTTGCGTGTGCGTTCGGTAGCGCCCTTTCTTGACGCAGCTTCGTTGACAAGCCCTGGCACATAGCAGCACTCCGAGGAGCAGTGAATAAGCAAGCTTCCCATGTGTGGGGGCTCGGTCAGGAACATTCCATAACACCCCAAACGGCTCAGCCCGCTCCTGGCCCCCAGGCTGCTCAGGCACAGCCGGTCAATATTTACTGAGCTGAATCAGGCATATGACTCAACCTCAAGAGACCTCAGCGTCTGAAAGTATGACTTCACAGTCACGCTTCCTTCCGCAGCTGGGATGTTACATCAGGAGTGAGGAGTTCTACGTGAGAGCCAGGGGAGCACAGCCGGCCCAGACGGCCCTTTAGTGGGTAAACATCCTTGATGCTGCGGTTCGCCCGCCCCCACTCTCTCAGAAACTGCTAGCGGGGTGTTTCCCCAGCTTCCCGCCACACAGGGGCACCAGGCTGAGTCGGTGTCATGGATCCTTTCCCTGTTTCTGTGATACAACATCCTGACGAGGGCAGCCTGAGGGAGAAAGGGTTTGTTTTGGCTCCACAGTTCCGGGTAGGTCCGTTCTGGCAGGAAAGTCGAGGAGCTCACTGAGGCGGCTCAGTCTGCATCCACAGTCAGGAAGCAGAGAGAGCGAGAGTGAGAGAGAGAGAGAGAGCTCGCCACACCAGCGTTCTCTCACCGTCTCTGTTCACCGTCACCATCTTCTGCAGTCCCAGGCCTCCCCTCCCCCACCCAGGGAGCCATCCTACACACAATAAAGGCGAGCCTTCTCACCTCAGTTACTGTAAGCAGAACAACCCTCTACAGGACCTCATGGCGGCGCCAAAATCTCCCAGGTGACCTTAGGTTAGCCCCAGCCACCACCAGTCTGTGTGGTCAGAAGACCTTGGCTTCAGGACACTAGCTGGCACTTTCGTTGCTGCTTTGCCACTTTACCTGGTGAATGTCCCCCCACCTCATAACCGGTCCACAGAGCTTCTTTAGGGAAACCGTCCCTGTCTCGTGGCTGGTCTAGCTAGTCAGTGAGCTCCAGATTCAGGGAGAAGCTCCATCTCAGAAAATAAAGCACAGAACAATTGAAGATGGCGTTGGGCCCTGACGTCTGGCCTCTGTATGCACTCGCACCAGCACATACACCAGCACGCATGAACACATGTACCGCCCCCCCCCCCCAACACACACACGTACAAGGGCTTCAGGGTTTGGAGAAGAGCAAGTTTAAGGGTCAGCTAGAGGGGTGCATGCAGCTCGTACCCCAAACCAGCTTAGGCAAAACCTAAAGTCCACCACACTGGGAATTTCAAAGGTGGTTATGGGGGGCTGAGGTAGGGCTTGGGACTTCGTGCTAGCAGAGAGAGTTTCTGGTTGGCCGACTTGGATCACGTGCCCCTGAGACGCTCTGTAGACAAACAAAGGCTATGTTAGAGGAGACCTTCAAGACTGTCCACGCCAACCTTGTTCCCAAGTCTCCTCCAGTGACCTGATGTCACGCCTTTGGGGATGGCCAGACCACTCCACGTTTTTGCTTTTTTTGTTTTTTTTTTTCCAGTCCACATTTTAAGAACACTTACTATTTGATTTTGATTTCTACATTCCTGCTTTCATGTACCATGCGTGATGGTGTAGTGTGTGTGTGTGTGTGTGTGTGTGTGTGTGTGTGTGTGTGTGTGTATGAGGGTAGCTGGAATTTTGTTCCAAGACTAACAATGATCTAGAGGGATTCAGGTTTAGGCAGATAAATGTGAGATATAAAGAGAAGGTTCTGTTAGTCTGTGAGGGAGTGGGCAGGAAGACGCTGGGTGTCCTACAGGCTCGGCGATTCTAACACCCGTCTCTGCTTCCGGCCAGCCTCCGGCTCACCCATCCCCCACGCCCTCTGTTCACGGTGCACAGCCAGGCTGGAGGTGAATCTCCACACTCATGCTTCCCCACGGAGCGGCTGAGGCTCAGAGGGATGTAAGATGCGCAGCTTCCGCAGACAACATTTCTGTCCGCTTCTCTGCAAACTGAACAGGATTGCCACCCAGCCCAGCCATTGCGTTCTTAGTTGTGATCGTTCCAGAGGTTTGAGAGCACGTGTGTGGGTCTCCTAGCCTCATTATTGGCATAGCTGACAAGGGGAAACAGCCAGACTCCCGCTGACTAATGATCGGGGAGAGGGTTGCGGCATATCCATTCAGTGGAGCCTCATTCGGCAGTAGACAAGCGACTCCCTGATACCTCGCCACAGCATGGGTGAGCTTTGGGAACGCTGTGCCAAGGGAACAGAGCCAGTACGAAAGGCTGTCTGGGGCAGGCTTCCGCATCCATGTATGACGTGGGGAACAGGCAGGTCTATGGAGATACTAAGAACATCATCATCTGTTGCTAGGGGTCAGGGGCACAGAAGGGAATGTGTCTGTGACTGTTCCTGGGTATATCGTTTCCTTCCTGAGATAGGAAAGCACTGTTGACTTAGACGGTAGTGATGGATTGATATACACAACTATGTGAATGTACTGAAACTGTTCATGACTTACAAGGCTGGAGAGATGGCTCAGTGGTTAAGAGCACTGGCCGTTCCTGCAGAGGCCCCGGGTTCAGTTCCAAGCACCCACATGACAGCTCCTGACCACCTGTAACTTCCGTTCCAGAGGACCTGACGCCCTCTGCTGGCTCCTCAGGCACCAGGCACACCTACGGTGAGCGTAGACGCGTGCGGGCTGAACACTCTTACACATAAAAGCAAGATTACACATAAAATTCAAGGGTGACTTGTTTGGCGTGTGAATCCTCTCAGTTAAACAGGGGTCCTGTGGGCACACAGTTTGAGATCTGAACTTCAGGGCATGTGGCTGCCCGGGATTTCTTATCTCATCTCCAATCTGACCTTGGGCCAGCATCTGGCCTCCGCCTGCTGTGCGGTGGGGTTGGGGCCTTCTAAGCCCTGGGATATGGAGGGCACAGATGGTGGGAGAGGATGAGGAGAGCCACTCTCATCGGAAACCCCCCCTCCCCTTCTCTTTCCTGTAGGGAAGCCAGGCTTTCCAAACCTTATCTGTGCCCTCTTGACAGAGCTGCCAGGTGTACAGGCCAAAGACTGGGCGTGCAGGGGCAGGTACCCCAATGCCAAGAGCCAGCTCAAAGCTCAAAGGCCTGCCAGCACCTTCTGGAAGAGCAGGGTCTGGGACACTGGCCTCCTTGAAGAAGCCCTTGTTTCCCCTTGGCTGATGTTTTGGACCTCCTATGTGCCGCAGCCTTTTGAGGACCTCCCCTCTGCTCCCCTTTTATTCTTTCTTTATCTGTTCATCCTTCCTTTCCCCAAAATGATTATATTTTAATCATTGGCGGTGTACCAATACAATTTCTTTCAGGGTCATTAAAATACCTCTGACTCATCACTCCCCTCCCCTCATGGCAAGAGGCCTCTTTCTCTGGCCCCCGTGTGCCATAGTTGAGCCATCCCCACCGACGAATAGTTGAATATGGCCAGTTCTTTCGCCACAGCCAACGCTCCAGCGATCTTTCCACTCATCCCTGTGTACCTGCTCGCGTGTTTCTCCAGGGCGGAGACGGCGCCGATACGGATCTGCTGGGTCACAGGGTGGGGACACCTACAATTTCAACAAACACGGCCAACTGCTCTCCACCACCGTGCCTCAACCACCTCAGCTCCCGCCGATTCCCGCCAGGAGCACACTCGAGGCCCTTTTCCCGACTTCCACGCCGAGCTCGGAACTCAGCCAATTTAAAATGCCCCGGCAACAGTTAGGTCTCGAGGTTTTGTTAATTGATATTCCCCCTGGAGTTTCGTGGAGGCTCTGGGTTCCTGGGATCAGAGAAGAACTCAGAAATTAGGGTTTCGTGGTCTGAGCACTAAACGCAATTGTATCACTATCTACTGTGTGATCTGGGGCGAATTCGGTGACCTCTCTGGTCCCGGGCGTGTTCATATTTATAATCTCTCCGTGTCCTAAATACTTGTCTAAGAAACCTGGTCGTGAACATTCTTTTAGCATCTGTTCAGTTCTCTTGCTCCTTCTGCCTCCTGTGCCTGCAGCATGTCTGGGTAAAGCGGGTGCTTAGAAGCGTGAGTGGACGCATTTACCATCAAACAGCCTCTGGAGGGGGCTCAGGGCACTGCAGCCGGTACTGGGCAGGCCAGACACCAGACGGAAGGAACTTTTCCTTTGAGACGAGACCTCGCCCTGTAGCCCAGGCTGGCCAGGCACTTGCTAAGTAGCCCAGGCTTTCTTTGAATGAGGGACTGTCTCTTTTGCCTCAGCCTCCCCGGTGCTAGGATTATAGGTGTGTGTCATGGTGGTCGTAGGAGGGGCTTTTGATGGCTTTGCACATTCACAAAGCTTTACCTTAGGAAGAGGGAGACGGGGCTGGAGAGACCGCATAGCCAGTCTTCCAGGGGATCTGAGTTCGGTTCCCACTGTCCGTATCTGGCAGCTCATGGCTGCCTGAACCCTGAACCTGCTTGATGGGCACCTGAGTGCACGAATGTGCGCTGTTTAAAAACACCACCGACAAAAATGTATTCGGGCATTGGCACAGCCTGCGATCCTAGCCCTTGCAAGGCCGAGCAAATGCCCTAGCAAAGCCAGTCTCCAGGGACTTCTGCTACCATTTGTAGCAGTAGTTTTCAAAGACATGTAACATGGACAGTACATACCTTTTTACGGAATTCTCTCTGAACACACAGCGTTAGGATACTACTCAAACCCTTGAAAGAACGCTTCAAGTTTCTAAAGCCTGCTTTCCAAGTCGGTCTCAGTTCGGGGAAGGGTCTGTATGCTGAATCAGACTGTCCCTCAAAGGCCTGGGTTGGTGCTTTGTTCCCCGAGGGTGGACGAGTCCGGTTAGGAGAGAGCAAGCTGGAAAGTGGGTTAAACGAGTTTCCCACAGCCTCCAAATCCTAGCCCTTGCCCGGAAAGCTCGGAGATAATCGCATGAACTTCCTAATATAAACACCAGGGGGCACCATACGCTTAAGGAATGCGACCCATGCCGCAAGCCTATTGGATCACGAGGTCAGCTTTTTTTTTTTTTTTTTTTTTGGCAGTAAGACGAACAGAGTATCTTCCTGCTTCTTTGACATCCTTCCTACCTGGCCTGAAGCTTAGATGTGCCTGTAGGATCGCTCTGGGAGCCAGAGGAACACATTAGGGAAGAGCGCAGAAGGGGGAGTTGGGCCTGGCAGCTTCTCTGTTTGTGTCTATGTCCTTTGTGCCAACAGTACTGTTATTCTGGGCTTCCATTCTTCTCATCTATCAGATAGGACGGACAATTCCCTTATCGCCCCTCCCCTCTCTGTGTCTGCGCCCCCTCACCCCACCTGTGTTTATTTTATGCAGAAGTGTCCTGAGAACATCAGGAGGCTGAGCCTCGCCTTTGAGGGCCAGGCCATCTGCAGCAAAGCTGGTGAAAAAGCCAGGCTGGAAGTTTGTATTCAGGATCTTCCTTCATAAGCAGAGCCATGAGAGCGACTGAGAGTTCAGATGTGGAGCCCAGGAAGAAAGCAGCAGGGACGATACCGCTGTCCTCAGCGAACCGAGACCTTCTGCTGAGTGGGGGAGGTGAGCTTGGGGGTACGCTCAAGAGTTTGTTTTTAAAGGTGACAGATTTGGGGTGCCTTTGAGGTTGTTCCGCAGATGAAGAAAGACAAGAGACGAGGAGACTCAATCCCATCCCTTTCTCGGCATCTCCTAAAAATAACAAGGCTCAATAGTTTGGATGAGGTGAGATGTTAAGACCAATCTGACATTGGCGGCTGAATCGCTGCTGGCACATCATCACCCGTTTGGTGCTGGCGTATAGGCAGCCTGCCTTTAGGTTGCTTAGCAACCTGTGACGTCATCGTTGGTCGCTGCCTCCAGGAGCTCCCATTTCCTTTCTCTCTCCTCTTTGCTCTGCCTTGGTTTCTCTCTCCTTCCCTGCTCTCTCTGACTCTCTCTCTCAGGTCCCCCCCCCATATTCCTCTTTCTGTTCTCCTATGCTCTCCTACTGTCTCTCTGTCTCTCTCTGTCTCTTTCTCTCTCTCCCCGCAGGCCCTAACTACTCTCCCTTTTTCTTCCCCCAAGTAAATCACTTCTAATCAGATCTGTTGAGTGCACAGCATTAAAAAAACATATATCCTAACACCATTCATGGATGAATGGGTGCAGTACTCCTGGAAGGCATCACCCATTCCTCACCACACTCAGCTGAGCCCTCAAGGCAGCTAGCAAGGTGTGAGGCAAGGATCAAGTTTTCAGTCTTCCCCGTACTTGACAGAGATCTAGGAATATGTTGAAAAGCAAGCTTTTGAGCCAGGGAGATGCTGTTCGGAAGCTACTATTGCTACCAGATAACTGGAGAACTCAGACAGGATTATTTGCGCCTCCCCTCACTTTCTCCTGAACAGTTCCTGTCTTTCAGCCTGTTATGAAAATTAAACATGACCATTTGAGAAAACTGTTCAGTCCAGTGCTGAGGTCATTGCAAGCACCTAATCAGCAAAAGAGGACGAAGCAGCAATCGTCACTGAACTGTTCTGTCAGCCAGAATGTTTCTTGCTGTTGCTGACCTTTCCGACGTAGTTAGTGTAAGCCCGGGAGTGTCCAGAAGGAGGCGATCTTAACATTTACTCTTTTGCCCACAGAGCTCCAGGAAGTGAGCGGGTGATTTTCCCTGGAGAAAGGGCTCTTCTTGATGGTGCTGGGTAAGGCTGCAACCCTTCTGGATCCCTCCAAACGGGCCTGGTCCTCTCTTCTTAGACACTGTCCTTGGGCTCCCTTTGTCCATAGATTGAGGCCAAGCCGTCAGCCTCCCAAACATGTCACCTACGGGCTACCTTCCTGTGCAGGCTGGGTTCCTGTGCCCTCTTGACTGCAGAGGCCTTCCCTGGGTTCTCCTGCGCCCAGGCTTGGGATGCAGGCACGCTGAGAGGAACCTAGCGCTCGGAACCTCAGGCACTCAGTCTTCTCAGAAGACCTACAGATGCCGACATTCCCCGTCTCACTGCCGAGTTAGACGCTTACTGAGTGAGGCCGTGCAGCTCCTCAGTCTCCTCTGGCACGGAGGACATCCAGCCACCGGTTGGACATCAGTCCACCGGTTGACCTCTCTCTTGAGGTGACCCGAGTAAGCACAGCCTCAACAAAGTGCAAGCCCGTGATTTATCTACTTGTTTTTGAAACGGGGTCTGGCTATGCAGCCCGTGCTAGCCTTGAACCCTCCAACTTTCTGCTCTAGCCTCCCAAGGGCCGGGCACCACAGGTGTGCACCACCGGCCGGGCTACCGACAAGTTTATTCCTAAGTGCTCTCTCGCCTCTCCGCCGCATTCCTCTGAGACAAGGTCTCCCGCTGAACCTGCAGCTAGACCGGCGGCCAGGAAGCTTCAGTCAGCCTCATCTCTCCATCTCCACAGTGCTGGGGAGTTAAAGGCACACGTGTGGCGCACGCCTGTAACCCCAGCACTCAGAAGGCAGAGGCAGGTGGGTCGCTGTGAGTTCGAGGCCAGCCTGGTCTACAAAGAGAGTCCAGGACAGCCAAGGCTACACAGAGAAACCCTGTCTCAGTTAAAAAAAAAAAAAAAAAAAAAAAAGTGTGGCCATGCCAGGCTTTTTGATAATGCACTGGGATCCAAACTCAGCAAGTGCTGGTACCCACTGAGCCATGTCCCCAGCCCCAGCCTCGAGTTTTTGAAGGGGCTGTACAATTCTCCACCAATCAGCACTCCCAGTGGACTTCCCCACTGTCTGCTGATCTTCAGCAGGATTTTCTTGGCCAAGTATCTTCTTCCCTGCACTCGTACGTGTGCGAGAACACGCTCACTCACGCATGCACGCACACACGCACAGGCAAGGGAACAGGCCCCTGATACTTGAGGTGTGACCTCATGGGAAAGCCCTGGCAGAGGGCCAGGCACCTGGGGATACAGCTCTGCTCCCTCCTTCTGTCCCCACCCCCTCTTCGTTTGGAGCCCTGGGGCATCTTTGGCCTCAGCCTCCACCAAAGCGCTGCCCTCCACAACCGAGCTGCATAGAATTCCCGGAGGTCTGGCGCCCCTCCCGGGGCCTCCTACGGGTGGGAACCGAATGTGCTTCTGACACGGAGGTTGCCACTGGCAGGTCATCTGCCGCCAGTGTGAACAAAGGAGAAGAAAATGAAAAGCAGTCCCAAACCACAGGGACACACCTGGTGGTTTGAGAGAAGGCGGCCTGGCGTCAGCCCACGCGGTGGCCTGGGGACGTCACATGAGTCAGCCAACGTGGGTAGTGGCTCCTATTGATGTCGATACAAATGTCTCTCTCCCCTGGGAGCTCACAGTTAGGTACGGAATGATCAGGGCGAGAGGCCAAGGTGTGTCTGCCACCCACCACCTGGAAGCCGTCACTGGGGACACCTTGGAGGGGTGGGCACATGGGCCAGCCGTATAGCCCTTTAAAAGTGTGCACATGTTCAAAAATGGGCTTTGCTTTGCTGTGCGCATTATTTTCGTAACCCATCACACTCTTTTTTGTGGCGTAGAGGATAAAGCCTCCGCTCTGGAGCATGCTGGGTAGTCGCCCGGCCACGGGGCCACATCCCAGCCCCTGCAACCTGCCTTTAAAATTTTAAATTAACCTCACTCTATCCCTCTGCTTTTTTTGAGATGGGGTGTCACTATGTAATCCAGGGTAGACTCAAATTTAGGGAGCCTCCTGTCTCAAACTCTCAATTGCTGAGATTACACACTTGGCAAATACCATCTCTCTCTCTTCCTCCATGCCTGTCTACTTCTGTTTTTTTTTTGTTGTTGTTGTTTGTTTTTTTACTTTCTTCTTGTCTCTGTCTGTGTGTCTGTGTCTCTCTTTCTGTCTCTACCTCTCTGTTTCTATCTTTGTATCTGTCTCTCTCTGTCTCTCTGTCTGTCTGTCTCTCTCTATATATCTTTTTTTTCTCTTTCTCCAGGGTCTCATGTAGTCTGTGCTGGCCTCAAACTCACTGTATAGCCAAGGGATGACCCAGAGCTCCTGACCCCCAAGTGCTGGGATTATAGTCTCAAATCACTACAGCTGGTTTCTCTGGTGCTGGGGTGGAACCCAGGCTTGGCACAGGCTAGGCGAGCACTTTCCCAACTGAACTGTGTCTTGTCTCAAAGGAAACAAAATAAAACAAACCCGAACCAAAAAGAATTAAAAAACAACAAAAGTCCAAGAAAACCCCCACATTCTTACGACATAAGGTGCTTTCCCAAACTGTTTCCTCCAGGTGAGGTAAAAAAACAAAAAGCATTCTGAAAGCTGGAGAGATGACTCAGTGGTTAAGAGAACGTGCTGCTTTTGCAAAGGACCTGGGTTCAGTTCCCGGCACCCACATGACATCTCCCAACTGCCTGTAACTCTGTTTCCAGAGGTTCTGATGTCATCGTCTGGCCTGTGACACAGTGCGTGCGCATACATCCGGGCACTCGCACATGCACATAAAAGAAATAAATCTTTAAAATATAAACAAACAACCCCGGCAGGGAGATGGCCCAATTGTAAAGCCCTTATCCCGAAAGCGTAAGGAGATGAGGTTAGATTCCCAGGACTTGGCTAAAACGCCAGACATGGTATATGAATGGTGTGTGTGTGTGTGTAATAAAATGGCTCAGTACCTACCAGCACTTTCCGTGACAGCGTGGCAGGCTAGGTTTGAGCCTCAGGAACTGTGTAAAGATGGAAGGGGACAACTGGCTCCCAACGTTGTCCCATGACCCCTCCGCCCCGACCCTGGTACACACGTTTGTAGTCCCGGTGGTGGTGAGTGGCAGGAGGAGAGGTGAAGGTGGGTGGGCCCGTAGGTTGAGGGTCAGCTAGCCTGGCCTCTGTGGTGAAGTTCCAGGTCAATGAGAGAGGCACAGTCTCAAACAAAAGGTGGAAGATCCTGTGGACAGAGCGTCCTCTGACCTCCAAAGACGCCGTGTGCACGCACCATCTTCCAAGAGACACAAATAAAAGATTGTTCTGGCTGCAGCCCCCTTTGCTTCTAGGACTCTCGACAGGCTGAGCGTGTGGCTCGGTGGCAGAGCGCCTGCCTGGGACACATAAGGCCCTGGGGTCCATCCCTAGTACTGGATGTGGGTGGGTGAGGGGAGGGACTCAGGATGGTTTGAACAACAAACAAACAAACAAACAAACATAATGTCTAAGCATCACTTTCCCCCAGTGATCGCCCACCCTTTTGTCTGTGCTGACGGTTGAACGCAGGCATGCAAAATATGTTTGCTCTTCGCCCCAGCCTTGAGTCGGGACCTTCGTCATGGGCCCAAGATCTGTTTTGTTTGCTCCTAGGCCTTCGCCAGCTCTGGAGCTGGGAACCCTTTATACAGGGGAGGGGGTGGAGGTTGGGTTAGCCAAGCAGGTGGAGACTAGCCTGTGAAGCAGGCTGAGGGTCCCTGTAACACGGACTTCACAGAACAGCCACTGCCACTTAGGGGGCTGGAGCAGCTGCGAAGGCTCTTTGTCAGGTGTCCCGCCCCTCGAGCCAAGGCTTGGTCAGTTTACCCTCTGAGGAACCATGTGGAAGAGAGGCAGAAGCCCTCCGTCACTGTGAGACCGCTGAGGTTCACTTCGGCAGAGGGGCTTGGCCAAGGTCTCCGGCCTTTAAGAAGGTCGAATCTAGTCTGGGTCCCTGCTGTGAACCACGCAGAGGGGAAGAACAGCACCGACAGGGAGAAACTTCTGGCCTTCTGTCCGCCCCGCCAGGGGGATATTGGGATATTAGTCTGTTTTCTGGAGGCTGAGTCCTGGGTGGGGCAGGCTCCGGGCTGCAGAACGCCGTCTGGCGTCCCCGCCTGGGCGAGGGTCCTTGGTGAACGCGCTGCCTGGTTTCGGTCCCAGGTCCCTGCATGCTCTCTAGCCCTGCCCTGTCAGCTGAGAGGGAGGGAAGGAGGCACCCTGCCGCTCCCAGCTGGGGCTGGGCCGGGAGCTGGCCAGCACCTGCTGAGGGCCTCTCCCACCTCAGCTAGCACCCTTCCTTGCCCGCTTACTCCTCTGATTGGCCGACGGGACCTCTAGAGGGGCCTGAGAAAGCCTGAGTCAGGTTCCGGCCGTGGGATCCCCCCATACCCCCACCCCCATGTTCCCAGCCCTCTGTCTTTTCCTCAGGGGGAGGGTCTCAAGGCTCCACAGTCCTTGATAGACCCCTGGGCTGGCTGTGTGCTGTCTCTGGAACCCCAGTCCCTACTCCAGAGGAAGAGAGTAGGGCCCCACAGCCCTTAGCTTTCGTTGCTAAGCAGAAAAGGGGCCGACCCCTCCCAAGCTGGAGCCCAGAGCTGACTCAGGAGAAGGCTGTCGACCTGGAAGCCAGGGTGGAGAGGCCACAGCTGGCTTCGACAGTTCCGAAAGAGCCAAGTGTCCTAAGGGCGTGGCATTTTTGCCTTCACCCTCCTCCCTGCCACAGGGTACTGTTCCTCTTCAGGCAGCCCTACACCCCATTCAGGAAGCCCTCTCAGTGTGACCCCACCACCCGCTCCCCTCCATCGCCTGTGAATTAAGAGGGAGAGAGGACCCCGAGAGAAGAGAACCATAACGGAGGTACTAATGCAGAGCAGAAGCGTTCTCCAGTCCTTTCTCAGAGCACTGGGCTACTCTCTGTGGCGCGCACACACACACACACACACACACACACACACTCCCCTGTGGTCACATAGATTTGGCAGCATAGGATCTCGGGCTCAGTGGGTGCCAATCCAATTCCTAACCTCGAAGAGTAAATACACACTTGACTCTCCCGGCACCTGCCGCTTCCCAAGCGTACCTGACCTGAGAAGTGTTTGTTTGTTTGTTTGTTTGTTTATTGGGATGCTCTTGTTGTGTGGCCCAGGCCAGCCTCAGACTCAGGATCCTCCAGTCTGCACTTCCCGAGTGCTGACACGGTAGATGTTCACCACAGCAGCCAGCAGGCTCGCTTTGATTTTCACAGTAAGCCGCCTCACAGTGGGCTCGCTCGTAGCGGGCCCGAGCAAGCTTTGAGAAGCGCTGTGATGCAACTCAGCGCTGACTTCATAACAACATAACACCTCTGTGCGCTGCGCGTTCAGCCAGAGTCAGATCTCAGAGTCCCAGGAAAAAAATGGGGGCGATGAGTGTTATTCCGGAAGGTGAGGGGAGAGCATCTGGGTCACTGAGTGAATAAATCTGGATCCTGCAGTTATGGGGTTGGGTGGGGGCGGGACCTTTGTCGACTTGTGCAATCATCAGATGCAGAGCGCTTCGGCAGGAGTTTATTTAGGAAACCAAGGCACGTGTTCCAAGCCTGGAGCAGGCTGTTCCTGAAGTCCGGGGCAGCATGGTGGGTTCTGTCTTTTGGATTTTAAACAACTTTTTATAAATATTTATGAGGTAGGTGGCCTATTTCTGAGTAAGGTAGTTTATTTCCTCCCAAGTCATGGAGGCCTAGATTTCATCCTCTAGAAAAGCCTGCAGAAGGTAAGGTGTATGTCAAAACCACAGTGCAAATGGTATTGTAATACGCCCAGTGTCCTTAATTTCCCTCGGGTCTCACAGAGGAAAATTCTGGCCAGCAGGACTTAGCCACCAAGATCCTGCTGCAGCTTTCCTCAGTTTCCTCGTCTGTAATCCCTCCTTCCCTAACAGAGACACTCAAATTCTCATTGCCCCCCATGGCGGAGGAAGTGCTGACCTTCTGGTACTCATGGCCAGGGCTCTCCCAGTGGGCTGGCCTTGGGCTCTTTACTCAGAGGGAAGGCTGGGAGGTGTGAGCAGCGGGATGGGACACGAGGGGTGTGAAGGAGGCTGGCACGTGGTCCTCGGAAGCTCTTGCTGGGTTCTTAGGTGCAGAGTGCATTGGCTTAGAGGCGGTGTCCATTCTGTCTACAGAGAGAAGAAGGATGCCGTGGACAGGGCAGGGCAGTGAGCAGCACCCCTCCATGACCTCCGCATCAGCTCCAGCCCCCAGGTCCCAGCCCTGTGTGAGCTCCTGTCCTGACTTCCTCCAGTGATGGAGTGTGATCTGGAAGTGTAAGCCAAAAACACTCTTTCCTCTGCAGCTTGCTTTTCAGTCGTGGTGTTTCGTTGCAGAAACAGAAACTCTGAGTCTAAGACAAGTATAGATCAGAACACAGACAAGGGCACCAGGCAGATCTGAGCGTAGAGCCCAACTCAGGTTCTGTCTCGCAGCCAGGTAAGCCTCCGGCCCTCCCAGAAGCTTGGGCGTCGTGGGGACTAACTAATCAACGTCGCTTGGCTCCAGGCAGCTAGCCTCAAAGCCACAGCTGGAGTTTATCGGAACAAGATCCTAGGTTATTTTCAGCCTCCCTTTGAGGACAACTCAGCCCTATCACCTGCCAAGGCCATTTTTTTTTTTTTCTAGATAATGTCTGACACTAATTGAAACAATGAAACTAGATCATATCGTGAGAAAGGAACCAGGAGCAGCTTCAATATGCTGTCATATCAGTTTCTGCCCCAGGCCCCTGAGGTGGCCCGACACCTGGATGGAAGAACAGTCAGCCAATCAGAACAACCAGAATTTAACAATACATTTTTCCTGGCTGGTCATCCAGCAGGGTGTGTGTGTGTGTGTGTGTGTGTGTGTGTGTGTGTGTGTCCTACTCTCTTGCTGTCATCCAGTCAGAAGTGGTCACTGTGACTCAGCAGTGTTCAGCTGGTCCGTAAGAATCGGGATCTGTCTTCAACTGGCCAGCCGCTGGTCCGTAAGAATCGGGATCTGTCTTCAACTGGCCAGCCACAGGTCACTGGCAGAGCAGCCTTGTCATGCGTTAGAAAGAATCTCTGTGTGTACGTGTGTGTTTGTGTGTGTGTGTGCTTGTGAACGAGGGCCCCTGAAGACAATTTCTGGGGTCACCGCCCTAAACGCTGCCTACTTCCTTTGAGACAGAATCTCTCATTGGCCGGGAGCTTGCCTATTAGGCTGGACTGTTTGGCCAGCAAGCCCCTGGGTTCTTCCGTGTTCCCAGCATGCACATCACACCCACTATCTTTCACATGGCCTCCGGGGACTGAACTCAGGTCGATGGAGCCACAATGAAAATATTTGTGACATTTATTACAAATTATTATTATTTCATTAACAAAATTCCATTCTATTTTTTTGTAACTCCCCTTAGATTTTTTTCTTGTATTTTATTTTATCTGTGTGTGTATGTGTATGGGGGTTGGGCGCGTGAGTGCCATGACAGGTGTGTGGAGGCCAAAGGTCAGAGGACAACCTTCAAGAGTCCGTTCTTTTCTTTACCATGTGGGTCCTCAGGCTTGGCAGCAGGCTTGCCTCTGCCCAGGAAGCCACCTCGCTGGCTCTTCGTTAGAATAGGTTGGCTCTCTACAAAGGAAGAGAGTGAGTGAGCTCCATAATCTCAGAAGAGGAGATGTGTTATGGGAGAACAGCTTTGGTTGGAAGAGAGAAGCAGGGTAGGTTCGGTGCCTTCGCTCTTAGGGAAAAGGCCTCTTTGGGGCTGACATTTGAGCCGAGACACAGACGGAAGGAGGGTAGGAAGTTCTGCAGGAAAGGCATTCCAGAGAGGGGACAGGCCTCATGCAGAAGGCCTAGGGGCCTAGCACACAGTAGGCAAGGCTGACAGTGGGAGTGGCATAGGGGTGTCGGGGGCCGGGGGTGGGAGCAGACAGGAGGCCAAGGCTGTGGTGAGGAAGACACTACCAGGAAACCAGCAGAGACTCCTGAGCAGGACAGCCCTAGGATCTGGTCTGATTGACATTCTCAGAATGCCACTGGGCCATAGGCAGAAGGGCTGCACGGGGCCAGGGTAGACAGGACAGCAGGGTAGAAGCGACTGGTGACATGGATGGGTGGATAGAAGGGGGGGCTGCTGACGGGCAGGGTGAAGGGAAGAAAATGACCCAGGAAGCATTTGGGGCTTCAGATCAGAGCCCGTCATCTGGGCACCCTTAGGGGAAGTCACCTTGACGAGGCTGGGAAGGTTAGGGGGACCGGCAGGGTGAGGGGTGGTAATCAGAGCTGGGCTTGGGGATGGAGTACAGAGTGGAGTCCCCAGGGGTGGGATGGGGTCCTGGCTCTTCCTGCCTTTTTTGGAATGGCTTTCCGGGAACAGGTAGCTGAGGGGCCGGCGGGGGGGGGGTGTTTGGCTCCTGGCAAGGTGCAGAGCTCTGTCCCTGCCTCCCAGCCTACCTGGCTCTGCTTTGGCAGCCATCTGACAGGTAAACAAAAAAGTTTGACTGGGTCCAGAGGAGCAAGCAGTGAGAAAAGCAACACCTCCCCCTCTCCCGCCGAAGAGCAGCGCCCGCCACCAAAGTGTTTTTGTTCTCTCTCTTTTACAGATGTTCGTAGGTGGCCTCACCCCAAGAATGTGTCCTCCGTTTTCTTCTTCTGTCCCCCCTTGTGCCAGCCCAATCCCTGGAATCTGAGATTTTCATGCATGTATTCTCCCCCACGATGGGAAACCTGTGAGGGGCTGTGAGGTCAGATGGCTTGGTGGCCTCAGCCTCCCACAATGCACTGGGCTTCCCATCACTGGCTCAGCACAGGCTTTGGAACAGGGCTGCTAAGATCTGAGTCCCAGTGACCGCTGCTGGCTGTGTGACCTCAGGCCTGCCCTGTGCCCCCTAATATTAAAATGGGGGTAAGATGGCCCCAGCGGGCAGGTTTGCTGTGGAGAATAAATGAACACTGAGAACACCGCCTAGCAAGTATGCAGTACTCAAGAAGGGACTACAATTCCGTGATTTCCTCTGGTTTTTCATCACCCTTATCAGGTTTATGGGGCTTCAGGGGGCTGTGTGGGTCACAATCTAGTCTTTTGTCATTTATCCACTAAGGTAAAGCTGTCATTAGCTGATGGCCATGGCTTGGCGTCATGCCCCTTCCCAGGTCTCTGGCATCAGACTCCACCCCCAGCCCCTTGTTGCTTGCTGAGGGGTGTCTAGGCTCCTCATCTGGCAGAGATCCCTGGCTCCCAGCCCATGCCTTGCTGCACATGCTCCTTAGAACCTCTCAGGCAGCTTAGCCGCCTTCTTCTTCTTCTTCTTCTTCTTCTTCTTCTTCTTCTTCTTCTTCTTCTTCTTCTTCTTCTTCTTCTTCCTCCTCCTCCTCCTCCTCCTCCTCCTCCTCCTCCTCCTCTTCTTCCTCCTTCTTCTCTTCCTCTTCTTCTCCTTGTCAACAATTAGGCTTCCTGGCTACAGTGCCTTTGCGTCTCCCTTACCCCTTCTGCCTTTTCCAACGGCCCATGTCAAGGCTTCACCGCGTCTCTCCCCCAGACACCATACTGCAGCCTTCCTGCTGGCTTTGGGTCTCCCACCCTCAGCCCACGCTCCACCCTCTGCCAGATTGATCTGAGGCCTACAACTCCTCAGACACTCCTCGACCTGACCCCCGCCCACTCTGGCCCAGCAGACATCATCCCCTGGCCTTGTTCCTGGACATTGCTGCAACCGTTGTCACCTTCTGGTCCCCGTGCTTGGCTATACCTCCGTGGCTACACCTCGGAAGCTTTACAATGCCCCGTCTCCTCTTCAGAAGCCTGACTCACTCCCCACCTCCAATGCTTCCCGAGGCTCTCTGTCCCTTTCTCCCACACTGTTTTCCTGGAACCCCAGGAGTTCTGGCTTAGGTGCAGTCCCTGCTTCACTCGTCACTAGCCCCCCCTGATCAGCAACAGTCCTTCATGCCCTCGACCCCGTCCAGCCCACTGCTGTTACGTTAACTGAGCCAACCACAGTGCCTGGCACCCAGGAAGCATCCAGCAGAGAGAGTAAACAGTAGCTTCGAAGTTTGTCCCTCTTTTCAATGTCGTTAGATGCCACCTCCACGCCCTTCCTCTGAGGCACTGAGAATCAGGTCAAGGTCATCCTCAGCTACACAGTGGGTTCGAAGCCAGCCCAGGACATATGAGACTCTGTCTGGAAAGTTCTGACTACAGACTGGAGAGATGGTTCAGGGATTCAGAGCGAGGGCTGCTCCTCCAGGCAGCAGGTCCCAGCACCCAGCTGGCGGCTCAAACTCACTGTGACTCCAGCCCCAGGAGGTCTGCTGACCTCTTTCGGTCTCTGAGGACACCAGACATGCAAGTGATACAAAGACACACAGGCAGGGGAAACACACATACACATAAAAAAAAAAAAAATGATAAGATAAAAAGTTCTTTCTAAATACAGATGGGGCCTGTGGGAGGGACCCCGGCAGCATATACAGAAGCGCACACTCCATCTTGGCACGGATGGAACCTGTGGCTGCTATGACCAAGAATCTGTGAAAGGAGGGTCCCAGCTACCTTCAGCCCCTGCTGCAGATGGAAATCCCGGCATTTATCTTTTGTGCCTCGGGATGACTCTTAGCTCGTGAATGCCGTAGATAGAGGGGGACCCCAGTTGAGGCCAGCCTCACAGCCCCACCCCCCAAATTGCTAGGGGTGTGTGCCAATAGACCCTTCAGAGGAGCCTGCCACTAGCCCAATGCCACTTAGTAACCACTGCCACCACCCCATGCTGGGTAGGATGACCTGGCCTGAATTCCTGACCTGTCAAACCAAGAGATGTGATAAAATGCTTGTTTTAAACCAGCCTTGTCACGGGTTATTGGAACACACGTCAACTCTTATCTGCTGGAGGAGGCTGCCTGGGATGATGCCTTGGGCAGCGTTGGGATTCAGATCCTGGACAATCGGCGGGAGTGCCTATTTAACCAAAGTGGACCTGGCCTCCAGGTTCTCCACCATCCCTCAGTTACAGGGCATGGCTGGCATACCCACCCTCTACCCTGAACTCTCCAGCCCAGGTCTCTGGAGTAGTGAATGGAGGGAGAAGGAGGGTTGGTGGAGAAGGGTTCTGTGATCTATTAGGAATGTCTGCCACAGGCACAGATGGAGCTGGAAGGTTGTCTGTGCGTTCCATCTTCTGGGAGATTGTGTGTGGAGAGTAGGGCGAGGTTCTTTGTCATCTTTACAGGTGGGGCTTGTCCAACCATCTTATAAACCAGAAGATGGGAGCAGAGAGGCGCTGAGGTCCTGAGGCCCATACTTTCCCCCATGACAGCTATCAAGAACCCATGTGTGTCTCGGAGGCAGAGTGTCCCATCTGCCATAGGTCTCCCTGTCCTGACGGCTTGTCACCACCTCTCTCCTCCTCCCCCTCTGCCAGCTCAGCCCTCAGGATCTGGCTGTGCTACTCCTGGACTGGGGACGGCTGGCACTGGGCCAGAGTCCTCGGAGCCCCGGAACGGCCAGGCTTCCCCTTCTGTCATGGGAGGCTGGCACTTTGGTATCTCTCAAGGGTGGAGCCACACAGACTTGCCGAGAGCTTAGTGAAGTACGCAGCGAGGCTCCCAGAGCCTGGCCGTGTGCGCGCCTGCCTGCCTGGTACAGGATTCTTAAAGAGGCTTCCGTGGGGGGGGAAGGGGGGGAGGGCAGGGGCTCAGACCCCGCTCCACCCTTCCTCAAGGTGTGACTTTGAATAAGTGACTTCGCCCTTCTGAGTCTCGGTTTTGTCATCTGTCGACTGAGCATGAATGGACCAGCCTGACGCGGTGGTTGTGAGGAGAGGGCACTAGCCTCAGAACAGCGCTCGCCACACACTCATTAAATGCTTCCTGTCTGGGTCGGGCGGTACAGGCCCAGAATCCCCCCACTCAGAAGGCAAGATAGCAGATTCAAGGTGCTAGCCTGGGCAACCTAGTGAGACCCTATTTAAAGCAAACAAAAAACAAGACAAAAAAACAAAACAGAAAAACACAAAAAGGGCAGGGGCAGGGAACACAGCTTGATGATAGAATGAATATATAAGGCCTCGAGTTCCACGCCCAGTACACCCCACTCCCAAAATTTTGCTGAATGAATGAAAAATTGGACAACCATTTACCGCACCAAACTCCTGCTCCACATCTAATCCCAAGGGACGATCAACTTCCTGGACCCACAATGCCTGTCATGAACTGGTCCCCTGTCTGTATTTGTTTAAAAACTTTTTTTTTTTAAATTCAAATTCTTCAAGAAGTCATCTTTAGGCTTGATTAAAAAAAAAAATGGTCATAGGATACATTCCAAAGCTCGAAGACCTACCTAGGGGAGGCGGGTCGGCAGCTCAGTAGACCGAGGGTCAGGCAGCCTCGTCTTTGAACCAGGAAGTGGGTCAAAGAGGCCCCTGCACATAGGGAACAGGGCACAGAGTGCCCTGGCCGACAGCTACAGCTGTTTCCCTAGGTGTGCCCTCTGACCCTCATTTTTAACATAGTCACTTTTGGTTTATAAACAGGGCAGCAGGGCCGCACGTACCAGCTTTCAGACTCTCCCCCATCTAAGCCCTCAAGAGATGGAGGAGCACCCTGTCTTGTCTTAGCTTTCTTTTTTTTTTTTTTTTTTTTTAAACATAGGGCCTTTCTATGTAGCCCAGGCTTGCCTAGAACTCACAATCCTCCTGCCTCTGTCTCCGATGGCCTGGGATTATAGGTGTGTGTCACCATACCTGGCTCCGGACACGTGTCAGGCAGAAACCCTTTCAGAAGGAAGCTGGGCTTTATGTCCGTAAAACAGGAAAAGTTTTGCTGTTGTTTTTAGATCGATTTATTTTTATTTCATGTGTACAGGTGTTTTGCCTGCCTAGAGATCTGTGCAATTACCAGGGTGGCCAGAAGAGGGCATTAAGTCCCTTGGTACTGGAGTGTGGTTGTAGGCTGCCGGCGGGTGCTGGAATCCAACTTGGGTCCTCTGAAAGAGCAGCCCGGCCGGTGCTTTTAGGAAGAGGCATTTTGGTGGACAGATCAAGAGGATCCAAATCCACCCAAGCTGCCACTGGCTCTGCCGTGAGTGAAGCAGGCAGCCGTGGTTTTGTGATCACAGAAGCTTGCAATCCGGGGGGCCTGTAGCTCTCTCGGTGTCCAGATGGGGTTTCATCTCAGCACTGCGTTGTCACTGCGGCTCTCTGGGGCTCCCGAGGATCCCTGATGTCCCAAAGATGGGGCACGCTCTCCTCCGATGACCTGCTCAAAGCAGGGGTCACGGCTCCCGCCTTCCTTCCCCAGAGTGTGACTGGGACCTTCAAATAAGACTCTCCAGGGGAGAAGGGAGAAAGGTCAACTTGGAACAGCATGAGGAAGTTACCTGGCACAACCTGTGACACCTGTCTCTATACTTGGTGGAGCCCTCCTCACCCCTGACAGAGCCTTGGCGACTCCAGGCCTGCAGAGAGCGAGGCCCAGAGGGAACCAAACGCTGGTCCTCAGAGGACTGAATCCATATCTGGGTCTTGCCTGTAAGATAAACTCCTGGTTACCACAGAGGCAGGGGAAGGAAGGGGCGGCCTGGGTCACGCATCCCTCCCCCTGCAAACCCGGATACCACAGATTGTCGTGACTGTCCCCCCTTCAGCCTGCGTTCAGAATCCTCTACACAGGGGCCAGCAGTTTGATAGGGTCTTTGGGTTCCATGAAGCCTCGCTGTGTCCCCCACTTGTGCCTCAGGAGGGTAACCCCCTTATAAACAGTAGATTGAAGGCGGGGGACCTGCAGCCAACCAGGAGTTTGTAGTGGCGTCTTGGGGATGGGCGGACTGAAGGGCTGGGCTTCCAGTGGCTCCGGAGGCAGGTGTAGGCGCCCGCTGATGAAGGGGTGAGGGAGGCAATCAAAGAAGCCTCCAGAATTTGGCACCTCACTGGGCTGGCTAGGTCTGGGGGAGGACCACTTCTTGATTGAGCAATGGTGATAGGGAAGGGGAAAGACCCAGTGCTCCTGTCCGTTACCCACACAGACTCAGTGGTCACTGGCCAGTGGATCCAGAGGGAGCTGCTCCCTCCCAAGCTCAGGGCCATTCAGGCACTGGGGCTGAGGGATTGAAGAGAAATCCCAACCAGTTTCGCCAGGGCCCAGAGCGTGGCTCTGTGCACACGTCACGGGCCATTGGGAACGCTTTTCATCAGCGCTCCTGGGCTGGGCTGTGACAGGCTGCTGGGTTTTTCGAGACAACTGCTTTCAGGTTGTCAATGTTTTATTCCACACTGTTACGTGACAGTGGTTCTTCCAGACAGTCGGTGGCAAGAGCAGCCTCTGAGCTGTATCACTCACTGAGGTGTGCCAGGAGCAGTGTCAAGCATGGCAGAAAGCTGAACTCACGAAATTTCCCAATCTGGGGCAGGGGCCAGGGGGTCAAGAGGCTGGGGTTGGGGCTGTGGGGTGGGTTTCAGGGGTTAGGGCCCAGGCCTGGGCTTTGGATGCCAGGGGTTGGGGCTGGGGCTGGGTCTGGGTCTGACTTACTCAGTAAAGGGCAAGCATGAGGGTCTGGACTCAATGCTCAGAACCGACCCAAAAGCCAGGCCTGGTGCTGCACACTTGTAACCCCAGCACTGTGGAGAGCGGAAGAGACAGGCTGATGCTCGGAGCCTCCTGGCCAGCCACTAGCCTACTTGGTGAGCTCCAGATGAAGGTATCCTGTCTCAAAAAGCAGTGCTGCGGCCCCGGAGGAGCAACGGCTGGGTGATGTTGGTAGCTTTTGCTGAAGGGCAGAGGCAGAGTCCTCAACAATCCAGGCTCGGTTATTTTTATTTCATCTAAAATAGAGAAGAGAAAGAGGCCGAAATGCTAGCTGGGGAAACTGAGGCCCTTCTGGGTATGTTAAATGAGGGATTGAACTCATGGACTCAGGGTTTTAAGAAATTGTTGCAAGGGTTTGGGAATGGGCTCTGCTCTCAAGTCAGGAACCAGGCCCAGAGTTTGGGCCCCAGTGGGAGCTATCCAGGCTATCTATGCTCAACAGATACACACTCCTAACTGCCAACTGGGGACAAGAAAACATCCCATTTCTGTGCCTTTCCTGGCCTCTGTGCATCTGGGCAGAAGGAGTATCGAAGAGAAAGCTCTCTGACTTTGCTGTCAGGTGAAACTAGTGAAAAAACTAGAATGTGAGGCTGGACGGCGTTAGTGCAGGCAGCTTTAACCCCAGTACCTGGGAGGCAGAGGTGGGCAGATCTCTGAGTTCGAGGCTGGTCTCGTCTATAGAGCAAGTTCCAGGACAGGCAGAGAAACCCTGTCTTGAAAACCCCAAAACAACAAACAAACAAACAGCCAGGATGTGAGTGAGCCCTGTCTCTCACCCCCCCCCAGTGCCCCTCAAAACATCTCACTGGCAAGACCTTCTTCATTCCCAGGAGCCTAGGTGCAGAGGCTTGTGGGAATGTGCTGTTAACCTCTGCGCCTTTTCGGGGCTATCGGGGAGAGTCTGGTCCTCAGAGAATCAGGGCAGAAGTCTGCAGCAGGGAGGGACTAAGCAAGCTGCCGACTGCAGCTGGCAAAGTAGCCCGATTCCAGATGCCAGGAAAGCCTTGGCAGAGGTGGGAGGAAGCCTCGGAGGAGGAGAGGGAGCTGGGGAGTTTCCTCAACGTCATAGGGAGACATTGACCCAAAGCTGGCACACGTTGGCTAGGATCACGTTGGATAGCTTGCCAGAATAGGCAAGCTAGGGGGACAGTTCCACGAGGACGGGTTTCAGGGTGTGGTGAGGACATGTAGGCCAGACTGCCTTATGGCTGTCCAGAGAGTGAAGAACAGTAAGACAAGGATGGAAACCACCCTGCCAATGTTTCCAGCTTGCTGATGTCTGCTCCCAGGGTGGCCTGGGGGATCTATGAGACATCCCAACAGATGCCAGACAGAGGGAACACTCTGCCATGTTTGGAGACTCAACAAGGAGGCTGAGTCCTACACTCCAGGCCTCCCAACCCTCTGCGGAGACCATGCTGGATGTCTTAGAAACAAACAATTACAGGATGGCGAGCTGCAGGCCTCCACTGGCAGGCTGTTCTCACCGGGGGAAGCCTGTTGAGAGTCCAGCTCCAGACTCAGCCCTGAAAACCGATTAGCTGGTGCATGGGTGGATGTGCATTGAGGAACTGTGAGCTTGGGCTGTGAGGCCCTGAAGCTCAGGCTGTTAGAGGAGGAAGTGTGGAGCAGGCGGGGCAGAGAATGGAAAACCTTGGAGCCGGGCATGGTGGTGTGTGCCTACAGTCCTAGCTACTCGGGAGACTGAGGCAAGAGGATTGCAAACTCAAAGCCAGCCTGGACTATGATCAGCCCTTCTCCAGGAGACTTTGGGGATAAGACACTGCATAGACAGAGTCTTGAGGGATGAGAAGGGGTGTAGAGCGAAGGGCAAAGGACATTCCAGAGAGAGAGAGAGGGGGGACTGTGTACGAAGGCAGCATGGCCGCAAGAGGCTGCTTAGGAAACTTAAGGGCATCTTGGTGGGCTGGGCGGAGGACTTGTTTTCCCTTGAGAAACCTTTTTATTTGGAAGAACTTTAATTCCTCGCATACATGTGTGTACTCACATGGGACTGTGCACACCAGCGGAGGCACCTGCAGAGCCGGGAGAGAATCGGCTCATCTAGAGCTGGGGGTGCCAGCTACTGTGAGCTGCCCACTGTGGGTGCTGGTTACCAAGCTTGGATCCTTCTCGAGAGCAACATGAACTCTTAGCCACGAGGTCATCTCTCCAGGCACTTTTATTGAACATTTCCTTTTCGTGAACATTTACAAAGCCAGGCTTCCTGCCATCCTAGGTCCCCACGACGCCCTCATGCACTCTGCCATGCAGCTGGACAACGGTGAGTCAAAGAGGCGACTGGCTTCCCCCAAGCCACACAGTCATCCTCAGAGGAAGTCTGGTGTCGACCTGGGCCTAGGCCGTGTGTCTTTGATGTTCACGGGAGAAGACGCTGAAGGAGCAAGCAGAGACCGGTAGGGAACACGTGCGTGCACAAAGAGGTGCCCACAGGTCCCAGGAAGTGGATTTGCTCTGCCACTCAGTGGCCGTGTGGCCGTGAACACGTGGCTGACCCTCTCCGTGCTTTGCCCTCAGCATCTGTGACACGAGGGTGGTGACATCATTTACAGTGGGCAATGGGATTAAATGCATGTGACCCAGGCCTGACACATGGAGCACATGGCAGCTGAGAATGAACATCTCTCCAGACAGTGTTGGGGGAGGGGTGCCTGGGGACCTGGGGACCTGGGGACCTGCGCAGCGGACTTTGCGGTTACCTAGGGACCCCACATGTGTTCAAATGCCAGATCTGGCTGAGAGCAACTTAGAGAGGTCCAGGGAGCTTCCCTGACTAGTTTGGAGAGGAAGCCATCTCTCTCTCAGTTTCCCGTATTAGGACGTTGATACCACAACCTGTTAGAGACCCCATTTCCTGCACATGAGGGCGACGACAAGTGACTTGCACAGTAAGGCCCTAAGGGACTCTTCCTCATTCTCACCCTGTGTTGACAATGTGGTTATCTTGAGCGTGTGCCGATTCTTTCATTTTAAAAGCAAAAAGGGGGGGAAAAACGTTTTTTGAGAGGAATAAATAGCCTCCTCCAACTCCTGTGTATCCCACAAACAACACGGTAAGGGGGCACCCTTGAGCTGCCATGGAAACCTCGGGGGTGGGGGGGCCCAGTCTGAGTCTCAAGCCCAGGATGCCTGCATGCCTGGCGTGTGGCTGAAGCATTGGCTTCTAGGCCGCTCCGATTCCAGACATTTCCTGTCCCTTAAACCCACAGGGCACTGTGGCTCACACCCATCTCTGGCTGACACATTTCTTCCTCATATCTGGGCGTGGGGGCTAAAGCTCTAGTTGGTGGAAGCCAGAGCGGCCGTGAAACACCTTTCAGAGCCGAGAACAATCCCATCAGTGGATTTTCCCCGGCCAGCGTGTCACCTGTGTCAAGGCTGAGAAGCCTTGCGAGGATAACAAACTCATCCGAGTTAGCACGCCGACACATTTTATACGACGCTGTCCCGGCTGGCCTTGACCGTCACCTTGATACAGCCTAGAGTCAGCTCAGAGGAGAAGCTTCGGGTGAGGGCCAAGCCCACCGTGGGTAGCACTACCCTGGGCAGGTGAGCCTTGACAATGGAGGAGCCAGTCAAGCGTGAGTGAGCTAGCAAACAGCATTCCTCCGTGGCTTCTGCTTCGAGTATTCCCCTCATGGAAGGACTGTAACCTGGCAACGCAAGCCAAATAAACCCTTTCCTACCCCAAGGGAGTTCCTACCCCTACCAAGCTGCTTTGGGCCACGGTGCTTTTATCCCAGCAACAAAAAACAAACTAGAGTAGACACCACGCTTTCTAAGTAAGTGAAAACAGAGCCCGGGTGGCTGGGTTCTCTGAGCACAGCCGGAGCCTCTGCGTTTCCTCTGTCGCAACACCCCTGCAGAGGAGTTTCTGGAAAACTCCACCTTGGAATTAGGAGTAAAGGATAGTGAAGAAGACAAATGAGGCCTAGGCATGACTATGGCTTCCTCATCCTCTCCAGGGGCCTTTGAGATGCCCATGGGTTTGTAGACTACTTGCTTAGAAGGGTGCTTCCAAGCAAGCCGACAGCATGAAGTGCCTCTGTCCGTGGTCAGTGCGGTGCAGGATGGATGGGCAAAATGCCAGCCGCAGTAGGCAGCCTGGCACAGCCACAGGTATATTCCCTCGCTCTCCCCACACATCCCACTGTTAGCTTGGCAATGCTGGAATTTTCTGTGACTGACTTCGTTTTCACAGCAGGGAGACAACTGGCCAGACCAGTGGGAATAAAAGAAGAGTGTGTGGGGAGCGGGGTGGGAGGGAGAGATGTTCGCCCGCCACTGCCTTGGGGTCCCGTGGGTGAGTGTGTGTGGGGAGCGTGTGTGGGGAGGGTTCACGCCTCAGTCTTGCCCTGGAGCCCAGCCCTAGGAACAATGATCAAAGTGGCCCGGCAGCCTGAGTCACCCACAGGAGTTTGGCAGGAGGCGATAGGCTAGTCTCTCACAAGGAGAGCTGGAGGCCCTGCCTTTGAGGCCTCGAAGAGCAGGCTGGGAACAGACAGGGTCAGGGTGGCTGCAGGTTCCTGAAGTCTGGCCGCCTGGCCCCTCCCTTCACCTTTGCTGTCCCCAGGTTCTCAGCTGGAGGGATGGGGCAGTGGGTCCTAACTGTCACTCTTTTGGAGGCTGAGGAAAGGAAGCCCGGGGAGCATTTATACAGCACCTGCTGTATGTAGCTCCGGGTCGATCCATTCCCACCCGCACCTGCTGCATTTGGACACCACAGCGATTTCGCTCTGGGAACTGTTTGTTGTTTCTCCATTTTTAGCTGCTGGGGGTGGCGGGGAAGGGCACGGGACACTCGGCCATCTTCTAAGCTGGGGACCTTCAAAGGTGAGATGCCAACAAGGCTAGTCAGGAGCCATAGCCCAGATTCTTTACCTCTGCCCTGCAAATACTCAGGCAGCTGACTTCCGTTCCCAGGAACCCAGACACCTCACAGGGACCCGAGGAGCAGGGGCGAACTCCATCTTCCCGCAAGTGCCTGAGATGCAAGGAGATAAGCAGGCTTCCTGCCCTCCTTCAGGCTCTGCAGTGGGCTTGGCAGGGAGATGGGGGCTCTGCGGTGTTGAGCAAGGGCACAGGCGATTGCAATGTGTGGGGCTGAGCCCTGTGCTGGGGGAACTGGGGTGCAAGGGAGCCGGAGCCCCTCCTCCCTCAGGCCCACACACCTGCTGCCGCCCGTTGACACCATCACGACCCTATCACTGAGGTCACTATCAGAGGGGCTGCGGCTAGGAGGGCAGCCCAGCCGCTGTCACAGAACACCAGACCGCCCCCGTGGGAGTGTGATCCCAGCGCCTCACACAAGTTAGGCATGAGCTCTGCTGAACTACTATCCAGGCTCTAACTTGGGAAAGAGCAATCCTGTGTCTTATTGCACTTTTTTGAGATTCAGGATGTGTGGTGGTATGTGTGCGTGCGTGTGTGTGCGTGTGTGTGTGTGCGTGTGCGTGTACATGCATGTGTGAATGCACACACAAGCTAACACAGCACCCTTGTGTGGAGGTCGGAGGACAATTTGCAGCTTGCGTCCTCTTCTCCCACCATGCGGGCCTGGGGTATCAGACTCTGGTTGTCAGGCCAGAGGCAGGCAAGGCCCTTCATCTGATGAGCCATCCCACCCACTCACCCGTTTTGTTTTGTTTGTTGTTGTTGTTTGTTTGTTTGTTTGTGACAAATCTCATTATATGGTCCCGCCTAACCTGGAACTCACCATGTAGGCAGGTGTTTTTTGTTTGTTTGTTTTGTTTTTTTAAGGTGTTAAAAATTAAACATCTTTAATTTTTAAATTTTGAGGCAGGGTCACACTGAGTGGCCCGGGTTGTCCTGAAACTCACTCTGTAGCCCAGGGAGACACTGAACTTGTGATTCTCCTGCCTGAGTCTTTTGAGCAACCACAGGCCAGGTTAAAGCCCCATGTCAGAGTGGGTATGCTCACTGCGTGTCTTTTCATGTTACAGTGATCTGGGTCCTGGATATAAAGTTATCTGGTCGGTACTTTGTAACCAGGAAAGATCTTCCATCATTTCCCAGTAGTGTCACTTAAGGCTAATCCCAATGAGGTTGGCAGTGTAGCTCAATGGTAGAAAACTTACTTGGCATGTATGAGGCCCTTGGTTTAATCCTAAGTAGAGTAGGAGGAGGAAAAGGAAGAGAAAGGATAGGGAAGGATGATGATGATGACGGCGGTGGTGGTGGATGGATGGAAGGAGAAGGGAAGGAGGAGAGGAAGAGGAGGAAAAGGGGGAAGTGGAGGAGGCCTAACCCTAGCAAAGATGGCTCCAGTGTATCAGCCAACAAGCGGCCTTGGTGGAAAGTAGTTACAAGTCACCAGGCCTATAGAACTATCAGGGTCTTGATGACATCCTGGCTTGGCGAGGGAGAAGTGCATGTTTCACATCTACGGGTGCTTTGTTGACGTGGCCTTGTGTCGAATGACCTCCCGTGGGTACTATCCCTGCTCCATTTTGCAGGGGAGGAAACAGCCTCTGAGGGGCTATGAGTTCTCACAGCCGGTAAGTAATGGCTCTCCGGTCAGAGCTCAGGCAGCCTGAGGTCAAGAGGCCCAATCCCTACCTATTTCTCCTGTTCTAGAGAAATCTCTACAATTGGGTGAACCCCCTCCCTCCAGCCAACATGAACCTTCTCTGCTCCCCTCGTGAAGAGGGAGGGAAGGAAGCTTCTGAAACAAGGATCCAAGGTTTGCCCATGTGACTCAGGGCCAAGACCCCAGAGAAACTCACCCTAGCATGCCCTCCCCCAACCAAAGCCACGGGCGTCATGGGCTCGCATGTTAGAAGGGGTTGGCAGCTGTGGGGCTGGGACAAGAGGGCTTAGACGATTGACTCTAAATACTCTTGCTCCCTTTCCCAAAAACAATAAAGCCGAAGGGCTCCCAAGAAGTGCAAAGAAAAGCACAGGGCCCGCAATGCCATGGCAGAGGCATAAAGGCTGCCAATGTGCGGGGCGTGGCTCTTTGTCTTTTGTCTGTGTACCATTGCACAGACATATCTGTGTTTATGCTAGAAGATGTATTCATAATAACACTTTATTGTTGCCAAAATAACACATGTTCATGGCGAATTATCTGAGAGAGTAAGGATGAACACAAGGAGAAGGTAGAATAAATGATAACAATGGGCCTGATGGCTTTGCGGGCTCCCTTCACTCTTCTACACTGAACTAGAATAAATATGGTCGTAAAAACCCCAGCACCAAGAAGGCTTGCTGAAATCCTATCTTAAAACGGTGGAGGCAGGTCAGTGGTGGACTGTGAGCGCCTGCCTATCATTCACGAGGCCCTGGGTTCCACCCCCAGCAGGATGTAACCCAGGCAAGGTGCATCCAGTAATCCCAGCCGCTTGGGAGGTGGAGGCAGCAGCTCAGGAGTTCAAGATCATCCTTGGGCTAACAAATGTGTGGCCAGCCTGGGCTACATAAAGACCCAGTTTCAAAACAAACAAAGAAACAAAAACTCTAAAGCTGTGGATTGAAATCTCTTCTAGGTCCCAGGCCTTCTGAGAATTGCATGACAGCTGGAGGCGGAGGGGCCCAGAATCCCTGGGCTGCTGGAGACAGTCACCCTGGTACCCAGACTTCCTTCCCCTTCCCTTTTTTGTCTGTGGTCTGAATAGTTTTCCGTGAGTTATTTAGATTTTAGTTTGCTGGTTAGGAGTTGATACACTTTAGTATATAATTTCTTGAAGAAAACAAAAATCAGGGCCGGGGTCCCTGGAGGGCAGCGTGCGCGTTGGTATGCTGGTAGGGGCCACAGGTGTGCCAGAGGTAAGGGAAAAGACCCCTCTCACAGGCCTCAAAGAGTGCTGGCTCTATCTAACCACCAGAAATCCTCCTATAGGCCATTTTGGGCTCATTTCTGGGCCCTAACAGTAAAGTCTGAGAATTTTTTTTTTTTAAACTTCTTGTCTGTCTGTTGTTTTCTAAGGCTCGTAGGTTCTCATGTAGGCCAGGCTAGCCTCTAATCTGCGATGTAGCCGAGAATGACCTTAAACTTCTGATCTTCCTGATTGTACCTCCCAACTCGCATTTTATTTTTTAAGTGGTATTACACCGAGCGGGCCTGTGTGCGTGGTGGTGTTTGCTTTGAGACAGCCTCGGTCTATAGCCCAGGCTCAATCCCCCGGCCTTGCCTCAGAACTGCCCTAAGCCCCAGAGTGCTGGGATCCCAGGCCTGTCCTACCCGGTTCAGCTGGACCCAAGATCTCTTTTAGAAGCTGATTTAAAGTGTCACCTTTAGGTCAACGCTATGGTGTGACCATGCAGTGCCCCGCCCCACCCGGGCTCAAATTCCCTGCTGACGATGCTACTTTGGAAGGTGGTATGTCACTGAAGGAAGTTTGCATATTGGGGGCTGTCACAGGACTCCCTGAAACTGTGATCCCAAAGAAATCCTTTCTCCCCGAGGGTGTTCAGGGAGCTAATCTGACGACCCCAAACAGTGGCTATATCTTACCATTCGTGTCCCATGAATGTGTGTGGTGTGTGTTTGCTACTTTCCCCTCGCTGTCAGAAGATGCCTAACAGGAGCAACTGAAGGTTTGTTTGGCCACGGCCGGTCACAGCAGGGAAGGCACGGCAGCAGGGACATGAAACGGCAGGCCCTGTTGTGTTTGCGGTCCGGACGGTGTCTCAGGTTTTTGTCTCTCCGGTGTGGCTGTTGACTTGCCTGCTGTCTTTGTGGAGGAAGAGAATCCTTTCTCAGCACGTCTCCTTCACCATCTCCAGGTGGAGCCCTGCTTTAGGCATTCTCGCTGTGGGCTCGGCGTTTGCTCAGTGAGGTCCCTTCTGCCTGGATTGCCGGAATGTCAGAGCCGGCCTCCCATCGGTGCACGGAGTCCCTGCCCCACAGCCCCTGGTGACAGAACTGGAACTCAGACTCGGCTCCTAACTCTTGATCTAAAATGAAGCACTTTTTCTTAACCCTGTGCTTGGCTCCTGTCCACAAGACCAATGAAAGGGCTAGATATGCAATGTAACCCAGTGAACTTCCCGATTGGATGGACTGAGTCATCCTTGGCTAGAGGCAAGCGTTTGTCTACTGTGTTCGTCTAATCATCTCACTTAATGCTCGCAAGAACTCTGTGAGGACAGCCATTGATAGTCATTGTAATCTTCACCCCAGGGATCAGGAAACAGAGGCCCAGGGAGGTTGAGTGACTTGACAAGGGTGACACAGCACAGTGGGGAAGCCAGGGCTGGGCTGGGATTCAGGACTGCGGTGGCAAAGCCTCCCTTTTCCTGGGCTCTCCCTCCCCATCCTGTTATAAGCTGAAGGGACTGCCAGGGCAGGACAGCAGGCTTGCCCGATTCTGAACCCCACCTTGGACAAGTCACTCACTCTTCCTTGTATGGCCTTTCCTCATCTCTAGCACAGCGGCGACAACATCGACAGCGACTGGTCATGGAGCTGCCACCCTGGGGGAGGCCTCAGAAGCCTCTGGACACAGCAAACGGGAAGTGCGCTGCCCCGGGAGTGGCCGGCTACCTAGCTGGCGTCTGTGTGAGCTCGCCTGCCTGCAGAAGGCCTGAGGAGCCGTGCGCTGGGTGGTGGACGACCGGCTGTGGAGGCTGGCCCTCTGCTTACGGCCTCCCCATTGAGCACTGGAGGTAGAACCCGCCCTTGGGCCTACCCTGAGACTAGTAACGGCGAGGAGAGATGGCAGGCTCAGACAGCCTCCCTGGGCTGGAGCCTGGCTCCAGGAAGACTTTCTGTACTGAGTTCTGATGGACCTGGCCCTTGGGTGGGTCCCAGAGGCCTCTCTCGTGCTGTGGGAGTGATGTGAATTTGGCTCATCGGATGTGTGCACTGCTATGTCCACGCACACATACCTGACACCTGGAATGGGAAGTCAGGGTTGCTGGTGGAAACGCCCCTGTGTATGCGCCCCGAGAACAGAAGAGAAGGATCCCATTCGGAGTTCGGAGTTGGATGGCACAGACCCTCTGAGTTAGAATGGACTTTAAAGGTCACCGCTGCTCCCTCACATGCTTCCTGTCCCCTGTGGTGAGGCAGGGCGATGCGGCTTCGACAGGCTTTGTCAATGTTTGCTACTGCAACAAATAAACTTGAAACGCCTCGAGACTGAATGCAATAAAAGTTATCCCACTGACGGGGTCAGGGAAGACAGTCTGAATGGTAAAGTGCTCGCTGCATGTGTGTGTGTGTGCGCACGCGCACGAGCGTGCACTCGAGGAACCGAGGGCAGTCCCTGGAAGCCACGTGAAAAAGTAAGGCGCGATGGTTTGTGTTTGTAACCAACCCCATAGAGTGCTAGAGACAAGCGGGTGCCTGGGACTCATTAGCAGGCTAGCCTCGCCTACTTGGTGAGCTCCAGGCCAGTGAGAGTCTCCGTCTCAATTGGTACCTGAAGAATGACAGCACACACACATGCTTATTTGCATGTACATACATGCGGTAAACACACATATTTACCTATACACTCGCGTTTGCATGTACACACATTTGCACACACACACATACAGTTACACATACCCTCACACAGACAAAACTGCTCCTCCCCCTACCTCCGTACATAGGACCCAAAGGCTAGAAAGCGGGAAGTTGAGCAGATGCTTGCCCGCCAGTCCCCAGGACACAGATCACTGTAACAACCCAAAGGGAGAAACGCATACCACTGAACACTAGTCAACCTATTCAGAAGGTAGAAGGCTCTGACACCTGCCGGACTATGGGTGGACCTTGGCAGGACTGCCCAACATGAATCAAACTGAACACAAAAATTACAGTTCCATTTGTGTGACAGCCGCCGTCAGCTCCACAGACGGTGAGCGAAACAGTGGCCACCAGGGCTGGGCTGGGAGGTGATAGGAGTTGTTGGTGCAGCTCTAAACCATGCACACTGGGAGGCTGAGGCAGGGGGATTAAGAATTCAGGGCTGACCTGGGCTAACACAAGGCGAACTTATCACAAACAAACAAGAAATGGTTAAAATGGTAAAATCTGTATTACATGTATTTTACCAAAATAAAAAAAGGTTTAAAATATAAAAATTTACTGTTCATTCCAAACCTGTGGCCCCTGGCACGAGTCTAGAGCAGGGTTTACAAACTCTGGCCTGCAGCAAATCCAGCTAGTACCCTGGGTTTCTTTTTATTTTGGGCATGAAAATGTCCCATGATCATTGTCACTGTGCAAGGCTGTGGCTATAGAAAATCCCACTCGGTGGCTTTCCTGGAGTATAGGAGCCGCGTGGCGTATGAATTCTATCTCAAAAAAGCTGTTTTAAAAAGATGATCAAAGCTGGCGGAGGTGGCTCACACCTTGAATTCCAACACTTACGAGGCAGAAGCAGATGGATCTGCAGATGAGGCCAGCCTGGGCTACCGAGTGAGTTCTAGGACAGCCAGGACGGCACAGAGAAACCCTGTCTGGAAAAGACAAAAACAAGCAAACAAAAAGAATGAGTGCACATTGTTAAAGACTGAAAGAGTTAGGAAGGGAAGGAGGAGGAGCAAGCAGAGATGCAAGAGGGACAGTGAGGAGGGGGTAAGGATCAAGAAAGGAAACGAGGGTGAGAAAAGATGTGACTGATAAGAGGCTACAAAACTCAAAATATTCAGAGTGAGGATGCGGCTCCATAGACTTGCCCAGCATGTATGAGGCCCTGGGTTAAAAAGAAAACAATAAACACAAATAAAATGTTTACAGAAGAACACCGTAGACCCTTGACTTTGAAACATTTGTATCGTAGACAGTTGAGTGGCAACACTCCACTTCCGCTCATATTCCATTGTCTGGCCACCGTTAACTAACTGCAAGGAAGTCTGGGAAATGTAGTCCATCAATGTTCCCAAAGGTGGGGGGAATGAGCTTGATGGTCATGGAAGCTGCCACGGTGTGAGCGGCACTGATTGCCCCCACCACACCCATTGGATGCTTCTCCTAATGAGGAGTGTTCTGGTGACCGAAGAAGTACAAGGCACGCTTGGCTGCCCTCTCTGCAGGGGCCAGATCAGAAACCAAGCCTTAAGCCTTTCTCAAGAGCACCAGTTACTAGCTGGTACCAGGGCAGGCTGGATGTCCAGACTGAGGGGAGGTTTTGATCAATGTGGGGATTTCTCTCTCTCTCCTCCCCCAC
Organism: Psammomys obesus; assembly: GCF_907164565.1. Taxonomy (NCBI): domain Eukaryota; kingdom Metazoa; phylum Chordata; class Mammalia; order Rodentia; family Muridae; genus Psammomys; species Psammomys obesus. The sequence continues at coordinate 13,604,570 of NW_026591598.1, read as the reverse complement.
TCCACACAACAGCTGCAAGAGGAGGCAGCTTGGCGTCGTCCACCGTGCCTTGAGTGAAGATGGGGAGGACCCTGAGAGCCTGAAGACTCTGTGGGGTCACCACGGAACTGGCCCAGGGTCAGTCAGGCCAGGCCCACCCGGCCTCTGACTTGCAGACGTGAGCCCTATAAAAACCTCTTTCTGTTTAAACGTTGAGTCACGGTTTCGTGTACTCTCAGCCTGGCCCGTCTTCGCTGATCTGATGGTGGCTTCTAGCTCAACCCCGGCGGTGGCAGCCAGCTCTCCAGGTGCGCCTTGGGCCTGCAGCCTCCCTCCCTGGCAGACAGAACTGTTGAGGTTCTCCAGATGTGGAACCCACACTGGCTAATGACCCAAAGACTCAAAGAGTTGTCAGAACTTCAGGTGCCAGAACCCTCCATTTTGGAAGGATTTTTTTTGTTGTTAATGTTTGTGATTTACAAAGCTTTGCTTTTGAGATTGCGCTTATAATTCTAATTTTCTGAACATTTAAGCTAATTTCTGTTCTAGGTTTTTATGTATTTTGACCACATGTCTGTCCACCAAGTGCATACAGTGTCCAGCGGAGGCCAGGAGGTGGCACAGGGTCCCCGGGACTGGAGTTACAGCTCTGAGCCTCCACGTGGTTGCTGGAAATCAAACCTGGGCCCTCTGGGAGAGCAGACGGTGCTCTTAGCCACCAAGCCCCACAATCCCTATTCTGAAAATGTAATGTTATTCTTCACAGTAGTATTGGACGAGCAATGAGCTTCATGGGTTGCTTTTTTTTTTTTTTTTTTTAAAGACTTTTAAAAATTAAAGACTAGTCTGACATGCAGCTGTACCTTGTAGGCTTTCTAACTCAATGCCCCTTCCTTTGTTTCCTCGGTCCCTAAGATGAAGGTGCCGTAGGACCAAGCGCGGGGCTGCTCGCCCAGGCCTGGCAGATTGTCTGTGTGGCTGGCAGCCTGTCTTGCCAGTGACAGCTAGTCTGCCACAGGTTTACACTCTTCTAATAGATGGAGCATGGCTCACAGGCCTTGACATACCGAACGTCCTTCGGGTATGAGTGGTGGTGAGGACTGGGGAATTTATTTGGCAAAACGGAGAAGCTGGAGGGAGAACACCAGTTGATTCTCCTGTTGGGATGATGCTGCTCTGACTGGTTTCACGTCCCCAAGAAGTCACTCCCATGTGGGGTTGCAAAGGGGTCCCTGAGGATCCGAGACAAGCTAGCTCTGGCGCCTCACTGCGTTGGACCAATCGGAGTGTGCCTTAGTGATGATCATGACTGTCGGCCCGGATATGTGTGGGAACCAAGATGGAGGTGCCTCTGCCTGAAGTCTCTTGACCCAAAGCAAACTGTAATCTGAGGGGCAGAGAGAGAGGAGGGAAACTTGAGCGCCTCCAGAGCAGTTTGTGGGTGCCCTCAACTGCCCCAAAGAGCCCTTTTTAGAAGTTTCAGTTACGTGTATGTGTGTGTCTGAGGAGGGCTGCAGAGTGCTGCTCCCATGGAGGCCAGGAGTTACAGGCTGCCTCATACGGGTGCTGGGAAGGCACTCTTAGTCACTGGGCCATCTCTCCCGGCCTCCCCACTCCCACCAACACCACCCCCGCCCTCTCGTAATGTTTGCATTTTAAAATATTAAAAATAAATTTTTATTCCAGTTTAAGACTCACAAAGAATTGCAGAGATAGAGGGTTGGGGCCCTTCCCTGGGTTCCCCCAAAGCCAGCATCTAATGCAACCACAGTACTCAAAACCAGCCAATTGGCTTTGGTACAATTCCATGAACTCGGAAACCTTTATAGTCTACAAGTTTCTACTCAACACGCAGTCTGTGTGCTCAAGGGCACATGCTTCTGTGAAATTTTATCACACCATATAATCATCACCACAATCAAGATACAGAACTGTTCCATTACCACAAAGAACATTTGTTAAAGTTCCCTCTAACAAAAGGGCAGACATTAGCAGGAAGTCCACACACTGGCAGGAAGAGGCAATAGGCTGTGGAGTCAGGTCTGTGATTTCTAAGTCATGGGCTTCCTCTGTGGTTCCTGGGTACCTCAAGCTGACATGAAGCCGCACCAAAGAATACGTGCAGGATGCCAAGGATTATGGTAGATGCTCCGCAAATCTGAGCTCTTTCCCTGGACCCTTTTTCATTCTCAAGGGTTGGGTGAGGGGCATTAATGAATTCTCCCCCCCCCCCCGGCAGGCTTCAGGCTTGATGCGGTACCTGCATGTAACCATGGCTGTTTCGCTGAAACTAAGATTTGTCCCTCATATAACGGAGACGAGGGCTCGCACAGGTCCTTCTAGCTAACCACCCAGAGTCCACAGGTTGGAAATGACCTTGAATGACCATGTTCCTTGGGCTAGTTAAATAAGGGAGCAAAGAAACTGAAAAAAGGTGAAGGCCCCTAAGCTTCGAATATATTATTGAATGTCAAAAGGCAGAAGGGACTTGAATCAGGTGGCCATTAACGACAGCCGAACACTGGCTATGTCCTGCTCTAGATTACAAACGCATGGATTTTCCAAAGGTCCCCTAAGTGGCCTGGGAAGTAAGAAATATCATCCGTCCCGGGTTAGAGATGAGGAAAACTTGGACACAACACACCCAGGGCAATAGAAATACAGTGAGCTTTGAATCCAGAATGCCTAGGCTCAGAGTCTACATACCTGAGCTCCTTCCCTAGGACGAAGGAGAGGGGAATAAAGTTCTTCTAGACCACTTATGCAAACAAGGCATCCTGGTAAATGCTGTGCACCCCTTAGCAAAAGGCATTCAAAAAAAAAAAAAAAGAAAAAACAAAACCCATAACAGTTCAGCTATGGCCGCTCCAGTCTGTGAAAACAAGACTGTTTCCTTGTTCCTAGCACATTTATTTAGCACCTACAGTGTGCACACCCTGTGCTAGGTGACAGGAATAGAACGGAGAGGAACAGGTGCGGCGCCCATCTTCCTGAAGACCACCGTCCATCAGTAGCCCTGTCAGTTAAAAGACCACAGGAATGTCTTCAAAGTGAGGATTAGCCCAGCAATGTGATGAGGCACTATTGGAGACTCTTGCTGCAGAGGTCATGGTCTAGCAGGAAGTTGGCCCTGAAGACCGGAGAGCAGAGGCCTGACGGAAAAGCAAGCACAAAGCTCTTGGGAAGAAGCTTTAGGGGGGAAACAGAATTGAGTTAGACTCACGACAGGTTGGGGCTGAGGGGCGGAGAGCTTGCCTAGTGCGCACCAGGCCCTGGCCAGGATCCCCGGTTCCACCACAGGAGTGAATGTGGTTTCTGAAGGAGCCTTGAAAAGATCCAGAGCTGTGTGGAAGGCGTGAATGCCTTTCAAGGGTGCTCAGGTGTGAGGCGCGGGGTGTGCGCAGGGGACACACCCTAGTTTTCTAGAACTTTCCGAAGGACTGGATAGCTCGGCGCTCCTCCCACGCCGGGAAGCAGGACGGCAAGCGGGCGCTACCGGAAGACACCAGGCCCGAGGCCTGCTGAATGCCTCGCCTCCACGCCCTTTCTCCATCTCTCCTCACAGCCCCGCTGAATTCTGATGGAGCCGTGACCCTCCCCACCAGAAAACTACCCACAAACTCTTGAAAACTTTGCCTACCCTTTTGAGGTACTACATTACTTCCAGTACTACATTAGGAAACCGTGGCCCGAGAAGGCAGCGGCGCCACGGGCCGACCTGCAGACAACACCCTAGGCCAGATCAGTTTTCTGTTAGGATGAGAACCCCTAGGGCCTGGGGCCCAGTAAACTGAAGTGGGCCCCACATACATTCACTCTTCAAATATGGGTGGGGACGCACCCTGTGCCACCTGGGACTCGATTCTGGGAACACAAGAGGTGAATCACAGATCTGGTCCTGGGAGAACTGGCCCAGTGTAAGCGAGGTAGGGTTGGGGTGAGAGGCGATCGGAAATGGCAGGACAGTTTTCTTCTTCCTGGGGCTCTCAAGGAGGAGTACACGGCAATGTTCAAAACTCGGTGGGCTCACAGGGGACATCGAGAGTTGCCAAGAGAGATAGGTGCTTGCTTGCTCCTGAGATCCCTAGGCGGAAGAGGAGTTGAGACACAGTTAGGCATTCAATGGCTGAGAATCTGGGTGTTGTGCCTGGCTGCTGGCTGCCTCCTAGTGACAGGGGTCCGTGGTCAGCTTCTCCTTTCTGACCCGCTAAAGGAATGCGTCTGTCTCATGCAGAGAGGGTCAGGGCGGGAACATGACCCTGACAGCAATCATTACCCCAGCAGATGTCTGGGTAAGGAGGAGTGTTTGCCTCAGGGTCTGGGGGAGACTTTCTGGCCTGACCTGGTACCAGAGAACCGACTAAGGCTAGAAGGCCTTGGGTAGGTTTATCCGCTTGCTCCCTCCACTATTCTGAGTGAAATGCAGGTCACTCAGGGAAATAAGGAGAGTCTGTGGCTCCAGGTGTGTCCTCAGGGAGTCTAGAGTTCACCCTGGCTTGACCTGACGGTCCATCGGAGAAGGAAAAGTAATCTTTCTTCCTATACACAGAATTCTCATTAGCCCGTGTAACGCTCAGAACTTTCTCACAAGGCAGGTGGGGTGAAGCCCCGGAGCTTGGAAGTGTGAGAACGGGCATTTGCTACCATTCGGGCCTCCTCCCGGCCCCGTGCTCCTGACCACGATGCTCCTCCGCCTCCTGGGAAAGCTCTTGCAAAGGTCGCGGGTGGCCGCGCGCTCCAGCGTTTCAGAGCTGCCTGTCTCCTCCGTTCGTACCTTGCACCAGTCTTTCTAGTCCTCTGCTGCTGCGATCACGGGAGCCATCCTTAAATCCCATCTCGGCCTCCAGGCATTCCTCCTGCCTCGCTTCGGTGGCTGCTGCCCGACACCTGATTTCTGTTCCCGGGCTAGAAGACACCACGCTGGCCACGGACTAACACGGGCGTGACGGAGGAGCCGAGTCAATCTGCTGAAGAAGTGGGACTTGAGCGAGAGAGTCTGCTCAAACCGTTAACTCCTCAGATTCTGGAAGTTACGGAAAACGGTCTCTTCCAGCTTGGCGGGGCAGCCGTCTCCAAGGTGATCCGAGGCGCTGTCTCAGCTGATTGGGTTAAAGTGTTGAAGGGAGGCGGATCTGTGTGGGCTCTACCCAATAGGAGGGCGCGCGGTGCTGGGCCATGCGGTCACAGGAGAGCCAATCAGAGCCTTGCGGCGACTCCTCCTCCTCCTCCTCCTCCTCCCCCCCCCCCCCCCCTCCTCTCCCCCTTCCCTCTCCTTCTCCTCCCCTTCCTCCCTGGATACTGATGGGACAGCAAATTCGCGTTGAGAAGTTCCCCAAAATGGTATTTCTGGGCCTTGGTGTTTGTGAGCGCTGGGAGTGATAGCACTTGGCCACCTTCACAGCCAGTCACTGTCTTGAGGCCCCTCGTGGGTTGTCCTTGGACTAGAAGCACTCCCAGACTGGTCACATTCTACCCCAGAAAAGATCAGAGCACGGGGTCACAGGTAGCCCCTCTTGTTTCTTAACCCCTCTGTCTCGCACAACCTAGCAAGGACTGACGTTGGTAGGACCGTGGGCTTCTCACCTCCGAAGGCCCAGGGAGGTGAAGCGGCTTCCTCGGATAGCAAGCCCGAGTGTGGCAGCTCAGCTTTGAAACTGGGTTTGTGTTCCAAGGGGAGCCCGAGGCAGGGAGATTGGGAATTCAAAGGCCAGCCTGAGCTACATACCAAGACCCTGTCTCACAAAACAAACAAACAAACAACAACAAAAAATAGAGAAGTCAAACTGAGCCTCACATTAGGGTCTGGTTAGGCTATTTCCCACATGCTGCCTTGGCTCGCTGCAAGCCAAGAAGCACAGGGAGAGCTTCTCTTCTGAACACAGGAGGCCATGATATACAGGGCTGGCAAGACCATCTTCTATCATCGGCTTGCCCGGCTGCCTGATGCCATGAGTGGGTCCCCCGCCCCCCTCTTGACACTGCTTAACCTAGTCTGAAGCCATCTGTTCTCCAAGATGAGTACTTGATAGAACAGAGGATGGGCGGGTGCTTCCCTGACAGACCTCCCATCCTCGAGCCTGGGGGAGGGTGGCAGCAGTGGGCAGCAAGGAGCCGGGGGCAAATTTCAAATCTTACTCTCTCTCTGGTCAGATCTAGTCTCACTGTGTGCACAGTGTGCCTGCATTCCAGACTCTTCTGAACAGCGATGACGGGGCTGTGGAGACGGCCCAGAGCATCACGCGTTTGCTGTGCAAGCGTGAGGAAGCCTGTGTCTGTAAGCCTGAGAAGGAAGGCAGAAGCAGGTGGAATTCCAGGCGAGCCTAATCTACATAGTTGCAGGCTAGCCAGAGCTATGCAGTGAGACCCTGCCTCCAAAACAAAGCAAGCAAGCAAGCAAATAAAAACCATAATAAATAAGGTGGAGAGCAGTCCAGGAAGACATCCAGTGCTGGCCTCTGGCCTTGACGTGAACACATTTGTGTGAAACTGCACACATAAGCCCACCACAAGAAGGAAGGAGAAAGGAAGGAAGGAAGAAAGGAGGGAAGGAAAAAAGGAAAGGAAAAGGGAAGAAAGGAAGGAGGGAGGGAGGAAAAGAAGGAAGGAAGGAGTTTGACAGTTTGGAGAACTGAGCGAAAAGGGGGATATTTCTAAGTTACCTGACTCAGGAGCCCAGATTCCCCTCCAGGTAGCTCACTTTTAAAAAGCTATTTGGGTTTAGACCTGGACTCCACGACTCTTTTGTTAGCTGGTCGTGGATAAGGGTGAATGGAATAGATCGGTGTTCAGCTCTGTTCTTCACAGTAGTATATCGCCACGCCTTTCTTCACCTGCCTGTATGCACGCTCCCCGGGGGCACGGATTTTCTCTGGACGTCCTATATACCCGTCCATCTCACTAGCTTTGCCCAGGTTATTCTACCGAGCCCCTGCTCCGCGGCAGGCCCTGTGCTCCACAGGCGTCATTCCGTCACCCCTCGCCGACATCCTGGGAATGGGGCGTATTAGCTTCCGTGGACCGATGTGGCAATGAGGTTCGGGTAGATGAACTGACTAACGTCCCCTAGTGAGAGAGCAGCAGTATCAGGTCCTACCTCTGCCTGCCTGATTCAGAAACACATGTGGTGGGGTCACCGTGTCACCCCACCTCAAAGAGCAATCGTTAGTAACCGTGATGAATGGGTGAGGCGCTGTGCAGCTGAGTCAGCCGGCAGCCAGCTCTACGCTTGTGACGTGGTCACCTGCCCTGTCTTTCCTCCATTGTCATCTGGGCTCGGGCTTTCTCTAGCTAGACCCTCTTGCCTGTGCACCCTGCAGTCAAGCTGTTCTCCCCCCCCCCACCCCGCCCCCGTGCCGAGATCCGCTTCCTGACCTGTGTTCTTGCGCACGGGGCAAAGGGCAGGCAGAGAGAATTGGTGCTGGCCGAGTCTACAGGAGGGACTCCGGCCACTTTGTCAGCTGGCTGATAGAGACAGCAAGTGGGTGGCTCAGAGAGCCCACGGGACACAGCCCTTATTATGAAACCAGCCATTTCCGGAGCAGGGAAAATTCCTTCCTGCCCACCTTGGGAGGGAGAGGCTGCCTGAGGGCCGTCTGCCTTCTCAGGAATGGAGAAGACTCTGGCCAGGGATGCAGGCGTGGCTGGTGGCCTTGAAATTTTCCAGTCCCTTCCCCTCTCCCTCTCTGTGACACCTCCGGTGTGTTGGACGTCTCAGACGCTTTCACATGTGTGACCCCATTTTTGAGCCTCACAGCGATGCTTTGCCGGTGGTGTGGATGACAGGCCGGGGCTGCAAGCCAAGCCAGGGCTGTAAAGCCATCAGATCTGTTTTCAGATCCCAGCCTGTGACCTTGGGAAATTGACTCAACCTCCCTGGATCTACCCTCCCCTGTCCCCCGTGTCTGTAAAATGAAGATTTGCTCCTTCCTTGAGGGGTGATGTGGGAATTGTAAGGTCAGTTTCTAAGAACCCGACCACTGAACACTTTAGAGTGGGCTGATGGGTACGGAGCTGAACCGAGGTCCCTGGGATTGGTCTGACACGTGGTCCCCTAGCTCACTGACAGTGTACTTGGTAGTAAATTCTGTTCCAGGTGACCCAAGTAAGATGGAAGCAGTGGTCTGGGATGGCCACAGCCTGTGCTCTCGGCAGGGAGAGGCTTGGGGAGCAGTCCTGTTCTCACAAAGGGTACGGGAGCAGGATGGCAGAAGAGAAAGCAGCCACCCCCCCCCATAGGCCTCTCAGCCTGTCAGCTCCCTGCCTCGCTGTCCTCCCTGAGAGTCCCCAGCTCCTGCTGTAACTTTCCAATGTCTTGCTAGTTTCCCAAGATGAGTGCGCCACACCTCAAAATAAACTGTTTGTCTCCATGACAGGAGGCTCTTGGTTCATCCAGGGGATGAATATTTATGAAACCTCTACACGGCTGCAAGGTGGAGGTGCTAGACACAAAGATATCTGGGCCCAAGAGGATCTTCCGAGAGCACGGGCGGATGTGCTCCCATCCCCTCCACCACCTCTCTCCTACCTGCAAAGGTTCTCTTTAAACCAACCCAGGTCCTCCTTTTAGCTCTGCATGCAGTGGGCGGAGCCCCACTTCTTTAAGTCCCTGAGGGCTGGTTGGCTGGGTGAACCAGCTGTCTCTTGAGACAGCCAAACAAATGCTGTGAAGCATTCCTGGGAGAGGAAGGTGGGAGTCATGGGTTGCCCTGGCTGGGTCAACAGGCCCCTAGTCTATGGCTAATCAATCCTGGGTAGCGGGGACTTGGCCAGGGCGGCCTCCCATCTCCCTGACATGGAAAGGGGCAGGAGGGCACAGGGAGAGAGTGGCTTGGAGGACAAGCCGAGAGATGGAGTCGAGATGGCTTGGATCCCATATTGGCATCTTTTGTCTTGAGCTTGGAGTCTCATTTGGCCTAGGCTTCCCTCTCCTCCGGAGAACTGCTTCCTCCTGAATCTCCTGCTTTCACTTTGGCTTCCCTCTCCTCCGGAGAACTGCTTCCTCCTGAATCTCCTGCTTTCACTTTCTTTGGGGCTCACTCTCTCCGTTTACTTCCCTCAAAAGAAACATCTTGCCTATCATTAAAAGTGTAATGTAAGTGTGAACTACTTGGAAACAGGAAATGTAGAAGGACATTTGAAAAGCACAGACGAACCTATCGCTTGAAGACAACCTCGAGGTTTGGTACATTTTATTTGAACCCTATTTTTTTTTTCCTTTTGTTTCCTGAATCCTTTTTCAAAACACCATACTTGGAGACAACGCTAAGCAAAATAAGCTAATTAAATAAAGACCGCAGCTGCACAATCCCACGTCCACGAGGCAGGTGGAGAAGCCAGGATGGTGGACAAGCAAGTCGATTAAAAGCTGCCTGAAGTCCTGAGGGAAGGAAGGTGGCGAGCTGCTTGGTGGGAGCAGAGTTTTTCAGAATGAGCCATGAATTGGTTCTGGAAAACCATCATAGAGCCACGACTAGGAGTCAACAGCACTGACCTAAAATTGTGCCCTCGCTAAGGGGACAGAAAGTTCATTCACATTGCCACATTTCTCTTCAAGACTTTTCTACACGTGCCACGTTTTGCTTTTGTAAGACTGTTGCACCCCTTTCACCATTTGTAGCCTGTTATGTATGTGTAAGGCGCTAAACTTTCTTCATCTCTGGTGTTTTGAATGCTGTGCGCCATTTCGCCAGGTAGAGAGACCCATGGTTCATATTCCCTTTCTGGACCCTTGGGCTGTTATTTTATTGATTACGTCATGATGCAGGAGGCCCTTCACAGGGGAAGTTTTTTTTTTTTTTTCTCCAGTTCCCGAGGCTCACCCCCAAAGAAGGTGATGCTGAAAGGAGACAAATCCCAGGGCCTTCAACACTCCTACTCTCCCCAGCCATGGACAAGAATACCTGCTTCCACTGTCTCCTCAGCTGCCCCACCCCCTCAGTGGCCCAGGGTCTTACGGTTTTCTCAGGCCTGGGTATTTGCACTCACTGCCTTTCCTTTGCTCAAGGAAGAGACAGCACATTTCCACAAGACTGTGAGTTGTTTGCTCCTTTTGACCTCTGACCCTTCCCACCCTTCATCCCTGAGCTCTGGATTTTTCTTATGGAGTTGTGTAAGTTCTCCCAGTGTGGAACTTGGACGAAAATACGCACACCATCCCCTTTTATGTCCTTGACTTCCATAGCATAGCATCTTCCTGCTTACTCTCCTCCTCCTCTCTCCAGGGCCCAGCCTGCTGGCCCCAACATCTTAGTTCGTTTGCTGCGGTCAATAACACAGCAGTAGTCTGAGTAAGCTCTTTTTGTTGTTTTGTTTTGAGACAGGATCTTGCAATGTAACTCTGTACTGAACTCACTGTGTAGACCAGGCTGGCCTCAGACTGAGAGATCCTCCTGCCTCTGCCTCCCATGTGCTGATATTAAAGGTATGCCTCATCATCCCTGGTGAGAAAGCTATTAAAAAGAGATGTATTTTGGCTCATGGTTCTGGTCCAAAGCCGTGGACCCAGATCTAGCGATGGCTTTCCCGTTGGGTGTCTAGAGATACCTTTCCTTCTACCAGAGTCCCCAGGGGCACAGGGTGGCAGACGCCAAAAGGCAGTGTTGGAAAGCAGTCCTCATATGGGCTCTGTAGCCCATCATTCTCTAGGGAAGCCACTGGTCCATTAGCCCACTGATCCTTTGTCCATTAGCGGCATGAGCGATGCTGAGAGTCTTAGTCACCTTTGAAAGCTCCTACGTGGTCCCACCTCTTAGTAACTCATGGTGAGGACTGTACTCCAGCATGGACCCCAGATGAGGGGGCGTGCACTCCAGCCAGAAGTCCAGATCTGCATTTTATTTACAGTCACTTTGTAGCGTGGTGGTCTCCCAGCGTCTCAGCTCTTGACGGAGCCCTCGTGGGTCTTCCCTGCCTCAGAACAGCACCAGCTGCATCTGCGGGGCGCAGATCAATGCTGACCGCACATGGCAGAGACCTGCCGGCTCTCAAACCTCCACCCTCTGCGCTCCAAGCACGCCACCAACTTCTACTTTAGGAAAAATCATGATGATTCGGTCGCGAGCAGCCCTGGAGCCAAGTACCAGCTCCTCTGAGAACGTAAAACATGACTGAATTCCCTGCCCCCGCGGGGCCTCTGTTGTTCTCAGCTGGCAAGTGGGATGATGGTCAGTGCTTTCCTTGGCTCTGTGACCATTATCTCCTTATTCATTTACGTGCACGGATGTGTCCGTGTGGATGTGTATGCCGTGTGTGTAGTACCCACAGAGGCCAGAAGAGGGTGTCAGGGCCCCTGTGGCTGGAGTTACAAGTCATTGTGAACAGCCCAGTGTGGGTGCTGGGAGCAAACTCTGGTGCTCTACAAAAGCAGCAAGGGCTCTTAACTGCTGAGTGGCCTCTCCGACCTCTCCGAACTCTCGTGGGACAATGAAATAGATAATTTAAAACTAGAGTTTTGAACACTTCTTGGTACAATATAAATCCTAAAAGCATGGGGCTGTTATTATTTCTTCACCATCAAGTTTTTCATCCCTTTTAGAAAACTTGACCCTTCTGAGATGCTACCATCTTGGTTTCCTGCCACCGGGGAGAGAATGACCCCATTTTGGGGCCCAAAGCAATGCCAAGGACTGAGGTTACTTAGCAGGAAGGGGCCCTGAGCTCTGCCCTCAGCACAGCACACAGAAAACAACAAAACAAAACAAACACTACAGAGTTATCTTCTCTTACAAGTCAGGGGCCAGAAGTCTGAAATAGGATTCACAGGGCCAGTCCCAGCAGTGCCCACAATCCCTCCAAAGACACGGGGAGAATTTCTCTCTCTCCTTCTCCAGCTTCCATGGGAGGCCAGCGTCCCTCGGGTCACAGCCCTCCCCCCAGGGTCAAGGTGTGTCCCTTCCACCTCATCCTTACTGAGTCCCTCTGGCTCCCCTCCTCACCTTTCTCTCTGTCTTTGACCTTCTGGCCCCTCTCCCATGATAACAGCCCTGCCTGTTGACCTCTCACCTCGAGGTCTTTAACCTAATCACCTCTGCAAAGTCTCTTTCACCTGGTCAAGTTAACACTGTCTTGCTTCTGAGCGTCAGGACCGGGCATTTTGAAGGGCTGTCCAGCCTTTCGAAACATGCCAGGATCTGTTTGTGGGGCTGTGACAGAATACAAGCAATTACGGAAGAAAGTAAACCTCACAGAGCTCTGCCTTCCTGTCTCCTGAGTGCTGGGCTTAGAGGTGTGCGCCCCCACTGCCCGTCTTGGTCCTCTCAATGTGCTGTTAGACAGCAGACAGCATCTGCTACATGGCCAAAAAGTAGGAGCGAAAACCAAGCCGCTCCTGTGACGACTAACGTAGTTCCACGATTCACATGACCCAGTCACCTTTTATTAGACCTCAGCTCCCAATACTTCTGTATCAGGGGCCATCTTTCCAACATCTGGACCATGGGGAGACATCTGAAGCCATGGGAGCACCCAGGAGCCCACAGGCATGCCCATGAAAAGAGAGAGATGGAAAATAGAAGACAGCTGAGCAAGCCTGGCTTATTCTCCTGCAAGGAAGCCCAAGCGTTTGGGCCTTATTCTGCAAGGAAGCCCAGTGTTTGCTCACATCACATAGGAACAAGGGATGGAGCAGGTTCGCCTTGCTGCTGCAAACCAAGGCAGCATGCTTCTTTGACACCTGGTGAGGTGTCCCTCTGTTCATTCCAATTCATTCCACAGGCAGGTCTTGAGCAAGCACTGTAGATAACTAACATGGTTTTCTGCCTTGCAGGTAAATCAGTTCCCTAACTGTAGGCAAATCACTTTAGGCTTTTTAACTGTAGTCTCTTCCTGTGTGAAATGGGGAGGGAGTCACAGAAAAGAAAAGGAAAAAAAAAAAAATGAAGACCATGAACAAGCACCTCACTGACAGGAACCCCAAACAGCCAGAAAAAGTGTGAGGTGTCTCACCTCCTTAGTAAGCACGGGAGTGCAAATCGAGCCAGCGCTGGGACTCTCCAGCTTCCGGGTCTGCTCCCTCAGGGTCCTGCCTCTGGGATGATGGAAGCGCCTGTTTATCTCTTTCCAGCTCCTCCTCTTCCCCAACCCCAAGAACTTCATGTGGTTTAGGAGGAACTACCTGAGGGTTCCTAGCATGTTCCTTAAGCCAACACCTTTGAGACATAGGGAGCACTCGGGATGGAGAACGCCCAGCTAGCCAATCCAGCTTGTTCCCAAGGCAACTGTGGGCACAACAGTTGTTGTGTAGTCTTCAACACAACCCTGCCTTCTTTTGTTTATGTGTTTGCTTGTTTGTTTTTTTATTTGCCTATAATATCCATAGAGGGAAGGGCCTCTTCTGGATCATTCTGGATCATAACTGAATTCATTATGTTGCCTGATTCATAGCTGGAACCCAGTATGTGCTGTTGAACAAAGGAAATAAACAAAAGGGCTGGAGAGGTGGCTCAGCCCCTAAGAGAACTGGCTGTTCTTATAGAGGACCAGGGTTTGAGCCTTAGCACTCACACGGTGGCTAACATCCATCTGGAACTCCGGCTGCGAAGGATCTGATGCTCTCTTCTGGCCTACCTGGACATGAACACATATATGTTACATGCAAGCAAAACACTCCTACACATAAAGTAAAAATAAATATGGTTTTTAATGTCCCAGCCTCTCTTGGGACCTCTGTCTTGTCATCTCTGAGATGACAGGTTTAGACTAAGACAAACTGATCTTATGAATGGTTTGACTCTGAGCTTACTCCCGAATCTACCGGGTTCCTTTCTCTTTTCCCTCACTCTCTCCTTCTGCAGGGCTGTGCACCTGCAGTTTCTGTGAGATCATGTTCTAGGCTCTCTCCCTTAGGGTGGAACTTAAATATTTACCTCTTTAAGAGATCCAAATCAAGCTAGGCTCGGTGGCGCACACCTGTAATTCTGGTGGCACTCAGGGAGGCAGAGGCAGAGGGATCTCTGTGAGTTGAAGGCCAGCCTGGTCTACAGAGTGAAGTCCAGGACAGCCAAGGCCAAAAAAGAAAAGCAAAAAAAGAAAAAGAAAAAAAGAAAGGAAAGAAATAAATCCAAAGCAGCTCACTCTCTGGGCTTCCGGAACCTTCTGGGGCCTTTATCGAGATGCCTCTCTCCTCTTGCCCTCACAGCTGAGCAGGCTGCAGCACAGGGTTCGAGCATGAGCCAGGCAGTGGGGTAAACCAAAGAAACCCCAAGATGACCACTTTGTAATTAGGGCAGCTCAGCAAGCTGCTTTACTTCCTTGGCCTCTGTTTCCTCTGAGAAACAAGCGTCATAAAACCTCCTCCCCAGGAAGATTGAGACAAACTGGATATGGAAAAGGAAGTATCTAGAACAGGGTAAACCCCTGTGTCTTCTGTTCTCTACCTCCTGAGTCCCCCTGCATCGGGCACTGGTTCTTCTTCACTCACAAACTTTCTAGAAAATATAAAGAAAAGGGAAGTAAAAAAAAAAAAGATTAATTGTTCATTTCCTATATGTCAGGCATGGCACTGAAGTTTCTTAGCTTAGCTTAGTGGGTCCCTCAGCATCCATGAAATTATCAGTTCACTGCTGTTTCCACTGTGAGACTGTGTACTCTCTGAGTGCAGACCCCCCCCCACCCTTCTGTATTTCTGATAGCCCCAAGCGTCCATGTGTGTGCCTTAGACATAGCCATTTGTAGGATAGCTGGCTAGATGGATGGGTGGATGGGTGAGTGGATGTATAGCTGGCTGGGTGGGTAGGGAAATGGATACACCACAGGGTAAATCGATGGATATGTGGGCGGTTGAGTGAATGGGTGGATAGGTTGATGGATACGCTAGTGGGTGATAAATGAATGGATAGGTCGATGGATGAATGGACTTGGTGGGTGATAAATGAATGGATGGATTAATGGAGGAAGGGAGTTGTGGGTAGATGGACCCAAGGAAGGATGGATAGATAGACAGGTGAGATAGATGATAGATAGATGATAGATAGATAGATAGATAGATAGATAGATAGATAGACAGATGGATAGTTGAAATGGATGAACACATGAAAGAATAAACGGATGGAAGGATAGATGGACGCATGAACAAAAGAATCCTGTGTGACGTCATCAGACAATTCTCTGTACTTAGTCTTTGCTCCTGTCACTAGGCATTAGAGTCGGCTTGCAACTGAGAGAGAGGACACAGAGTCCTATGACATCAAGCCTTGGGGATCACCATGAGCGGACAGAGCGGTGGATCCTGGCTGCTACAGGCATGCCGTCAGATGGCATCCCAGTGAGACACGCTTCTCGGTCCCCATGAAGCAAGAGGCCAAAGAGCAATTAACACTTAAGCCCTTTACGCCCTTTTCCCTCTCCAGCCCCCCCTGCCCCACCCTGAGGCAAGCCATGGGTCAAATTTTGCTGTCAAACTCTGACAAGAGGGCGGGGCCTTTGAGGATAGATTTGGCCCAGGAAATGGGTCAAAAGCCACCAGCTCATTATGAAAACGCAGCAAAGGTTTGCCATGCTTAACCACCAGGTAGGGCTGATACCATCTGGTCTCCAGGTAGATATCCCAGAAGGAAGGGCGAGGACCCAGGGAGGGAAGACAGTGGGCGTGGCGCCGCCCACACTCACTTCAGCCCTTATACAGGGCCCAGGCTGTAGGGAGCGCTCAGCCAGTGGGAGCTGTGACTATTAGAGTTATCAATGATCATTAAGGGCAATTAGCTGCCGTTGAGCTGGGCTTCTGCTGGCTGCAGCTGGAAAGGATTTATGACCCATGGTTCCAAGCCTGAGTCTGCGTCACACCCCAAAGCGGTGAAAATAAAGATAAAAAGTAAAGATAGTGTCTGCTGCCAAGCAACCCGTCTCTCGGAATCCCGCAGCTACAAAATGGATGTGTGGCGCCATTGTTGCCACTGGGTCGGAGGACGGACCTGCATGGGACTGATGATTCCAGGGCCTCGATTTCCCGCACTGTAAAACGGGTGCCAGGCAGGGGAAGCGGGGGAGGGAGGTGTGCGATGATCACCCAAATTCAAACGCCAGTGACTTTGGCAAGCTGCTCTGGCAGGCCCAACAGCATAGAACACGGCTTTGCTTTGGGGGAAGCGGAGACTGGCAAATGAGCTTAGGTCAGCCCTGGGTGTTGCTTGGTGGTCGGCAGATAATGACCTTCGCTTTTATTTTACTTCTCTAACACGTGCGCATTCGTGTGTGTGCACCTGTGCATACACGCAGCCACAGCACACATGTGGCAGTTGGACAACAGCTCGTGGAAGTCAGTCCTCTTCCCGCACTCAGATGTCAGGCAAGGGAAGCTACAAGCTGAGCCACCTCCACGGTCCCTGACGGTCATTTTATCAAAAGCCTCAGAGCTGACTGCGACCCCCTGTCTTTCGCCTCTCAGCACGGCTGGTTGTGTTGCTCATTCCTCTGTCGCACTAAGGGTCAAACCCTGAGCCTCACGCATGCTAAGCATGAGGCTTTACCACTGAGCTACAGCCAAGCCCTTGTCACGTAGTTTGAGGAATGGTTGCTCAGGCTAGCCTTGACCTTACTCTGTAACCCAGGCAGACACCGAACTTGTAATCCTCCTGCCTCAGCCTCCTGAGTGCCTGGGATGATGGGCCTGTACCTCCATTCTGTTACGTCTCACTTCAAAACTAAGTTTGGGCCCACCCAGGGCTCTGCAGGTCTGTGGCAGTCTTCCTGAGGGCCACCTGGGTTCTTGTCGCTGTCCTTCTCTTTCGTTCCCTCCATTCGGTCTTAATATTCAGGTCTCAGGGTCAACACTTCAGAGACGGCTTCTACGACCACCCTTTCCCCTGGGACCTCAGCCTGCTGCATTGCTTTCGCGGCAGCTGTGAAGCGGCCCCTTTCAGTGGCTTCAGAGGCTTGGCGGTTTCTTTAGGAGGAACTCTCTCGTTCATTTTGTTCACATATGCATTCTCAGTGCACAGGAAAAAAAGCCTAAAAAATATATGAGCATATCACAAAAGTTTTGTTGAACAAAGGGGGTTACTGTTATCATCACTAAAATGTTTTCAGTAGCTGAGGGAAAAGGTGAGTTTCAAAATGGTGCCATAACAAAAAGAGAGAGAGAGAGATGTCTCAGAGGTTTTGCATACTTGCTGCTCTTGGAGAGGACTAGGGTTCAGTTCCTAGCATCCATGTCGGACAGGTCACAACTGCCTGTAATTCTAGCAACAGGACATCTGGCGCCCTCTTCTGGCCCTTGTTAGCACCTGCATTCAGGTGCACATTCTCTCACACACACATAGTTAAAAATAAAATTTATTTTGAAAAACTAAAAATAATAAAATTAAAAAATAGTGGTACCACAGATTAAAAGTACGTTTTACGCCAGCATAGAAATGTAGCCAAAGCCCATGATTTTGTGCAAACAGCATTTGTTAAAAATTAGCACTTTTTTGTATGTGCAATTTTACCTCAACAACAACAACAACAACAACAACAATTGTGCCATAAATCTCCTTTTCTGAAATTTTATTTGCCAAAGGATACTGGAACATGCCAGCTCTTCATGTGTGAGGTCCTTAGGTCCTGTTTCAGCTCTAACAAAGGCCTGTGTGGGTCAGCAAGATGGACCAGTGGAGAAAGGCACTTGCTGCCAAGCCTGATGCTCTAAGTTTGATCCTCCTTGGGACCCGCACAGCAGATGGTGAGAATGTGTACTGGAGAGCACACACACACACACACACACTACACACACACACACACAAAATAAAAAAAAGTATTTGGATATACACACACTCACAAAAAACGTATACACAGACACATACCCAAAAATCTTCAGGGGTAAACAATAAAATGTTTAATTAAAATGTTTTTAATTTTAATATTTTAAAACAAAAACAAGTCCATGGAACTTTTTTTTTTTTTTTTTTTTTTTTTTTTTTTTTTTTTTTTTTTTTTTTGGTGGTGGTACTGGGGCTTGAACACAGAGCCTGTACACCCTAGGCAAGCTGCCTACCGCCTGAGGTACATCACATTCTCCTTTCCTGCCTTCTGTTGAGGTAGGGTCACACTAATTCTTCTGAGCTGGCCTTGAACTCGTGACCTTCCTACCTCAGCCTCCTGAATAGGTAGCATTATAAGTCTCAGGCACAAGGCCGGGCAGCAATTTTTCTTGAAAGCTTTTTTTTCTAAATAATTCATAAAAACAAGGTCGCACATGTGAATGGGCTTATCACGTCCCGGTCTGCTTCGAGAACACGTTGTGTAACGCTCACAGCGGGTTAAACAGCTTCCCCTCCCAGCAGCCAGCGCTTCTTTATGGGGAAACTTTCAAAATCTCTTGGCTTTGTGAAATGTACAGCACGCCGTCCTCCTCTGCGGCCTCCCTCCTTAGCAACAGCCCCCCAGAATTTCCTGTTCCTACCCGACTGTAACAAGGTACCCATCCATCAACCTTTCTCCATCGCTCCCCTGGGAAACTACCTCCATTTTAAAAAAAGGGGGGGGGTTTCAAATATATAGTTTTAAAGGCATTTTGCTTGTTGATTTGTTTTGTTTTGCTTTGCTTAAAAAGACAGGTGGTCACTGTGTAGCCCAGGCTGGCCTTGAACTCATCCTCCTCCTGCCTCAGCTTCCTGGCCACTGAGATTAAAAACATGTATTTCCAACCAGCTTATGCTGGTTATTTTAAATGAAGAAAGCCACCAGTGAGGGAAGGGAGGGCTCACTGGACTTGGGCCAACACTCACTTTGTTCCATTTTCAAATTCCTCATGGCCACGAGGGACTTGAGTTGACCCCAGATTCTGTACGCTGGCCAGGGAGACACGCTCTCTCTGATGCCCACTTTGGGGCCCAGGGAAAGCAGAGCTAAAGGGTGTTGTGTAATGTGGTGAATAATGCCCTTAGCCTCACCGGCCACGCTGCCACGTTCTTGGGTGCCTGCTTGTCACACCCACCATCTATAAAAACCAGGCTATAGCTTCAAATCGCAACTCAGCAAAGACGTGTGCGCCTCCAGCCAAACCAAGGGCCTTGGATAGGTTGCCCATCCCTGGCACGGGATGGAGGGCGCTTCTGTCGAGCGTGAGGACGCAGCACCTTGCCGTGTCAGCTGGGGTAATCCTGCGGACCTGGAGACAGGTGCCGGGAGGCTGTTCTCATCACCTATCGCCCTGCTCGGGATGAATGAGCGCAGAGAGAGAAGATAGGCCGCTTGCCTGAAGCCACACAGCTAATCAGTGTAAAGCTGGGATTGGAACCCAGGCAAGCTGGCTCAAGCACCCAGTGGCACGGCCCCAAAGAACTGGCAATCTGGGCCAGTTACACCCTGCTCTAGACCCGGAGGACGTCTCTTGACAATGCTGCCTCAGCCAGGCCAGGGAGCTCGGATTTTCAGCAGGCAGGGTCTGGGCTGGATGCAACTGCCTCCCGTGCCCGGGTGGGATGCTGAGAGACACATGCCCTGGGAGAGACAGCAGCTCCAGCACACTCTGCTGAGCGACAGGAAACCGGGTCTCTCCAAGCCTGTGGACAGTGGGAAGATTTGCACTGGCGTCTTAGGGGTCGTGGAGGGTGGATGAAGTTTTAGCGCGCAGGGCTGTCCCAAAACCTGACTCTACAATTGCATGGTGGCTTAGGCTCAACCCAGGCAGAAATCACTCCCGTAATCACAGCAACTGGGAGGCCGAGGCAGGAAGATTTCTGTGTGTTCAAGGCCAGCCCATGCTACCCAGTAAACTCCAGACCAGCCTGGTTTACAGTGTGAAGCCCTGTCTCAAATTAGAGAGAGAGGAGCTAGGACAAGATAGTGGACAAATCTACTTAAAGATTACAGCTAAGGGTCCGTCATGGTAGGGGGACAGCGTGACTGGTCATACGCCGTCTGCCATCAGAGGAGAGAGGAATGCCCGTGCTCACTATCTTTCTCCTTTCTTTAATTAATTAATTAATTAATTAAACATTTACATATTCGTGTGTGTGTGTGTGTGTGTGTGTGTGTGTGCGCACACACTTACATGTCATGGTGTGGGCATGCAGAGGTCAGAGAACAACTCAGGGTAGCTGCTTCTCTCCTGTCCCCTGGGTCCGGGATGAGTCCTCCTGCCTCCCTTAACCCATTCCTGACAGTTCCTCACAGGTGCCTCGGGGCTCATCGCTTCCACGGTTCAAGACCCCGTGACAACATGAACCATCCCAGGGGGCCGACGGCAGCCCCCGCTTCCCATAAGGAGGGGACAGATGATCTGATATATAGTTCCGGGGACTTAAACACTGTGATGTTTGTCCCGTGCTCTGCGTGTCCGCCATGCTTGCTTGATAAATGCAGGTGTCCTCCTGGGGTGAAAGAAAAGAGAGTAGAGGGGTCACCTGCCCAGGTTCCTGCCCCTGCATTATAGCAAGCAGCTGTGAATCTCTGGCCCTCAGTTTCCCCATCCGAGAAAGGGACTGAGGAAAATAGGTTAGTGAACACATGCCTGGTCTCTGACAGGGTCCCTAGCAATAGCCCTTGGCTACTGCCCCCCCCCAATGTGCACAGGACAAAAGCCCACTCGGGTTTCTGCTCTTGTCCCTCTCAGGTATGAGGTGACCTGGCTCTCCACCCGAGGGGTGCCAGGCTGGAGCCAGGGGTCTCCATTTGAGGGCTGTTGGCTGGTGGACCATCCGGCCCCGGCAGGCACAGACTCCATGCTAGAATGACCAGCTGCCCCCCAGAAATGCTGTCCAGGGACACGGGGAGAAGAGAATCTGCCGTTCTGTGGGGGGCCACTACTCTTGGGAGGGGGACAAGCCACTCCTCAGCTGACCTGTCCACCTTCTGGCGGACAGCTGATGCTAGGCTGCTCTGCCTGTCTCCAGGGAGAAGGGACAAAGGGCTGGGATGACACCTCGAGGCTCTGGAGCCATGCACATGACACCGTGGCTCTGCCTGAGGTAACCGTCCCGCACGGTGGGCTCTGGAAACTTCTGGAAGAGGGTGGTCCTCGGAAACCCGTAGCCACCTTCAGGCTGACACCGTCTGGGTTCCGCTGGTCCTCACAGCAGCCCCTGACAGGCAAGGAGGATAACTCTGCTGCTCGGATGAGGAAACTGAGGCTCAGAAAGGAGGGAGGTCAGGTGAACAGCTTGGGAGTACCCAGAGGGCCCCAGCGCCCTCCCTGCCAGCCAGCACCGGGAAGCGGAAAGCACTGTGGTCTCGGGAGCCACCAGCCCTCGCACTGAAGGCATCGCTGGCTCTGGGCCAGGCACTCCGTGCGCCCAGATACATCCTCCTCAGGGACCAGTGTCAGGGCTGGGCCTCCGGGGGGTGAGTGAGCCCAGCGCCACCGGGGCTTCTTGTCTCGGCTCCCATGGCCGGTGAGCAGCAAGACCAGAAAGGTGAACCGACATGTCTCCGATTTCCAAGCCAGGTCCCGCAGCCTGGATTTTTTACCCGAGGAACCTGGGGGAACGTTTCGGTGTGGTAGCCCTGACCCTGGGCCGAGGGGACAGAGGAAGGGTGCTGGGGAGGAAGAGGGGGGATGAAGGAGGTCAGGGTCCACAGCAAACCTCAACCTCAAACGGGGATGTGCAAGACTCAGTGACATGCAGGGCTCTTAACGACCCAGGCAGACACATGACACACGCGTGCAGGCGATCATACTATGCACAATGGAAAACCGTGCCCACTGGGATTTTGTTTTTGTTTTTTTTTTTTTTTTCAAAGTGAACGCTACACAGGTCTAACTCCCCAGAGACCCAGACATCCGCCTCTCCCTGGCTCCCGCCCCATCCTGACCGCTAGCCACCTCGGCTGGTTTGCCCTTTCACTAAGCGTGGTCGCACACAGTGTGCCCTTCTGCGCCTAACTTCTTTGGCCTAATAGCGTGTGTCTCACTGGGCTAGAACTCATGATGTAACCCAAGCTGGCCTGCAGCTTGAGCTAATCCCCTTGGCCCGGCCCTTCAAGCGTGTATTGCTGAAAGCGTTTTACCCTCTATGTTCTCAAGCTGGCCACTGAAACAGAACTGTGACCGTGTGTGTGTGTGTGTGTGTGTGTGTGTGGTGGGGGGGGTACCCGAGAGCTGTCTTCCTCAGTGGCTTCGCCATCATGCTGTGAGAGTCCAACAGCATCTGACTTCTCTTCGCGCAAAGCCTTCCCTCTCCTGCAGCTGTTTTCCTTCCTCTGAAAGCACCTGCAGCCTCAGGACACTCCCGCTGAAGACTGCGCGCCCGCCCGGTGCTGCATACAAATCTCCTCCACGAGGACAAAAAGTGCGAGCAAGCGTTCTAGATCCTCGTCTCTTCGCGCAGACCTTATCTCTGCTGGAATCTCTGGGGTGAGTCCGTGTTCGCCGAGGGCTGATAACGGTGTGCACCTGTGCGGCCCCGAAGAGCACGCTACTTCCGGCTGGTTGTCACGTTGCCCCCTCTTCCGGCTGGCCGTCCTGATGTCTTACCTCACCAACCGTCTTCAGCTGCCTTTCAAACCCGATGCGGATGGCACGGAACAGCATGCACTCTTGTTCAAAGCTTCTCTGGCACAACAGGATGCTTTTGGAATTACTCCCTCTCTGTCCCGCTGAGGGCTGGTGGTCAAACCCAGGACTTTGCACGTGCAAGGAAAATGCTCTGCCAATGGCACACGCCTGCGGTCCTCCCTCCTTCCTTTTTACTGCTGAGATGGGAACATAAGACTTTCCCTCATCTCTTCTCCTCCAAGGGGCACTGGCTGTCTCCAGTTTTGGGCTACTGTGACAAATCCTTACAGGCACTCTTACGCAAGCTTTTATGACAATAAGCTTTTATTACCCCTTTGTAAATATTTAGGAGTGTAATGACTGAGTCACAAGGCAGGAGTATGTTTCATTTTTATAAATTATTGACACATCTTTCCCCAAAGTGGTTGCGTGATTTTATTAAACCACATTGTATCATTTTTATCACCCCCGTGAATGAGCATTGCAGTTGCTCCACAGCCTTATCAACATTTGGTGTTGTTAGTCTTTGTGAAGCTTCTGACTAAATGTGTAATGGAATCTCATTGTGGTTTTAGTTCAGATTTCGGTGGATAGGAGCCTTTCTCGCCAGGAACACAGGCCCTTGCCCATGCTCTCTTGGCACGTGGTAGGTCTGCTTCTGCTCCCTGACTATTGGGTACAATGAGCAGGAGCCACTCCTCAGAGAACCATATTTACTCTGAAAAAAAAAAAAAAGGAATTTGCTCTGCTTTCAGATGGCCTCTTCTGTCAGACCATCTGGCTTCAGATCCAAGTCTCAGCCTGTGCCAGTGGGCTGACAGCAGATACACCAAAACATTTCTGAGTCTTCATGTCCCCAGATCTGTGCCTAAGTTTGTTGTGATGATTTGATTGTTCATCAGTAGTTCTGTGTATGTCTTCAGAAAGTCATATGCTACCTTTTAAAGAAATTAATTTTTAATTATTTTTATATTTATTATGTGTTCGTGTGTCTGTGTCTGCTTGCAGGTATGTTCATGTGAGCACGGGTGTCTTTGGAAGCCAGAGTCATTGGATTCCTGGGAGCTGACATTATAGACAGTTATCAGCCATCTGATTTGGGGGCGGGGAGACAAATTCTGTCCTCTAGAAGAGCAACAAGCACTTTTACCTGCTGAGCCATCTCTCCAACAACAATATTATTGTTGTTGAAAATGAAAATTAAAGTATATGGTTGGCATTACCTGCACTTAAAGAACTATTATTAATACCTGGTACATACTTCCTATAGATTTTAAATATATAGTTGATGTCAAACTCAATATTGATTTGTATATTCTCTTTCCTATATTTAACTCTACGAGATTGCTATCTTTCCATGTCCCTGTGGGTTTTTGTTTTGTTTTTAAAGTATACACTTTTTTATTTTAACTAACTAATTAATTAATTGACTTACTTATTTGCTGTGACAGGGCTTCACTGTGTAACCCTGGCTAGCCCAGAACTAACTTCTAGGTCAAGCTGGCCTGCAATTCACAGAGTTACACCTGCTTCTGTTTCCTGAGTGCTGGGATGAAGGGCGTGCACTATTATGCTTGGTGAGTTATTTTATTTGCCTTTTTGTTTTGTTCGAGAAAGTGTTACTTGTAGCCAAGGCTAGCCTTGAACTCATGATGTAGCAGAAGCAGGCCTTCAGCTCCCAAGCGCTGAGATTACAACCTGTGTTACCACAGAGACTTTTATTTTTGAGCTGGGCTCTAATATAGCCAGGCTGGCCTCAGACTGGCTGGGTAGCCCAGGCTGGTCTTGAATTGGCAATCCTCCTGCCTCAGTCTCTTGAGTGCTGGAACCATGGGTGTGTGCGGCCACGCCAGGCTTGAAGCTCTGCTATTGAAGGCTGTGTCGTGCGACAGCAGCAGGCGCCCCACACTTGCCCACACTTGCTCACACTCAGGAAAGGTGACACAGTATTTGGGTCTGAGAGCAGTATCTTCAGAAACTGACTCAGATCCAGGGGCTGCTGTCTGCGTCTCTACCCCTCGGGACATTTGAAGGGCCTCTAACAAATACTGAAAACTAGAGCAGTGTTAAAAGCTTGTCCTTTCAGTTTTCCTCGAGTAGAAGAGAAATGCATGTTCTGACAGAAAACTGAAAGCACTTCCTGGATTCAAAATTACAGGAAATGGATGTCTGGCCATCCCCAGGGAAGGAAGAGGACTTCCAAACATACCCTAACACACATGAGGGTGGGAGGGTGCTCTCTCCCACACCCATTCCAGACCCGGGTCCGCCCTCCTCGTCATGTGACCTTGGGTGAGGTAATTAGCCTTTGCTGCTTCTTCTGGTACACAAAGGTTTTAGCCAATCTTTTTTTTTTTTTAGTTTTTGTGGGGGGGGGGGAGGCATTGTTTGTTTGTTTGTTTGTTTGTTTGTTTGTTCCTGAAGCTGGCTGCACACACCCTGGTCCTGTAAACCCAGAGCGCCGCTACGCGGCCTCCCTGGTGGACAGCTGGACGAGGCTGGGACCCCACGGTTCTTATCTTGCAGACGGTGACTCAGCTGGGCAGATGGGGCATTGCATGCGTGACCCATTCAGACGGGTGGCTCATGCCAGGTTACCTAACACTCACCCAGTTAGGTGTGGCTACCTGGGGACAGGTGGGTGTCTGGGTGTCGCTCACTGACTGGAGACAACAGCCAGAGTCACCATGCCCCTGTTGAGAAGTACGGGGGTGTCTGACTAACAGACCCCTTCTCCAGCCGGGGAAGTCACATGGAGGCTGTTCACCTGGGGACAGCAACAGCTGGGCTTGCAAATGACTGCAGAGCAGCCACCTGAACATCGCTCAAGCCTTTCCAGGGAATTCCCCTCTGCCTGCTCACCAGACCCCCAGTCGCCACGGAGCTGTCCTTGGCAGGTGTGATTTTTTAGTCAGCACCGAAGGGAGAAGCGATGGCCTCGGACACTGAATCCCAAGGTGCCCTCTTGCTGTGCTTGCAGACTCTGCAGGCCTCTCTTCTCCAGGAGGAGGGGCCCGGGCCACATGTTGGGTCTATTTATTTACGTATCTGCACATCTGGCCAGGATTGCACGGTGATTCATTTCGAGAGAGGTGTATCAGATGGGCTGTCTTCCAGGAGTAGTCAGGGAAAGGATGTCTGAATCCCAGAATTACCTTCAAAGTTACCTCAGAGGCAGGATTCTTCTCCCTTCTCCCCCCTCCTCTTATCCCCCCCCTTTCCTTTCCTTTCCTCTCCTCTTCTCCTCTCCCCTCCCCTCTCCTTTCCTCTCTTCTCCTCACCCCTAAGTTGCTTCCCCCCCCCAAAAAAAAAACCTCACTAACGCTGACTCTTTCTCACAGATAAATGAACCTGATCTTTGGAGAGATGAGGTGACTCAGGATGCGTCCCCAGGAGCCCCCACCCCCCACCGGCTCAGCACCCTTCGTGGCACCCCAGGCACTTAGCTAACCTCCTAGAACCCTGGTTTCCTCATCAGACGGGATGTTTCCGCTTGGGGTGTTGTCGCCGGGTTTCAATAAAATGGCATTGCACATCAGGCCTGCCCCTGGGCCCTGCACATGCCATACCCTCTGTCTGAGGCACCGTTCCCCTCCTCCCGCCCACCGCAACCCCAGCTCCTAGATTTGGTTGACGCCCACAATCCTTCCTGCTCAGCTTCAATGCCATTCCTTCAGAGTACACTGCAGCCTAGTTCAATGCCCAATTAAAAGCACCCACAGTCCTTTGTAGTTTTCCTCCCGGGCCTCCTGCCAGTTGTAATTTTGGGAACTCTTCGTTTCATGTCCTCTGCCTGGGGCCAGACTGGGAGTTCCAGAATGATGGCCGAGACTCTGTGTCTCACTCTCTACTCCAGCTCCTCGTGCAGGCCTGACACACTACAGACTCTTGGGAAACAGTAGAATCCTTTTCCTGACCCGGGAGACGGTGGCCTGTGCTTACAGACCCTCTAACATGCGCGCACTTAGCACCTCCTGGATAAGGATTAGGCCAACGACTCCATGGCCAAGACCTTGGCGTTCAGGCCAAGGGGCTTCTGAGCCCCCCCGGGACAAGTTGGGGTTCAGTCAGTTCCCTGATTCAGTGGTCAGATTAGGGGTGAGCAGGCTTAGACATGCCAGTTTCAGCTCAGACCCCTGGGGCGGGCCAACCCTGTGCCTCACCCAGGTTGCCAGGGCTGCAGCACTCACAGGTCGCTACACGTCTGGCCAGAGGCAGCAGGTAGCTCCCTGGACACTGCACGCCTGCCAGCCTTCCACCATAGCTGAGGAGATCCAGGCTGGGAGCACTGTTCCCTTGGCTTAGGCCAGCCGGGGATGCTAGAACCTCCTGGTCCTGCGTCCCACAGAGAGCAAAAGGAGAACCAAGGGCAGTGGCCCACAATGGCTGCTCTTCACCAGAGCTTGGACCACGCCGGGCACCATGCCGGGCACCTGTGCTGTAGACACCAGAAACAGCCAGCACAGAGGGAGGGCGGCTTTCATTCGCGACGGTAACTCCAGGGTCTCATAATTCAGGCCTGTGCGAGTCTCTTGAGTTACAGTCATGAGTGAAAGAAAGCTCCATGTGCTGCCCTTGTGTGGCTTGTGGCTAGAGACAGAGAAAGTCCAAGAGAGCAATTTGTGAAGCGGCTTGGAAGATGACAGGGTAGGGGTTGGGGTGGGGAGCAATATGGGACTGGGTGGGGTAGCCCTGAGATTTTAGTCAGCCTGGTCAAGAAGAGCCCTCTCCCACCATCCCAGAAAGTGGGGCTATGTCACTGCTTGTAATCATCTTTGTGTGTGTGTATGTGTGTGTGTGTGTGTGTGTGTGTGTGTGCATATTCATGTACACACTTGTATGTGGCAGTCAGACGTGTCAGATGTCTTTCTCAGCCATGCTCGACATGGCTCCATGCTTTCTTTCTTTCTTTCTTTCTTTTTTTTTTTTTTTTTTTGAGACAGGGTCTTTCACTACACCTGGGACTCGCCAGTTAGGGGCTTTGATAGCTAATGAGCATCAGCGATTTGCTCATCTCTGCCTCAACCCTGAGGTGACAGACGCCCACAGGTCCTAGAGGTCCAAACTAGGTCTCCTGCTTTTGTGGCGGTTGCCTCACCAGCTGAGCTGTCTCCCACAGCCCTTCACGTTAACCGGCTTAACTCCCGAAGGCATCACTATTACCATCCCATCGTCTGGATGAGAGGACTGAGGCCAAGATGAGGAGCAGACTTGCTTAGAGTATCTCTGCCTGTGGGGTTTGAATCGGGCCTTTCTAATTTCAAAGCCTCAACTAGCCAAAAGGCCCTGCTCCTGGCACCAGGGCCTGCCCTGACCCTAGGAGCATAGAACCCCCAGGACCCAGAACTGTGTGCAACACTTCGTGTGTGTGTGTGTGTGTGTGTGTGTGTGTGTGTGTGTGTGTGTGCAGGCATGGACAGTTATCCAAGAACCGCTGTGGCATCTCCTGGTGTTCCAGCTGGACATAGTCTCCACGTCAGACCTGTTTGGGCTGGACAGCCCAGCCCCTGAAGAAGCTCTTTTGTGCTTCTCAAAGGGCCTCATGAGAGAGAGAGTTAACCACCCTCACATTAGTGCTAATTTGGGGCTGACTTTCCTATTCAGCCAGGGACAAAGGCTGGTGTTTGCACAAGGCCTGAGGAAGGGGACCACACGCACCGCACCGCCAGCGAGCGGGTTGGATTCCCTGGCTGCCGGCCCAGCTCTCAGCCACCTATTCTCACTCATGGCTGGAGTTGCTCTGGGACTCCTTCCCACTGACCTTCATCAAGTCTTGGCACCGGCCCCGGACAAAAGCCTTCTGGGGAGGAAGGGAAGCCCGAGCCATGGAAGGGTCCTCGGACCTTGACTCGATTGCAATTCCCTGCTGTCACGAAGGAGAAATATTTTCAAGGGCCTGGGAATGTAGCGCAGGTACAGAGAGCTTGCTGGGCATGCAGTCAATCCCCAGCACTGGGAGAAAATAAATACATAAAAAAAAAATGCTCATAACCATGAAAACTGGAAAGGAAGTGAATGTCCATCAAACGGGGAACAATTAAATGCGTGACAAAGTGCACAGCTCTAACACACGGATGTTTGGAAAGAGGAAGAAGGCCTGTCTGTGGGACAATGACCATAAGAACACCACACAAGTTGCCGTTAAGGTGAAAAACAAAAACTGCAAAACAACATACCCGGAGGGATCCAATTTAGGTTATCATAAAAACAACACTTATGACTGGGGAGATGGGGGAAGGGGGAGGGGAAGGAGAAAGGAGGAGGAGGAGGGACTGGAAGGAGAGGAGGGAGGGGCACTCTTGGGATGTAAAGTAAATTCACTTAAATAAAATGAAAAAAGAAATTTAAAGTTTCCTTCACCCTGGCCCCCAAAATAAAAAAGACCGAAGAGATGGCTCACTGGCTAAAGAGTTTGCCACACGAGCATGAAGACCCAAATTTGTCCCTCAGAGCCCTTTAATGCCGTAGCAGTAGCTTATCTGTAATCCTAGCACTTGGGAGGCAGAGACGGGAATGGTGGGCTTTGCTGGTGACCAGTTTAACTGAATCTGTGAACCCCAGGTTCAGTGAGAGAGGCCGTCTCAGAAAACAAGATGAAGGGCCACTGAGGAAGACTTTGCTTTCATCAGAAGAATAATAATTATCATGAGTATTTTGCAAAAAAACAGTCTGAAGAGACATCATCAAATTATAAAGGGCGTGTGAGGTTATCTGAAGGTGAAAGTAGAGAGTGAACGTGAAATATTGCATTTTCTTGTAACTGGGTTGTTGGGTTTTTTTGTTTTGTGTTGTTTTATTTTTGGCTACCCTTTTGGGTTCTTATATCTTCTACCCTTCTCCACCCCAAACCCTTCCAACCCCACAACACTGCATAGGCAAGAAAGGTTAGAGGGGAAATGGGGCATAGATTTCTTTAGACTGCTTCCTGCTAATTAGGGTTGTTGAGTTCCCTGGGGCAAGTCCAGTCTTCCTTGTCTGAATACTAGCAACCAGCTATCCAGCAGCCAGCAACCAGCAACCAGCAATCCAGCAATCCAGCAATCCAGCAATGCAGCAATACAGCAACCAGCAACCAGCAATGCAGCAAACCAGGAATCAGCAATCCAGCAATGCAGTAATCCAGCAATGCAGCAATCCAGCAATAGTGGCAGCAGAAACCAGCAGCACCAGCCCCTCTCAGGGTTCTCATATTTATTCCCTCTCAGGAGCCCCTAGAATTCCAAATGTAAATTATCTGCAGCTGGCAAAAATCACGCCTTTCCTAGATCATAGTTTGTGGCTGCAGACAGTCTGAAGCGGCCCCGTATCCCACACCACGCCTGGGATTAAAACAAAAGCATATTCACATAACATTACTGGGTTTTTAAAGACACCAAAACTCTCACCATGTTTTCCTGCTTGCGACATTTTTAAGATAAAAACATGTATCTATATTTGTGTCTTTGTTATATGTATATGAGAAGTCAACCTTAAAACTTTTTCTTCTGGCAGTGCTGGGGATCAAACTCAGTACCCCAAGCATGCTGGGCAAGTACTCTACCACGGACACCCAGAGCTGGCCCTGGGTGAAGCACTTCTAAGAATTTCCATTCTGTCCTATGCAGGTGGCCCTTACCGACAGTAGTTACCCTACGAAGTTGCTGCAAATACTGAATTGGTAAATACAGCAGCATGGCTCTTTTGAGAGGAAAACAGCATTTTTGTCAATTAAGCAATCTGGCACTTGTATTTGGGTCTGTTTAAATACATCTCTTTTTTTCCAAAATTTTATTTTGTGTTCACTGGTGTTTTGACTGCATGCATGTCTGTGGGAGGGTGTCAAGAGCCCTGAAACTGGAATTACAGACAGATGAGCTGCCATGTGGGTACCGGAATTAGAACCCAGGTCCTCTAGGAGAGCAGCCGGTGCTCTTAACCACTGGTCCATCACCTTTCCAGCACTAAATACGTCTTACTCAATAGAAATCGTGCACTCTAACTCATGTGAAAGTGAAGTTTGCCCGACATACACTTTCTTGGACTGTGGCTTTCCTATGCTTAAGAACACATGCCTGAGAGCCATTTATGTATGTGTATATGATGTTTTCACGCATGCAGATATGTGTGCATGTGAGTGCATGTTTGTGTGGGAGTCAGAGGGCAACCTCAGGCAACTTCACACTGGGTTTTTTGAGACAAGATCTCTCTCTCTCTCACTGGCCTGGTGCTGACCACTGGTGGGCTCTGGGGATGGAACTAAAAAACAAACACTTTACTGACTGAGATATCTCCCTAGTCCACACTTGACAGTCCTTGAAATGTGGCAAGTGAGGCATTGCGTAGATCTTCTGAAGGACTCTTGTTCGTGGGGCGGGAGGCAAGAGAAGGAAGAAGGAAGGGCGATGCCGCTTTGCTTGATCTCAGCGGGGCTTGAGTCAGGGCACTAAAGCCTTTGCTCTTCTGTGTGTGAATAATGTTGATCTGAGGGCCACAGGCACCCCAACAAGTTGGCAGATGTGTGCGAGTCTGGTCAAGATTTCAAAATGATTGCGTTGTGTTCATGAATACAGGTCAACATTTCGGTAAGGCCATCTGAGGAGAAGCCATCAAAGCTACGGGAAGGAACATGGTGGTGTGTGGGGTGGGAATGGAAGCTATGGGTCCAGAGATACCGTCGACTGTGTGGACTTTAACCTTCCACTCTTGGGAAGGCTGGTGGGCTGGCATAAGCCCTTGGTGTCCATCACTAGCTGGCCGGTGGCATTGAAGATGTCAGCATCTGTACCCGGTTTCCTCCCCTTGGCTGTTAATATCTGTAGCTGGTATAGCGCCTGGCATGGAGGTGCTCAGAAAACAGCTTCCTAACACTGGTGATCTCCCCATGTTCTGTGTGATGTGGGGGTGCTTGGCCAAGGTTTGGGGAAGGAATGTCTCACGTTCATTCCCTCATGGTGCCTTTTCTAGTCCCTCTGTGGCTCTTCAGGCAACTATCCAAATGTCAAAAACTACAGTCAATAAAACAATGTCATGGCCTTGAGCCCGATCGGATCTTTTTTGAAAGGACAGCCCTCTCCGCTCTCTGTCATCTCTGATGTGGCTCTGGGTCTCCACTCTCCCGCTTCGACTCACAGGACACTCTTCCTGTGATCTTGCTGGGGATGAGGGCCCCGTAGCAGCTCACCCAGGACAGAGCTGTGGCTTCCTCCCAGCTCAGCACAGAGCCTGGCACAGATCAGCTCTGGGAATGGCTAAGCTGAGGAGAGGAGGCCCAGACCAACAAATGAACAGAAAGCACTTCCCTGACCACAGCTGGAAAGGAAACAATTGATCCACAGTGCAAGCTGGCATTGGGTGTTTCCCTGCGGGGCTAGTGTCTCTCACAACTGTCCTAGGAAATGAGTGTGATTGTCCCCATTTTACAGAGGTGCCAACTGAGGCTCTGAAAAGTGAAATCACATGTCCAAGGCCTCATGACTCATTGTTAGGGGCAGCTAAGCTTGTACCCACCTAGGGTCTGTCTCTAGAGGCTGCCCTCCTAGGCAGGGTCACTCTCTGGCCTGTCACATTGGGAGATGATCAACAAAGGTGGTGTAGCTCAGAGCTGCTCAGCTGGGCCTCGGCTCTCAGCTGGCCTCCTCCCAGTGCCCTCCTGCCCAGTTCCCAGCCAGCCTTTCAGCCCATCCCCTCACATTTCCTTCCTGAGGCCAATACTGTGCCCAGCCCAGCAACTCCCTCCCTCTGAGTGTGTTCCTGTTGTCAGGCCTCCGGGCAATTCCTTCTTCCCACTCAAGTCCATCCCAGAGGACACCCTGCCCATGCCACCCTCCTGCCCAGGCCTGTGACGATGCTGTCCACCTTGACCACCTCTGGGCTTCAAAACCCAGCTCTCCATCCCCTACTGCCTCCATCCCAAGCCAAGAAATCCCCAGCCCAGACCCTGAGGCACCAGAGACCAGGAAGTCTGTGTTCTGGTCCCCACTGCCGAGTACAGTTCCGGGCAGCAAAAGCCTGTGCCAAAGTAATCTGCTCCATGAATCCAAGCCCAGCGTCCGGCAGACAGACAACAGCGTGCTCTGTCTCTGCACCGTCCATGCTAGAAATCAAAGTACCCGCCCACCGTCTGCATCCGTCATAGCTCATGCTTCCGACTACTGACTGGCTCCCTCATCTAGAACATTCCTCGATGGCTCCAAGCATCCATTCCTTTAAAACACAGCTCAGGGCCAGGCATGATGGCACACACTTTTAATCCCGGCACCTAGGGAGGCAGAGGCAGGTGGATCTCTGTGAGTTGGGGGCCAGCCTGGTCTACAAGGCAAGTCCAGGACAGCCAAGGCTCCACAGAGAAACCCTGTCTCAAAAACCAAAAGCCAAAACACGTATGCACATGTACACGCATGCACACACGCGCACACACACACAAAACAACAATAAAATGCAGCTCAGAGTTCCTGCCCCTGGAAACCTCTGGTGATCCCTGATGCCAGGGACATCTCAGATCATTTCAGTGTCCCCAGGATCAACCGTGCTGATTTTAAAGCATTTGTAGGTGTGGGCATCATCCTTCAAAAGAAAAATCTGGGATTGGGGAGATGGCTCAGTGGTTAAAGTGTGAGGCTGACTCCAGATCCCCAAGAATGCACGTAAACACTGAATGGTTCTAGCAGCACATTCATAATTCTTACAAGGTAGAGACAGGAGGTCCCTAAGCAAATTCACCGGTGGGACTGGTAGCCATATTAGTGAGCTCTGGGTTTGACTGAGAGAGCCTGGCTCACCAGTTAGGCGAAAGGGCTACCCAGGATGATTCCTCACACCAACTTTGTTGAGGCAGGGTGTTATCACACAGCCCAGGCTGCCCCAAACCTCACAATCCTCCTGCCTCAGCTACTCAAAGATGGGATTGCAGCTTGGAGGGCAGATACTGACTGAGTGGGAAGGGCCTGTGTGTTCACAGTAGACCTGCCTGAGACCCTCCCTTGGCGCTCCCAGGAATCTCCCTTGTTAGACTCAGCGTGGAGCCTCACAGAAGGTTCAACAAAGAATTACAAAATGGTCCAGAGCCAGTCACCTTCAGACCCCAGAAGAACATGGTCCCTAGAGTGGAATCCACTAGGCTTCCCTGGAAATAGGGTGTTTTCAGGCTTTGAGTCAGGATCCTGAGATTCATGCCTCAGCCTGGCCAGTGGGACCCCAGCAAGCAGGACATCATTGTTCTTCTCCCGGCCAAGGCCTGAGTTATGGCACAGAGTGGGGGCTGGGGAAGGCTGTCTGCCCTGTCCCCTCCCCCAAGCACACCATCCACCCCACAGAAAGAATACTAGCTGCAGACAGACACAGGCCAGCCTGTAGAGGCAGCACGAACACAGCCCTGACACTATCTGTGCACGGCTCTGGGCCTCAGTTTACTCATCTGTCAAGTGGGTTAATAAACCATTGCTCAAAGGGTAGAGAAGCCACATGGCACAGGGGTTAGGGATGCCCACACTCCCCTTTGGAGACCTGGGTTCTTTACCATCAGGCTCTTGAGCAGCCTGTCTGCCCTCTTCGAGCCTCAGCTTTCCCATGTGCGAGAAGAGGGTTAATACAAGCACTTAATAGGTCTAATAAGCTACCTGTAGTACCTGAGCAGGCCTGGACACACAGTGTGCATGGTGCGGACAGGAGGGGCAGATGCTGTCCTGCTGGGCCTTTGGAAGGGGTCCAGTAAATCATGGCCAGAGCCTGGCGGCTCAGAGCAGCGCTGAGAGGACCAGTTATTTAACATGAATTTGGCTTAAATTTAATACATCACATACGTGCTCATGGGAAGGAACCAACAGATACCTGGACAGAAACCTCAGGGCCACCTCTCACCCTACCATCTCCCCAGAAAGGGACTATAGCCATCTCTCCCTGGGGGTGAGGGTTCTGAGTTCCAGACGTCCCCTGCTCTCCAGCTCAGCTTGCCCCCACCTGGTCCACCTCCAGACCCTGTGATTGCCCATCCATGCAGAAATATGACCTGACCCCCAGAACAGTGAGGTGCCTCGATGCCCCGGGGCCCCCAGGGTGGTAGGAGGGTCCATAATTACAGCTTTCATCAAGGAAGTTCCTGCTGGGTCCTTCCCCTGCCCCTCCCACCTAGGTGTGCCCTGAAGGCCGTGTCAAGCCACGTTGACTGATGGCTTGGCACATGCTAATAGCACATATCTCATCTAATCCTCTTGCTCTCCCCCAGTTTCCAGATCAACAAAGCGAGACTTACCGGGGTGAAATGTCTCTGACTTCAGCACCAGATCCAAGGGCTCCTTGGCCCTGTGACTGGAGACCCTAACCTGTGGCCCAGTTTGCACCCCAAAAACACGAAACTCAGGTTGT
>NW_026591598.1:13565365-13569834 GCF_907164565.1 Psammomys obesus | reverse complement strand
GGTGTAAGTGCCCAAAGGTGCCTGGGGCAGAAGGGGTCAGCAAAGGTCAGCCAACATCCTTTTCTGTTGCTGTTGTTAGTCTCCACTGATGAAGGGCCCAGAGGTCATTGTCCATGTAGCTACATCAGGGCATGGGGCAACTTGTTGGGTTTCGGAAGGCGCTGGGCATGCTGGGTGTGATCTGTGACCGCACATTTTCCGGTCTCATCCCGAATCACGGAACTGTGAAATTTCTATTCTGCTTGTGTTAAGTTTCCATTGTGCAAAAGCTGTATAGAGTAAGCCACGGGAGAGCTGGTGAAAAGCAAATAGAGCAGGGCCGTGCCATGTTGTCCGAGTGGAGCTAGGCGGCAGCCATCTGTGGTCCTTGCTCTCTCTGGAATTAGAGGTGTAGATCGACATGTCACACACACACACACACACACACACACACACACACACTCTCAAACACACGCACAGAGACTAATAAGAGAAGTTCTTGCTAGTCTTTTCTGGGTTTCTTTTCCCTGCCCCTAGGAAAGTCTACACTACCCTGTTACCCACTTCACCCTGTAGCCCAGAGCAACTACGACTCTGATTTGTGGGTGGCTGTGCAGGGTCCCCTCCTTCACCTTACTCACCCATGCCAGTAGGGCAACTGTTGGGCCCAGTCAGGCCTCCATCAGCCCGGGTGGTGGACTCTGCTCCTGCCCACCGGCCCACCCCTCCCGAGAAGGGCTCAGCATGAGGACATGTTGGGGGGGACGGGGGGAGGTTGCTTGAGAAAAGCTCCCTTCCCCTCGAGTTGTCCTTTCTTGGGGACGTTTGTAGATAATTTATAGTCTTACACAATGGGAGAGCGGATGGAGCAGGGAGGTTTTTTCACCGGAAAGAGAAAGGAGTGAGGACACAGAGACGTCCAGTGAGGTCGGCATGGCCTTGACTGCCCAGGGCCTCGGTGGCCCTTTCTTGTTTCCAGAGGGCGGGAGCAGGAGGGGCCTGGGCACTTCAGCATACAGAACCTGGAGAATTGTCTCCGAAGAAGAGTGCAATGTTGGGTCTTTGCCATTGTTTGTTTGTTTGTTTTCCTTTTGAGGGGGCCTCACTCACAGTTGGCAAATACTCCCTCAGAAAATTGCTTTGTCCTCCCCTCCTTCGGGCTTCCTGTCCTTGGAGGTAATCTCCAAGTTGCCTTCACAGAAAATCTTTTTCTTCCTCAGCCTCAAGCTGAGGAGGGAGAAGGGCCCCAGGGGATGGTGCATTGTTCCAGTCTGAAAAAGCTCCCTTCTTTCCAGTGACGACACAACACGAGGGCACGCTCAATAAAACAGGCAACAGGCGGCAGGCCCTGCGAGGCGGCCCTCGGTGCTGACTCAGCGCGGCTGCTCTTCTTTCTTCTCCGGCCCTGACTTAACTGCAGCAGCGTTTAACGAGGAAAGATGGAGGAGTTAAGCTCCCTGGGTGGCCACCTTGAAATCACTGAGCTCCAAGGAGCCCAGGAGGCTGGGTTGTGGGGATGGAGGGATGGGATCCTTTCTGGCTGTATCAATAATATTCCAGGTGTGCCTACAAGTTATTACTATAGTCATAAAGACTAACAGAATGCCCTCATGTGTTGGGGATGGGGAATCTGTGGATAAAAAAAAAATAGTTTGGAAGATTTTAAAGTAGTAGCATTGACTGGTGAAGGTATACGGAATTTTTTTGTTTGGTCTGGTTTTTTTTGGAGACAGGGTTTTTCTGTGTAGCCTTGGCTGTCCTGGAATCTTTTTATAGACCAGGCTGGCCTTCAGCTCACAGAGATCCGCCTGCCTCTGCCTCCCTGAGTCCTGGGATTACAGGCGTGTACCACCACACCCGACTAGGAATATGGTTTTTACGCTTTGGTTTCCATATTGCCTTCTGTCATTTGGAGAAATTTTTTAAATACTAAATCAGTCAGTAACGGGGAAGCCTAGGGTCTCTCCTGATAAATCCAACCCACAGCTTTACTCCCACAGTCTGTCACGTTAAGACCCCAAAGTCTGTCTGGGCCCCATCCCCTCAAGCCTAAGAGGGGGCACTGAGAAAGTCTCCTTAGGGGACCCAAGTCTCATGACTCCTTGCCATAATGAGAGCTGTCACAGAACGTCCACAGGGAAGGAGTGGCTGTCTCTCACAGCCACAGAAATTTTGCCCTCCCCTTGCTCCTCTCCGAACTGGGAGGCCCCGGTATTAGAATCTCTTTGGAGCTCTCAAAGAGGGTTTTGTGGATGATAATGTGCTGTTTGATCCTGTGCCTGCCCCTGGAGGCAGAGATACGACCCCAGAACAGCAAGATGCCATCAGCTTGTTCTCTTCCGGCCTTCTGGGTCCACACCTGTCCCTCAGTAGAAGCCAGAAGCCAACAAGACCCTGGACTGAGCCTTCTTCTGGTCCCCTAGGGCCTCCTTCCCACCCACATGGCCCGAGCTCCTCTTTGTGTATTGCATTTTGGATTGCGAGGCCTCAAGCTGCAAGGGGAGGGATTGACCAGACAGGATACTTCTACCCCGAGAAGAAAAATTGTATGAGGAAGAGGGTTGGCAACACTGGGGACCTGCCCTCAGCTCACTGCTAACAAGGGCCTATGGGGAGATGCGCCAGCTTTCCTCTAGCCAAAGCTATTGTGCCTGGCTCGCTGAAAGCTGGGGCCTACTGCCGCACCACTAAGCTGGGTGCCCAGCACCTCGTGCCCTAACACCAGAGAAGAGAAAAGTCACCTACAAAACAGGCACTGGCTGGATGCCCTAACACGGGCCACTCACGGTACCCCACTAGCGCCTGTGTCAGCCTCAGGCTTTTGGTGGCTTCCAGAAATAAACATGTCTTCTTGGTGCATCGGGGGTACCCCCCTGCGCGTCACTGAGATGCGTGGCCTTGAGAAAAGGCAACAAGTTACCAGCCGCTGAGGATGGCGAAGAGGGTGAAGGAGCAGGCTGTGGGCAGGCGAGTCTCGAAACGATGGCTGGGCAGCACGTCTGGGTTTGCGGATGACCTTCTGTACCTGCTTGGCTGCAGATCGAAACCCACCACCAAGAGGAAGCCGCAGCCTGTGTATCAAAGAAGCGATTCTCGCAAAAGTTTCCACCCGTTGAGTGGATTTCTTCACCTGCAAGACAGAACTGCTGACGGAAAGAAGTGACGAGACTGATGTGACTTCACCGTGGTGGCACGCAAAGGGCCTTTGGGAAGCAGCTTCGCTCCTTTGCCCTGGTCCGAGTGCCTGCCTAGCTCTCGGCACTCGGATTTTCCTGGGATGGCCAGGAAAGGGTGGCTACTCAGAACCTCGGAGCTCAGCCAGGCGGTACTGTCACTGGCGGTGTGCCTACTGTATCTGAGGACCCGAATTTTACATTTTCCTTAAAGAATCTACATTTAAATTTGGAAATCAAATAAGCGTAACACAACTTTACTGTTTTGGCACTGCTAACTCTGCTAGTTTTTTTTTTTTTTTTCTTCTTAAGGCATAATTCAGGTCATAAAATCCACTGTATTAAAGCACAGATCGGCTTGCAGCCACAAGATTGTGACGCCACCATCATTGCCTAACTCCAAACCCAGAGGAAACATCACAGCCCCCAATGATCGTTACACATGCCCCCCCCCAAGCTCCTGGAGCCTCCAGTCCTGCTCCTGTTTCTACAGATTCCTCTAGTCTGCCCATTGCATAGAAACGGGTTCATAGAGTCAGGCGGTGGGGGCACACACCTTTGATCCCAGCACTCGGGAGGCAGGGGCAGGCAGATCTCAGTGAGTCTGAGGCCAGCCTGGTCTGCAGAGTGAGTTCCAGGACAGCCAGGGCTACACAGAGAAACCCTGTCTGAAAAAAAGGGGTGATAAGGAGACTCATTCAACCAGCGGTCTTGTGCTGTCTCTTTTTCACTTTGTTTTCTTTCTTAGTTTCCTTCTTTGGGGGCAGGGTCTTACGTAACACAGGCTGTCCTCTAGCTCTCCAGCTAGGGATGACTGAACCTCTGGTCTTCTTGACTCCACCTCCTGCGTGTTGGGCTTACAAGCCTTCTCCATTCCTCCTGGTTTTAATGCAGTGCTGGGGAACTGAACCCAGGGCTT
Source organism: Psammomys obesus (assembly GCF_907164565.1). Taxonomy (NCBI): domain Eukaryota; kingdom Metazoa; phylum Chordata; class Mammalia; order Rodentia; family Muridae; genus Psammomys; species Psammomys obesus. The sequence goes on along the minus strand of NW_026591598.1, from coordinate 13,565,763 downwards.
GGCGAATGCAAGGCAACCAGCCTACCAATAGAGCTCTACCCCAGCCCTGATTAGTACGTTTCCAAGGTTCTGTTGAACCTTGCTCCTCTCTGTGCCTGTATTACATTTTAAAGAATGGGCGTTTCACCTTTCGTTCAGCGATCCATTCATCGCTGGATGGACACCTGTTAGTGTCCATTCATGGCTGCTTCCACCTCTTAGTTCCTGTCTCTTGGAAATGCTGTATTGCAACGTAAATAGCAGATTTTGGATTTATACAAAAAGACTATACAGTATCCAATTAATTGTTTGTATTCATACACTTTGGAACTCCTTTTTATCAATTAGGCTCAATTAAATTATGTCCTTTTTGAAAGAAAGAAAGAAAGAAAGAAAGAAAGAAAGAAAGAAAGAAAGAA
>NW_026591598.1:13493733-13565355 GCF_907164565.1 Psammomys obesus | reverse complement strand
GAAAGAAAGAAAGAAAGAAAGAAAGAAAGAAAGAAAGAAAGAAAGAAAGAAAGAAAGAAAGAAACCCCCCCCCAAAGAAATGCCGAGGAAGCAGTGATCCTTTCTCCTAATGCCCTAGTTTGGCTCACCCCACCCAGAAGTGGCCCTGAAGTGAGGGGAGGGGCAGAGTCTGGGAGGGGCTGCCTTTCTGAGAGTCACTCTGGCACCTAGGAGAGCCACGGAGGGGACAAGTTCAGGCAGGAGCCGTAGATGACTTCCCCCTGGGAGGGGACCCACAGTTGGAATTATCAGACAAAAGGAATAATTGGAGCGGCCGATGACAATGCCTTCAGCTGGCACCCGGCCTGGGCTGGCTCCCCTTGGCTGAAGCACCCAAAAGCTCCTGGGCTCCCCTCCCAAGGGCAGCCACAGGAGAGGTTTTGTCCCTCCCAGCCCCCGGGGCTAGTCCCTGAGCTGCTGCCCTGAGCAGCCCAGCTCTGCCAACACCAACACGCTGTTCTGTGTCCCTGGGTCAGGCGAGAGAACCAGATCAGACAATCCACTCCCCAGCTGTAACATTTTAGGGTCTGCCGGGTATTCCTAAATCTCCAAGTCCCAGGACCAACTTTAGGCTTTCAATTTCCTATTTATCTAACATCTCTGCCTGCTCCCTCCCCCACAAGGGGTGAAAAAGACATCCTTTGCCAAGGCCTGGGGCTCCCTGGGCACCTAGCAGGGTCCTAAGCCCTTTGTCCAGTTGCTTGGCCAGCAGTTCAGTGTCAATGCTCTGGTGACATTTGGTGACGCTCACATTTGGTGGACGGAAGACCATGCCCAAAGATTAAAGCAGCAGGCCCTGTACCACAGCCAAAATGGCGACAGCGTAAAACCCAGGCGTTCTGTCTGTTTTATGTAGGCAGACAAGCCACCTGACCAATTCTGGGGGCCCAGTTACCCCTGTGCTTCTTCACCCTCTGCCTGGCAAGCTGCCACTTCTGCCAAACCGTGGCTTTCTCCGCACAGACTCTCTGAGTTTCTTCTGGGAACAATTTTTGGTTGGGAGGGTTCAGGTTTACTGAGAATTGGCCAACTGGACACTGAAAAGGTCACATGTGGCTTCTGAGATGGAGCTCAGCCACTTCCTTGGTGCCCGCTGTGGGCAGAATGTCTGAGATATGGAGGGGTTAGGGAACTCCACCGGCTGCTCTGTCCCTAGGGACTTTACGGTTTCTCTGAAAGAAATTCCTTTGCTAAGAATAATTGCTTAAAATGAGCCATAATGACCAAGCTCGGTGGCGGTGATGGTACAGGGACAGAGGAAAGGAGCTGGGTCCCCTCCGCCTGCAGGGCTTGGATATCGTGTATGGAAAGTATCGGTCCTTCGGAAAGAGGAGGAGGAGCAGGGAAGGGGCATGGAGATGATCAAAGCACTGCTTAACAATGACCAGATGCTGGATGTGATAGTGGCCATGTGGAGAACAGGTAAACTGAGGCACAGGCCTCCCCGCTGCCCGATGGGGAAACCACAGGATACAAATGCTGGCCAGAGCACGGCAGCCCCTGGGCGACCACCAAACGTCCCCGTAGGAAGAGCAGGCCCCTGCCGAGTCACTTCATAGACTACTTCAAGCTATCACAGAGTCAAAGTCTCGCTGCCCTCCCCTGCAGGGAGACCTCTGGGTGGACAGAACGCTTTGACGGAATCAACAGACGGGAGAGTAAATTCTTGCCAGGGAAGTCAGGGAGGTAAGGTTTTTATTTTTAACTTCACACTAGGATAAGTGAAGAGACCTTGAAAGTAGAGAGCAACACATTTAGGCCCATGAATCCACCTTGCAAGTCACCTCCAGAACCAAGATCTAGATTCGACCCACACTCTCCAAAGTCCGCTTTATGCCCCTTTGAGTTATCTGCTGCACCTCAAAAGTAACCACAGTTCTGACCTTTATCTAATGGATTGGTTTTGTGTGGCCTTTTGTTATTATTATTTTTTTTTGACAGGGTTTCACTATGTAGCCCTGGCTGGCCTGGAGCTCACTCTGTACATCAGGCTGGCCTTGAACTTGGCAATCCTCCTGCCTCCACTTCCTGAGTGCTGAGACTGTGTGTGCTTCCATACCTAATCAGTTTCGCCTCCTCTTGGAATCATTCTGAACGGCCTCGTCCCTCTCACAGAGTGACCGGGCTGAGCCTGAAAGTATGCGAGGATGGCATAAGCAGCGTTGGGAAGCCGAGAGGGAACTGAGGCAAACGGGGCAGGTTCAGAAAAGGCAGGAAGAGAGGAGACCTGGAAAGTATGCCTGTGACCAGAGAGAGGAGCGCAGGACTGCCATGGGCATTCCTCAGAAGGCGCTGGTGGCTTCCGTGAATGATCCCAGGGGATTCTCGAGTAGTTCAAGCACAGGAGAAAGCGGAGGACTCTCAGAGTGAGGACAGAGCGGGAGGTGCTGCCGCTTTACCTTCGTTGGCAGAGAAAGCTTCAGCGCCGGTCCAGGCATGGGCTGAACAGTTGCCTCCCGGAGTTGACTGGGAAAATGGACTGAGGGGGTCTGGGTTTGGAGAAGACACATACACATATGTGTCCACAGGAGATGAGATAGCGTGGAGCCTAGGGAAGGTTTGGAAGCCAGTCACTTCCTTGTCTGGTTACCTAATTCATCCATCTGAACAATGTTTGCCATTGGCTTCCTGTTCGTTCACTCACTGTTTCTGGGACTTGGGTTATTGGCCATTCCATTTCACCCCCAGCTTTGGTCTCTGACTAAGGGGTGGGGCGAGGGGAGGATGGTGGGGAGGAAAGGGGAGAGTTTGGCAAATCTCGCCTGCTGGTCGTTCTAAATTTTATTCTCATCTCCAAATTCTGGAAAATTCTTTTGTTTTCTGGTAACATTCTTATCATATCTTCAGGAAAATCTTCCTCTGTGTTATAGTTTCCCTAAGGATTGCCTGGTCAGACATGATCTTATCTTGTGGGGCTGGTGACTCAAGCCTGAGAAGCGGGAAGGACAGACTTCAATTGATAAACACAAAGTCAGCTCCATGCCTCGGTGGAGAGCTGTGGACAGCACGCCCCAAATGTCCCGGAGTGGACCACAGCGTCTATGGGTTATCACAGGGATAGGAGTGTGTGTGTGTGTGTGTGTGTGTGTGTGTGTGTGTGTGTGTGTGTGTTGGGGGCTGGGGGTGGGGGAGATAGACAGGCAAAGTCCTAACTTAAATAAAGAAAATGGTTTCCCTGCTACAGGACTCCCCAGAGGCTTAACCGTCTTGTCCATTTCTAGGAGGATCATGGCTTCAGAACCCTTTCTGCCTACAGCATCTTAGGTATCTTCACGTTCCCCAGGATGCGTTGGGGCAGGGGGCAGGGGTTTCCTTGCAGGAGCTCAGAGAACCCAGGTGAAGGAAATCAAACTTCACAAGAGGTTTGGGTTGGAGCAGGAGAGAAGGGTCTGGAGTCGCAGGGACTGACAGTTCCTCGGGCAGTTACAGAGAGCGTGGCTTGAGAGGCTCTGAGGCATAAGGAGAGGAAAGCCAGCGGTCACTGGCCTGTGCCACTCTCTGGTACCTTACCACAGACAGAAACATGAGGTAGGAGAACTCTGGGGTTCTTCTGGGAAACAAAAGTCTGGTTCCGCAGAAGGTGGAAAGGTCTGTGCCCCTCAGCCGGGTTGTCCTCTGGAAGGGACCTGGTCAGGTTTGTGTGTGAAAGTATGATTGGCTGCAGCTCTGCAGAGTCCAGGGTCTCCTCCAGATCCCAGCTGCACCCTTACCTGAAGCTGGTCTCTCTGCAGCCCTGGGCCTCACCTGACAGTGAATGAGAACACTGGAGAGAGATTCCTAAAGGGCTCTGGATGTAGTGAAAGATTCCCCTAAAGCCATTGTCTCTACTGGGAAGCCTGAGGCACTAAAACAGTTAAAGGACTTTTTTTTTTTTTTTTTTTTTTTTGTTTAACTGAAGGGGGTAAAAACTGGTAGAACAAGTTAAAAATGGCCTGTATTTTATTTTCTCTAAATCCTACCCATGTCATCCCCTGAGGGTTCAAGCCGGGCATCAGAATAACTCAGCAGGAGCCCACCACTCTTAGGGGCTGACTTCCCCTCCACTCCCATCATTTGTCCCTAGTGGGTGTGACTTGGCTGGGGCTGGGGGTGAGGAGGGTGTCAGAGGTCACCAGGACTCCCAATAAAGATGTCTTTTTCCCAGGTGAGGCCTCTTTTATGGCCACACAGAGCACCCCCAAGGCTTGTGGGCACCCCTCCTCGTCATAAATTAATGCTTGGGGCTGGCCAGTCCCTTAGCATGGCCCCCTTAGTGCCTTTTGTGTCGCAGTCTTTGCTTGCTAGCCTCTACCTCCCCTGGGGCCCCATGATGACTCCAGAAAGCAGCTTTGGGTCTTGCAAAAAACGGTCCCCACGGCTGAGAAGTTTCTTCTGATAAGCTTCTACCGAGCTACAGTGGCCTGGGAGGATGGTATCGGCAAAATGCAGAGCCAGGTCCTAAACCTCAGTGTCCCAGTCCAGGGTTTGTCACTGTTACCACTGCTTGAAGGCAGAAGAAGACTTTAAGTCGGAGTCTTGATTTTCAACACTCCCAATCTACCTTGCAAATTTCAGGGAACCCCCAACCAATGAAGGACAGAAGAGGGTGAAACTAGCTGGGTGGTGGAGGTACACGCCTTTAATCCGAACACTCCGGAGGCAGAAACAGACAGGACAGATCTGAGAGTTCGAGGATAGGCCTGGTTTACAGACTGAATCCCAGGACAGCCAAGGCTACACAGAGAAACCTTGATTAAAAAAAAAAAAAAAAAAAAAAAAAAGGCGAAACCGGTCCCACCCAGTCATCCAGTTTTGACGGTGTCCTTGTTGTCACGAGACCACACAGGACAGCCGGATGAAATACTGTGACCCTAGAATGGCTCACCAGTCCGCTCAGAGGCTGCTGAAATACGGCCAAACTGCCAAAGGCCCCAGGCTGCAGAGCCAGAGCCCTGTCACCTGCCTATCAGGGCTCTGTCTTCCCAGAGGTATAGTTGGAGCCCTTTAGTAGGTAAGAGTGCAGGCGACCTGGGAAGATGCCAATGACGAGTCCCATTGTGCAAGGGGACGGGACGGGAGCCGAAGGCTCATCTCCACACCAAGTGCACTGCTTGCTGCTGGGGCCCGGATCCTGATTTCTCAGGAACCCGGGCACAGAACAGCAGTCATGCTCACACCCTCAGAGGCAGGGGAATGTGGTGACTAAACCCCATCGTCAGGCATATCTGCCCCGGGTTGAGCGCCTTAGGTGGCAGATGCAAAAGAGACGAACACTCCCTGTTCTCCGGGGTGGCGAGGCATACCCAGCCCTGGTGATAAGATAGTCAACATTCACCAGGATGAGGCTATAGGGCTTTGCATGTGTTGCCTCACAGGATGGGAGGCATGCCTCCTCTACAGACTGAAACTGAGGTTCAGAGTGGCCCAAGGGCTTGCCCCAAATCACACAGTAAATAGGTGACAGATCCAGGATTGGAACTCAGAACCTAAGCTCTCAAGCAGCTCTGCTCTGTGTGTGTGTTGGGGTCGGTGGTCTATAGTAGAGAGTTCTGGAGTTCTCAGCCTCCCCCACCCCCTAGGCTGAGGACTGAGAACTCTTATGAGTTCCCAAGCCACATGGGATTCTGTGAAATTGGATAACAAAACTGATTTAGCCGAAGTTCACGGAAGAAAGGGAAGGTTTCCTGAAGGAGCTTTGTGGAATTTCCCACCGGCTTCCAGGTGGGCAGGGGTACGCCTGAGTCATTTCTCTCCCCAGCGTGTGGCAGAGGGGACAGCCTGGGCCCAGGAGCCCCTTTTGGAAACTGACCTTGGCTACTTCCCTTCTGGGGTTCCTGCAGAAAGCCCCAGCTCGACTCCTGCAGGGGGGTGTAGCTGCGCCTCCATCTTGTTTGCCGTGGTAAGGGCAGGATTAACAGGCTTTCCTGAGTTCAGTTTTATTTGGAAGGGGGCAGTGGTTTGTTTTAATCCTCCTTTCACAGGCACAGACTAGTGACAGACCTACTGATAGCAGAGGCCCAAGGCCCTGGGAAGAATAGACCTCGGGGCTCTCTTGGGACCCATGGTGGCTGAGATGTCTTTCCCAACATGCCTGCTCCTTCCAGGACCCTGAGGGCCCCTCCATCTGGCTACCTCTTGTTCTAGCCAGTTCCTGGCCACAAGCAAAGACCCCTACGTGATACCTGAGCACGTCTACTCTTCCCTGCTCAGCTCAGCACAAGAGCCTGATTGGCTCCTCTTTAGCAACTGTCAAATTTCCCGTTTTCTACCAACACAAGGAGTAATACTGTTGACAGGTGAACAAAAATAATAAAATACAAGTGGCACCTGTTCCTTCAGCTCTGGGTTCCCGGATGCCTTCCTGGCTCCCTCTGAATGGCTCCACGAATAAGGACAGAGCCACCTAGTGTGGCTCCACGAATAAGGACAGAGCCACCTAGTGTGGCGTAAAGTGACAGACCAAAAGCCAGAGAATTATCACATCAAGACAGCCCTGCTCAGGTCACCTCAAGCGAGCTGTGTCCCTCTTGGGCGTCACTTCATCCGTGGCTGTGGGGGTTGAGGACTCACAGACGCTGACAACTTCACTGTGAGCCCAGAGACCGGCATCCGAGGAACTCAAGGCACCCACCGGGGGCACGCGTCCGTGGCATGCTTCTAGATTGCAGCCTGGCGCCTTGCTGCATTCATTATCTTCTTCTACTTCCTCGAGCCTCACTGAAGGGCACTTGGATAAACTGGTTTTTTCAGGATCAGAAGTAGAGCGCTGCTAGACATCCTTTAGGGCCCCTTGCACCCAGAGGTGACTAGCCTACGCCAAACATCTGTGCGTAAAATCGCTAGACCAAAGGACAGGCTGACAAGGTCCTCGTGGGGCTGCTCTGGCCCTTGCCAGTGCTGGCACTGTGTCTCCTCCATCCTTATCGAGGATGGTCAGGAAAACAACCTCTTATGTTCAAGGCCTCTCATCTCAAGGAGAGACTCTTGGGCCCATCTAACTCAGTCCTTGGGGATGAGGGATGATGGAGAAGCTTACCGATGTGAAATCACAGGCCCAGGGTGAAGACCCTCGAGATACGAATAAAACGGGGAGCAGGGATTCTAATTTCAGGGTCTTGTGGCTAAGGGGAGAGGGCCACAGCCGGCTTGTCCAGGCTGTTAAATTATACCCCTGTTTCCATTTGTTCAACAGTTACGCACTGACCATCCGTTGCACTGAGGTGGTACTGTGTAAGGCTCTGGTCTGTATCATGCCCACCCTCCAGAAGCTCCCACAATTCATTTACACAAAATGTCAGCCAACTTGCCAACTTTCATTCTGCTCTCCATCCCCTCCCGCCTCCCTTTATCTGTCAGTATATGCTGGGTCTGGACAAGTTCACAGGGCTGGTTCCAAGGCTCTAGGGCCAGGCAGACCTCAGTTTGGTTCTGCCCTGACACTGCAGAGAGTCTTAGACATGGCATCACCTCTCTCAGCCTCTGCAAGATCGGCCCGATCATAGGAACTAATTCAAAGAGTCACACGCTGCATATATGAAGCACGAGACCCGTGCCTGGCCCGCTGGAGCCCACTACAGTGTTGCTTAATCCTCACATAAATAGCGAGGGGAAACTGAGTCCTGCAGTCAGGGAAAGTTTTTGTCCAGGAAAGTCTCTGGCAGTTGGCTCCGGAACTCAGCCTTTGGTAAGGCAGGAACGGTCCTGCAGGAACCAGGCCCATCTGGGAAAGGAACGCTGTGCCCCACTGCTAGGTGGAGGGTCCAAGCAGCAACCAGTTACTGTTTAATAGCTGACAACGTGTCATGCCCAGTGAAGGTCAGCTGTATGCTCGCTGCCTAGAGCTGACATGGCCGCTGACTCTGCATCTTCTCTCGGTGGGGGCATGTGTGGGCATGTCTGTGTGTGCACAGGGATGTTCTCAAACATCATTTTCTAGGCTCTGTCCATCCTGGGTTTTTTGAGACAGGGTCTCTCATGGGCCTGGAATTTGCTGAGGAGCCAGTGAGTCCCAGAGAGCTGTCAGGGATCTGCCCGTCTCTAACCCTCTATGTGCATGCACCACCCCACCTGGCCTTTATTTATTTATTTATTTATTTATTTATTTATTTATTTATTTATTTATTTATTTTTATTTATTATTATTATTTTTTTTAATGTGGGTTCTGGGGATAAACCCAGGCTATGTTTGCACGGCAAGCCCTTTACTGACTGAATCATCTCCTTGGCCCTCAGTCTTGTCTCTCTGTCTCCACCTCTGCCCTAGAAAGGATGGGAACAAACAGCTGTAGAGACTGTAGGTTCTAGCTCTGGGGTGGGTGTAGGGGGGCCAGGGATCAAACTCAGAGCCTACAAAATCTGCCCCACGCAGCTACGTGCTTGGCCTTGTTTAATGATGCTGGAGCCGGGGAACTGTGTAGAACTTCTAAGTATTAAAGTGATGTAAGGCCTGGGGAGACGGCTCAGAGGTTAAGAGCACTGGCTACTCTTCCAAAGGTCCTGAGTTCAATCCCCAGCAACCACATGGTGGCTCACAACCACCTATAGTGAGATCTGGTGCCCAATTCTGGCACACAAGCACACACGCAGGTAGAATGCTGTATAAATAAATAAATAAATCTTTAAAAAAAATAAAGTGATGCAAGCTCAACCTGCACTACCTAGAGGGGTGGGGTGGGGGGGGCAAGGGAAAAATGCAATCTTGTCATTTCAGGTCTCACAGAGCATAACTGTTGGGCACCTGCCACTTCTGTATTTCCTTATAGGCCAGCCGGTGTGCAGGAGGTCTGGATAGTCATGGAGACCCGGGGTGTCAGGAGGAAGGGCTGTTACCAAGGCTGTCACACAGACTATGGCTGTGTAGTGTGTGACCTTGGGGGCTGGTGCTTGCACCTCGTGAGCGGGGAGCACGGTTGTGCACCCAAATATAGGTGAGGGAACCGAGGTCGGTCACTTGTCCAACCTCATGGCCCTGGGAAGTGCCGGGGCTGGTATTTGAACCTTCCAGCAATATTATCCCCCAACAGAGGTAACAGACACAGAAGAACAGCCATCGTTAGTCAGTGTTACTGTTAGTGGACATAATTATTATGTTACATCGGATTGGCCGGCCTCTGTTTATAATTTCTTCGACAGAGCAAGCAAGAACTGGGCTGTCCATGCAAGGGCAGTCATGCCAGCCTCCCTTGGCCCTGGGCTACACGATACCCACAGCAGTAGGAAAGGCACACAGCCAGATGTAAGCAACGTCACTTCAAATTCTTGGCCTTTTTGAGCTGCGGTGGGGAAGGTCTGTTTTGGCCTTGCAACATGGCTGGGAAGACTCCTGTGAGCCTGCATGCTGGCTCCTGACATCCTTGGCACCTTCTGGAGGCTTCCTGTGTAAAGAGGCACAGAGACCTGTGGGGCGATCTCTGACAGTGGCTGTAACCACCGAATCAGGACCCATTCAGGAGGCCCAGCACGCACAGACGTGTCACCTGAAATCCCAGTGCACCCCCCCACCTCTTTAGCTCAGCCAGCATGAGTCACAGCACAACCATTGCAACACAGCTGACAGAAACTCGCCAGCCTTCCTCGAGGTGAGTTAGACAGCTGCAAAGAGAAGTGTGCCATCCTTCGGGCTGCGGCGGCCCTGCAGCCCGTGCCAGCACCGCCAGCTCTGAGAGGAACCGCTCGGATCAAGTCCACCGCTAAGGCTCCTCGGCCTGCAACTACAGATTTGCCTCCCTGTTCCCTCAGCTCTCAGGGCGATCAGGAAGTGCCTGACTCACTTTTGGTAATGACATGAGGCATGTGAGGGCTTGGCATGATCCCCGCCTGATCCACACAGCATACAGAACACCTACTGGGAGCCAGACATGGAAGCCCGTTCTGGAGAGTGACCAGGGCAGGCAAGGTGTCTGTCTGCTCCTAAGGAGCTCATATTTCAGAGGAAGGAGAGAGAGAGACAACTGAAGAGAAGGCTTTGAGGAAGTCAATAGAAGAGAATAAATCGGGGTGGCACCCAGGGCCTGGATGCCTGCTCCCGTGCACGTGACCGGAGAGGGCTGCCACACAGAGCTGGCTGTAGCAGGAGTCACGAGGATTCCTCGCTATCATCAGGGCTTCTTGGGGATGGCCTTCCAACAGTGTCCAATGACCAAGCGCTCCAATCACTCTCTAAACCCAGTGCCCCACCTAAGAGCACTCTCCTGAATTCCTAGACGGGGCTTGTCCGGGGGACACTGCCGATGCCTTCCCTCGAGAGGAAGGAGACCGTCCAAGACGAGGTTCCCAGGAAGAACGAGTAAAGATGTGCCTTGCCAAGCAGGAGTGAGGGTAAGGGCGACAGTGGGTGAACGTAAGAGTCCACGATGTGTGGCTTAGATTTAGCTTCCTCTTCACCCCATGGAAGCTCTCTCTGTCCCTTGCCGGTACCCATGGGCATTCTGGGTTTATCACCCAGAATGGAGCCATCCCTCCACCATCACTTAAGAGGCATCTGATGTCTCCTGAGTGCCCAGCACAGAGCCAAGCATTCCCAGCGACCAGCAGCTAAGCCTCCCGGGGCAGCCACCTTCAACTTTTCCATTCGTTCTGAGCTGGCCAGAAGCATGCGGTCTGCCCACATCCCATTCAGACTGGCATCACACAAGATGAAAGGGTGCCCTGCCCTACTTCCCCACCCTTATCTCTCTCTCTCTCTCTCTCTCTCTCTCTCTCTCTCTCTCACACACACACACACACACACACGCACACACACTCACACATATGGGTTCACGCACGTGTAGGGGTTTAGGGGGTGGCAAACTCCTCCCAAGCAGAAACCAGGATTTTTTTTTTCCCTCTGTTGCCCAGGGCGAGGAGGCCTTGCACATATGAGTGCTCAGTAAATGTCCCCTGCCACAGAGGCCACCAACTCCTGCTCAGGGAGCAGCTAGTCTGCCAGATGACGGAACTAGTCTCTGACACTAACACTAGCTTTCACCCTTAGGCAAGTCACCTTCGTCTCCAACCTACATTTCCGCCCTCTCCTGTAAAGGGCATGGAGTTGGGGGTGGGAGGAGGAGGAATTAAGGGGATAGAAGATCCAGCCTAGCGAGCTGCTGGGAGAATCAGGAGCAGCCGTTTGGCTAACAAAACTAGAGCCCATATAATTTTCCCTGAAGGGGAAAGTTGTGGAGAAAAGAGAGGGGACTTACAGAGAGCCACCTGCTCTCTCCTGTAAGAGTCCCCGGCAGAGAAGGTGAGTGTGAAGGGATGGGGGGGTAGGGGGGAGATGTTTCTGGGATCCAGGACCGGAGCGAGCAGGGAGATGGACAGAGACTTCCTCTGAGCCAGGTCCCTGTCTGTACTTTTCCTCTCGTCCCCCTGCTCCTTCCCAGCGTTTGTCTCCTCCCTCGTCTCCACCCCCTCACCCCCTCAGCGAGGAAGGAATTGGCCAGCCCCACCCAGTCAGCACCCCCACGAGCTCCGCCCCCGCCGGTGGGCCAAAAGTTAACAGCTGCACCTGCTGCGGTTTACCTGCAGACGGCACCTGTGCGTCCAGCCAATCAGAGCCAACGCCGCAGGGGACCGCTGTCAGCAAAATCCGCGCATCCAAAGCTCCACAGAAATCAAACACTTCCCCGGCCGGGCAGGGGAATGTCTGTGTCCGACCAGAGTTAGAGGCGAGCAGAGCGAGCGGTCAGCCGCGCCGGCGCGCCGAGACACGGATCGCTGGGCACCTCGGGGAGGGAAGATGTCGAATGAACTGGAGTGAGTAAACCCCGCGGATCCCCGGCCTCCCCAGCGCGCAGGCTGCCTGGGGTTCCCCGCAGAGGGACGAGCAGGGGGGCCGGCGCCACGATTCACACGGCAATTTGTAAGGGTGAATGAATGGGCTGGCGGCCGTGCCCCGGCGGCGTGTCGAGGCACGTTCGGCTCTCTCTCTAGAGCTGGCTGTTTCCCTGGGAAAATAGTTTTTTTTTTTTTTTTTCTTCTTTCTCTCCCGGGCTGAGCAGTTTCGAGGAAGGCAAACTCGGGGCTGCCTGAAACCGGTGAATCTTGGCATCGCTTTTGGATACTCTGAAAGGGTTTTGGAAACCAGAGACACCCCGGCCCTTAGGGAAGCCAAGGGGAGCTTCTTGGAGGCGGTTCTCGGAGCTGTCTTAAGCCAAGAGTTGGGTTTCTGGAAAGGTTGAGTCGGAACGATCCCAAGCGAAATCGCTGCTACAGGGTAGTGGCTGAATACACGCGCTCTGTATCGGCTTTCCTTAGGTTCAAATCCAGGCTCTGTCCCTCCTACGCGCCTGAGCAATTCGCTCGACTTATCTGCGCTTCATTTTCCTCATCTGGAAAATGGGAACAGGACAGTTTTGTAGGCTTCTTAAGCGCTCTGAAAGCTGTAAAATGCTTACCAAAGTGCCAGGTCTGGAGCTGGGTTAAAAAAAAAAAAATGTGGTCGGTTTTATCCAGCGGCAGTTCTAAGGCTGGGGAAGCTGAGGGGTGATTTTGGTGAGGTCATCTGTGTTGCCTGTCCCGGATACAGCTGCATTCCTGCCCACATCTGGGATTCAGGATCCCTGACTGGCTGGCACTGACCTCACCCCTGGCCTCTGCTTCAGGTCCAGACGTAGGAGAATACAAAGGTGTGGGTTGCTTTGACTCGTGGGCAAGGAGCTGGCAGGAACCGCCAGAGTTCTTAGGCACCACCCCCCACCCCCCACCTCGTCAGCAGTGACAGCGTTTCCTCCCTTCTCTGTCTCTCTCTTCCGAGATGGGAACTGCAGACAGGACCGTTTCCACCAGCTAGCTCTTCTGTGTGTCCAGCTTGGCCACATCCACGGTCCGAACCACTCTGATCAGATTTCCTTCTGGATGGATTCTCGGGGCAGTGTTTTGACAATTGCATCCCAACTAAAGTAAAAATAGGAGCAGCACAGTGCTGGCACTTGGATTCAAGTCTCGACCCATCCACTCTGCCGACCTGAGTGACTTTGGGCAGGTCACCATACCCAAGCTTTAGTCTCCTTACCTGTGGCCGGTGACCAATGGCAGTACTTACTGAGCTGGTACGGAATTTAATTTTACAACAGTGATTGACTTAAAGCTAATAATGCCATCCTCACTTTCGAGGAGAAACGAATAACTGGGCATTTCTGAAGCCCTCCGCTTTTTTCTTTTTCCGTACTTTGAACAGCACACACACATAGTTGGGAATCGTCTCCAGCATACTCAGATACGGCAATTAAAGCTGCCGAGGCTGCAGACAGTCTATTCGGTCCGCTCACGGGGGGTTATGTGTCCTGAAGCTGGCTTACTTGAACAGGTTTTCTGCTTGTGGCCTTAATGGTTTGGGTTTGAAGTCTGATGGGCTGATAGTAGAGTCTTCTCCAAGTAATTGCAGACCAACTTTGAAGCTGCCATTTGCAATTACGATGGTTGACCCTGTGGGCTCAGCTGCCCTTATAACTGGTGTGTGTGTGTGTGTGTGTGTGTGTGTGTGTGTGTGTGTGTGTGTTCTGAGCTGCTACTGCTGTTGTAGCCTTGCCTGGGAAATCCCACCAGGTCAAGCAGACATCTCCAGGGCTCAGAGAATGAACACCTTGTCAGCCCTGGGGCAGAGATAAAAAGGGAGGTTTGCATCTGCTTCTAATCGTATTAAATGAGCTTGTCCTCCCCGACCCTCCGCTTCCCCACTGGTAAAATGCCGACCCGACAGGGAAACGCTGGGATCTGGTAGTGGGCCACCCGTCCCCCTAGCCTGTCCCAGGCCTCCGGTAGGAGTCGGCCCTGGAAAAGCCAGGCGATGTCATCAGCAACCAGCTTCAGACAGCTGGCGGATGGGGAGCACCCGGCCTTTCATGTGGTCAGACCCAGCTCCCGGCACCTCTGCCAGCCACCCTGGGTGCTCCCAGCCCACAGCCTAGCAGTACCCCGTGGCGGGAGCTAGCTGCAAGGGCGACCATTGGCCTCTTCGGCCTCTTCCGCGTGTCTTACTGTGTGCAAGGCTGTCCAAGACACCCGCTGAGGGATGGTTTCACCATCTTTCAGTCACAGTAAGTGAACACGGCGCCCCGACCTCTTCATCCCACAGCCCTGTGCCCTATGCTACTGGGAACAGAGATGGCAGAGTGGCCAGGGAGGGTGACCCAGGGCTAGAGGGCTCACGACGCTCCCCTCCCCCCACCCAGGCCTGCCGCGCTGAAAGAGTTAACCCGGAGCGCCGCCCCGCTGCGGTTTTGTGGTCGAAACCATGATTGCCAGGAGCAAATTTTTGTCGTGCAGGAGGTGTGTTATTAAAAGTCAGAGCTACGCGGCTGGTGAATGAAAAGTTAAAAGCCCTCATTAAGCTGGGGCTGTAAAACGGGGCGGAGCGGGGGCGGTAGCAAGGCGGGGGTGGGGGTGGGCTTGGTAACGGAGGCAGCCGCACATGCGCACTCTGGGAAGCCCGCCCACCCCGTCCCGACTCACTTCCGAGCCCCGAGCTGGGTCCAGGCAAGAAGAGGGGACAGTGGCTGAGCCGTCCGTCCGGCTGCACGTTAGAGGCTCTGGCAAGCGCTGGCTCATCACTTTTCTCTCAGCCTTTTTGGTAACGCCAAGAGAGTTAGGCGTGTATCGAGTGACATTGATTAGCCAAGATCTCATGGAAGGGCCGGGGTCTCACGTAGATCCCAACAGAGACTAAGGCTTCAAAGCTAGACATTCGGTATAGTGATGTCTTTCTTTTTCTGTAGGCTCCTTGCTATGTATGTGTGTATGTATGTATGTAGAAGAGACACTGCTATCTGGAACTCAGGTAGCTCGGGCCGGCTTTCAACTCATGATCCTCCTGCCTCAGCTTCTCGAGGGTTAGGGTTCCAGGAGCGCACCACCACACCCGATTCACATTGATGTACTTGAGTTTTGCAAGCCTGTGTAACTTCTTGAAATGGAGCAAAGGAGGAAAGGGTTATTATCTGTAAGGAAATAATTCTTATCGGCTCATCCAGAACCCCGCTCTGGAGACGCAGCGCCTGTGGCTGGGGGTTGTAGCTCAGTTAGAGCGTTTGCCTGGCATGAGCAATCCCAGCCTCACCACCAGAAGTAAGTATAGAAAAGAGGTCCCTGGCTCTCCTCACGTGGGAACGTGGATATGCAAATTCTTAGCCCTGCCCCAGAAGTACTGAATCAGAGCCTCTGGGGGTGGGGCTGGCCATTATTTGTTTTAACAGGCCTTCCAGGTGCTTCTGGTGTGTGATCCAGTTTTAAAACCCCTGGCCTAGAAGACCAGGTAGTGGGCTGGGGAAGGTTCCCAGGTCGGCCACTGACCTGCTGTGTCACTGCTGAGTCAGCGGCCTCGGACCCAGAGCCCCAGGGTCACACCTGTGTTAAAGCCCAGACTGCAGGGTCACAGCTGTGTTAAAGCCCGGACTGCTTGCCCATCGGTGACTTTCCCACGAGCTCTTCCTATCAGTGTCTGCATGAATAAAACAGTGATAAAAACGCCCACTCTCAGGACGTGGGTGACGAGGGCTGGCGGTGTCAGCCCTTCATCTCTTTCCCCTTTTCTGGACTTCTCTTCCTGTCTCTATTCCGTCTGCCTCCTTTCGGGGGCTCAATGGGCTAAGGCACTGGTCACCAACCCTGACAGCCTGAGTTCAATTCCTAGGTACAGACGGTGGAATGAGAGAACAGCGGGTGTGCGCATACACGTATGCACGCACACACACTTTCATGCATACATATATACACGCATGCATACATGTAAGGAGTTATCCCACCCCCGGGTCTACTCAGGGAGCCATCAAGAACTGGGGACAGAGTCAGCTTTGTGTCCCCAGGGCTCAGCCCATGCCACCCACCACCAAACAACCCTTGGCGAATGTTTGTTAAATGAATCAGCGGGTAACCGAAAGAAGAGGGCAGCCCTCTGATTGGGAGGGAGATCTCAGTTGTTTTGTTTTGTTTTGTTTTCACACCCCTATTGAAGAGTAGAGAAAGGAGGGAGAGAGGGAGCAGACAAGAAGCCAAGGGAATAAAGCGTGGAAGAGTTCCCATACAGGGGAGAGTTTTTCAAAGGGCAGAAAGTGAGTTTCTGGTATAATTAGAAAATGGCATGTAATTAATTCAAACGCAGCCAGCAGTGTTACCAGGAGCCCGTCCACCACTAGCCTGCCCACCCGCATCCAGACGAGGAAGCTGCCCGTGCCGCTAAGCTTGGCATCTCCTCGGAGACAGGCTGCACTCAGGGTGACCACTCAAAGGGAGTGGGGGGGGGCGAGGGGTTTGGAGTGATGATAAGGGGGTAATAGCCTGTGTCCTTGCTATCTCGTCACATCTTCCCCTAGCGACGAGTCACAGACTCGCCGTCACCGTAGAAATGAAAGACCACGCGGAGAAATCATGTAGCTGGCACTTGGCACTGAGAGCCGGTTGGCTGGACGTGTGATGCCTATCATCACAGTTCGGGGAGGTTCTCGCTTTCATCCTCCCACGGGGGCACAGGGGAGACGGGTCGCTTGCTGAAAGTCACAGAGCTAAGGAAGCAAGCAAGTTCCAGGGCTGGAGCCCTCGAATGCACGGCATGGCACTGGGGACACACCCCTCCAGCCAGATACCCACACTGCCTCCTCCAAACGGGGGTGGGGGTGTGGGGAGGCACTCTCGTCTTCCCCAGGGGGAGCACTGGAGAGAGAGAGAGACCCCTGGCTCACATGGTGAGTCACAGTTCCCAACACGTGCAGCCAGAAAACCAGATGGCCCGCTGGCGAGCCCCAGAGCCCCGGGAGGCGCCCCTGTCATGCTCAGAAACACCCTGAGTGGGGCCAGCTGAAAAATGATTCCTCTGTGAACGGTCGTGGCAGGGCGTCCCTGTGTGTGACTGTTGAGTGTGATTGATCACGGCTGATGAAGCTGGGTGGGTCGAGGCTGGGCTTGGCAAGCGGCTGACTGGGTGTTTCTGGGCGTCAACACCCAGTTCAGGTGGCCCCTAGAACTCTTCCTCCTTACCCTTCAGGGGACTGAGACCGAGCTTGCCCAATCTACCCTGGGCTAGGTCTGTCCGTAGGTGAGGCTGAAGGCTGGCCCCCCTTCTTTGGCAGTGGCCTCCTTCTCACTCTATTAACCCCACACCTGGGTACGGATGCTTCGAGGCTCCTGTGGTGTGGGTTTTCGCTCTCGCCACTTCTTTGGGGCTTCAGATCTGAGGTGTCTCAATACCTGGAACTGCCTGGATTTTAACAGAAGGAAATGTCATGAGAAGGTCTCAAGCAGCAGCTGGGGGGGGCACCCGCTCCGCCTCCCTGGGAAGCTGAAGGCCTGCCGAAGTCAGAGCACAGCTGGGATAAAGCTTCGCTTCTCCTCTCTCAACTTCCTCTGTGCTGGAATGTGCTAGAATCAAGGCTGGCTGAGCCTCGTGAGACAGCCGGCGCCGAACCCCTCCTGCGCCAGGGATAGGCTCCACCTGCCTGGGCCTCCCTGCCTGGGCTCCACTGCCTGGGTAGTTTGCACACCCCTCATGGCCAGAAACAGAGACTTAGCAGCCAGATCTAGAGAGCCCCTCCCTCTTGATCTGTTTTCCAGCTCTCTCTCCAGTGGAGAAGATAGATTGGAGGCCTCTGGGATGGCAGCTTTGTGAAGGCTTTTGATGCCGTGAGCTCGCCACTTCAGTCTAGGTCTGACGTGCCAGTACCAACTGGTGAGCCTCAGACCTAGTCCATTGATGTTTTTCGTGCTATCAAATGGGGAAGGTCATATCTTCCCTCCCTACCTTACAGGCACGTTGCAGGACCTCAGCTATGACAGACGGATGACGGGTACCTGATAAAAAAACAACACACTATGCAAATGAGAGGGATTATCAAATCCTGGACTCGGGGTTCCTCCTCAGTCAGCGGGCCTTCCTGAGTCAGGATGATACATGCAAAGCGCCTGCCTCACACCCAGCACACAGTAGGCCACAATGAAGCCTTTGACTTCAGCTCTCAGTGAGAAGGTCTCAGCTCCTCCCCACCCATCTTCTCCCTGCAACCTCCACCCCGTTCTCAATAAATACCCATCACTGGCTCCCCAGGCTTCAGGCAGCTCCCAGGGCCTCTGGCTTCTTCATCACTCTTGTCACCTGTTTAGTAGTAGCTGTGTGTTTGAGGAGGGTCACATCTGTCTTTATCCTCCATGACAACAAGGACAGCCCTGTCTTACTGTCCCTGGAACAGGGCCTGGACACCGCTGTCACTTGAGAAATTCTTGCTGCCATGACACAGGATACCACCCAGGTTCCCCGGCTTTTACTTTCCTCCTCCATCCCTTGGTGTAAAGGGATGTATCGGGGCGTTCCCAGGCCGGGTTCCCAGATCACCTCCTGTCTTCACGGTCTACTTCAGGGTCTTTAAAGTAGGAGTATAACCACCGTGTGTGTTGGGAGTCTCCGCCAGATAAGGACCGTGAAAGGCAAGGCAAGGGGTTATTACATGCTCTCCCTTGTCTTTTGACTAGAGCTGCTTCACAGCCCAAGGCTTAAAGGGCTGTGATCATCCAGTGACCTCAGGCACAGTCTCCCCTTTACTCTCATTCTGGGGTGGTGAGATGATGATGACGATGGCCTATTTATAGTGCCATTAATGTTGGCAGGCTCATGGGCACATTTCTCATGTTAATGCATATAATTCTCCTAACGACCCAGGAGAGATTAATGCTCCTGCGAAGCAGCCACCCCTGTTGACTGTGATAGTCTGTGTTCTCATTAATAATCTTCCCAGCGCTTATCACGGACTAAAATTAACTCACCTGCATGTTTATGGTCTGTCTGCTCCAATTAGGCAGAAAGTTCCATGGGAGCCGAGCCTTATCTGCCTTGGACTTGGCCGATATCCCGGGGCCTAGAAGAGCCCTTGACTAGCACATGGGAAAGAGTTGGTAGATCCATTTAACAGATGGGGAAAGCAGCCGAGAAGGCCCCCCACCTTCTCCCCACCTCACGAGCGTGTTCCCGTGGTACACTGGGCTCTCTGTGCTGTGCCCTGATAGAGATCTGAGGTTGTCACAAATGTGGCCCAAGGACAAGTCCTTTCCCCGGCTAGCTAGCCGTCCCACTCTTGCCCCCGTGTTTTGATGGCTTGGGGGTTCTGTCTTGGACAGGGAAACCAACTGAGAATCTGAGCAGGATCTCAGGAGGGCAACCTCATAGCTATCACCTGGTTTCCCCTTTGTTCTGAGTTGTCACTTATGAATAAGGCTAATTCCTTCTTGGAAGCCTTTTCCCGTTGAGCCTGTGGAAGTTCCTAGGATATCTGGCTCTGCCTCACCCACCGGGCCCTAGTCCCTGTCGTCTTTCAAAGACTACACAGTTCCTGATTTCAGGATTTGGCACAGAACTCTGCTGACCTTCTGCGAAGTCAAGACTTCCAGGAAGCCAAAAGTTTAGCCCGAAAGCAGGAGGCCAGCTGGTGGCAAAAGCGGACATGGGCACCAGGACTCCGGGCCCTCAGCTCCTGCCCAGAAACCCTTCCCATCATTTTCCCCCCCGCTCATGCCTCCAGCCTGCGTGGGTGGGGAATTCCTTTGCGCCTTGTGGAGAACTGGCTCAGTGATTTCCAGAGGAGGGAAGTTTCCACACAAGGAAAGCCCTCTAGAAAGGAGGTGATCGGGGGACCAAGAGGTGATACTTGGAGTTCAAGAGGTCAGAGTTCAAGTTGAGCCATCATCACTTCCAGGCTGAGTGGCTCTTGGCAGCTGATGGCTATTTGAGTCTCTGGTTCCCCTTCTGTAAAAGGGGATGGTGATGTCTGCATCTCAAGGCTACTGCGTATGAGAGATGCGGTGCCACCAA
This sequence comes from Psammomys obesus, assembly GCF_907164565.1. Taxonomy (NCBI): domain Eukaryota; kingdom Metazoa; phylum Chordata; class Mammalia; order Rodentia; family Muridae; genus Psammomys; species Psammomys obesus. The sequence goes on along the minus strand of NW_026591598.1, from coordinate 13,545,569 downwards.
GAAACAGTTGGCACAGTGCCTGCCTGTGGTCGATGCTTAAGATGCCCAAGAGGCTTGCTTCTCGGGAAATCAGACTTGGGGATCCAGAAGGAAGCACTGGAGACCCTTGTAACCCCCAAAGCCCCCCCCCATATGAAAATTCTGTTCTTTTTTGTTTGGGCTATGACTCTATTGTCTTTTAAATTTTATTTTACAAAAAGGGTCAGAAAATGGAATTGTCCTACAAAAAAAAAAAAAACAAACAAACAAAACTGAGACCGGCCGTTTCTTAGTATACCGGGAGCAGAAGTCCAGGTGTGTGGTAACTCAGGCTAGTAACACAACAGGCCCTCAGCGTCTCGCTTCAAGCCAGCCTTGAGAATGGTGTGGTATGCATACATTAGGCGCTTGTTAAGTGCCGACAGGGTGTGTGTTCATTAAGCATTTGTTTAACGCGCTAAGCATTTTCCTCAGGTGTGAATCAATGTACCCAGGCTGCTTGAGCCTACCTGTATGATCTTTATTCATAAATAAGAGACACTGTGAGCCCTGGTAGGACCTGCTGACCAGCAGGGGGACATAGGGAAGGCGGGGCTCCCCCTCCGTCCCCTGCTTTTCCCACACTGCCTGGGTTAGGGAGGTCCCTATAGCCCAGGGCCTGGCAGGGTGGGGGTTTGTTCAGTTAGGTTTGTTCAGTTAGTTCCCCTAACCCCAGGCTCAGAGGCAGTGGGGAGGGGCCTCCTGGAGCCACGCTGTCTTGAGGCCTCTTGATTTATGGCTACAGAAACTTGGGTGTGCCTCGCTCTTTAGGCCCCTACAACAGGAAGGTTTCTGTCATTTCTCTTTCCTGTGTGACAGTTCCTTCTGCCTCCCTCTCACAGCCCAGTGAGATGGCAGAGAGTATGAAGCGGTAGACATTATCCCGGATGGAAACCTCAGACGCACTGTCCCTGTTCTCACCACCACCTGGGCCCAGCTTGGCCAACAATTCCACGCTGAGTGGAATCCTGGACCTGAGCCCCGGGCAGCAAGGTGTACACTACCTACAAGTGGCTTCCAGAGGTCCCCACCCGCCCACTGGTTTGGCACAGTGCCTGTGACTCCCTTACTGAGACAGCCTCCTGCTCTGGTAAAGGCTTGTGTGGGGACAGAGCAGCCTGGCTAGTGGAAAGCACATGGCTCGGGGTGGTGGGGAGCTGGTTGTGAGCTAGGTGTGTAGCTCAGTTAGTAGGGCGCTTGCCTTCCATGCACAAAGCCCCGGGTTCAGTCCTCGGCGCTGCATAAGCCAGGTGAGCTGACGCACGCCTGCAACCCCAGCACTTGGGAGGTGAACCTCGTAAAGGAGGATTAGAACTGAAGGCCGTCCCCAGCCATCTAGTGTGCTTAAGGCCCACCTGGGCTGCACAAAGCCCTTTCTAAGTAATAGTAATAATCCTGGTTGGGTGGTTGACTGGCTGGCTGGTCATAGGTGTCTTCTCTTTCTCGCTGAGTCTTGAGTTTCTACAGCTGTGTGGTGTTACAAGGTCATCCCAAGGTCGAGTCTTGTAAGGGGCAGAGCCGAGTGGGGACAATCCAGACGCCATGTTTCAGGGCGTCTGCTGCTATTCCTGTGACCCTAACATAGTGAGCCAGTCAGGCCCATGTGACCTTGCTAGAAAAATTCTGGGACACCAGCAGAGCAGGGAACGTGCCACTTTCCCTTTGAGCTGGGCGGCCGTTCTCTCACAGGCCCCGTGTCCACTGACAATCATGAGTGCTTTGCAGGTGACCACAGCTGCACATTCCCAGCTGTTCTGCAAGCATGCGGTCCCCCGGGCTAGCGGCGGCGGCGGCGGCGGCGGCGGCAAGGATGCTGGTAGTTATTCACAGTCTCAGCTGCTCCAGACGGAGGGAATCAGAAAGTCTTGAGCTGCGCCCAGTTAACAGAGTACAAGCATGATGGCTTGCCCAGCACGCTGGCTTACCCAGCATGGTGAAGCCCTGGGTTCTAGTCTCAACAACCCATGAGCTGGACATGGTACCACACAGCTGTAATCCCAGCTCCTGGGAGGTGCAGACAAAAAGATGAGACACTGAAGGTCATCCGAAGATACTTAAGTTCGAGGCCAGCCTGGGCTGTGTGAGAGCCTTTCTCAAAACAAAAGATTCTTGGGGCGGACCCAGCAGTTGCATTTTAACGGAGCAGCCGTATCTGTTCTCCCTGGTTCAACCATGAGAGCGACAAGCCACTCCAGTGCTGGGTCCCTGGGAAGCTCCATCCTCTGGTTGTTTCCTCCACAAATGAAAATCAGCAGCTGTGCCTAAAGGGGGCAGGGCATGGACCACGCTTAGGCTCAGTGCCCAAAACATGCCCAGGGCACAGCAAAGACAAGATATCGTTGTCTTTTGTTTTTGCAGCAGGGTCCTACTCGGCAGTCCAGGCTAGTCTGGGATTGCAATCCTCCTGCCTTGGCCTCCTGAGTGCCGAGACGGTAGGGTGCCCCCCAACCCCAGTAGAGGTTCATCTTGCAATCATCATTATTCTCTGTACGTCTCCATCCCTTTCTTGAGCCCAAACATACAGTTTGACCCTGGGCTGCAATGCCTTGTATTTATCTGGGCATCTCAACACAGTGCCAGGCTTGCCCTGCCTCTGCCTGGCCACTCAGGGACCTACAATGTGTGTCAATTCGAAACACCGCTTCCTAGGACCAGGCTCTGCCCACCAGCTCTCTTGCTGTGATGTCCTGTCCTTCACTGGGGTTCCCCCTCCTCCCCCCCGGACTTGATAACCTGCAGGTCTTTGTGCCTCAGGACCACGACAGTTGGCACGCTGCGCTCTCTGGGAGTTACGTTTTCTGGAGTGTTGCCATGATGCCCCGTGAGCAGTGAGTGCCGAGACAGGACTCTATGGAAATATCTCAGAGGCCTTCAGAGGCTGGCCAACACTGTGGTGCTCGTGTCGGTGACGAGGGGATCAGACCCCAGGTCCGCAGCTTCTGTGTGGCAGCATTTGGCACTGATCTGTACCGGGGGCCCACTGCCCCCATGTTGCCCCGGGTGGTGGAGGAAGGAGTCTCACGTTTCTACGGCTGGCACCTCTGAACCCCTGACAGTGGCAGGAGCTACATCTGGGGGCCTTCTTCCGAGCCTGAAGGAGATGAGTGTGTGTGTGTGTGTGTGTGTGTGTGTGTGTGTGTGTGTGTATACCTGTGTACACATGCACAGTCACACGTATATATGCGGACACAGGTGTTCGTGTGCATTCACGTGGAGGCCAGATGACCTGTTTCTGTTTCTTTTTCTTTTTTTTAACCCGGGGACCGAACTCAATTTCTCGCACTTGCTCGGCAAGCACTTTAACCAAGCCTCCGTCCCCAAGTGACCCTCCTCCTCTCTCTGCCTGCAGTTTCAGGTCTGTGCGGCTGCTGAAGAATGACCCTGCGGGCTTCCAGAAGTTTGCTTACACTAATGAGGACGAGGCCTGGAAGACCTACCTGGAGAACCCTCTGACAGCTGCCACCAAGGCCATGATGAGGGTCAACGGGGACGATGACAGTGTTGCGGCCCTGAGCTTTCTCTACGACTACTATATGGTAGGCTTGGCCACCTCTGGCCACGTGCATGTCCGCTAAGTATGTCCCTGCTGTCTCCCTTTTCCTTTTCCCCTGTCTAACCCCTACTCTCATCCCAGGCCTCAGCCCAAGTGTCCCCTCATTTTTCTCACGGTGTGGGGAGCAGGGAGACTCTCCCGGGTCGCCATGCCATCTCACCAAATCTTCCCACCCTCCCCAACGCCCCTCTCCTGTGCCCACACCTGTCCATCTCACTGCAAGGCAGCTAGCTCCTGGACAGTGACCACACATCGTGACCATTGCTGAAACCCCAGCAACCCACACAGCCCGCCACCTGGCACACAGCACATATCTTTCCTCCAGCCTGTTTCTAGGCCTTTCACTCTGGGACTGCTGGTTCTCCGGCCTGGGTGTTGGGCCCTTTCCCCTCTGAACCAGTTATCAGTCGGAGATATGAACTCACAACATGCCATCCCCACCCCCTCCAGTGCCTGTGTCTGTGCCAGACATTGCTAATAGATTGCAGACTGCGTCCTCACGGAGGATGAGGCCTCGCTGTCTTTGCTAACCCAGAGATCTGGGCAGTTCTGTGCGTTTGCGTATCTGAATTGCCACAGAGAGCAATGCTGTCCTGCTCCAGTAAATGTGCGTGGATCTGTTGAGAGGACTGGCCCCGAATGTGGACATTCAAAGCCACCCTGTGCAGGGGAGGAAGGTGGGGTTGTTCGTCTGCTCTAATGTGGGGAGGAAGGTGAATTCTCTGCATGACTTCAGAGGCCCAGAGAGGCCAGGATGTATGGTTCCTGACAGAGAAGGCCCCAAGCTGTCTCTGGTCCTCATCTCAAGATAGCTGGGCTCCCCTGCCTGCTGTCTGCCTACAGACTGGCAGTCTCTGGATCCTGTCTAGCTCAAGCCAACAGAAGGGAATTTGAATGGCTACTCCAGCTCAGGGTCATGATGGAAGCCAGAATTCTCCATCCATCTTCAGATCCCAGCCTGGGGTTCACAGGGCGAGGTTGGATTGTAAAATAAAACCCAGTGTGTGAGGCCATTCCCAAGGCTGTGCTCTGCTAGATCCTGCTCTGAGCATCAACAGTTCTCTTCGAGGCTGCTCTAGAGGTGTTTAGTGCCTTGCCTGAGGACACACATGGCCAATAGTGGTAGATCTAGGATGAGACTCAAGAAATGGACTTGCAGTCTCTGCAGAAATGGGTTTGGAGCCTAGGTTCCTTGCAGCAGAGTCTCTGGCCCTTGGTCTCCCACCTAGATCATAGCAATGGTATTGATAGAAGCTCAGGGAAGAAGGAAAAGTTAAATTAGACAGCATTTGGTACAAGGTCTCACTTCTAGGAAGTGTCCTTTTTAACAGAGCCTCTGTTATCGTTTTGTTTTTATCTATAGCTTTAGAATCTCCTTGAAGTGTTATAATCCCCTATTTAACATTTGAAGAAATCAGGTCTGGGAGAGGTGCAGTCATTTATCCAAAGTCGCCTAGTGCTTTTGAAGTGGTGAAGCAAGCCAGCCAGGCTAGCCTGACTCCCACTTCTGTGCCCTCATCTAGAAAGCTCAAGGAAGGGCTTTCCACTCTGGAACTTGGGGTTCAGGCTCAGTCTCTGTGGTGCCTAGAGCTCCTGCAAGCTAGAAATACTCTGATTGTCTCCCAAGCATGCCAGGGCCTGGCCTCAGCCCCTGGAGGCTGATAGGTTCCCAATAGCCAGGCCCCAGCCAAGAGCCATCCATCACTCTCCTTCTTCTTCTCCCAGGGCCCCAAGGAGAAGCGGATACTGTCCTCCAGCACTGGTAGCCGGAATGACCAAGGAAAGAAGTAAGCTACTCGAGGCCACCTCTGCCTCTTTAGACCCTTACCTGTTCTGCTCCGCCAGGGACCCTTGAATGCTGGCTGGCTTTTCTGTTGAGCTTATGGGGCACAGTGCTGAAACCTGCAGCTCCTCTCGAAACTTCTGTATTTTAACTTTCTTTAAGATCAGAGGAATAATCCAGCCCGGAGTCTCCCTGTTTCTTCCCCCTGGATTCAATTAGGGAGGTTTCAGAACGACTGATATCTAGCTGGGAGTGCAGCTCAGTTAGCAGAGCGCTTGTCCACCAAGCATGAGGCCCCGAGTCCGATCCCCAGCACCACATAAAACCAGATATGCTACTGCAGGCTTTCATGCTCACCATCTCAGCATTTGAGAGGTGGAGGCAGGAGAATCAGGAGTTCAAGGTCATCCTCAGCTACATAGTGTATTTGAGGCTAGCCTAGGCTACAAGAGACCCCATCTCAAAAAAAAAATTACATCAGCAGAAGACTGTCGCTAAGTTATAATAAAGCTGTCCTTGAGCACACACACTCCAGACCCCCGATGCCAATACCACATGGCCTGGCATTTACTGCAAATACGCTTCAAAGCAGAAAAGCCCTAGAGGTGGTCACCGGACATTCTACCCCAGCCTCTGGACTCTTCCTGGAGCCACACCTTCAGCCGCTGTGTCCTTGCAGAAAGACTCCTAGGCTGAGCATGGCCTGCTGAGGCCTGGGGGTTAGGAAGGCGGAACCCTACCCTCTTCCTGCTCTTCTTCTCTCGTGGGCAATGGGGACCTCACAGAGGTCACCGCATCGGGCCGGCCAGTGGCTTCCGGAAAGTTCAAATGTCTAGGGTGCCACTGCAGCTCTCCCTGGGCCCAGTGTCAGCAAGAAGCTGGCCCGGGTCTTCCCCTGCGCTGCTGGAGTATGGTTCTGGGTGCGTGAGCTTCTTCGAAATGAATTCAGCTTCTCTGAAATGACTTCAGCACCCTTTCAGTCACGGGGGCCTGTTTCTTGCAAAATAGTCACCAGGAATGTATATAAAGTAAACAGTGAGAACTTCCGTGCAGTCCCATCCCTGCCCGCCCCCAACAGTTCCGAGTATGTTCCGGCCTGACCTTTTTCTGAATACATACCCACCTTCTCACAGGCACACGGCCCCCCTCCCAGGCACACCTCCCAGTACAGCTGTTTTGAAGTGGGGACATCTTGGCACGAGAGCATTTGGCTCGGAAACAAACGGCTAAACGGTCAATGTTTTGCACGAACTGGTCCTGTAACAGCTAAAGCTGGTTGTCCCCTCCGCCCAGAGCCTGGCTGACTACCCTTCCTCTCATCGCTGTAGACAGCTGGCCCGCTGCAGTCTCTCACGTGCTGGGAGGGCCTGCATCTGACGCAGGACACCACCAGTCCAGCCTGGAGAGATGGAGCGTGCTCACTTTCCCCGTCTCTCCCCCCAAGGTACTACCACAGCATGGACTGTGAGCCGGATCTCGCTCCCCTTGAGAGCCCCACGCACCTCATGAAATTTTTGACGGAGAACGTGTCTGGAAGCCCAGACTATACAGACCAGCTCAAGAAGAACAACCTGTTAGGCCTGGAGGGGACTCTACCCACCCCCGGCAAGACCGCTACCCTCCCGCCGGGTCCGAGCAAGCTGGAAGCCGGCTCCATGGACAGCTACCTCCTGCCCTCGGGCGACATGTATGACAGTGGCTCCCTCAGCTCCTTATTTGAGAGCATTCACGGGGTTCCACCCACACAGCGCTGGCAGCCAGACAGCACCTTCAAAGAGGACCCCCAGGAGGTGAGGGCCCGCCCCTGAACCCCTCCCGGCACCCCCGGATAGATGTATGCCTGCATGGGAGGCGAGAAGACAGTAAGAAGGTCAGAGCTTTGAGACCGATGGGGGCGAGTCTAGACCTAAGGCGGGGCTGCCACGTCCTGCTGTCCCAGCTGGTCACCGCGCAACCTGTGCGGCCGCTTGTGCAGCCCTGGGGCCGAGCCCTCTGCAGCCTGCACGTGGTCGTTTATTCTCTTGCGGTTGTGTTTCTCTGTAGTCGCTGCTCTTCCCCGATATCCTGAAAACATCGCCGGAACCCCCGTGTCCAGAGGATTACACGAGCCTCAAGAGGTAACTCGCTTTCCTAGGACCCTTCGTCCTTAGGGCAGGAATGCCACAGTGTCCCTCGAACATAGCAGCATTTCCGCAGCCTGTTCCTGGCCAGGGATGGGGCTGTGAACTAGCCCCTGTTAGAAACACACAGGCCTGCAATCTCAGCCCTTGAGAGGCAGAAGCAGGGGGCTTGCTGTGAGTTTGAGGTCACCATGAGCTTCATAGTGAGTCTGAGGCCTGTCTGGACTATACATTGAGTTCCAGACCAGTGTGGGCTCAGTTGTCCTTAGTACCTCATGACTTTGTCCCCGCTCCGGTTCTCCCTGGTTTCCTTTGACCCTTCTTTACTAAGCTAGAATATGACTGAATGCAGCCATTCAATAGGCCGTCCCAGGACAAGAAAATAGCTACAGCTGAGGCCCTACAGAAAGCCCCCCCCCCCAGACCCCGGCCCCATGTTCCCCAGGTACCTCTGCCTCACCATCCCCTGTCTCCCCACAGCGATTTCGAGTACACGCTGGGCTCCCCCAAAGCCATTCACATCAAAGCGGGAGAGTCACCCATGGCCTACCTCAACAAGGGTCAGTTCTACCCGGTCACCCTGCGCACCCCAGCGGGAGGCAAAGGCCTGGCTCTGTCCTCCAGCAAAGTCAAGGTGCGTGGGGCAGCTTGGGGAGGGGGCGGGGTGAGCGTCAAGGGGCTGGGGCTAAAGCGGACGGCTGGGCCATACTCCGGGAGGGAGCCTGGTGCCTGGGCCCCCGGACCAGGGTGACGAGACCCTCGGTGAACTTGCAGAGCATGGTGATGGTCGTGTTTGATAACGACAAGGTGCCCGTGGAGCAGCTGCGTTTCTGGAGACACTGGCATTCCCGGCAGCCCACCGCCAAGCAGCGAGTCATCGACGTGGGTGAGAGCGAACCCCGTGCCTCCCCCACCGCACCCCTTCCCTCTCCTACCCCAGACCAGACCCGGGAGGGCTCAGTGCAGGGGATCACTGATGGAAGCAGCAGCCGCTCCTTTCTGTTCTGCTCTGGGGTAGACGGGGCCGCGGGCCCAGGCAATGGCGGTGAATGGGCCCTGTGGTGTTGGCCACCGTGGGGAACAGCATGGAGCCGAAGTGGGAGGCTGGCTTGACCAACGTGTGGGAAGCCCTGGGTTGCGTCCCAAGCACTATGTAAAACTGGCGTGGTGACTCGGACTTGTAGTTCCTGTGCTTGGGAGGTGGAGGCCGGAGGAGCCGTTTAAGGTCATCTTGACTACACAGGCTTCAAAGACCCGTCTTAAAAGGGGGTGGGGGTCCTGAGCCACCTTCTCCCTGGACTACTCCAGCAGCTAGGGAGCCAGCCCAAGTTCTGTCCATCTTTTCTTTCTGCCTTTATGACCTATGTCCCTGTCCCTTCCTGTACCTCAGTTTACCTGACTGTCAAATGGCAGGCGGCCAGCTGCCTGGCTGTGTGCAGGTCAGGACTGATGGAGGACTTGGCTGAGAGGCTGGATGATGGAGCAATTGGGAGAATGGGCTTAAGAACCAGAGAGCGTGCTCCTTGCTCGGCCTTTTGTTAGCCCTGTGACCTTGGGCGAGAAACCCAACCTCTCTGAATAAAGTAAAGAGAGAATTAGGAAGCTTCGCTGAGGCTTGCCAGGTGCCAGCACGGCATCAATGCCAGCCGCCAGGGTCCACACACTCTGCTGTCCTCACCGCATTCCCTAAGAGACCTTCTATGTCCGGGATAAGCTAAGAACCACAGCTTGGGGGTAGGGATACGAGTTCTTGCCCCGAGTGAGGTTGGGTTCACAGCCTCCTCCCCGCCGCGCCCCCATATCTTTCCCACTGACACTCTGGTCTCCTACACTTTCAGCCGACTGTAAGGAAAACTTCAACACAGTCCAGCACATCGAGGAGGTGGCTTACAATGCGCTCTCGTTTGTGTGGAATGTCAACGAGGAGGCCAAGGTCAGTGCGGGCTTGGGTCGGGTGCCAGGGAAAGGCTTGATGGGCCCCTGGGCGGCACCCAGGAAGGTGGTGGCATTCATTGGCTCATCAGAGGCATGGGCCCGGGGCTGATGATCTGGGCTGCACCCAGCCCTTCCCCTCAAAAGGCATGTCACTGTGTCAAACTGTAGCCCCAAGTGACTGGTGGCGAGGGGGATCAGGTGACTGCTCAGCTCATCAGAGCCTTATGGGAAGGGGCTCAAAGCTCCAGGTGGCTTGCTGATGCCGTCTCAGACGTGGCAGGGGAGGAAGAAATGGCAGGGGAGACATTGGCTTCTGTGAGGCTTTGGGCTGTGGTGAGCTCCCACTCCCGTGTCTAAGAGGTCAGAACAAGGTACAGCCTTGGGGCCGGTGGAGCAAGACGCCAGGGAGAGGGAGATGCCACCGTTTCCTTCATGGCAGCTTGAAGCCCAAACCTGCTTCCCACCCAGGTGCCTGAGCCTGTCACCAGCTGGGCACTTACACCGTTTCTGTGCAGAAAGCTGTGAAAAGGGCATCAGCCTCGCCCTCAGGGGCTGGCTGACCTCTCTCTAGTTGTCCTTCCACACCCAGAACAGGCTCTGCACACCCACCGAGCCTGGGACCACTCATCCCAAAGGCATCTGTGGACCCCTGCCTCCCCTGGAGGGACTTAGAGAAGACATGGAGGAGACAGGGGCAGGCCCAGCTGGTGTGGTTGTTATTCAAACAGAGCTAGGGGCTAGAGGAGGAGCCTGCCAGTCATGGGAGGTGGGAGAGTGAGTTTCATGGGAAGGGAGAGGTGGGTTTCGGTGGGGATTTTTCTCACGGCCTTCATACCCCCAGGCCTGGGTCTCGGCACTAGCTGGGGGCCCGTGGAGGCTGCATCACAGCTGGGTGGGGTGAGAGGAGCTCCCCCAAAGCCTGTGATGGAAGGGGTCTGTGGAGATGTGCCTCCCGCCCCATCCCCACCATTCAGGTCAGGACTCTGTCAGAGACCAAGCCCAGACTAGGCCAGTAGGGTCTGGCCCTGAGCCTGCCAGGGTTGAGACAGGCCCCAGGCTGGCATTGAGACAACGTAGGCTGTCGGTAGACTTTGAACCGAATCCTCACCAGAGTTCTCCAGCACCCGTGACTGACAAGAATAAGGGTGAACTCTCCCAGGCTCGCAGGATGTGTCCACCTACCCCCATCTGTAGGTAAAACAGACGGGGTCTGAGGAAGCTCATACATCTGTCCCAGCCACAAGCTGGCAAGCTTCCCACTGCAGACCAGGGGGACCAGGTCCAGGCTCATGTACCCCAACTCCCTGGAGAACAGGCAGCAGCAATTCTGTCTCTCTTGGCCTCCATAGCTGTAGAATAGAGACAACCTGGGTGGCCGCTGGCCACAGATGGCACCAGACTACCTGAATGGAAGGTGCCCAGATCCCGTGCTGGCTGTCGTAATTGGTCATTAGCGTTAAGGGGCTGTGTCACCTTCTGTGTGCCTGTGTCAGCAGGAAAGCTGTGTCCCTAACTTGCTTCAAACTGTAGAGACGTAAACCTTCAGATTGACAGTCCTCAAAGAACCCTTAGTCCTCCCAGGGTGGGACACCCTCAGGAAGCCAGAAAGGGGACACCAGCCTGGCTCTACCAGCACCCCTTCCTGTCTGTGAAAGGGAAGCGGGTGGTGACGCCTGCCTGCAGGGCCCAAGATGGCTGAAGGGTATTCACTGAACACTGAGCTCTGAGTAGACCACTTATCCGGCTCCCCACTCTGTCCCCAGGTGTTCATCGGTGTCAACTGTCTGAGCACTGACTTCTCCTCGCAGAAGGGGGTGAAGGGTGTCCCCCTGAACTTGCAAATCGACACCTATGACTGTGGAGCGGGCACCGAGCGCCTGGTACACCGTGCCGTCTGCCAGATCAAGATCTTCTGTGACAAGGTGGAGTGGGGGAGAGGAGATACTGCCAGGTCTCTGGGAGGCCTGTCCCGCTCTGCCACTCTCTCTCTCCGTGTGCTCATCCCTTGCTTAGTATGTCCTCACATCTGTGTTTCTGCCCCTTCTGCAGGGTCTGTAAGTCTGGCTCTGTGACTCCTCTAACCCTCCTCATTCCTCTCTCTCTCTCTCTCTCTCTCTCTGTCTGTGTGTGTGTGTGTGTGTGTGTGTGTGTGTGTGTGTAAGCTTTCTTCTTCACATGTCTCAAGATCTGACCTGACTTTAGGGAGACTGGGCCTCATGCTGGTACCTTCCCATTTCCGACTCTCCCTGTAGTCTGGCCCTGTGTTTAAGATGCAAAGCAGCCGGTGTAGACCTGGCTAGCCCCTCCCTCTGGCCCCTGCTGAGCAGCACCTCTCTTTGCAGGGAGCTGAGAGGAAGATGCGTGATGATGAGAGGAAGCAGTTTCGAAGGAAGGTCAAGTGCCCAGACTCTGGCAACAATGGTCAGTGGACAGTGCACAGGGTGCCAGCTGGAGTGGGCCAAGGGGAGGAAGGCCAGAGAAGGTGGGCAGGGGTTTGTAAGAAGGGACCTCGAGGCTCAGTGGTGTCTTTTTTCCCAGCAGGCATCAAGGGCTGCCTGCTGTCAGGCTTCAGGGGCAATGAGACCACATACCTACAGCCCGAAGCTGACCTGGAGACCCAGCCCGTGCTGTTCGTCCCCAACCTGCACTTCTCTGGCCTGCAGCGCCCAGGAGGGGTGAGAGCAGGGCAGGTGGGAGAGGGATGAGGACGGGTCCTGGATCCACACTATTAGGGGCTTTACTTGCTACCATCACAATGGCCCATTAGGACGTTTCCTGGTCCTGCTGTTTAAAAGCTAGAAGAAAACTGCTTCTGTTGAACCACAAGGGGTTCAGAAGTGACCAGGGACCAGGAGAGTATGAAGTCTCAGGGACCTGTCATGAGGGAAGAAGCAATGGAGAGTCTCTCTCCATCAAACCTTCTGAGCTTGTGCTCACACGGAAGAGGTTCACTGGAGCCACGTCTGGGCTGGGTGGCTGGTCTCAGGCACAGACATTATGAGAACCCAGCAACCCTACAGCAGCGTCTTGACCCTCACTGCACTCCCACGAGTTAACCATATTGGGACTGAGGGTCAGGATGGAGGCACATCCTGAAACCACATAGTCAGAATTTGGGCCAACTCAGAAGATCAAAATCCGGGTGCCGTTGGCCACTGGCTCCTCTGCCTGACTGGCTGGTGGTGCCAGCCCTGAGTGCCTACAGCCAGGAGGCACTAGGCCTGAACTTGGCTCTGTTATCTCTCTCATGCATAGCCATCCTTCGTGGGAAACCAGTCTGTTCCCTTTGCCAGACACGGCCAAGAGCCGGCCTCGCTTCTGTCTGCTTCAGTGTCTACTAGCTGGCCACTTCCTTCCCTTGAAGGCCCAGCTCCACGGCTCCCTGGGGGCAGGGAGATCGGGCCAGGGTACCTAAGCGCTTGGTGTCTGACTTGGGAGGAGTGTCACAGAGAGCCACCGGCACAGAGTAGGTCCGACATACCCGCACACCTAGCCGATCCTTTCCCTTCTCCTGGAAGCACGCTGGCAGCCTTTGCCGTCTCTGCAGTGGCATCAGCCTTTCTCTACCTGTTCCGTCTGTGACCTGAGGCCTCCGGAAGGAGGATGCCTGGCATCCTGGGTAGGCAGCTGTTCTGTGGGAGACCAGTGTCGGTACAGAGTGAGGAAGAGTTGGCCCTGGGGAAAGGAATGGAGCGCAGTGTGGCCCTGAGTCATCTTTTGCCCTCTCTGGGCCTGGGTGCTCACCACAGAGAGCCTCACAGGGGATGCCCACTGGACAGGGCAGTAGCAGTGGCAACAGACATGCAGCGTGCTCGGGGACAGCGCTCCAGCTTTGTCGTCCCCTTATCACTTGTCCCCAGCTTCGGGCACAGTAACTGCAGCTCGCTGCCTCTGCCAGTCCCTGAATCCCCAACTCAACAGCCCCAGCTGGACAGTTCCTCCTGACTTAAGACCCCAACTCACTTAGGTATTCCTCTGTGCGGGACAGGGAAGGCTCTAATGTGATACCCATCCCCCTTCCTTCCTGGGCCTGACCAGAAATATCTGTTCTCTTTGTTGCAGGTTGTCCCCTCAGCAGGACACAGCAGCTCTGACAGGTACAGAAGCAGCAGCCAGGGGTCCTGTCCTTATCCAATCCCCGTCCCCCTCACAAGGCCTCCTGTCCTTTCTCCCTGCTGCCTGGAGCCAGGCCTGTGTCCTCCCTGCCCACTGAAACCGCCTGGGTTTTTATGGGCTTGCCTTACATGGAAAGTTGGCAAGTCTCTGGCGAGACACTTGCTTGTAAAAAGTAAAGGCAGAGAGAAGCCTCTGAGGTGCGGATACACACTCGGAGAGCACAGGGCAGCTATGCTAGACACCCCTCTCCCAACACATCACCTCCAGAGGCCGGAACAGACACCCACGCCCTTCCCTCTGTCAGACGCCCTTCCCTCCGCCCCAGCAGCTGTGGGGGACCCCCGAACGTGTTGAGGGCGAGGCAGAAGGGCAGGGCGGCATGAGTGTGCGGCCCTAACTGGCTTGGCTTTGCTCACAAGCCGTCTGCTGGAATCCATTCTCCCCTATAAACAGCGTGTATATTTTATATGGGGCTTTTGCTCCAAATTCTCTCTCTCTTACCAACTCATCCCAGCCCTGGCAGGTCAGACAGGCAGAGTCATGGCTACCCTCTAATGAGGAAACCAGGGCTCAGAGAAGGGATGTAGCTTAATTGTATTCATCCAGCTGTTAAGTAGCAGGGACAGGACTTGAACCAAAGCCGGTCTCCCTCCAGCCCCCCAGCCCCCACTCCTCCTTGGCTCTACCCGTCCTTGGCTTCTAGAAGATACAATGCGGGTGCTGCTAACAGTCCACTTTGATTAAGGCCGTGCATGTCCCCTGCCACCTCCTATAGCATCACAGTTCTTTCCGTGCCCTGCTTCTCAAATGCATCCTCTAAGGTCAAGGAACCCAGCCTCGAGTGCTGCCAGACCTGCACCCAGCCTTAGGACTTCACCTTGATGCCAGCACTTTGTTATCCCTTCATGGGGGTTCTTTGCCCGCTGGAGGAACAGCTAACCTCACCAGCCTCCCTCTGCTGTCCCCCACAGGCTGCCCCTGAAGCGTACCTGCTCACCCTTCGCTGAGGAGTTTGAGCCTCTTCCCTCCAAACAGGCCAAGGAAGATGACCTTCAGAGAGGTAGGCCGAGCCCTGGGGGTCCCTCAGAGCCCTCCAAAAGGCCCCTAGAGCCTTCCCAGAAGCCCCACGCACCGACCCCATGAGGCCTTCCATGAGGTTTTCCTCCTTCTCCAAAAGGCCTGGTTTACTCCTTGGAGTGTGTTTAAGCCAAGTGTGCTTAGGGGGTGGCTCAGAACATCCCTGGCCTTAGACAGATGGCCACAGACATGGAGGATGTGGCTTTGAGCCTGCTTGGACATGTCTATCCCAGAGCAGCTGGCACCAGTGACAAACCTTGGGCTGGGAGAGACCCACACTTATCTGAGTGGAGAAGACTTGGGTGGGCTCCTATGTCCACTTGCCTGGCTCTGACACCCTTAAGTCTGCGACTTGGGGGAGAAGGCACAGAAGCACCCAGAGGCTTAGGTGACCTTAGGGAAGGACCTACCAGCAGCCAACATCAAAGGCTCCAGCAAGTCAGGGACCAAGCTTGGCAATGCACTTGGGGTTTCCGAACACAGCCCCTGATTCCTGCTCGGAAGTAGGGGTCAAGGACACCAACTTACATACAAAGTATTGCTCAATGGTGTTGAAATGACCCTTCCAAGGTCACCAGCTGCTGTGCAGTAGAGCCAGACCCAAGATTCAAACTCCCGGCAAAGTCAGGGTAGTGTAGAAAGTGCTGGATGCCAGCTCAGCCTGCGTTAAGGTCATGCCCTTTGAGGCCCTTCTCCATCCCTTGAGATCCTCCCGTGCTCAGTGTCCTCTGTTCCCCCTTGGTTTTCAGTTCTGTTGTATGTGAGGAGAGAGACAGAGGAGGTGTTTGATGCGCTTATGTTGAAGACCCCGGACCTGAAGGGGCTGAGGAATGCGGTAAGGGGCCTCTTCCCACCGGAGGGCTCTGGTGGTCTGCTTTCCCACCCCAAAGGGGGCTGGGGCCCCGCTCAGGGTGCGCCTCCCGATCTTATCGCCCTGTCAGAACCCTGCCCCGCCCTGAGAGTCACACACACCATAAATCCTCCTTAATCTGATGGCTGCTGTCTGACAGCCCAGGGCTTTTGTTGGCTTTGCAAACCTGTTTCTGTTTTAATGGGAAAGAAAAGCCCCACACACAGAAAGGCCAGGCCCAGAGAGGCTCATTTTTCCCTCCTAGGGGGCCTCATTCCTCCTGCTCTCAGGACTTGGGGGTGGCTGAGGGCAGGACTGTATCTGGGCAAAGAGACCTTCCCCTACCCCAGCCATCTGAGAGCAGGCAGGACAGCCCAGCCTGGACAAGCGCATGGCACCGCTGGCCACCAAGGTCACCGGGGCCTTGGACTTGAAGGTGATTAAGACTGTAGTGAGGGAGACTCTTAGCAGCCTTGATGGACCACTTAATGGAGACCCATCCACCAGGCGTTTTGCATTGCCATCCATGAACGCCTCCCTTTCTCCACTGGGCACTGTTTAGCATCACCTCACTCTGAGAGGCCAGGGACTTGCCAAGGGTGGTATAAGTGCCAGGCCAGCCCAAGCTCTCTGCCCTCTGGGCTGCCCGAGCTTGTAATGTATTGTCGGCATGCTTGCTGTCAGCCCCAGGAAGCTGGGCTCACAGAATGTCATTCAAGTCCCTTGAACACAGATACAGTCTCCAGGCTAAGCAGCAGTGTGCCGGATTAGCTCGGCCTGCATCTTTCTTGACTTCCCCGTTTCCAGGGGAGAGGAGCTTCCACTTCTCCAGACAGCCCATGCCACCTCAGTCCAGTTTTCCTCCAAGGGCTTCCGTAGACAGACTTGAGATCTTCTCCCTGGCAGCTTCTGGCTACGCTGCCATTGAAATAAAACCTAGGGACATTTTCTAGTTCGCAGGGATCCGGAATACCCAGAGAGGACCACCCGCCACTGGTATCCCAGGCCTGGGCCTAACTGCAGCCTCATTCCACTAGGCATCAGCATTTGACTGAGCTCCTTTCAGAGCCGTTCTATGTATCTCCATCCTATTAGCACACCCACTTCACAAAAGTGAAACTAAGAGAGACAGGAAGGCTGTTCCAACTCCTGAAGCTCCCCGGGGGTGGTGGAGCCCACTCCAGCATTCCAGAACAGAAGTGGGCAGATCTCTGTATGTTTGAGGCCAGCCTGGTCTACATAGTAAGTTCTAGGACAGCCAGGGAGATAGAGTGATCTGCCTCAAACAACAGCAAAAAGTTATGCAGCTCCAGTGTGGGGCAGGGACCACGTGCCTGGGTCCAATCAGGCTCCTCAGCAACCTCGGAGCCGCAGCTGCCTCATCTGTAGAGGAAACTGCCACGTGGATGTAATGGGCCTTAAGGCTCTGAGCCAGGCTTGGGTGCTACCCCATCAACTGCAGTGACCAGCTCCTGCCCAGGAGAGGAACACAGGGGTCACCTCACCTCACTGCAGGGTCGGGAGTATGCCCACTTCTCCCAGGACAGTGACATGGGGGCTTTGGTCTGTAGCAATCAAGTCATTTAATTCTTTCAGCAGTCCTCTGGGGTGGACCTGCTGGCTGTCCCCACAAAGATTCTGCATAAGGTCACCAGCCAATGACAATAGATCCCTAGGCACGGATCCCAATGTCAGACACTAGATGAGGACCAGGGCAAACAGCAGATGCGCAGCCAGCTATTTCATAGATGCTAAAGTGCAGTTCGATGAGTGTTTCCTGTGATTGGACTAACTATAAGGGGATAGAAAATGGTATCAGACCCCCTAGGTATGGTGTAACTCTGTGAACACTCACAGAGGAGAAGGTAACACCCAGGGGCCAGTGATGTTCGCCTCAGGGAAACAGGACCATTGTA
The DNA here is from genome assembly GCF_907164565.1 of Psammomys obesus. Lineage (NCBI taxonomy): Eukaryota > Metazoa > Chordata > Mammalia > Rodentia > Muridae > Psammomys > Psammomys obesus. The sequence continues at coordinate 13,528,201 of NW_026591598.1, read as the reverse complement.
ATTCTCTTCGCTTTCCCACAGTGCCAATATTACTTTTATAACCATCACGTAAAAGAGAGTGGTACAAAGTGTGAATAAATCCGTTATGGCCCCGGGCAGAGAAACACTACCTTTTCCCTTCCAGATCTCTGAGAAGTATGGGCTCCCCGAGGAGAACATTTGCAAAGTCTACAAGAAATGCAAGCGAGGGTAAGTGTGGCTTCAGCCCTCCTGTCTGTGGGCTACTCAGAACCACCACGGCTGTATGCTTGGCCTTGGTGGGGTCGCACGGAGCATGCTCAGTGAGGGTGATGAGTCCCTCAGTGAGGCCAAGGCCATGGTCACCTCTCCCCATGCAGAAACCAGGATGAGGGTGGCGGGGAGGTACAAGGGTCTTCTCACAAGTGACCCTCCTGGCATAGAGAGAGAGTGAGGGGTCACTCATCAGAAGACCCAAGTTCAAGTCCCCAAACCACCAGAGAACAAAGATCTTTTCTCACTCTTGGGTCATTCATTGTAGCAACCACTGTTCACACAGACTAAGCTCGTCTTGTTAAACCCCCCCTCGTCACAGTGGCAGGGAGGTAACGAGACCCACATTTCACAGGTAGGGAAACCGAGAGTCGAGAGTCGGAGGTGATAAGCAGGGGCGGGAGCAGGAGCAGTGAGCAAAGGCCCAGGAGGTGAGAAGGCCCAGGAAGGCCACCCCAGGCAGAGTGTGTGTGGCCGGAAGGAGCAGCTGCCGTGAGCCTAAGAGAGAATTGGATTAGGGCTTAAGTTGAAGAGCCCAGTTAAAGAAGCTCCAATATTCTCTTCCGCTGCCAGGCTGGAGCCGGCAGGAGAGAAACAGGCCACACCCTCCGGGACCTGCCAGTCTTCCAAGCTGCTATGCCTAGAGCACAGCTGGCTGCCTCTAGACCCTCTGACCCCAGCTGCACCTACACGTGACCCACGTGTGTTCTCCCATCGAGAAGGCCTTGCACCATAAAGCCCATGCCCAGGCCTGGCTCCCTTCCGCCAGCCCAGCTCACCTTACCCTATTTTGGCTCCCAGCTTAGCCTCCAATGCAAAAGGCTGGACTGTAGGAGCCATTTGGTTTGGGTTGCGTGAGACTCTAGAGGGTTTTGTCTGTGTGTGGGGTCTCCCCTCCCACCACCCCCATCTCCACCTCCCACCAAGTTTCGGTTTCATACAGAGGCTCACACACTGTCTGCAGTCGACTCTGCTTCTTGTCTGCTTTGCCCAGACAAGCCCGGCCCCGCTTCTTCAGCGCCACAGCCACCTACCCTGCTTCCTGCCCCTCTTGTGCAGGGCTCCCCTGAAAACCCTACCCCAGGCCAGGCTGAGGGGCCAGGGATATCCTTTGTGTACGATGGGAAGCTGATGAGCTTTGAGGAGCACACCTCTGCCTCCTGGCTCTTTCGCCAGAGGCCTTCCCGTCAACTCAGGCAGCTGCACAGACTGTAATTGTAATGGCTTCCGTCACGGAAGCTCTTCTTCCCTCAGGCCAGATGCTGTCCTCCGTGATGCCTGGCATCATCTCGTCGGCCTCTGAGCTTGGTGGGAATCTTCCCTGTTCCTACAGACAAAGGAACTGAGGGTTCCAAGTAGCGCTCCTAAGTTAGGGACTGGCAAAACAGATTCTCAGTGACCTAAAATGCCCACCACCACCACCGATGCCCCGCCCTCCGGCACACACACACACAGTTTGATCAGCCCCTCTCCTTGTTCCTCTACCACTAAGAAATATGCAAATAAAGCCTGTGGCAGGCCAGCTTCTTCCTTTACCCAGCACAACAGGCCAGGACATCATTCCATAGCCCCCATGGCATGAAAACCTCAGCCCAAAGATGTTTTACAAGGTCTGAAAGAGTGTATTTCCAAATTTGAATCCATTCAAATATATGTCCACATCAGAGAAAGGTGGACATTTTAATCCAAAGCCTAGTTTATTCTCACAAATCCTCACCAAAGCCCTCCGGACCAAGGTAGATAAAATCGATTTTACAAGCATGATGGAGTGCTTGAAAGATTAACCAATACACTGTTTTTGCTGGCAGCAGGCCAGAGGTTTAACTCATGCAGGCAGAAGAGGTTGGAAGCTAGGAAGTGACAATAGCTCTTGACAAGCCCCTGCCTCTGGCTCAGGACCCAGCTATGGCTGCCCACATTCACACCGCTGCCTGGAGGCATTCGTGCGTGGCCCAGTACCCGGAAGCTGGTTGATGCTACTCTCTGGGACAGACAACCCAACCCTGAAGTTAGCAGAGCACAGCCTCTCTCCTCCCCATCCAGCCCTGCTCTCTGGCTCGTGTCCAGTCCCCAGCCTCTAAGACAAAGATCACCCGGGAAGTCAGGGTCCTGCCAGCCCTCCCCCTGCCCCACCCCCATCCCTGGGAGCCCCAGCCTTTTTTTCCCAAAAGAAGCTGCTGCTGGCTGGTGCTGACATAGATGCCAGGGCGTAGACCATGGGCTTCTTCTGCTTCACTGCTGTCCTCACGGCCCTTCTGCAAGTTGTCACAAAAACAAGCATCTACTGAGCTCATGGCCAAACATGGATTTTTGGCTTCCTTCTGTCTCCCACTTGCTAACATCCTAACTTGTATTTAGGATTTGTGGCTCTTTTTCTTTACCCTGAAAACTGATATCATAGAAACACAAAGGTCTAGATTAAAACCTGAGCTCTGCCATCCACTAACTGTGGCCACAAAAGAATAACTTTATGTCTTTGAATGGCAGCTTCTCCGTTCTATGAACTGGAGTGGCATAGTTGTAAGAACCCAGTCTCCCTTCCTGGGTGAAATTCTGCATACAGACTTCAGGTTCAGTTCATCTCCATTGCTTTTGGAGCAATGTCCGGAACATGAAAGGGTCCAGCAAAGACTGAGGGATGAGAGATGAATGGATATATGGAGGGCAGATGGATGGGTGGGTGAAGGAAGGAGATGGGGTGGGATGGATGGATGGATGGATGGATGGATGGATGGATGGATGGATAGGTGAAGGTGCAGACGGGTAGGTGATATGTAGTTGGATGGATGATTAGTGGATGGATGGATGGTCAGATGAATGGATGGATGGATGATGATGGAAGAATGGTTGGTTGGATGAACAGATGGATGGATGGATGGATGGATGGATGGATGGATGGATGGATGTAGAGATGGTAGGAGCTATATTATGTATTGATGGGTGGGTGGGAGAACAGATAAATGCATGGACAGACAGATGGATGGATAGATGGATGGATGGTTGGTTGGGTAGACAGATGGGTGGATAGGTGAATGGATGAATAGATGGATGGACAGAGAAATGGATAGATGGTTCAGTATATATACCCAATTCTATTACCTGCTCAGAAGCTTAGCAGAGAAATGGACAAAGTGAACCTCAGGTCACCTTCTGGGTGACTTTTCATCAGGGAGCCAGCTCTTACAGGGTACCCTTGGCATAAACTTTGACTTTGACCCTTTCAGAGTCCATAGCCATGGTTACTTCTTGAGCTTCGAATCCCTGCCTTGAGAGTGGGGGCTGCAGCCCCCCAGTCTATTTTATAACCCCCTTGAGATTCAACTTGGCAGGTGCCGACTGAAAGGGGTGTTTTATGGCCCAACCTCTGGCTCAGACAAGCATACCTGAGCGGCTCAGTGTAGCCATTTGTTAAACCTAGACTGTCACACCTCCTGAACTTACAGTCCGAGCCCCCAGTCTAATGACTGAGAACACAACCTCTCCCAGAGTTGCATTTCAGTCAGTCAAGAACATTCACGCTGAGCTCATGAGAAGGAAGCAATCCCCCGGTGGGGCACCAGTGTGGCTGGCAGGCCAGGGTTTGGGCTGAGACTGGGCCACCGGAAGTGCCCACCTCACAGCCGGATTTTGTAGGTCAGGGGAAGCTACTGAGGTGCTTGCAGGCTCATCAGTCTTGCTCCTCAGAGGGCCAGGGCATGGGGCCTTAGCACGCTGCAGCCAAGTCTCCCTCCTCCCTCTTCCAGGATCCTGGTCAACATGGATAACAACATCATCCAGCATTACAGTAACCACGTGGCCTTCCTCCTGGACATGGGAGAGACGGACGGCAAGATCCAGATCATCCTGAAGGAGCTGTGAGGGCCGAGCCGCAAGCCGGCCGTCCCCGGGGCCCAGGCTCACACCACGTACGACCTCTCCTCGCATGTCAGCACTGTTACTTGAAACGCCTTTCTCAGGGGAAGAGGTCTTGCAAGCCACAAACTTGGTGATGTCAGGGCCAGGGAGGAAGCAAGGAGATCCAGGATCTAAATGCCCTGTCCAGGCTTGAACTCACCTCGGAGCTTCCTGCAAGTACCCACCCACCGGAGACCAGGAGTCTGGATCAACACAGACCCAACTGTCGGCTTTCTCTTCCAACTCCCTCCTCAGAGACCCTACGGGGACCCACCACCCTCTCCGCAGGGCCATCCCCACTGCCTTGACGGGTTCTGACCCTCATTCTGTATCCTTCCAACTTCAGACCAAAGAGTTCTCGCTCTTTGGCCAATTAACTTGAAAATTCTTTTTTTTTTTTAACTTGAAAATTCTTGACTGTCAGAGCAGATGCCTTTGTGAGGAAACGCTTCCTCACTGACTCCCTTGGGTACAGGACCTTAAGGCATCGCCATGGAGCTGACAGGAGCAAATACCCTTGCCACTACTGTTGTACACATTTCTTATTTACAGTTTTCATTATGTGATATATATATATATATAAAAATATATATATTGTGTATATATATGTGCAACATTTTGTATGTTCATGTTACGTTTTTATCATTTCAAAAATACGTATTTCATATTTCTTGGACTATTTTTTTAGCTGCTATTTGATTATGCGTTTTGTATATCATAGGATTTAGTAATAAAAGCCTACCTGTGCACACTTTCCTAGCTTGTACTCCTTCCTTCTGTGAGCCTCCAGCCACGAGAGGCTCAAGCGGAGGCAGCCCTTCCTCGTTCTCATGGTGGCCTTGTCCCAAGGGCACTCGTGTCCCATCCTTGAAGGCTGGGAATGAGTGTGGAGCCGTGAGCAGAGGCACGCACCCCGACCACACCTCACCAGGTGGGCTGTCGTGAGGAGGCTCCTCGAAGCTGAGAACAGAGCCGGAAAAGGTTCACAGCGGCAGCGATGAGGCCCCACAGCTAGGCCCGGGGACAGAGACCTGGGCCAGCACTGCCCCTACTCTCCAAGCTGCCACTTTCACTAGATCCAACTCCATCTGGCCCCCAAAGCCAACCACACATCACTTCCAAACAGCAGCGACCTCACATTGGAACCTTGTAGACAGCCACATGTGAGTGTCTAGGCTTCTGGGGCAGAGGACGGAACTAAAACCGAGCCTTGAATCCTCCAGGGAATAGATAAAAAAGAAGGCCTTCTGGCCCCCTCCCTACCTCCCTTCTCGTCTTCTTTTCCACCGCCTCATCTACTCTATTTCCCTAGCGATAATGCTCACAGTGTGGTCCTCTCTGGTCTCAGCTGTCGCCGAGGACCTAGGCTTCCCAGGACATGGGGAGGGACGGCATCCCTGCCTTAGTCCCAGAAGCTCTGCTTCCTATGAATTAGTTTTTTGCCTGTCGGAATAAGACTTTTCAAAAATTTTACGTGTGGGAGTGTTTTGCCTACATGCACGTCTGCGCACGACCCCGGCCTTGTCTGTTTTTAAAGTTTAAGAACCAAGTCTCCTTAAGGACATCCCAATTCCAGCAGATTCCATGGTCAGATATCACAAGCCCTACCTACACTCAGCACCCAGAGGCAGGCTGCGCAAGTACCATGACAAGGACAGGGTCCCAAAGGACTCAGCAAAGCAGTTAGGTGATGCTTTGATGCATTGGGAGAGAGTTGTTACTATTTTCATTGGTTGTTACTGGGCAGGGCCTCACTGTGTGGTTTAGGTTAACCTTACACTCACTACCCAGAACACTAACCACCATACCCAATCTGAGACCCTTTTAAAATTAAGGCCAAAGACCCTCGGATGAACAGTCCCAAGATTTTAAAGACAGGCTCTGCCTTAGTGACGCTTCCTCGTGCTTCAGCGTGGTTGGCGTGGTCCTGCTCGGGGCTGCATCCCCCCTCCCCCCAGTCAGACTTCCCTGCTTCTGGGATGCCGCACTGTGCTTCAGAGCGAAGTCACGCCTGTGAAGGTGATAGGACAATAGGGCGAAGCGACTGACTGGACCACGAATACCCTAGGCCTCCGCGTCTGTTGAGAGCTCCTTCTTAGCCTCCTGCCGAGCTTCTGCCCAGAGCGAGGACGACACCCAGGCAGGGGTTTGAGGTGCTGGTAACCTCGCTGGCCTGTCGGAATCACCCGGGCAGCCTTTGCCCCTGCCCTCTCCTCTAAGTCGGCATTCTGGATGAAGGTCTAGGCGAGTTCCCTAGGTGATCATAGTGTGCAATCAAGGCTGAAGATCACTGTCCCGAAGAGGCACTGATGCCTTTGGCTCTCTGTGGCACATGTGCACACGGAATCGGTGGCCTCGGAGCACACCCGCTGCAGAGCACAGGCCACGTGCTGGCAGCTTCTGCTCCCTGTGTATCTATCTACAGCCTCCAAGCAAGACACCGGAATAGAGATGAGGGTTCTCAAGAACTAGTTTCCCAAGAACAGTGTTCTACAAGCTTCGAAAAGCTCATCCCTTCCATTAGAGAAAGTCAGGAGGGCAATTGCAAGTCTGCCATTTTAGGAGGAACCTCCTAGGAAGGCCCTCCAGGGCCTTCTGACACCTCTCACTTTTGGAGGACAGAGAGAGCTCTGTCTACAGGTAAGAGGAGGCGATTTAAAGCAAGAGCATGGGGGTGAAGGGGCAGAAAGAGGGAGGGAGGTGTCCTATTACAGTTCCTATTGTCATGAGCAACACCATAACCATGGCTACACGGGAAGGAAGGGGTTTATTCGGTTCACACTTCCACATGACTGTCCATCACTGGAGGAAGTCAGGACAGGAACTCAAACAGGGCAGGGACCTGGAGGCAGGAGCTGATGCAGAAGCCATGGGGGGGGGGAGGCGCTGCTTACTGGCCTGCTCCATGGTTCGCTCACCTTTCTTTCACACAGAACCCAGATCTCCAGCTTACCGCCAAGAGTGGCCCCACCCACAGTGGAACAGACCCTCCCCACATCAATCACGAATTAAGAAAATGCCCCCTACAGGCTCTGCCTGCAGCCTGATCTTCAGGGCGGTATTTTTCTCAACTCTAGGTTCCCCGTTTCTCAAATGACTCTAGCTTGTGTCAAGTTGACACAAAACTAGCCAGCACAGGAGGAGTGAGGGGAGACAGGGATGAGGAGAGGGAAGGGGGAGAATTAAAAGATGGATGAATCAGCGAAAGAAGCAAGATGAAGGGTGAGTGTGGGATCAGACCTAGCCACTCGAAGCATGGCTCTTGGGTACACAGCCTTGACAGCAGCTTCCGCCCAGCCCGCCCAGGACCAGGAGCCTCCAGCCCAGCCATGCGCAGCCTGGGGTCACAGGGACCTGGATGGAATCCCTGGATCCTGGGTTCCTTTGGATCCAGCCCTACTGTCAAGAACTGTGACCAAGCACAGGTGCAGCTTCAAGTTCTGAGTGTCGGCTCCAGTCTTCTAGAACAGCTCACGTGGCTGTAGATGACTGAGAGCCTGCCCAAGAGTCTCATTTGACCCAGATAAAAAGTTAGAATTCAACTATAGCCATCCAGGAAGATGTCATGGCGAAACAGATCCTCTTAAAACCCCTGTGCCTTTGACAGGACACTGGCAAGCCGGGTGTGACCCAGCTCACACCTGACCAATCCCACTCGTACACCTGAAGGTGTAGACTTTGAAGCCCTGATTCCAACTGAGTTCTGTCCCCGGAGGAGAGCCGATGATCAGAGCAGGAACCCAAGGCCAGAATCCCCTGGGCTTCCCAGGGTTTCCCAGGCAACCTTGTCGGTCCAAAGCCCTGACCTGCGGGAATCGGAAGTTCACAAATAGCCCAGCTTCTGAGAATCAAGAATTCCATTTAATTGAATAAGTTTTTTCATTCCTTCCCTCCCTCTTCCTCATGCCTCGCTTCCCTCCCCCCGGAGAGGAAAGCCAATAAGGCAGCCAGTCCGGATGGGAGGTCCGGGATGCACAGTTCCCAGAGCATGTCAGGGAGGCGAGTAGCCCCCTGTGGAAGGGGGAGTGGAAGGGAAATGGGGGTGGGGGTGGAGGAGGGAAGGGGAGTCCGAGAGGATCCCATTTAGGAAAGTGGCACACATTATTAGCACCTGGGGAAGGAGAGGGCGTGTGGTCAGTTTAATTTCACCTTGGCTCTTGGTCAGCTCTCCCCCCAGCTACGGCAGGCAAGCCACGGTTAGAAACACCATCCATCCAACATAGTTAACTGATGCACACTCAGAATTAGAGTGTGAAGGCGATATGGCGACAGAGGCCAGGCAGAGCAGAGCCAAGGTTGGGGAGGTGAGGACATGAAGGCAAGGGACACAGAGGTCCTCCCTGCCCTGGGGACTCTGGTTCCAGGCCTCTAGCTCCAGCCAGGTCCTGCCTTGCCTGCTGATGAATCCAGAGTCTGTACGGTCATGGGAGTGATGAGCAGTTCACGGCCAGTTTCCATGTTCTTGCTGCGTAATAACAACGCTGAGGGCAGCAGTGCCCAGGGAATATCCATGTGCCTCGGTTGTGGACACATCTGTGCCTTTCTGCCTCCCAGAGGTCAGAGATCAGGCCTCAGCACCTTGGCTGAGTTGCTTTTACCACAGGCTGCCATGGCAGGAGGCTGGGACGCGACGTCACAAATAGTGCTCCAAGACCCCTTAACTCTGGGGAGTGGAGTCACGGGAACCAGCTTGGAGGCAGACACGGAGGTAGCCAGAGAGCTCTGCCCATTCCTTCTCTCTGCTTGGAAAAGCATGGTAGGGACGGAGGGTGGTCAAGTCCTTACAAGGCAGCTCCAGACGGTCTGCGACCCTGGGCTGGGTGACACGGAAAAGGCACGTTCTGCTGATGGGTGGCCTGGGGAACAGGGCGGGGAGAGAGCCTGAGATGAGCCTCTCCCTGAGCTCCTGTGCTGTCTCTATGACACCGGGATCCACTTGTTGTCCTCATTGTAGAGGAATGACTGCTTCCCCGGGATCTCTGGCTTGTATGTGGCTGGGGAGAGAGAAAGAAACGGCATCAGGAGAGAGAGAGGTGACCGCAAGGGCTGAGCCTAGCCGCAGAGCTGGGGAAAGGTGAGGGGGCCCTGACCCTGCCTGGGTTCTTCATAGCTTCTTTAGCAGGATCGACTTTATAATGCCACTCTCCTGTACTGGTCAGATGTCCCGCCCCAGGGCTGCCCGGAGCAGGACTGTCATCAGCGCCTGCCAAAAAGCTGAGAGTTTAAGACAAGGTGGCTACCTTGTCAGCTCTGCCAACAGTTCTGGCCATTGTCAGGGAGAGGGAAAGGGAGCTTTAGAGAGCTGCAGACAGGTGGGGAAGCACGGCGACCGCCCAGCATGGCGGAGCAGGCCTCTTGGGGATAGGAAGCTGCCAGTCTGGTGGAGCGGACCCCTCAGGATGCTAACTCTTGGGAGACCTAGATGCGATGTGATGAGTGAGTTTTCCTTGGGTCCATGGAGAGGGTGGGAGGAGCTAAGGGGCTTGGAAGAGCCACGCCCTCAGACCTGCTCTGGTGTAAGAGACACCCCAACCCCAGACTCAGTCCTACCACGAATGTCCCAAGCAGCAGGCAGCTCCCCCTTCAGGCCTTACCTGTCTTGAAAATTTCCTTGGCCAGTCGAGACTAGAGGCTTAAATATCTTTAAGAATAAGAAGTTTTCTGAGACCTTGACAAACGCTAGGACCATTTCCTTCTAAGCCAATGTCTGGGGCTGGGAGGCCCTGACTGCAGCTCCCTGGGGCTCACGGGAAAAGCCAGGGTGATGGTGTGCGCCTGTCACTCTAACACTGGTGGCTCCAAGCCAGGCAGATCCCGGAAGCTGTGAGCCGATGGCCTGCTGAGCCCTCCTGACCCCTGTAACCTGCTCAGCAAGCAGCCCATGAACTGGAGGTGTCCGATGGCCTCGGAATGACAAAGCGCTGTGGAGGATTTGGGGCCTCGGTTTTCTGACCTGGGCCGGGCAGGCTTGATTTGGATGACAACGATGGCCACCGGCTGGTGTTGGACACGAACGACGCACTGGAGATGAAGTGCTTAGGAGGTCCCTCATAGTCCACAATGTCGTACTGGCCAGGGCCTGGGGGGGGTGGCTTCGGGGGCAGAAGCAGAGGGTGGGCGGAGAAGTTCAGGAGCGTGGTCTTCCTTTGGAGAAGATAAAACGGGGGAGATGTCACCACGGCAGCCTCGTGGACGGAATTGGTAAAGCCTAAAGCACAACAGCCAATGCCTGGGGGACCCTCGGGGGGGGGGGGGGTCTGTGAGCAGCTCACCCTGGGCCTCATTCTAGCTCAGTTGCTTGAGTTCTGAGGGCCTCTAGGCCTCAGTTTCCTCGTCCTCACAATGGCAGCCATACCTCACAGGCTGGCCGGGGTTAGATGAGGTGTGGCACCTAAAACACGGTCTTGGGGCGGTGAGAGGACATGTTTCTGTCACAGACGCCTGTGGCTGAGCTCACTGGGAAAAGCAGGTAGCACTGATTGTACGTGCTGACGGTAATCGATTACTATAATCTGGCTGGAGCCCTGAGGACTGAAGCCTAGGTGAGAAGAGGCTCCGGTGAGCCACTTGTGACGTCTGCACGGCCAGGGGTAGGGAGCCTCATCCTGCCTCCAGGGATTTGCCGGTCCATAACTGCCAGACCTCTACCAACACTCCAGAACTCTGAGGGCGACCTTTCCCCTCAAGGCTGGGATGGAAAGGCACTGGACTGGGAATCCAGAACTTCTACAGGACCCTTGCTGCTTGTGTGGTGACTGTCAGATGTCCATCTTTCCTTCCACAAAGGGGGTCTATCTTGTATAACACCTTTGCCATTAAGTCATTAAATAAAGCTAAACGGACCCATGCTGGAGGCCAAGCCTACTTAACAATTCTGGAGCACAGTTGCTCCAGAATTGGGGGAGTTGGGCAAGAGGACCTTTGGGGACTGTTCTCTCACCCCCCTCAACCCACAGTGTTAACAGTGACCAGGTGTCCCCAGGACCATCTGGGGAGTCAAGCCTCACAGCTGAAGTTTCTTCTGGGGTCTCTCATGAAAAACAGAGAGGAGGTTCTCAGCACAGAACACCCAGGAGGGGGCTCTGTGCCAGAAAGCAGTGCGGGAGCTCTGGCTCCCGAGACCCTGCTGACCTTGGGCCTCGACCTTAACTCCAGTGAGCTGGGACACCAGGAGAGATGCCAACGTTCTCATTTGCTGAGGGAGCTGGTGTCCAGAGAGACAGTAGCATGTGTAAAGTCTGAGCCAGTGACGGGAACGTGGCTCTGGAGTGCCAGTCTCTTAGCCCCAGCAATTTGGAGAGGCGCCATGATAGAGGTGTTTAGGTTTCTGAGAAACCCACAAAGAGCATGAATTCTAGTCATGCCACTAACCGGTGTGGGGTCACGGACCTGTGTCTGGAGCAGGGGGGGTGAAGCCCAACCTTTTATAGGGGAGCTATGAAACAAAGTAGAAACCACAGAGGAGGTGTGTGCAGCATCTCCCGATGGGCCAGTGCATATTCGGTGTTCACACTAGGGCCGCTCTGGCTTGAGGGGATTTGCCCGATGCTAGGGAGGCCGAGGTAAGCCACTTTGCTCTGCCTGGGACTTGAACCTTGCAACAGCTGGCTTGAATGTTTATATTAGAACAAAGAGAGCCACGGGAAGGAAGTAGAAGGTGCCCCTCTGCTCTGTACGGAGGACCTGGCTTCAGGGTGTGGTCAAGAGCCGTTCCATGATAAATAAATGCTACCTCATCCCTGTTCCGGAACAAGCCAACCCCAGATAAAGTCATTCATCTTGGTCACCCCCAAGCCCCAGAGTCCCAAGTTCTTTCCAGGGAAGACCATGTGGTGTCCCCTTGTCTGGGCTCCATCACCTTCTTTGCCCCTCCCCCACTTTTCTCGTAGGACCTCAAAGCTGAGGCAAGATCATCTCCTCTAAACATTCAGACAAATAGAAAGCACAGTAAGTGTGTGTGTGTGTCTTGTATGTGTGCACGTGTGTATGATGTATGTGTGGATGTGTGTGTATTGTGTGTGCATGTGCGTGTGATGTGTGTGCATGACTGTGTGTGTGTGTGTATGTGTGTGTGTGTGTGTGTGTGTGTGTGTGTGTGTCCCAATGGGTGGCTGTGCAGAGTGGAGCAGAGAGTATAGGGAAGGCTGTTCCTGCAGGAAGGAAGAGCTAGCATGGGCAAAGGCATAAGGTTGGGAGCAGTGCTGTTCTGGGTTTTTCTGGGAGAGATCATGTGAAGCCATAATCAGAGCTCACTCTTAGCTTTATATTAGGTCTTGGCGGGGGAGCCGCTGGGGGAGAGAATTAGTGAGATAGGAGAAACCAACCTAGAAAGGATGGAGGGGTGGAGAGCTGAAGGCAGGCACTGTCCTCTTTTCCTGTGTCCCAAACCCCCGGGGGGGGGGGGGAGGAGGCAGGGACCAAAGAAAGTGATGGGGTCCGGAAACCAGATTCCCCCCACACACACACACACAAACCACCCACAGCTGGTTCCTGGTGATGCAGTGGTCACGCCCAGGATGGCCAGCAATGCAGTGTGACCGGCCTTTGATGGGGTTTGTGGCTCAGTAAAGAAAACATCTATCAGACTCCCAGGGCCACAGCGGGACAAAGCACGCTCCGGTTTCCTAGGGTACCCCTATGGCGCAGAGATAATGGATGTCTTCAAGGTCTCTCAGCAGGTCACTTGTAGAAGGCACCTAGGACCCCAGGGACACTCCCAGACACAGGTTCTCTGCCTCGGGGATTCCTAGATTTGGGAGGGATAAAGGGGCAATTTCTCACAGTTGTTCTCCACATTAAAGGGCGACCGGCTGCCTCCGGGGTAGAATGCAGCATCTGTTCTGCAGGATAGGGGCAGTGACAGATAGCTGCCTGGGAAGAGGCGACCCCGCAGTGAGGGACAATCCCCACCACCACCCTGGGAACCTTAGGTGGGCATAATTGGTCTAGCATAATTGCTGAACTGGAGACTTGCCAAGGGGCTTGCTTCTCAAGCTACCCTTGACAGGACAGCCTGCTGTGTAAAGCTGGGGGCTTAGAGACTCCAGGAAGTGGTCAGAGAGAGGGTGTTCCCCGCCTGGCAGCAGGTGGCACTGACAGGACCCCATTCTGACCTCGGAGTTTTCACCTTGCCTTGCCCTGCTTCCCTAAGTCATGCCCAGTGAACTCCTGGCTGACATTCGCTTCACGTGTTTTGTTTTGTTTGTTGGTTTTGTTTTGTGAGACAGGGTTTCTCTGTGTAGCCCTGGCTGTCCTGGAACTCACTCTGTTGACCAGGCTGGCCCCAAACTCAGAGATCTACCTGCCTCTGCCTCCTGAGTGCTGGGATTAAAGACATGTGCCACCACCACCCAGCTCTTGCTTCTCAGGTCAAGACAACCCATATGCCAGCAAATCCTCCTAGCAGCCGGGCAGCCGAAGGCCGAGGACACCCACATTGTTTTCCTCAGCTGTCTCAGGAGGCAGGGGTACCAGCCTCCTGGTGTGGCACCGCCCTACAGATTCCACTCTGGAAAGCTCAGAGGTAGGTGCTCCTTGTTGAAGCTTCCACAGCTGGGCTGTGGGTTTGAACCACCATGACAAACAGCAGCTGTGTCCTATTTCAGTCGGCTACAGCATAATCCCGGCTGTAACGATGAGTAAGAGCTCAGACATCTGAGGCAACAGACATTCTCCTGGTTGGAACATTAGGCAATGCTTCAAAACACCACATGGTCTCCATCAATGTGCACGGCTTTTATGCATCGGCTGGGAAAAGGTTAAGAACTGTTTCCAAGTTCTGCTCCATTCAGCCTTGTGGGAGCCACAGCGGAGAAGATCCTGGCCTCTGCTCGGCAATGAGGCAAGGTGGGAAGGCCCCAAAGGGGACAGTCCTCTGCCCATGTGCCTGCCCCTTACCGCAGCGTTTCCCTGGCAGACCATGGAAAAGCTTGTGTGCAGAGGGAGCTCAAGCCAGCCTGGAGGCGGGGGTCTCTGATTTTCAGAGGGGGACTAGCCATCCTGGTCCCCTGGTCCCCTGGGAAGGGCCCTGCAGAATCCCACAATGGGAACACAGAGGGGATTTACCTGGAAGTGAGCCTGATTCACCTCTCCAGCACCTACTTGACCCGACAGATCTCTGTCTTCCTGCCCTGTGGCCCAGGCTGATGGCCAGACGGTGTCAATGTTTCCAGCTCCCCTGCCAGTTGCCTGGGTGTTTAACCCACTGCAGCTGGGGCCCTGATACCTGCCTTGCCTCTGTGGAGGGGCTCAGGTGCCCACACACTCAGCCCTGACACGGATGGCCACCCTTCCAATGGCTGGACCTGCAAGAGGGGCTCCGACAGGGCGCGGGCTCAGAGGGTGACAGGATCAACCTTATGAGCAGCATGGTTCTAGAAGCTCTCCAGCCATTTAAGGAATCCTTAGGCCCTGATACCTTTGCGCCTCTTAGATGAAAGTAACATCAGAAATGAGGTGTAGGGAGGCTGGAGAGAGGGAGGGCTCAGTGGCAAAGAGCACTTGTTCTCGTAGAGGACTGGGGTTAGGCTCCCAGCACCCACCAGGCAGCTAACAACAATCTACAGCCAGAGTTCCAGAGGACCCATCGCCCTCTTCTGGCCTCCATCGGCACTGCAGGCATATGGTGCACAGACAGACACGCAGACAGAACACCTACACACATAAAAGGAAAACAAAAAACTTCAAATGGTATGTACTTTAAATGGTGACACAGTGTCTCTTTCGCCTCCTATCCCCCACTTTGGAAAAGTGCGGCCCAGAATGGACTTGAGTTCTCAATCCTCCTGCCTCAGCCTCCAAAGTACCAGGATTACAAATGTGCGTCAACCTGCCCCTCTCGGTCTCTTCCTAACTTTCTATTAATGTTAAGCCACCACTTACACATACTGTTTGCCTGACAATTGTTTAATTCTGAGCGTAACCCTGTGAAGCACGACTTAAACGCATTCAGCTCACAGTGTAATACGAACTGCCCAAAGGCCACACGTGCAGCCTGCACACAGCAGGGCCGAAGGGCAAAGGGCAAACCCAACAGCTCTCCGTCGGTGCACCCGCTTTTGCATCTCCCCCAAGCGCAGAGGAGACTCCTTGTCAGAAAAGCAGAACCACTGTAGCCCCGGGAGAAGCTTTGTGGGGAACATGGAGAGAGCCTGATGTCCTGAACCGGGTCTCTACGGCAGGATGTGAGCGGTGTGGACTCAGGGAAATCCCTCACGCTCACTGAAGCTCCTTCCTCTAGGAAGCAAGGACACTTGACTCTGCCATTCTTAACACAGATGCTACTCAGTTAATATCAAATACTCTCCGGCGGCTTACTGAGCGCCGTGCCATGGCAGCAGGGAGCCCCGGACTGGGTCCTGGTGACGGGTGCCCATTCTCACCCTGCCCCCTCCAGGGTCCCCTGGGGCTAGTGCAGCAGAAAAATGCAGGACTCACGGGACACTAGGCTTCTTCAGAATCTTGATGCACTCATTGGGGTTGTAGTAACCTGGCCCTGGGCCCATTGATGTCAGTTTTAATCCACGGCCGGTTGTTGACTTGAAGCAGGACACTAAGATCTTCGGCGATTGCTTCACCAGGGCCTCGTTCACATCATATTTCCCTGGAAAGAGGGAAACATTGCCACAGGATGAGATGCCCTCCCCAGCTTGGTGAAAAGCAGCACCTGCCACCAGCTGTCACAGGCACCTTACAGCTGGCACCTTGACAATGTCACTTCCCTGGGTCAGAGGGGAAGGCTGCCTGCATGGGGTGACGGTCAGACCTGCCAGTTGGAGAATGCATATCAACCTGTGGGACTCACAGCAGCCTGGCTGGGTGGCTCTCACTCTTTCAACCCATCCCCAGGGCCCTGCAGCCCAGAGGTAGAAATTGACTAGCCAGAGAACATCCATTCAACCAGGCACCTAAGGAACATCCCAACGCCGGTGCAGCCCAAACTGACAGTCTCCCCCTCAAAATAGGAAGCACACTTGGGCTTCTGGGGACAGAGTGGTTCCAATAGCTGAATGTTTGTTTGTTTTTAAGATTTATTTCTTTTATGTGTATGAGTGCTCTGTCTGCATGTGCACCTGCACTCCAGAAGAGGGCGTCAGATCACATTACAGATGGTTGTGAGCCACCGTGTGGTTGCTGGGAATTGAACTCAGGACCTCTGGAGGAGCAGACAGTGCTCTTAACCGCTGAGCCATCTCTCCAGGCCACTGAATGTTATCTTAATGGTTTGTAAATGTCAAATAAGTAATGGATGTGTGTGTGTGTGTGTGTGATTGTCTGTGTATCCTATGTGTCTGTGTATCCTATGTGTCTGTGTGTATGTTATGCATATATCTATGTGCAGGCATGTATGCCTGTGTGCATACATGTTCCAGCGATGCCCTGTCCTATTTGGTCCCTTTCTGCCTTATTTCCCTAAAACAGAGATCTGTCACTGGCTAGGCTGGTGGCCAGCTTACCCCTTGCCTCTGCCTCTACCCTCTACAACACTGGAGTTAGGGTGCACATGCGACCACCCAGCTTTTTACATGGGTAACAGGGATTTGAACTCAGATCCTCATGCCTGAATAGTGAGTCCCCCCACCGGAGAAGCTACCTCCTCAGCCCCCAAATTACTGTTATTATTTTGAGGTGTCTTTGTTTGCATCTGGACACATGAGTCCAAGTGCTCCTGGGGGGTCACATCCCCTGGAGTTGGAATTCCTAACACCTGTGATACGCCTGAAATGGTGCTGGAAACTGAACCGGGGTCCTCTGGAAGAGCAGCAAGTGCTCTTAACCGCTGAGCAGTGTCTCCAGTCAGGTTCCTGCTGTGTGGAAAGAAGTCTAGTCCCTCAGAAGCAGTGTTTCTCAGCCTGTGTGTTGTAAGCCCTTTAAGGTTGAATGACCTTTTCACAGAGGCCCCCTAAGACCATCAGAAAACACAGAGATTTACATTACAATTCATAACAGTGGCAAAATTACAGTTATTAAGTAGCAACAAAAATAATTTTATGCTTGGGGAGGGTCACCACAACAGGAGGAACTGTATTACAGGGTCTCGACAGCAGGAAAGTTAAGAGCTGCTGCTCTAAAGCCCATGACCCATGCTCTTGTCTTAAACAATAAAAGGGGCTGGAGAGATGGCTCAGAGGTTAAGAGCACTGGCTGCTCTTTAGAGGTCCTGAGTTCAGTTCCCAGCAACCACATGGTGGCTCACAACCATCTATAATGAGATCTGGTGCCCTCTTCTGGCCTGCAGGCATACATGTATAAATAATAAATATAAATTTTAAAAAAAGAAACAATAAATAATCAAATCCACTCCACTTGTACACACAGCTTCAAGGAGGATAGAATGGTCTGAGCTGGAGGGAGGGCAGGGTGCTACAGTGTCACCCCTAAATTCTCAGCAGCTCTGGGAGTCGGCACAGGTGTTTGGGAGAAGAGAGGTGTGGTTCCGGGCAAAGGCCCTCACTGACTCCTGCTCATGTTGATCTAGCCTTCACATCACTCAGGAGTCAGGGGAATTAGTCAGCGGGAGGTGAAAGCTCCAGGCAGGAGGCTGGACACACCGTGGGCACCCTAGTGCCAATCCCGTGTGCAGGACCAGGTGGCATTACAGGGGCTAAGCCAGCAGGGAAAGGCAAGTTCCACAGCGACACTCCCAGTGCCAGAGGCCACCTGCGCTTGGCCTGGCTCTAGTTTGTCTGTTTATTTGTTTGTACTTTTAGTTATTTGTATGTATGTTCACACCTTTGTTAATACCTGTGCACTTGTGTGTGCTGGTGTGTGTGGAGGCCAGAGTTCCAGCCCAACTGCCTTTTACCATTTTCACTTGTTTATTTATTGTGTGTGTTGTGCATTTACAGATATGACACAGCACACACACACACACACACACACACACACACGGGTCAGAGGACAACTTGAGGGAGCTGGGTCTGCACCATGTGACCCTGAGGACTGAACCCAGGTCATCAGGCTGAGAGCGAATACCTTTGCCTGCTAAGCCATCTTGCCAGCCCTCCATATCACCATCACCATCGTCATCACCATCATCATCACCATCAGCAGCAGCACCATTATTTTTTTGAGACATGGTCTCTCACTGAACCTGGAGTCCCGGGTTTGGCTAGATTGGCTGGCTAGAAAGCCCCAGGGATCCTCCTGCCTCTGCCACCCCACCTGGCTTTGTCACTTGGTGGGACAACTCAGGTCCTTAGAGCAAGCACTTTGCCGCCTGAGCCCCACCCCCTCTAGGAAACAGGTCGCATGTTATCACGGTTCTCCTGCCTCAGCCTCCCAAATACTGGGATTACAGGTGCCACATAGTAATACACTGAAAGTCTATACATACTGTGACTGAATCAGGGCATGGGACTAGGGGCCATCAAGCGGGGGGGGGGGGGGGGTTGGTTCATGCCAGGAAAAGAAATACAGCAGAATTGGTGGGATCCGGAGAAGTGGGAACAATCTTAGTCATGGTGGCATCATAGAGATGATAGTTCAAAGAACTGTAAATTCGACTGTGTCAAGCCTGGGTTTTTGTTTTAGAGACGAGTCTCACTCTCTAGCCCTGGCAGCCAAACACGCAAGGCAACCTTCCTGCTTCAGTCTTCTGAGAAGTTGACTTTGCTTTAAAAAGAATGTGCTTTTCTCTTGAAAAAGTGATGAAGAGCACACGGGGAGTGGGGGAGGCCATAGGATTGTCGATAACACGACCATCTCCAGGAGAAACATCGAGAGGAAGGCCGGAGTGACCCCTTCTCCCTCCGTGGGAAGAAGAGGAACACTCACCCTCTGAGGGGGAGTTTGGTCCCCCCCCCCCCCGTTCTTTGTTACAAGGGACCCCGGGGAGTCTGAGAGGACTCAGATGCCCTATCCCAGGGCTCTGTGGAGGGGCCTCTGGCTAAAGCCCAAGGGTGCCAGCTTTGTTCTGCTGTAGAAACAAACAAGGTGGGGTTTTGTGGGGATGGTGCAAGGATGGGGGGAAGGGGGGAGGGCTGTGGCTGTACTGAGCCTCCTAATTAGTGCTGGTTTTGTCACTCGGCTTCAGCCTGATCTTCTGGCTTTAATCTGGATTTGCTGAAATCTGGCGTGCCCTGCAATTTTCTCCACACCCTACGCCTCCCTGCCCCTCCTCTGGGTTCTGGGGCCCAAAGCTCCAGGCTTGGCTGGGTCAGGCTGGGGGTGGGAGGCTGTGCGGACTTTCCTGGACCCCTCTGAAATAGCTGCGGGGATGTCAGTGTGGGAGGACAGGGATATCGCCACCTTTCGGAATACAGCAGGGAGTAACACGGGCAAGCTCTAACGTGTTCCCGGATCCTGTTTCCAGAAGGCACCAAGGATCCAGAGGGGTCTAGCCTAGTACCCTTGGGCTCAGTGTGCTACTTAATGTCTGGCAACATTGGACCAGTGTCTCTGAGCATCTCCTTCTGAATGTGAAGAACAGGGCTATGGGCACAGGCAGGCAAAAACTCTTCCTATGGAATAAACGCTGGAAGTGCAGCCACCACCTGGCCATTTAGGAGCAGATGGTAAAGCAACCTCTGTGCCAGTGCCACCTTCTCTCTCCCTCCCTGCCAGTGGCCTGCCAAGGCCACTTCCCCACCAGGCTGCCCAGAGCAGGCGTGCCTGCTTCCAAAGGGCCAAGCCAAGAAGGCCTCTTAGGGCAAACGAGCAGGCCCACCAGGTCCCATGGCCTCTGTGCTCAGCACTCTCTCAGCCTCCCCTCCCCCAAAAAAGGCCAAGCTTCTTCTGAACAGGCTCCCAGCAGGGAGATGGGTGTCCTGAGAGCCAGAGGAGCCGAAGCAGGAACCCAAAGTCAAGGCAGATGCTTACCTGGCGCTGGCCCTCCCAATGTGACCATGGGGAAGGATCCTCTCTGTGTTTTCGATAGAAACCCAGAACAGGCATTGTTTTTCTGTGCGCAGGAAGAGATGGAGGCCTGTGTGATTTAAAAAAAAAAAAAAAAAAAAAAAAAACACACACACACACACACAGAGTGCTCAGTGCCGGCTCGCTCCCTGTTCTTGTCACCCTGCCTGGACAGGTGGCGAGTAGGAGCCCACTTTAAGCCTGTCTTTCTTAAAAGAACTGACATGAGCTGAGGAGGTCACTCCAGCCGTGCCTCTGTCATCCCCCAAGTTCAAGTGGTCTGTGACAATC
This sequence comes from Psammomys obesus, assembly GCF_907164565.1. NCBI lineage: Eukaryota > Metazoa > Chordata > Mammalia > Rodentia > Muridae > Psammomys > Psammomys obesus. The sequence goes on along the minus strand of NW_026591598.1, from coordinate 13,507,930 downwards.
ACACACTCGCATGCCCACATACACACATCCACACCGCCGCACACAGGCACATGCACACACACACACACTCACACACACGCACAGACACAACACATGTGCAAGCTCACTGTGGAGAAGAAGCCAGAAGAGAATGGCCAGGAGGCCGGGAGGGAAACCTGAAGACCAAGGCTGTGTGGTGCTGCTCGGGTGGTTTAGAACTGAGCCTGAGTTTTCTCTCTGTGTCAAGTGCAGCAAACGGTCCCCGCTCTGTTTTGGAACACTTTGGGGACAGGGGAGGACATAGCAAGCCATGTAGAGAAAGTGGGTTTGTTTGTTTGTTTCTTCTCAGCGCTGGGGTCTTGGGCACTGCGAGCCAGCTGTACCTGCCACACTTAAGGTGTGTTTTTTACTGAGTGTGTGATACTGTTACAATTTTTTTTCATCTCTTTTGCTGTCATCTTGATCCTTTCCAGGACAAGTCTTCACGTCCCCCACCTGGTCCCCGGCCACATTCTTCTCTGCACAAACAGTGCTCTCTAAACACAGCATCTGGGGTGCCCGAGCCCAGGTCGCTAGAGATTAGGATCGAGTCTGCAGTTATTTTCTTCTCTCTGCTTTTCTGGATGAACCAGAAGTTAAGAATTTTGGCTGATCCACATAATATACATATGAGAGTGCCCCATAGGTTCCGAACTCTGAAAATGAGTTGGGGGGAGGGGGTTGACTCTCGGGGTGGAGGGGATGAGATCATTCTTCTGTTAACACGAATCACAAATATTTGACATGCCAATTTGTAGTCAGTCTCCTGTATTTGTTAGATAACAGAAGCAATAAAAATTGTGCACAAGAGTGCTGGGAATATTTGCTGAATGAGTGAAACTATTTGCTGGGGGCTGGGATGGCTTGATTCTCCCTGATTCTTCTTTGTTTAAAAAGAAAAAAAAAAGTGTCTTGAGAAATGCAGGTGGCATTCTGGTTCTGTGCTCACAGAGGTGGAGGAATGTTGCCTTTCCCAGGGGCCTGATGGCAGGTTGCACACAGAGAGCTCCCACAGGAAGGCCAGATGGGCAGGCTAATTACTGGACAGGAGAGGAGCAGGCCCAGATTGAAGATAATGACAGTCCCACAGCAAAGATCTCCAGAAGAGAAGCGGGGGACCAAGGCCGGCAAGTTGTTCATTGCACAGCATGGCTAACGGGATTATAGCCTTTGGGCTCCTGGCCTGCTGCCGCCACCATTGTTCTCCTGGTTAGGGAAAAGCCTCCTTCAGACAAAACAGTTCCCTGGCTTTGTTCTTTACCCAGACAGAAAACCTGAAAACCTGTGGAGAGGGGGGAACCTGTGGAGAGGGGGGAACCTGTGAAGAGGGGAGCTTTTTATTTTTTTTTTTTTTGTATTCCTGTAAGTCCAACAGGAATATTTCCCCATTTCTCCATTAGACTAAGAAAATACTCCTCAGCAGGTAAAAACAGAACAAAGTGGAGCTCTGAAGCATTGTGGAGATGTAGCTAAGCAGGAAACAGCAGGACCTCGTGCGGGAGAAGAGTGTGTGTGAATGGGAAGCCCCTGAAGAAATCGCACCTGGCTCTTGGTGGCATTTGCCTTGGGGACCCACATTCCAGGAGAACTGGCATGGGGCAGGAGAGACACTTCAGCAGTTAAGAGTACACACTGTTTTTGCTGAGGACCAGAGGTCAGTCCTCAGCACCCACACCAAGCGGCTCATTACTTACGGTAACTCTAGCTAGGAAGGACGGATGGCTCTCGCCTCCAAGGGCACCTGCTCTAAGGTACACACACACACCTCTGCCTCTCTCTCTCTCTCTCTCTCTCTCTCTCTCTCAAAAAAAAAATAAAGTTTTCAAAGGAAGAGAAGTCAAATTATAAGGAAATTCTACTCTGTGTGATGCATTTCCATAGGGCTTTGAATAACTGTTTATTATTCAAACTATACAAGCATTACTTTCAGTCACCTTAAAACAATCATGAACAAACTCCATGCACTCTTCGGGACTGGGGAAATGGTTAAGTCTAAGAGCCCAGTTCCCATCCCCAGCACTCAGCACAGAAAGTCAGGCACAGTGGCACATGTCTGGGGGGTGGGGGTAGAGACAGGAGGATCCCTGAGGCTCATTGGCCAGCCAGTCAGTGCGGACCTTTTCTCAAAAGTATAATAATAACGATGATGATGATGATAGTAATAATAAAAGGTAGACAGCAATAGAGGAAGACACCTGATGCCTTCACATGCACAGACAGGTATACATATACACACACATGCACACACACGCACACAGCACTACTCGCTCACCACGCACGTCTTGGCTGAAAGGTCTGGACCTTGGCCATTTGCAGCCCCACAGCTGTAGTGGCCCAGAGGCCATTCATTTAACCATGGATGCTTGTCACATGTTGCTGTGTCCAGGGCCCCGTGGGGCAGGGCAAGGATGTACATAGAGGACCAGAATCATCCAGGCCCACCTCAAGCTTTATCACCCTTTGGCTGCTTCGAGGGAGGACACGGAGGGGTGTTCACAGGGACAGCTAGACCTGGCTCCCAGGTGGCCTGGGGCTCTGTCTGGATGCCTCACACCTGCACAGACCATTCTTGGACACAAGTTTCCTCTCTGAAACTACACTGCACTCTGGAAGAGGAGTTTTAAAAACCTCCTCAGGCTATGTCCCACCTTCCCACTCCCCCTCAGGGGCGTCGCCAGGGCACAGAGAACGAAATCTAAACTCTCTCCCGGTGGCTTCAGGGATACGCTGAGATAGCCACTGTCTGCCTGTCTGGTCTCCTCTTTCAGCCTCCTGGCTCAGGAGACCCTCAGACCCTGTAGTCCTGGATGAACTAGCCTCTTCGCTGCCTCAGGACATTGGCATATGTTCTTCCTTCAATTCTAGACTTTCTTCCAATCCTTGGTTCTCAGCCTCAGAGGTTTCTCTGACTATTGAGTCTAAAGGGCAGGGGTATGTTCAACCCCTGAACCCTGGACACACTTTCTCAGATTCCAAATCTCTCTCTCTCTCCCTCCCCCCTTCTCTCCCTCCCCTTCTCTCTCTCCCCCTTCTCTCCCTCCCCTTTTCTCCCTCCCCTCTGTGTGTGTGCATGTGTGTATATATATATATGTGTGTGTGTGTGTATGTATATGTGTCATGTATGTGTGTGTGGTGTCCCTTTATATGTGTGTATGTGTGTGTGTATAGGCACTGAGCTAGGAAGCTTAAGGCAAGTTGCCCGCCCCCATCTTAGCACCTTCTATTGTGAACTGGAATCAAGTAGCACATTAGATAGGCTGTTCTGGTGTATTAGCACCAGGGCCACAAGGTTCATAGGCCAGCCGACTGAGCCCACGCCAAGCTCTGCTACCACCATCACATCATTATCAGAGTCCAGTCACCCAGGGGAACTTTTAGAACAGCCTGTCCAAGATAGTAGCCACAATCAGCCCTAGGAACATGACCGAGCCAGAGTTAGGACAGGCTGAAAATAGCGAATACACATCAGACTGCAAAGGCTTCCAATGAGACCTGGTCCTCCTGAAATAGCTTGTTAATAACCGTGTGCGAGTGTGTGTGTGTGTGTGCGCGTGTGCGAGTGTGTGTGCACGTGCCTGTGTGACTGCGTCAAAACAATGGCGTTTTGGATCTACCAAGTTGAGTGAGCTACCACAGAGCTGGTTTCGCCCATTCTTTTTTAGTTCTCTAGGCTGCTTCTAGAAATTGCTCACTGGCACAGCTGGCCCTGAGCTGCCTCCACTGCTAAGTGCTGAGGCAGCATCGCTCCCCTGCTCTGAGCACACCACAGCCGACCGTCCAGTCCCAGAGGGTGGGCAAGAGCTCTGCAGACATATAAACAGGACTTAGAAACCGTGTTTCAGAGAGGAACTTGAGCATGAGGTAGCTGAGACCAAAGTCTTCCGAGAAGCAGCCGTTTGCCGCTGCCACCTTCTGTGTGGGCCACAGCTTGACTTCCGGGCACACACAGCGGTTTGTGCTCTCCCTCGCTTCTTACCACGGCCTCCTAAGGCTACATGGTGAGAGCCTGCCTCCAAAACAAAACAACAAAAGCACTGACAGTTTTCATATATAGAAAGCAGTTGGGTTTTTCTTATCAAATTCTGAAGTGTAAACCAAGAGTGTCAGCGGATGGAGTACGGACCTGCTGTGACAGAGGAGAGAAACCGGCCCTGGAAGACTCCGGCTTCCTGCAGCTCCCTGCCACCCCCTACCGTTGCACACGCCCTCTTTGGCTTCTTGCAGCCACCGACCCTGCCCCCAGCTTGCTCACAGATGCTCACTGGTTGACCCTCTGTGTCAAAAAGCTGCTCCCCCTACCCCGCACCCTTCTCCACACGTTGGCAAGCCACCCTTCCAACATGGGCACTGGGCCTGGGCCGGTGATGTCCTTACATTGTAATGGTTCGGGGCGGGGGTTTCGGATTTGACCACTTTCATGAAGATTGGCTGCTGGAACATGCTGGAACACGAATTGCTGAAGTCCTTCTTGGAAACCAAGGTTGACCGGATGGTATACGCATTGGCGGCGGGATATTTGGATATGATGCTGCTAAGCCGAGCACACTGAGGGAGGAGAACAGGATCAGCATCGTCAGGTGACCCAGGAGCTGTGAGGGACGGCTCAAAAGAGAAGGACCCTGCCCCAAGCCCACCGCCATTTGCTTGCTTGGTTGTCTGAGTGTTGAGACAGGGTCTCACCAAGTAGCCCAGCTGGCCTAGAGCTCACTGGATAGCTCAGGCTAGCCTCAGACTTCCAGCGCTGCTCCTGCCTCAGCCTCTGCTGCCAGTGGCCACCACGCTCAGCCTAAAGCTTTTTGTTTTTTTTTTTTTTTCTGTAAGAGGCGAGGCTGTAGCAAGTTCACAGTGGTAATCAGACCCTCGGGCTTTGAGGGCTACGCTCTTGGGAAATGCAAGCTCAGACCTGTTGACTTGTGTAAACTAACTTCCAAGTATTCATCACCTGTTTGGGACCCGGAGAGAGAGATTTTCCCAGCAGGGCATTTTCACTGCATCCAGTTCCCGGCCCCTTACGCCTGCCTGTCAGCTGTGGGTGACTCCTGTGGTAGGGAGGGTTAGACTGGTCCCTGTGATGTCTGCAGAGAGCTGCTTCAGGTAGCTTAAAGGGGCAGACAGGGCTGCTCAGAGGTGGCCATCCACTCATGCCTCCTGTTGCTACCAAGTCACTATTTTCATGCCAGGTGTGGCAGCACACACGTGTGGTCCAGTATTCCGGAGGCAGAGACAGGAAGACAGTGAGTTCGAGGCCAGCCTGAGCTACATGGTGAGACAATGTCTCCAATAAATAAATAAATCACCAAAAGCAACAGCAAACCACTGCATTCATAAAACCCTAAAATATTTATGGTTCAACAAAACCAATTCCAGCCATATCCGGAAACCATGACAAACTATTTTCAGTTCAAAAACAAACACAGATCAGTGTTTGCCAAATGAATGGGGGCAAAAGCTATAGAAACTCAATGATAACATCTCCTTAACCTGTGACAGCATGGCTGGTATTAGAGTCTGATAAAACAAAAAAGTTCCCATAGTTTTATAGTGAAAGCGGAGGAACAACTGCCCTGGGTTTTCTCCACTCCCGGGAGGTCACAGGAAGTGAGGGAGGCTGAGAGCAACCTTTACTTCCCTGCATTCCCTTCAAGAGGGCTGGTGGAGGCGGTTCTCAAAGGTGGTGTGGGGGTAGGGGTTTCAACAGAGGCAGGGCTGTCCTCATCTGGACTCTAACCCGGGTTCAAAGCCAAGCTCTAGCTGTGAAGACTCCTCAGGGCTCCCGGCAGCGGCCACAGCCTTCCCTTTCTGGCCAGCTGTTCACCGGGGATTTGGTGGGTGCCTTTGGTTTTCACTACTCTGAGCAGCGGATGGACGTCACAACCACTTCACGGAAAGAGAAACTCAGCCCTGCTGTGAAGTGGGGTGGGAGGGCCAGCTTCAGCGGCGGTGTGCCGCCGCCCGGCGGCCAAGTTCAGACACGATGTTCAAAGGCCAAATGGGTCGCGAGGCACGGCCCTGGGATCTTTTCTGCCTTCAGAGGCTCGGTGCGTCTATGTTTGGGGGTGGGGGTGGGGTAGGGGGTGTCTAAAAACTTCCCCGTGAGGCCGAGCTCCCTGAGGCATCAAAACAGGCTCAGTGTGGGCAGAACTCACTCTCCAGCCGTACGCCCTGCCTTTCCCTGCCAGGCCTGTGGTCTCCGGTCTGTGGGCCCCGCACTGGCACCTGAGAACTTCTCCCGGACACATACTAACTAACTCCTCTGGAGCAGCCTCACCAACACTGTGCTACTCAGAGAGGCCACCCATGTCCCCGCCTGCCTGCCTCATTTAGCTTCCTGGTCATGGTCATAGAAGAGTCTAGAAGAGAAAACTTGGAGTGCCTCAGTGAGGTGCTCTATCATTTGAACTCTGAGAGATGACAAGTCTCCTCAAAGGGTTGGGTGTTGTCGCCCTGACAGTCACCAGGAAGTGTGTAGAATTTATAGGCCCATGGACATTTTTGGGCGGCCTCACCCCAGTCACACTCCTCTGGTCCCTTGTGATCTTCATCTGAGGCTGGAGGTTTGAATACCCAGAGTCTCGGGATCCAGAAGAGGGGAAAGGCCCTCCGTCTTTCCTCTGGGCTGGACAGAAACTAGAGACCATGTTGGGGCCTGCAGCCAGATATTACAAAGCTGTAAGGCCCCCTTCCCAAGAATTCAAAAATGCAAGTGTCTACAAGAATAAAGTTGGGGGCTGGAGGATGGCTCAGACATTCCAGCATGTCACCAGAGGGCGTGGATTCTATTCCTAGCACCCACACCAAACAACTTAGATCTGCCTAGAACTCCAGTTCCTGGGGACTTGGCGCCCTCTGCTGGCCTCTGCAGGTACCTGCACGCATGTGTGCATCACCCCCACCTCTGCCCCAGCCCCTCCCCACCACATAATCATAAATAAGCCTTTTCTTTAAAACAAGAAATGTAAAAGCTGAAGCCTTAGGACCATCAAAGGGAGAGGAGCCTCACACCTTTCTTCTTTCATTTTTTTTTTTTTTTTTAAGAAGTGCAAGACCTTATTGGATTCCACCTACATTCAGACTTTCCTGTGCCTTTGTCTCTTGGATAGAGAGGTGAACCATTCGAAAATTAGCACCAGTGAAGCCTAGCAGGACCCTGATTGTGTCACCAATCCAGCCCCTTCATGGCACCAAGAAGGAATGGTAGCGTGCTGTCTGACAGAGTTCTCAGAGAGAAGCAAGGCGCTCTGGGCCTAGGGTGACTCAGGCTCTCACAGTGCTAGCTGGTGGCCTGTTTACACTGCTCTACAATTTCAAAGTCTTTCTCACTGCCGACTGCCCAGAGCCTCCAGGGAGTCTCTGAGGCAACTGGGACACAGAGAAGGGTGACGTGCTTGAGGTCACATTCAGGCTCCACAGCTGAGTCAGTATTAGGCCTGTGGCCAATGCTGGGGCACTGACATGTTCCTCTGAGGGTTGCTTTGGGGTCTTTGTCCCAAATGGTGAGCTTTCACTCCAAAGCCAGTGTGCCCCTGAGTTCCTCACTGCCACGCCCAATTCCCAACAAGAGGTGGCTGCATTCGGCGGGCCCTAAGTGGGCCCTCTATGTGAGATTAGTAAGAAAATGAACCCCAGTGTAAGGCATCATCTATGTCTACGCAAGAGACTGCCATATCCTTTAGAGGGACGAGCACACACGTGTGTTCTGTTGACATCAGACTCCGGCTCAGCTTTCTCCTTCACTGTTCCACCTCAGGCAACCTGGCTCGGGTTTGGCTCTTTCCCGTGCTGCTTGGTTCCCTTAAGGCTGAGTCGTGGCTTAGAGGAAACATCCTTGGGCGCCATCCTCAGCATGCACACACCAAAACAAAACTCAGAGGTTCACTGTCTTCATCCATGGTCAGAGGCGCTTCGTTTACATGTTTGACTGGCAAGAATCCTCAACAAAGATAAAGTCCCAGGAGCTAACGGGAAGATTCCTGTACTTCAGGCCCAGTGCTTGCTCACATACTCTACCTCTCCTTCATCCTCTCCCCTGCCCTGCCCTGTGTGTGTATGTGTGTATGTATGTGTTTCTGTCTGTCTGTCTGTCTGTCTGTCTGGGTCTTTGTCTCTCTGTGTGTCTTTTGTTGTTGTTGGTTGTTTCAAGACAGGGTTTCTCTGTGTAGCCCTGGCTGTCCTAGACTCTCTTTGTAGACCAGGCTGGCCTCGAACTCGCAGAGATCAGCCTGCCTCTGCCTCCCTGAGTGCTGGGATGTGTGTCTGTCTGTCTCTGTCTCTTTTGTTCTTGTGAGGGAGTGAGGCACATGCCATGATGGAGCGTGGAGCTCAGAGGCCAGCTTCCTCCTACCACGCAGGTCTCGGCAATCCAGCTCTGGCTGTCAGCTTGGCCAGCGGCACCTCTCATCTTCCGTACCACCAAACTCTGCCCTTAGTCTCTTTCTTTTGTTCCGTCCACCTTCCCAGTGATTTGAACAACCCAGTTATACGAAGCGAGTGTTAAAAATCATTTCAGGGGAGGACACGGCAGCCACCCTGGCATATCCGGCCGCCTCGGGAAGACGCCTGCTTCTTGTGCTGAAGAGGCTTGGACAACCCAAGTTCTAGCTTCTGCTCCACACGCATCCACGGAGATAAACGGCCCGTAGGGCACGGGGTCGGATTGGAGTTTGTGAAATCACAAGAAGTGGCTGCTGTCTTAGTCAGAACAGAGATGGCTGTCCACCATGCCATTACACAAAGAGCGGAGGAAATTACTGACTGGTCAACACCCGAGGGAGGGCTCTCACCGTGGAGGGAAAAGTGCAGGTTCCTTTCTTGGAGAGAGAGGCACTGTTGAATACCGGGGACTGGTGGACGACATTGTAGAACCCAGGGCCTGGGATGTCATCCTGGAAAGGGCGAGAATGCAGCGTCACTGGGCATGGCCACCTCAACACCCTTTCCACCAGCTTTCCATCCATTAGCGCTAAGCCTCCCTCTAATCCCACGGGGCAGGTCCACCATTCTCAGGGTGACAGCCTGGCTCCACGCTTCTGTGACTTGCCCAGTCTCTAACCTGTTTCCAGTGGGAGGGGCCGGAATTCTAATCCAGGTCGGGCCTCCCAAAGCCCTTGCTTTTCCCACTAAGTCGCCATCCTGAGTTCTAAGGGAACAGTGCTTTGGGGAGAGTTTGTTTTTCGTGTCATTAGGGAACTGCGGTGGTATGCGTGTCAGTCGGCCTGCGCTGGGTCAGCCAAGCCTGAGGAAAGGGGAGGGTGACCGATTTTACGGTAACCACACCCCACCTGACTCAGCTTCCTCCTGAGGCCTCTAAGAAGGGAAACCGGGGAGTGTTTCTGTTTATAAAGCAAAATGAAACAAAAACAACCTTCATTCTGAATGAGGCCATATTGAACTCGGAGGCCAAGTGAGGTGAGCCATGGGGGCACAAGGGTGACGAGACTGGGGTGCTCGGGAGCAGCCAGCAGACGCTGTGATCAGAGCCGGCTTTGCTACAAGCTACCTGAGCTGCCAGGACCTTCTAGCTCATTTCTGGTGCTAGTTACTAAGGGGACGCCAGGATTGGCAAAAGCTGAAGTGAGTGGCATGAAATGAGGAGATGCTTCATTGTTGGGACAGCTTCCTGGTCCTGCCCAGCTGCTGGAGCTTTTGAAAGCTAATCTTATTTTCACCATCACCCAATGAGGAAGGGATTACTGGCCCTGTTTCACAAATGAGGCACATGCAGATGGAATTGTCCAAAGTCCAAATGCTGAGTACACGGTGTGCACTCTTGGAAGGGGGCATTCCACCAAAGCCACCTGAAAAAACAAGCCAGGCACGTGGGGGCCACAGCCAGTAAGCAGTGAACCCCAGATTTGAGCCCATGGACCCAGACTGCAGACTTTGCTAGCTCAACTCTGTCACCCCAGAAACATCTTGACTCTCCTGTGCCTGCTGCCTCACCCAGGCAGAGAGCTTGAGGTACCACTGATGCCTTCCAGAAGTTTCCAATCTGGAGAGCTGGGACAGAGTGACTGGAGTTCATTATAAAAAAAGAGAGGCATAGTTGCTGTCAGCAGGGACTTGGGGTGAATGTGTCACACACATAGACACACACACACACGCACACGCATGCAGGCAGTGAGAGGAAGAACGGAGGACACAGCCTCCCAGGGCCGAGCGAGAGTCAGAAGCCTGACAGTGTAGTCAGCCTCCCAGGGTGCTGTTCACACCCTGTGCCCAGCAGCACACTGAGACTTCAGAGCGGCCGGCTCTCTGAGACTTCATTAGGAAACTGAGAAGATGGGGTCCAAAGAGAAATGACCCATCTTGCACAACCGGCAAAAGCGAGAGCCAGAATTTGAACCCGGACATCTAGAGTCCTCTAACCACAGACACCACCTGTCTCTCAGAAGAGACTATAGGATAAAAGAAAAATCCTTCCCCGGGGTTATGAAAAGTCTGTTCACAGTGCTGTTCAGCTATTTGATCTTGAGCAACTGACCTCACTGGGCCTCAGTTTCCCTATCTGTATATCTGAGATGCTGAGAATCTACTGAGGTTCCAGGGTCCCTGTCACTAGGGAAAACTGCAACAGGAGTGTTACACGTGACTGATTATGATGATGACATTGATGAGCGCTTCACCTGCTTGTATGTATGTGAAGCACGTGTGTGCCTGGTGCCCACAGAGGCCAGAAGGCGGCGCTGGATCCGGTGGAACTGGAGTTACAGACAGGTGTGAGCTGTCATGTGTGTGCTGGGAATTGAACCTGGGTCCTCTGGATGAGCAGCCAGTTCTCTAACTCCTAAGGCAGCTCCCCGGCCCCTGATATTGTGACTCTTCTAGGTGTAAGGAGTGGGGGAAGACTCGCTCCCGGTGCACACTCCCACGCTCCAGCTCAACCTACCCACTGAAGCTAGAATCACAAACAACAAGCAGCTGTTTTTGCTTAAGTAGAGCCCAGGAGTATTTGGGACATGCTTTTATGCTAAAAATAATTATCCACCCGCAATTCTACTGTGTCCAAGCATTTTTTTTTCTTTGCTAAATCTGACAACTTTGCTGGACATCCATCATCTGGGTCAGGCTGCAGAATGGCTAGAGTCCAGGGCAAACGGGCAGAGGCTGTCACTACTGAGCCTGTGGGGATGACGTTTGCTCTCAATGTAGGTCCAAAGATTCTCTCTTGGACTGAAGCGTGTTGGAGCTGGCCTGTGAAGGGAGCCGTTTAAATCCTGATGGTGGTCGTGGAAATCAGCCACTGTAGGGGTATTTCCAGTGGAGACATCAGCCAGGGCTACCACAGTGGGGGAGGGCTGGACTACCTCCTCATTCTCGGGCCACATAACCACCAGAGGGACTCCACAGTTGCAGAGGGCCCTTGGAAGGCTGCCAGGAGTAAGGTGGGACTCAACCACCCCCTAGGTCTCTTAGACGAGACACCTCAGAAGGCAAAACCAAACGGAAGTAATTGCCATGACAGCCACCACAGGGCCAGGACCACCTGTGGGCATGGGACTGAGCGAGCACTGATTGGCAGGTGCGCTTCCCCATCCCCGTCACCCAGCACACACGGTGGGTGGCTTTTGGCTGAGAAGCACCTGGCGAGCTCATTGGATCGGCAGTCTAACCACCTGGCCTTGGGATGGGCCTGAAGAGGGCATGAGAGAGCTGGCATTCAGACCCTGGGCCTGTGTATCTTCCCAGGCTCGTTGGGGAGGGCCTACTGTAGAGCCTAGAGTCTACACACTGGGGTTTCCATCTTAAATTCTGTCTGATTTCTCTGTAACCTTGCATGGTGTCATCAGAATTTAAACTCTGGCTTCTGACTGTTTGGAAAGGTAGATCTCTTATCAGACCATGTGTGGAACTACCAAGTTAGTTAGCTAACTAGTTTGTTTTTAAGGTTTTATATATCCCAAGCTGGACTTCAATTCACTATATACCAAGGATGTCCTTGAACCCATGATTCTCCTGCATGAGCCTCCCAAAGTGCTAGAATTACAGGCATGGGCCAACACATTTGATTTCATCACGCATTTTATGAGCCACCATATAGGGCCGGGAATCAAACCCAGGCCTCCTAGAAGGGCTCTGAACCACTGAGCCACTTCTCCAGCCCCTTCACGGTGCAGCTTAAGCGGTGCCCACTGAGAAGACACAGTGGCCCTGTCCTACCAGGATGTGCTCAGTGAAGTGGAAGGCATCAGGTTTGGTACCATGCAATCAGTCACTCCCAGGAAAAGCTAATCTAGGGTAACATCCTAATTTTTAAGAGGAAGAGACAGATGCAGAGGTGGAAGAGCCGCCCTTCCAGCTACTTAGCTTGGGAAGCTGGGTAAGATGGAGCAGAAGCTGGGAGTCAGGGAAGAAACCTCCTCGTGGGTGTGAAGTCACCCACACGCCTGGAGAGGGCCATACAGTGCACTCCTATCCATTTACTTAAAGTAAAAATAGATAAATAAAAATTAAAAAGTGCCGGGTGGTGGCGGTGCACACCTTTGATCCCAGCACTCAGGAGACAGAAGCAGGTGGATCTCTGAGTTCAAGGCCAGTTTGCTCTACAGAGCTAGCACCAGGGCTACACAGAGAAGCCCTGTTTCCGGGTGGGGGACAGGTGGTGGAGGAATGCATGCGTGCCAGAGCATGAGAGGAGAGCTCAGAGGACGACCTGAGGGAGTCAGTTCTGGCAGTAGGTGCCTTCACCGCCCCCATCTTCCCAGGACCCCACAAGTGGGGTCCTGACAGGGGATGTAAGCCAGCCTGAAGCTCAGCGGCAGCAAAGGGGAGGGAGTGCCCGCCTCCCTCCGAGGGCGCCATGGTAAAGCTGGGCTAAGTGGGTCACAGCTCCAACGTGAGCAGATAACCGGGTGTGGGCCCAGCACAGGGCGTGTGTGGCTCCTGTCTTAAGAAGGGCGTCGAGGCAGGGGAGGTTTCAAATCTGTTGTTAACTTGCATTGCCTCACTAAATTACTGGGTGATGCCGAGCAAGCGAGGTACTTCTCCATGTTCATTTCCCCCAGGAAAAACAGGAGAATGACAGGCACCGAAGGAATGGGTTCTCTGTGCTTAGGGCACGGGGAATTATATAAGTCCTCAGGAGTTACACAATCCCAACTTTCATGTTTCAGATGAGGAAACTGATGGCCAAATAGAATGGGCAGCTGCTCTCAAGGCTCCTAGCTGGGGACAGAGATGTCATGCTTTCACACACGGAAAAAAAGGCTTTCAAAGGCATAGATGAAAGCTTTCCCATCAAATGGATGCGACCACATTGGAAACTTTGGAAGCCGACTTCTGAGCGGTTTCTGAGTGTATGTGAAGTGCCTGCGGTTCTGGCTGGTGGCCACGCTACCTCTGGGGGGCAGGAGATGTGACGGACTTCACAGGGTGCTTCTAGCTCCTGGGTCAGAGGCCTCAGAGCTCGCCACCTGGGATCCAGACTTGGCAAAGAGCACCTACTGTCCTCCCCGGAGATCAGTCAGCTTTGCCAGGGCTGTCCCATGAGCATGCTGACTTTAGTCAACCGAATTTACAGCCTGGAAGACCACAAAGGCGGGCGTGGCTCAGGAGGAAACAGTGAGAGGTTTTGGAGTGAGCTGTGCCTGGGTTGAGGTCTAATTCTTTCGACGTTGATTCAGCAAATCTTTATTTAGAGTCTCTTGTGTGGCAAACCCTGGGCTGTGTGACCGAGGGTGGGACACTCAGCTCCTTAAGCCTTGGTTTCCTCTTCTGTTAAATGAAGACACTAAACCCTTCCTTTTAGCATTGTTCTGGGAAGCAGTGATAGGATCTAAAAATGCTTTAACACATAGAAGGGCTCGGTCAGTGACAGCTGCTATTCTTCTTATTGGAAACTGAGCTGCAAATAATGTGGCCACAGATAACTAATATACTGTCATTAAAGCTGATTGATGGGTAGCCACACAGCAAGTGGGAAAAGCCCGACCGCTAAAATACAGAGAAACTAGAGAAAAGGGAAAAAGAAAAATGCTAGTCAGGCCAGGTAGCACGCGCCTGTAATTCCAGCTCTTGGGGAGACAGAGGCAAGTGGATCTCTGTGAGTTGCAGGCCAGCCTGGTCTACAAAGTGAGTCCAGGAAAGACAAGGCTCCACAGAGGAACCCTGTCTTGACAAAAAGAAAGAAGAAGAAGAAGAAGAAGAAGAAGAAGAAGAAGAAGAAGAAGAAGAAGAAGAAGAA
>NW_026591598.1:13411381-13493723 GCF_907164565.1 Psammomys obesus | reverse complement strand
AAGAAGAAGAAGAAGAAGAAGAAGAAGAAGAAGAAGAAGAAGAAGAAAAGAAAAAAAGAAAGAAAGAAAAGAAGAGAAGAAAAAAGAAAAGAAAGATGGATGCCTGAGCAAATATTTATCGTCTTGAGGAAGTTACCAGTGATTTTAAAGTATGTGCGCGCTGTAACTTCATACTAGCTTCAAAGAACCCTGAGGTGATCAGAGGTTAAGAGAACTAAATCTGCTCTGTAGTTCCATGGTCCACCTCACAGAGGCAGCCGGGCTTGGGGGTGAGGGCTTTGCCGGGGGCCCTGGCTGGCACACCTCCTCACCTGTGTTCAGAGCCTGAGCACACACCCCCCCCCCGCCACCATCTGGGGAAGGTGGGAGGACGACAGTCACCTCAGAATGCAGCAGAAGGAAGCTGGGGTGACCGCTTTTTCAAGGGAATGAGCCTCTCAGAGTCCTGCTTGAAAGGATGAAGGGGAGACCAACAGAGACCACTAACCTGGTCCCAGGGGCCGAGGAGGGGCCTTCAGAGACCGAGACACCGACTAAGGAGCATGCATGACCTGGACCTCGGTGCTCTGCACACATGATGACCCGGACCTCGGTGCCCTGCACACATGGGCTGCTTGGTCTTCACATGGGTCGCCTGGCGAGTGGGGGTGGGGCTGTTTCTGACATGGACTCTATTGCCTGGTTTTGGATAACTTCCCCCTGGCAGGGCTGCTTTGCCTGGCCTCAGGGGAGGAAGATATGCTCAGTCCCGATGTGATTTGATGTGCTGGGCAAGGTTTATACAGGGAGAGGGCCTCTCCTTTTCTTGGGGGAAGGGACGAAGAGAAGGGGAGACTGAGAGAACAGGAGGGAAGGGGCACCCCTGGGATGTAAAACAGACTAAAAAAAAATAAAAATAAATTTAAAATAAAGAAGAAAAGAGAAAAATATTTACTATAATTAGAAAAATAAATAAAAGGCTGAGGGCTGTGAAGGTGCTGGGGATGTGGTGAGTTGCTACTGCCCCCTGCTGGTGAGAAAGGGGAAGGTCAAATCCCAGGAAGAAGTTAAATAAAGGCGTGCCAGGAAACACGGCAACTTTCTAGACTTGAAGATCTGGAGAAAAGAGGATTAGATGGAGAAAGCACAGGTGTAGGGCTATTTTGTTAACTGCGTTTGTCTGTCTGTGTGTGTGTATGTGTGTGTGTATACATACCACAGCATACACGTGGAGATCAGAGCACAATTTTTGAAGAGTTGGCTTCTCTCCACCAAGTGGGTTCTAGGGTTCAAGGCTTGATGGCAGGAAGTTTTACCTAAACCATCTTACCAGCCCCCATCTTTTTTTGGGGGGGGGTGGGGGGTCAAGACAGGGTTTCTCTGTGTAGCCTTGGCTGTCCTGGACTTGCTTTGTAGACCAGGCTGGCCTGGAACTCACAGAGATCCGCCTGCCTCTGCCTCCCAGAGTACTGGAATTATGGGCATGCATCGCCATATCCCACATAGTATTAATCAGGTACTGTTTACTGATTTTATAGTGGGGGATCTCACCACATCACAACTCTAAGCTTATCAGAGACTTTTTCCCACATGTTATCTGGGGGAAATTATGTAATTCCCTTTGAAGGATCAGAGGGGGGTGTTTTAGGAATTTGGAAGATTTTGTGTGTGTGTGTGTGTGTGTGTTTCAAAATAAAGATAATTTTGCTTAAATGTGGTGGCAAATTTCTTCAGTTGAAGGAAGGAAGACCCTGAGTACCAAGCCAGCTAGGTGACACAAGATCCTGGCTTATGCTTCCCAAGCATGTAACATACTGTATATGCAAAGTCCTGGGTGAACCCCCAACACAGCAAATCAATCAGTCAATGGATTCCAGGCTTACCTTACTGATAGTGTGCCTCCTTGGAGGACGGGGCAGCTCCTTGGGTGATACTGCCCTCTGCTGTTCATAAAGCAATATGACCACTAATATCCTAGCAAAGAATTTCGGAGGCAATGTCACTTACCATTTTGTGATAAAATCTCCTGGCTTGGCTGTTGAACCCCTTCTTTTCCGGCTCTTGAAGTTTTGATATTTTATTTCTATAGGGGATGGAGTATTGAGTAGGGTATGCAGCAGTAAAGCCTAAACGATAGCAACAAAAAGACCGTCAGCTCTGCACCACCAGTGTTTGTTCGTCGCAACTGCTGGGCAATCTGTGAGGAGTCACCCTAGGCTAGGGAACACAGCTCCGTTGGCAGAGTACTCCCCTAGCGTGCACAGAGCCTGGGGTTCCGTTCCCAGCACCACATAAAACCAGGTGTGGTGGCACACACCTGTCCTCGCAGCACTCGGGACGTGGAGGCAGGGGGATTAGAGATCTAAACTCACCCCTGGCTACATACGGAGTTCAAGGCCAGGGTGGAGTGGCATAGCATGGAGTAGTATATGAGACACTGTCTCAAAAATAAACAAGTGACCAAATGAATCTCAGTGAGCTACAAAAGAGAGCTCAATACAGGCAGTCCCTTCCATGAGATTCAGGGGCTCCGCCCACCTTTGTGATGCAGATAGAATCCTTCTTCCTTTTCTAGCTCTTTCTCTTGGACATGGCTAGAGTCAACGTATGCTAATATTGGTAGTTCAGACTTCCTCACTCTTTCTCTACAGGCCCCTCCTGCTGCCATGTGGCTCCCGGATGACATATGACTGTGCTCCACTGCCAGTGTAGCATTTTCTCCTTCTCTTCTCTGTCCTCCTCCCGGCAGCTGCTGAGATTTACAGCTTATCTGCTCTGGGGTTTCCCTTTGAACATCTAAAAAATTTATCCTCTTTGAATTAAAAACAAAAATTCAATGCAAGGTCAAAGAACAGCTCCGTGGGCGAGGGCTCTTTATGCCAAGCCTGGCCACGTGGGTTCGACCCCTGAGATCCCCATGGTGGAAGGAGAGAACCTACACCCAAAACTTGTTCTTTCACTTCCACACCTGCTCCATGGCATGCACTTACAAAATAAATCCGTACAGTTTTTAAAAATTAAAACAGGACTGAAAAGATGACTCCAAGGTTAAGAGCACAGGCTGCCCTTCCAAAGGACCCAGGTTCAATTCCCAGCCCCACATGGTAGCTCGGAACCATTAGTAACTCCAATTCCAGGAGCTCCAACACCTTCTCTGGCCTCTTCGAGAATTGTATGCATATGGTGTGTAGACCCAAACACATAAAATAAAATAAGTAGTTTCAAATTAAAATATTCAGTACAAAAGGGTGAACAAATAAAGAATGAACAAATAGGACAGATAGAAAGCAAACCACAAACCAACAGACCTACTTGGTAATAACCACATTGAATATTAAGTGGTCTATACATTGTAGTTAAAAGACAGGGATTGTCAGACTGGATAAGAAAAAAAAAAATAGACCCAACTACATGCTGTCTACAAGAAACACATTTCAACTATAAAACCAGAAAAAGAGTAAAAAGAATGGGGACTCGCAATAAGAACTCAGTTGTCAGGAATAAAGCAAGCGAGACATGTTACACGTTTAAAACTGAAGAACATAGTTCTTGCTGGACACCTGAAAGCACCATGTTCTTTTGTTGTTGTGGAAGGGACAGTCCCCCTTCCCTTTCTTACAGTTTCTTCCTATCTGCACTCCAGGGTCAACAGGGCCAAAGGCAGTCCGTGTGATACACTCCTCCTAACTGGGCTCTCACGTACTAGAGTGTTGTCACTTAAGTTCACCAGACCTTTCTGTAGTCTGTTACCAGGCTTCTTCGGCTTGCCAGGCCCCTGTTTTTTCCAGATGAGGTTGTCCCAGTTGGCAACATTCTTGTACATGTTCCGTCTGTGGGAGGAGAACCTCAGCCTCTCATTCTTCTAAGCACCTGAAATAAGATACAGCGTTTGTGGGGGCCGGTTCACACCACAGCGGCTCTGTGCTAATGGTGGCTTAGGCCGGGGGATCTGGTGGGGCAGAAGCTGAGTGATCGCCGGGACCACCCAAGTTCCAAGCGCACAGCAGTGCCGGAACTGGGGAGGCCACCGCAGGTCACCATCACTGCTGCCTACAGCTTCCAGGTCTTTAGCTCTTATTTTTATTATTAATTTAGCTTGGCCGAGATATAATTCACACACAGCAAAATTCGTCAGTGGTAAAGTAAAAAATAGATCTAAGTTTTGACAGTTGTGTCGAATATCCGTAGCCGCCCGCAGAGCTGCCACGTGCTTTCACAGTCATTTCCCTCTGGGCCAGGCCTCTGCCAATTTCTGTGCTTCCTGTCACAGCGGCTTCCTTTCTATAACGTGGCACAAGTGCCACCAGCCGATCAGGTGCTACCAACACAATCTCCCTGGGGCTGGAGAGACAGCTCAGGAGTGAAGAGCAGGCACTGCTCCTGCGAAGGACCCAAGTTCCATTTCCAGCAACCCATGCAGGGCAGCTCAAACAGCCTGGAACTCCAGCTGCAGAGAAACGGATGCCCATTCCTGGCCCCCACAGGCACCTGCGATTTATATGTGTAAACACACTCACACACACACACAACTACAAAGAAAAGGGTTACTCTTTTTTTTTTTTTTTAAGTCTTCCTAGATTTTGATTGGGATTGCATCAAAAATTCAGTGAGGATATCCCAGCTGAGTGTTACGATCCGCTGATACGGCGATGTCCCGTTTATGTTGATAGTTACACTTCTCGGTGCTCTGTTGTTTACAAATGTGTGGCTGCTGCATGTTTTTGTGAACCCCTGTGAGAGAGGGCCTCGCATGTGCCACAGTGCACACATGAAGGTCTTCCACCTCGCTTGCTGTGTCTGCCTGATCCGAATTCAGGTCTCCATGGCGCCTTGCCACATGAGCCATCTCCCCATCCTAACACAGGTTTCCTCAGATAGAGCCCTAGGGGTTTCATATTGCCATGTCACGAAGATGGGGTCTTTTAAAAGTCTTGACAAAAGAACCTGTCTCCAAAAAAAATAAATAAATAAATAAAAGAAAGAAAATCCTTTTGTTTTACAGTGCTAGAGACTGAAGCCAGGCCCCTGAGTGATGGCAGGCAAATACTTTAGCTGCAGCCCCGGCTCCACAAAATGTCCACTTCCAATTTTCCGTTTCTGGTGATTTTTACACATTGATCTTGTGTCCTCTGACTTAGCCTCATTCTGTGTTCTAAAAGCTTCTCTACAGTTTAGGAATTTTAATCCATATAGCCACCCATGCCTGAAGAGCGGGGTTATCCCCTCCCTTTCTAACGTATGGCCGTAACTCACACGCACACATACACACACTCACCCCGCTGTAACATTACAGGGCCAGGGGCACTCAAAGCTGCCCTGAATGTAGCTGATGAGAGCAGCTATCTATCTTAATACTGGCTTGAGGAGGATGCACGGTCCTTCTGCATTAAGGATGAAGTTAGTTATAAGTATTTTGTTAGTTTTGGTTTTTTACTTATTTGGAGTTTTGTTTTGTTTTTTTTGTTTCGTTTGGGGGGGGTTGTGAGGTGTTTTTTGTTTTTTGTTTTTTTGTTTTGTTTTTCTTTTTCTTTTTGGTTTTTCAAAGCAGGGTTTCTCTGTGTAGCCTTGGCTGTCCCGGACTTGCTTTGTAGATCAGGCTGGCCTCGAACTTACAGAGATCTACCTGCCTCTGCCTCCCCTAGTGCTGGGATTACACTAATTAAAATGTTTTTTTTTAATCTAGAATTTCTGTAATTAGTACTACTTGGTTGTGATGTAGACTTCCTCACCCATGTACATGACTACTAAATGGTAGTTTTCTTCTATTTTTTTTAAATGTCTTTGATTTTTGTTTCACAAAACAAATTTAAAGGTGATTCTTTTCTTCCATTACATTTATTCATCTGTGTGTCTGTGCATAAACATGTGGGAGGCAAATGACAATTGGAGGGAATCCATTCTCTCCTTTCACCATGTGGTTCGCTGGGGTTGAACTCAGGTCATCAGGCTTGGCAGCAAGCACCTTTCCCTTGCAGCCATCTTGCCCACCTGTTTCTCTTTTTACTTCCTAGTGTTGGCACTATTCCTCAAGTATTTGCTTGGAGTGGGTATCATTCCTTCTCTACATTCACAAATGAAGTCAAACCCTGAGGTTGAGGGCAGGTTTTTCAACGACAACGTCCCTTCACTTACTTTAATGCTGTTTCTTCTTGAGAGAGCTTTGGTAATAAACACACTTCAAAGGAAATTTTCCATTTTGTCTTCATGAGGTTCATTAACATAGAGCTGTTCATAACGGTCTTTGATTGTGCTTGTTCTGAGACAGGGCCTCACGAGGTAGCTTTGCTACGGAGACCAGCCTACCTGCGCCACAAGTGCTGGTTTTAAAGGTATGTACTACCACGCATGGCCCAATTGTCCTTTTAATATCTGTGCACTTGGCTGCTCTCCCAGAGGCCCTGAGTTCAATTCCCAGCAACCACAAGGTGGCTCACAGCCATCTCTAATGAGATCTGGTGCCCTCTTCTGGCATGCAGGTGTACATGCAGGCAGAACACTATAAACATAAGAAATAATTAAATCTTTAAGAAAAAAAAATCTGTGAAAATGTCCCTCCTTTATTCTTTAAACTAGTAATTTACATCTTATAGGCTTTTGTTGAAAAGCCTGACTCGAGTTTTACCAACCTTCGTTTCGAAAGCAAACAGCTTTTCCATGTCCTTTCTTCCTCCGGGTTTCACACGCCCTTTTTTAACTCCTAGAAGAAAGCCTGGGCTTTCTAAACTCAGATCTCTCTTACATCCTAGCATAACAACAATATTTGCTATGTTAAATATGCCCATGGGTACACTCCGAATGGCATCGCATGCATTTTAATGTGGTAAGAGTCTTAGTTTCCTCTTAGCTTAAAAATATTTCCAATTTACCCGTCATTTCTTTTTATTGTTGATTTCAAGGTTGGTTTGTTTGTTTGTTTTTTCCTGTATTGTTGGACAGTGTTTTGCCCAAGTGTCAACCTGACTGAACTGCTCAGCACTGGTGTTCAGGCCTTTTATACCCTGACTTCCCGTATATCGTGTCAGTGCTGAGGGCTGTGCTGTCAGTGCTGATGACCCCTGGTGCTCCATTACTGTTAACGCATCTTTATTTTCAGCATCCTCACCGTGTTCCATGTATCCTGGAGCACTGTCAATGGTTTCTGCACAGGATGAGCTACAGGTACTTTTGAAATGCCTGTAATATTCCTGCTCTCTCCATTTCTTGTTGATATATCCCCTCTGGCTGTCTTTTGATTATTATACCTTTTCCCAGAGTTTTTGCTTAGCCAACCATGCCTTCATATTTAAAGGTTTCTTTCTTTCTTTTTCTTTCCTTCCTTTCTTTTCTTTTTTTTTTCTTTCTTCTTTTTCCTTTCTTTCTCCTTTCTTTCTTTTCTTTTTATGAAGCTTGAGCCCAGGACCTTGTAGGGAGCTATAACCCTGGCTCTCATTGTATTTTTCTGCTGTTTGGGTGCTGAAATCTGAACTTGGGATCTGGAGCATGCTAGACACCAGCTCTGCCTCCAAACTGCACCCCCCCTCCATGGTTACAGTTCACTGTAATTCACACCTTCCTTCCTCTGCAAGCTCTGTGCCCCTTTCTTGCCTCTTTGTTTGAGGAGCTGTTTTGGTTTGGTTTGGTTTTGGTTTGATTTTGAGACAAAGGCATCACTGTGTAATCCTATCTAGCCTAGAACTCTTTATGTACACCAGGTTGGCCTTGAACTCACAGAATTTTTTTTTTAACACACCTAATTTTGTGTTGTTTTGTTTTAGAGACAATATCTCACTATGCAGCCCAGGCTGGCCTTGAACTTGCAGCTTTCCTCTTGCCTCACTCTCCAGTAAAGGGTTTTTAAGAGTGCATCGCCACAACAGCTTTCGCCTGCTTTTTTGTTTTGAGGCAGGGTCTGACTGCATAGCCCCGGCTGTCCTGGAACTCACTGCATAGACCAGGCTGGCCTCGAACTCAGATCTACCTGCCTCCGCCTCACCTGTTGGGATTAAAGGTGTGTGCCACTACCACCTAGGTCCCTGACTTGAATTCCTGCCTTTACTTCCCTTTGTGATGGACTGTGGTCAGAATATAAACCCTTTCCTCCCAAAGTTGCTTTTGGACACGACCTTGATCACAGCAGTAGAAGGGATATTAGAACAATGGCATTTCCTCCATAGCTCCCCCACGCCCACCCCCATTGTTCTGCCTTCCGCAGCTCTGATCCCCTCTGCCCCTTGTTGATCTGATTTTGTTCATGGCTTGGCATGGTTTTCTTCAGTATTCTTTAATGTTTGGGATTCGCTGCATTTCCAAAGCTGTAGGTTTATGGTTTCCATCAGATTCTGAAAACATTTTGCATTCCTTTTTCAAATAGTTTTTTTTTTTCTGCTCTCTCTTTTTCCAGGGAGACAGTTGTACATGTGTTCGTTCACTTGGTGTTC
Source organism: Psammomys obesus (assembly GCF_907164565.1). Taxonomy (NCBI): domain Eukaryota; kingdom Metazoa; phylum Chordata; class Mammalia; order Rodentia; family Muridae; genus Psammomys; species Psammomys obesus. The sequence continues at coordinate 13,485,327 of NW_026591598.1, read as the reverse complement.
TCCTAAAGGTTGCTGAGAGTCTGTCTTTGAAGTCAGCCTCGTTTAACCTCTTGCTCGTCACACAGCCTGGATTGCTTTAGCTTCAGACTCACTGATATGGTCTCATCTGTGTTTTCATTTTAATTGTTACTTTTTTTTTCCATTTCTAGATGCTGTGTGTGTTCACGTGTATGTGTGACTGTGAAGCTTCACATTGGATGTGTTCCTCAGTTGCTCACTTTGTCTTTTGAGACAGGGTCTCATGCTGAACCCGAAGCCGGCTCATTTGACTTGCTGACCAATGAGCCCCAGGGATCCTCGTGTTTCCATCTCCCCCAGAGCGGGGATTCCCAACTTTTAGACAACCTGTCCACTGCATGGCCACTTTGGAAAGAAGGAATCTACCCCTTAGTGAGACAGGCTCTTGTCTCCTCCCTTGAGGGTTAATCAACTGGATCAGGTCTGGGACCTGCCTAGGGGACATCCCTAGGAAGGGGATGGATTACGAGGTAGGATGCTTCCCCGTCACCCCCCAGCCCTGAGCAGTCCTCCCAGCTGCCATGGGGTTTTGCTGGCTCTGAGCACCTGAGCGTAACTACTTATTTTTCTTTCAGATGCTGGCTAGGGCTCAAGGATACTGTTAAACTCCCCAGTGCTTTGAACTTCCTTAATCTTATTCTAAAGGTCCCGTCCCTGCCTTGTAGCTGACCTCTGTGCCAGCTCCTCTTCTTCCATTCTCCTCCTTCCTTCCCGGCAGCTGCCAGGCTTCCCAGCACTCCTGCCGTCGGCTTCTCCTTTCAAACTAATTAATCTGTTGCCCTAAGCTTCAGTTTGAGTTAGTTCATTGTCCCTGAGCTTCTGTTTCTGTTCATTCTTAAATTCTTTTACTAACGACACTGAGAACCCCAGGAAGAGACCCCGACTTCTCCAGTATCGTATAAGGCTCTGCTGGGACTCCCCAAGACTCCTGGTAACACTTTTCCATGGCCTTTTAATTCCTTAATCAGCGGAGAAAGCCAACCCATCTCTGGCAGCATCTTTTCCTTTCTTCCTGGTTTGTAAAAAGGCCTTCCTCTCCAGCCTCATGGTGACCAAGCTCTCCTTCACCTCCTACAGTAGTTTTGTCCGGCTGGTAATGGCTGCTCGGGGGTCCTTTCCTGCTGGTTCTGCAATATTTGTCATTGCTGGGACTGCTGTCCTGGTTGGGGTCCATTTTCCTGGAGCTTTGTACTGGGTACAAAAAAGGATGAGATTTCCATTCTTGCATGCTTGCCCCCCCCCCCCCCCCCCCGGCTTATTCTTTAGTAACTGCCTATTCATTTGATCCCTCCAAGCTTTCAAACTTTGAAAGATTCAAAACAGCCTTTATTCTGGGCTTAATTTATCTTCACTACTAAGATACGATACTTTGTTTTGACAGTAGCCCTGGCATTTTAGATCCTATTCTAAATTCTTTGGCTTCCCTGAACCCTGACCTCCATGTCCTCCTGGCAAGTAGCCTTCTGTCACTGGAATAAAACACCAAAGACTTGTATTGGCTCATGGTTTCAAGGGGTTCAGTCCCTAGTCACAGGTCCTGTTACCCAGGGCCTGTGACCGTGCCGTACACGACACCAGGAACACAACCCAGTAGAAAGGGTCTCCTTCACAGCACAGCATCCAGAAAGCAAAGTTAAAACAGAAAAGGGCTGGGTCCCAACATCTCCTTCAAGAGCACACGCCCTGAGACCCAATTTCTTCCACTAGGCCCTACCTTCTGAAGGTCCCACAACCCCTAATACCACCAAAGGCCCGGGAGCAAGCTCTCAACAAACAGGCTTTGGGGGCATCCAAGATACAGTGTCTACTGCACTTCAGAAAGCTAGCGTTCCCCTCCCCGCCTGCGGTGCAGCCCAGAGCGAGCTGCACATCCGCCAGCGGCATTACCGTGTGCCTGCTGCCTTCTCTAATCTGGGTAGCTGGGCCTGTCTTGGTTTTGTTTCTGTTTCTGTTGTCAATAGCATGAACACAGTTTCATCTCCAAAGCGGTTAATTTTTCATGAGCGCACTCAGGATTCACTTTACCTGTTCTCCCTAAGGAACTCACACTGGCTCTAAATACTGATGAAGTGAGCACTGAGTCAACAATCCACCTAGACCTTTCTTCCTCAATGGGGTGTTCCTTGCCGAATTCATCTTCACAGCAGCGATTTGTAGGCTTTTCCGATCATCTAAGATTGTCAACATTTAATACGATCATGGGGCACAACAGCTTTAAACCATTAAGGTATTTCGAAGCAACCATCAATAACCACCAGAGAACAGCGTCTCTCAGTGTCTCCAAAAGCAGCCAGTGATCACTTGCCCCGCTGCAGTGCGACCTTGCTGTTTCATAAGAGCCATTTTCAGCCTGACCTCTGGTGAAGCCGCTGCTGGAGAACGCTGGGAATGTGGCTCGTTTGGCAGAGTGCCGTCTGACCAGCACAAAGCCCCGTTTTGGTCCGCAGCAGCAATATTATAATCTGAGCACTCAGGAAGTAGAGGATCAGAAGTTCACACTGATTCCACACTGAGTTCTAGGCCAGCCTGGGCTGAATGTCAACACCCTGTCTCCAAAGCCAAAATGACAGTGCTGGGAGAGACTGCCTGGTGGTTAAGAGGCTGTTTTTTTTTCCCCAGAGGACCTGGGTTCAATTCCAAGCATTCACATGGAGGTTCACAACTATTTGTAACTCCGGTCCTAGGATCCGATGCCCTCTTATGACCTCCACAGGCACCAGGCATGGACATGGTGTAGGGATGTGCGTGCAGATAAAATATTCAGAAACATAAACAAAAATTAATTTTAAAAAATGACAACAAGAATAATTGTGGAGTGGTGGTTTAGTCATTTCAATGCCAGCAGTCAGGAAGCAGAGGCAGATAGACCTCTGTGAGTCTGAGGCCAGCCTGATCTGCATAGAGCATTCCAGGACTACATAGTGGCCCTATCTTTTTTAAAAAAAAGAAAGCATAAGAGTTTTTTTTAAATTATGCTTCTTATGCAAATTATTAATTTTTTGAAACAATTTAAGAAATTATAGAAACGTCAAACAATGCACTATTCTACCACCAAAAGGGAACAAATGTCAATCTTGCTAAAGCTTGCTTCTAAACAGGTGCACACCTGCCGCCCTGGTGAGCCTCCTGCACCTGATGGGTCGTGAGTGACAGGTGCCTAGACTCTAAACTGATTAAATCCAATTCGGAACATCCCTCCTGGAGGGAAGTGGGGGGACACATGAGACTCAGAAGACTTTCCAAAGCCTCAGGGGAACGACCGTTAGGTATTTGGCTTGGTGGGGGTGTGTCGGAGGCCTAGATGGAAATGTAGACTTGAGTTAGTGGCCCCGAGATTTCAGTCTCACGCTTTCAATTTTCTAGACGGCCAAAAAGAGGCCCGGACTAAGGAAGACTTGCTGAGGAAGACCCAAGTGGACAAGAGGGTCCACCGCCGCCGCGTCCCGGTGGCCCCTCAAAGACTGAAGCAAGGGGCGTTAGATGTCCAGTCCTCTCACAGGGTCCAACGGGAGGCAGACCACAGTTAGCAGCGCTTTTCAGATGGGTTCGCTGACCACACAGCGACCCCACCGCTGCCCCAAGTGGCGCTGCCCTCGAGGCGCCACCCAGCTGGGCACAGAGATTGCGTACGCACCCGGGTCCGGCGGTCTCAGTGGGTGTCCCATGGAGTGCCCTGAGTAGTCCTCATGACCTCAGGGACAGGAGCTGGCGTCTACCTAATCTAGCCTCTCCGTTTACCCAGTCGCTATGGCAACCACTGGCCTAACATTCCGGAGTCCAGCGGCGGGCAGCATCTTTAGCCAATGGCGTTCTCTGTTTCTTTAACGTGAAAAGCTGTTGACCAATCGTTATAGCCATCTCAAAACCAAGCCGAGACGCTACCAGAATTTGGGGTTTGGGCTGACTATGCCGGGAGCTGTGGAGGAGCTATTATGGTTTTTGTTTCTGGGGGTTGGCTTTTTCTTGTGGTTGTTGCTACTCCTTAAAGCTCACAGGACAAACCAAAAGCCTGGAAATTTTGCTCATTCAGAAAATCCTACCCAAGGAATAAACCTGAGCACGTGTCTCCGCCCACGCCCTAAGTGCGAGGGCAGGAAAAGTTGATGACAGAGCTCCGTCAGGGCAACTGCACAGTGCTCCGAGAGCGCCTCACCCGTTTCACCGCAGCCGCAGCACCCCTTCGCAGCCCGGCTGGAGATGGGCTATGCCTCTTACCAACTGTCTCCGGCGCATTCCTCCTCCGATCACAGTTCCTGCCACCCACGCCTCAAGGAAAAAAAAAAAAAAAAAAAAACCCGCGCCAGCCCCGCTGATCCTTAGGCATCTTCCATAAAGCAATATGGCAACTCCATCCTCTCTTATACGGCCCCTCCCAGCCGCCCCGGCCCACACCTGAGCCCCTTGCCGTCGCTGAGGTCACCTCAATGTCATTTCCTCGTAAAACCTGTGGGGCCTCCACGTCTCCCGCAGAGGTCGCTGTGAGGCTCTGGACCGAGTAGCGAGTGCAGGGAAACCGCACGCGCAGGTTCTGGGTCACAGCTGAACCCCTGGGGGACGGCAGCGAGGGACCGGGTTGACCGACAGCCTTGGGGGCTGCTGGGCTGCTGAGCTGCAGGCGTGCGGTGAGAGCAAGACGCAACAGAGCCCACAGGTGGACGCAGGCGCAGGGTGTGGGGGCTCACACGGTCCCCGAGGCACGTCAGGGCTCCACGAGGATGCTCCCTGGTGGAAGCGGCAGCGGGGCCACCGCCCCGGCCCGTCAGCGGCTGTTAGCGGGGGACGCCCAGCGGGCTGCTCAACCCACCGCCGGGCTGGTTCTCCCTTCGGCCGCTAGAGGGGCCTCGTCCAGGTGAGCGCCAGGTCGCGCCCCTACGCTTCAAGCGAGCTTGGCCGCGCAGCCAACGCTTTCAGGATGTCCCGCCCATTCCCCTCCCGACAGCCACTCGCCTGCGTTGAGGCTCCGCCAGCTTGGGACTGGCAGGCAGGGGAGCAAATCAAGTCGCGACCTTTGAAAGCAAAACACTGCAGCCTCCCCCCCCCTCCCCCCCACCTTGGCAACTCGGAGCTGGGAAGACGTCCAAGAGGCTGTGCCTGGGGATGGCACGAGTGTCCCGGACGCGTCTCCGGAACCTGGGATAGGTGGATGTAGAAGGAGCGCGGGTGAGTCATGGTCAAGACCGAGGCAAGGGGGACTTGAGTTCAGGCTTGCTCGTTTAGGAAAAGCATTTTTAGCGCTCTGGCTGCCCCCTAGGATAAATGCGGGCTCCCTTGCTGTTGCCAGTCTTGTCAGTTTGGGTGCTGTTGCCTCCGATTTCTTTTCTCTTCTGTATTTTCAAGGAGGGTGGGCACCGGTTTGCCTTAATGAAGGTGATGCTGGGCGTTACCAGATGAGGAAGTGGAAGGCGCTGCCGGCTTCCAGCATGCTGGAAACAGCCGGTGCAGCTCGCAGGTGGATGGGGGTGCCAGTGTGCTCGGTACTGGAACCGAGGTGTGTCTCCCCGGGCGATCGAACGTCCAGCTCAGTGGGAAAGGACCCGAGAACGTCACCATTCCGCGCTCGGAAGCCCCGGGAAGGGAAAGCTTAGCATGAAACCGACGTTCTCTTGTCAAACTGAATCGTCAGGTGGTGAGAAGACCTCCATGCACGCGCGCGCGCGCGCACACACACACACACACACACACACACACACACACCCTTGTTTTCAGTTACAGCCAATTTCATGGCCGCGAGGCTCGGTTACTCTCTCTGGAAAACTTGCTCGGTGGGATTAATGTGAGTAATTCACTTAGATGAGGCAAGGGGATTGGAGTGGAAGCAGGCACTTTGTGAATCCTCCTCTTTCCTTTCTTGGGTCAGTGACCATGAGCTGTGACGACTGTCAACACCGAGTTGGCTGTGTGCCTCTTGGACATAACAATAAGCCATCACCAGGCCAAAGTGTGAGCTTTACAAGGGAGTGCAACTTGCACGGTCCAGTGCGCCAGCCCAGGGAGACCTTATTCTCTATGTCTCTGTGCATTCAGAGTTCTGGCGGTTGCCCAGGTAGACAGGGAAGCTCAAGCTGCTGTTTAAATAGCCAATGAACTACATACACACACACACACACACACACACACACAGAGAGAGAGAGAGAGAGAGAAAGAGAGAGAGAGAGAGAGAGAGAGAGAGAGAGAGAGAGAGAGAAGGAGAGAGCACCAGCTAGCTTGGAGAAGGTTACCCAGCCTAAATTCCTGCTGTCCTCCCCAGCTGGTTCCCAAGGCCTGTTTGCTTTCTCTGACATCCTGTGGGTGGGGCTGGGTCTATCTGTTTGTGGCCGTGAGTCTTGAGTAAGGCTTTTTTTTTTCCTCTTAATTTTAACCACAGTGTACCAGGGGCTTTACATTCCGTCAGCAGTGGGTATATATGCAAGTCACCTTACCAGCCTCAGATCTCGGTTGCCTGCCAAAGCAGGGGACCTGGCAGGTGCCTTCAATCCAGGGCCCCTTCAACTCCAGGCTGGAAGCAGCCCTGGGTCCCTCCCAAGTTAGAAGGCCCCCTAGCCTGCCCTCGTCTTAACGAAGTCAAGACAGAGCTGCAGATGTTTGAGGCAGCGTTGCTTTCACACACATGCAATCTGAAGAGTAATTATGCCCTCCCAGTCTTCCCAGAAAATTACCATTCCCAGTCAATCCTATATTCGTCACGCCTTACGGGTAAGAAGCATGAGGAGAGCAGGAATACCGTCTCAAATAAAAGCAGCAGCATCAATGATTTAAAGGCCCTTCAATGAGGCGCAGCCTGGGCAGAGAGGTTTTCATGGCTGCCCTGGACTAAGCCTGCATTTGGCATCTCCTAAGTGCTGGGCATGAGGTCTGTCCTGTGACATCAGTGCATGCTAGTGGCATTCCTAGGTGTGGAAACACAGGGCAGAAGGAACTAGAAACTATGGGCTGTGAAGCTTTTGAAACTTGGGCCACCTACTCTCTTGGGTGGGTCCTTGGGAGATAAGAACACATATGCACAATAAACTACAGGGTTAATTTGGAGAGTGGGCCTGCAAGATGGCTTAGTGGTGTCAGGGTGCTTGCTGCTAAGCTTTGATGAGTTGTGTTTGATCCCAGGGACCAATGTGTAGGATGGAAAGAACTGTCTCCACAAAGCCCCTGACTTCTGCACAGGCGCCATGTCATACCCCACAGACACAGAATTTTTAAAAAATACATATTTTTAGAAATTAAAAACGAAATAAAGTTATACTGGGTATATTCCACCAGATTTCTACTGCAGCTCATGGAATCCATACTTTATGGCTAAGGAAACTGGCTCAAAAGCTGAATAACCTGGCTGAAGTACCCAAGGTAGAACACAGCAGATCGAAAGCAATCCAAAACGTGTTAAGGGGCCAGTGAGATGGCTCAGCAGATGAAAACACTTGTCAAGCTCAACCTGACATCCTGAGTTCGATCCCTGAAACCTGCTGTGGGAGGAGAGAACAGACTCTTACAACCTCTATAAACACTCACATGTCCATAACAATCATACATTGATGATTATAATGTATAATATGTATTAAATATAGCATAATGATTATAACACAATAAACAGGTTGATTTTGTTTGGTGCCTTGGGAGGTGTTATTTTGTATGTTTGATTCTTTTTTTTTTTTTTTAAGACAGGGTTTCTCTGTGTAACCTTGGCTGTCCTAGACTCAGTTTGTAGACCGGGTAGCCTCTGCTTCCCTGAGTCCTGGGATTACAGGTGTGTGCCACCTCTCCCTGCTGTTTGTTTGTTGTTGTTGTTTTGCATAAGAAGACTTCACAGAGCCTTTTAGTGTGGTGGTAAGGTTCCAACCGCGAGCCCTAAGTACAGACATTCTCTTCTCTGTTTGGGAGAAAAGCTTGAGAAACGCTGAAAACAGTAATCCAACGAAGCTAACCGACAATTGTCATCCCCGTTTCTGCTCAAAGCCACATCACTGTCCACACTTCACACATGAGACGCTGAGTCACCCAGAGCCAACCTGACCAGGGTAGCAGGTCTCACCTCCCAGGACAGTGTTCTTCCCTCCCCCCTGCCGGGATTTTCTCCTCGTTCTTTTCTAAGTTGACAACCCCGTGATTTGGTGGTTGCTTTGAGTTTTTATTGTTGTTTATTGGGTTGGTTTGCTCTAAGACAAGGTCTCATAGACAGATAGATAGATAGATAGATAGATAGATAGATAGATAGATAGATAGCTCAGGCCATCCTGTGGTCCAGCCTCAGCCCTCAGCCTCCCGAGTGCTGGGATTTCAAGCATGTGCTGCCAACCTGATGATGATTCCTATTTGATGCCCATGGCATCTGTTTGTTGACTGATTTTGGAGACCTGGAGAAGTGGTATCCTTTCTTGTCCTCTATCTTCTAGGGGGAAAGAAGTTTAACTTAGGGTGTAGTTGGAGGAAGGAAGAGGAGGAGGAGAGGAAATGGGAGGTCTAAGGCCCAGGAATAAAGCTCTTTAGGGAGCCCTCCCTATTAAGGAGGTCAAAAGCCTGATAATCACGCCTGCCTGATCTCCTTTTGCATGGCCAGTCATACTTTGTGGGAGGAGCCTTCTCCGGCAATGAAGGTGGGTGCTGTGTCTCACGCACATGCATTTTTTATGTCCTTCTCCAGCACCCAGAGCTTGGCCAGAGTCAGGAGACACGCCCCCACCCATCTGCTTGGGAGAGACACACAAGCCGCCTCTTTCTCAGGGATGCTGAGGAGAAGGCTGTAAATCAACCAAAAGAAGCCAGAGAACTCATCCGACTGAGGAAGGGAGAGAGCGAGGTGGGGCTCTGGAATGAGGTGAACGCTGGGAGAGATGGCTTCCCGTTCACGCCCTGCCTAGCAGCAGCTCGTGTTCCCAGCCAGGCCAGGCACGATGTCCCACTAGACAGCCATGGAGGACGGAGCCCACAGCGCAGGCCTGCAGCTGCAGCCACTCCCGCCCACCAGCAGCGCCACCTCCACCAGCCTGAGCAGCGGCAGTGAGGCCTCCTTCTCCTACAAGGCAAGTGCTTCAGTTTCCTTCGGGAATGTTGTGGGTTTTCTAACAAGAGGGGCACAGGAGCCCAATGGCCTCACCAGTGTGCCCAGGGTCCGTATGCCCATCACTCTCAGAGACAGGCCCTCCACATACCCAGAACGACACGGAATCAAGAGAAAAGATACACTCTCTCAGATAGAAATAGGGCTGGGGGATGGCTCAGCCAGTGAAGTGCTCCACGGGACATGAGAGGACCAGAGTTTGCGTCCACAGCACCAACATAGGTGCCAAGCAGTTCTGGCAGGCTCTCTATAACCCTAGCACAGAAGAGGCAGAGATGGGGGAATCCCTTTAACAAGCTGGCTAGCTAGACTGGCCAGATCTGCCAGCTGTGAATTCAAGCAAAAAAACCCTTTCAATAAATAAGATGGAGAGCAATGGAAACTCTGGAGGTTGACCTCTGACACACACACACACACACACACACACACACACACACACACAGAAATGACATTAATTAAATAAATATAAATGTTTAAAAATACAGAGGTAGAGATGTATCTTAAATGAGTTAAAAAGTGGGTACACTTAGCCAGGCACAGTGGTCCACACCTGTAATCCCAGCACTCCGGGAGGCAGAGGAAGGCGGATCACTGTGAGTTCAAGGGCAGCCTGGTTGGTCTACAAAGTGAGTCCAGGACAGCCAAGGCTACACAGGGAAACTCTCTCAAAAAAACAAACAAACAAAAAAGGGGGTTGGTACACTTCCAGTTAGGAGACATGGGGTTTGTTTGGTTTTTTAAGATTTGTTTTATATATATGTCTATGCACTATGCTCAGGGAGATGAGAAGGTGTTTCCTCTGGATCTGGAGTTACAGACGGTTGTGAGCCAGCCTGTGGGTGCTAGGAAGCAAACCCAGGTCCTCTGAAAGGGCACTGTTGTGCTCTTACCCACTGAGCCATCTCTCTGATTTGGAAGATTTGGGTTTTAGTTGAAGAGCCTCTCTGTTCGTGCCATCTAAAGATTTGGTGCCACGTTGTTCAGAGGGTTTTGGTTCTTGGTTGTTTCGGTTCACCTTCCTAGCAGACTACTCCTCCCGTGCACTGACGATGGATTACTTCCCCCAAAGCACGATTCCAAGTGCACGCCTGTTGAGCTGCTGTGTGGGAAGCTGCATGAGGGATTCCCGTCTGATGGGCACTCAGGTCGTTCCAAATACAATACGGCCCATTGAAGCCGTAACAGTGGCAGGGACCTGAGGGAGCTGGTCACGAGGCAGCCACAGTCAGGACCCGAGAACAAAGTGTGTGTGCTAGTGCTCAGCTCGCTTTCTCCCTTTCCGTGGGACCAAAATGGCGCCGCCCGCCGTGGACAGTCCTTCCCACACCAATGAACAGGTGAGCCCACAGGCCAACCAAGCTGGCCAGCCCTTCACTGCCACTCTTCCCAGGTGAGACGGCTCAGTGCTATCTGCTCTTGTAGAGGACGCAGCCTTAGTACCCACAGGGCAGGTCAGGGCCTCCAACCCCCCCCCCTCCGACCTTCCCCGGCCTCTGCATGCGTGTGGTGCCCATCCATGCGCTCAGGTGGACACATAACACACATACAATTACATAACAACTTTTTTTTTTTTTTTAATAGCCCTCACAGCCAAGACTGGTAACATTCTGGGCTGAAGGAGATTTAGCGATTACCTCACCTGACACACCCTGGCTGTGTTAGGTGAGGGTTGGGGAAGTGGGGCCGAATGGTGGGAAGTGACACACTTGAGATCACATGGCACACTGATAGGAGAAACTGTGACTATCATTAGCTCCGGGTGGTGATAATAATCAACTTGTGTTGAGCTTTCCCTCTTTCCCCATGTGGGCCCAGTCCCAAATGTACCCAGAGTGGGTACATTTTTCCTCATCTGTAAAGTGGGGTGACAGTAAAGCCTGCCTCATGGCAGTTAGGAGGTGCAAATGAATTCGGCCGCATGACGCTTGGAACAGTGACTCACATACGTGACTCACATACGGCAAGTAGCTTCCAGCAGGTGGCTGCTATCAGCATTTTCCTCCCCACCCTGGGGACAAGGAAACTGAGGCTTGAAGCTAAATGGTACCATGCTCCTAGCCACCTCACTGGCATCCTGGCCCCTCAGCCAGTGCCCGCTCTGCTTTAATACACTCCCGTCACCCTGTAGGCCAAAGGAGGTGCCAGGCAGAGAGACACAAGGAGAATGAAAGGACTTCATGTTAATTCCATGCAATCAGGGATGCTGACCGCACACATATGTGAGCCCTGAAGGTATGCCTGGAATCAGGGTCACCGTAGATAGAGCAGGGGCTGGCTCCGACACTCCTCCATGAATCCATCCCACCCAGGAAGCTCCACTCTATGTCAAAGCCAAGGTGGCATGCTTTTCTTGCTCTTTAATCTTCTTTCCACGGAAGGCTGTCCTTCCCACCTCCCCTCGTGGCCACAGCTGCACTCTTGGAGGAAGGGTTGGTGATGGGTAGAGTATCTTACATGCAGATCAGGAGGCCTGGAAACCGGCTCAGCCTGGCATTTGATCTCAGATAAGTCAGGCCTATCTCCCAGAGCCTCTGTTTCTGTCTCTGTCATATGAAAGGGTAGAGTAGTTGGGGATGGTCCCCCGTCCTGGAAGCTGATTACCACCATGCCTGGAGCTCTGTCTCAGCCTTGAACACAGCTCTCTGCCTGTACCCTCCCCCCTTGCTCTCCCTCTGCATACCCTGGTCCAGCAGACCTAGGATGGAACCCTGGAGGCTACTGTTTACCGGACAGCCCCAGGGGAGGCAGCCTGTCAGGCAGGACAGCTCTGTGGAGGAATGAGATGCAGCTTCCTGGGCTCCCAGAGAGAGATTTGGAAACTATGTCTCCACAGGGACCTGTCATTAAGAAAAAAAAAAAAAGTGACACGTCTTTAATCCCAGGACTTGGGAGGCAGAGGCAGGTGGATTTCTGTGGGTTCCAGGCCAACCAGAGCTACTTAGTGAGACTCCCCGCTTTAAGGAGCAAGGGAAGACTACAGTAGAGAGGTGGCAGAGCAGAGTGCTGAGGCCTTGAGCTTTGGACTCAGATGGACAGGCAGGTAGCTTTGAGTTAAAACCTGGGAAACTCACAAAGTCTCCCTGCAGGTGAGGCCAGCGTCCACCCTGTAGGGTAGTTAGGAGGATGGCCCGAATCCACAGAAGGAGGCTCCGTGAGTCATCCTCTGTGCCCAGGAAACTCTCCCGTCCACTCAGCTCCCTCACCTGTTCCAACACTTCCCAGTGGGGCAAACAGACCCTTTACCCATCAATTAACAGCCAGTGCCACACGCGTCGAAATAGCAGCTAATGTGCATTGAGCGTTGACTGTGTCAGAGGGATTGTACTAATCCTCCCGAAGGCCCCAGGACAAAGAGCCAGTTATAACCTTAGTTTACCTGTAAGAAAACCAGCACAGAGAGGTCCATGAATTTGCCTGAGGCCACATGGTCAATATACTCATAAAGCCGGAACTGGAATCATCTACTCGTTGCCGGGGTCTGGGGTCCTGGCCATCATATTGTGCCAGGCGCTCTGCTAGGCTCCTTCTGTTCCTGCCACTGGTGGTGAGTGTGGGCACGGCTGTCTCAGGCAGGTAATGCCTCACCTGTTAAAGACAGTGTCAGGGAGGTGGCCTGAAGCCAAGTACAGGCATGGCAGAGCCTGGTTCGCCGGAGCGCGTTCTTTAGAATGCCAGCCACCCGCAGCCAGCCGGGATGCAAGGCTGAGCCTTACCTGCTTACAAGCTCCCAAAGCACTGTGGGAGATGAGTTTGAATGCCGAGTGGTGACTTCGACGGTGGTGGTATTAAATGGAGGCTGTTGGGAGCAGAGCAAGGGCACAGGGAGCTGACTCACTTGGAGGCCAGCATCCGCGCACAGGGCTTGCTTCCCGGCTGCAGCTCCTTTCTGGAAACACTTCATTTTCTTTCAGAGTCATAGGGGATAAAAACAAAGAAAACAGTTTGAGATTAGGAAAATACCAGTTTCAGAAGGGTGGGGAGAGCCAGCGCTAGTTAGAATGATAGCAAAGATGAGTCGTAGGAGTCAGGCGTGATGGCATACTCATGGGCAGCGAGTGCAGTTAAGGAGGACTGGGTCATCCTCAGCTACATAACGAGTTTGAGGCCAGCCAGTTTGAGACCAGTCTCCTACAGGAGACACTGTCTTTTAAAAAAAAAAATAAAAGACATGAAGCCAAACCATAGGAATTACTAGAATCACTTTAGGATTTACTATATCACGTGAGCTCTCTTTGATGGAACATAACCATGGCAGGGGGCAGGGTTATAATCAGCTTTTGTTGTAAAACCTGAAGGCTGAGAGGCCCAGAGACTCAAGGTAACCCCCCACCCAGAGTCACACAGCAAAGAAGTGGCAGAGGCAGGACCCCCACCCAGCTCTGCTGCCCTGAATCCAGACAAGAGCATAGAGGTACCTTTGGCCTCTCCACCGTCTCCCTTTTACTGAGGTTTCGGGGAGCTCACAGCTGTGACAGGAAGCAGTTTGAAATCCCACTGCCCCTGCCCAGCGGAGCCTTTCCAAGCTTCACTCAGAGGACACTGTGGCCCAGAGACCTTACTGACGGGGTGACCTGGAATCCTGGCTTATGCCGCCTGAGTGGGGGTCCCCTTTCATTCTGCAGGTGTCTCCAGTAGGTGGTACTTGGTTATCCTAAACGTAAGACCCGTTATTACTCCTCACGCCAAAATTACAGTGGGGCAAGTGTTCTGGCCTGAGCTAGGCCCTGCTGACCACCCATGGCTATGCTCTGTACCTCTGGCCTGGTCTTGAGCCTCCTCAAGTAACGTCTCCGTGAAAACCAGTGCCTGGCAGTGTTTGCCAACTCATCCTGTCACCTCCACTCTCTGCTGGGGAGCGGGGGGACTGGTGAGGACTGGATGCAGTGCAGCCTCAAACCACGCCCCTCCAGATGGCCCAGGTAAGGCCTGAGCTCCCACCGGGCAGTTTGGCCCACACATCCCTCAGCTAGGACTTGCTTGCTCCCCTTTGCACATCAAGGGGCACATCAGTATGCCACCTTCCTAAGAGTCGGCGGTAGTCATCCTGATGGTCTCACGTCGCTGTTCCCCAGGAGGACGTTCTCGCAGGAGGCTGGCCCTCCAGCGAGGAGGCTGCCGGGGAGACAGGCGGGATGCCCCTGGCCATGCCTCCGGAACTGGAGGCCTGTCTCCAAGCTCTGAGGTCGGAAGATCCTCCCTGGCTCTGAATGTCCGCGTGCCAAGCCCCAAGGGCAGCTGGCGGATGTGTGTTTAAACTGTGGAACCCCTGGGTGGTGGCAGCTGTCCATGCCACCACTTCACACGCACACACCGCTTCGCAAGGGTTCAGGGGGCATAATTAGTGCTTCGAGGCCCTTGGAGACACTCAGATCCCAGGGCGTGACTGATGTCTGCCCTTGCTCACCGCGTCTGTCTGTAACCGGCTATTAGACGGTAAGATCAACTGCCTCGCAAACGGCTTTGCTGAGCAAACTCTGCCGCCAGCACCAAGAGGAGTGCTTTCACAGCGCCCCACCCCCACCCCTAGTTACTTTTCACCTTCTGAATAGACTCCCTGGAGAGCACCCTGGAGCACTGTAAAGAGGTCAGAGGTCACGCTTCTTTTCTGGACCCTCCAGTCTGTACCCTGGCAGTTCGGTTCGCATCACTTCTCTTAAGGTTCATCTTACTCATCCCTGAGCTTCTGGCTCTGTTGCTGAGAAGAGACTCCATGGCAACACCACCTCTCAGGACCATTTGGGGGCGTTTGCTGTTTGGTTAATTTGGGGAATTTGGTTTGGTTTAGTTTGCTCTGGGGTGTTTTGTTTTGTATTGTGTGTGTGTGTGTGTGTGTGTGTGTGTGTGTGTGTGTGTGTGCGCGCGCGCGCACGCATGCAGGCACATCTGAATGTGTGTTTGTGTCTGTATGTATATGTGTGGGGGTCTGTCTGTCGTCTGTCTGCCTGCCTCCTGCCCACCTGCCTGCCTGGCTGAGTGTATATCTGTGTACTGTGTGTTCTCAGGAGCCCTCAGAGAAGTGTCCAATCCCCAGAACTAGAGTTACAAGTTTGCAAACTGCCACGTGAGGTGCTGGGAATCAAACCTGGGCCTTCTGCAAGAGCCCTAAGTGCTCTGACCCACCGAGCCATCGCTCCAGCCCCGTGGACAAGCGGACAAGGTCTTGCTATGGAGCACACACTCACAGACTCACTGTGTAACCAAGCTGGTCACAGACTCACTGTGTAACCAAAGACGGCTCACTTCCCCAGTGCTGACATCACAGGTGTGTCCACCGCACCTCACTCTCCTAGGGCTGCTCATGGCCCGGAGGGGATGCGTAGAGAGCGCCTCCCATCGTGTGTGAGCACCCTGACCCAGGGAGCCCTTAACTGTGAGAGGCCTGGGCTGCTGATACCCGTTCCTCCCCGTGAGTTTCCTAGTCTTCACGTCTCGTCAGCCCTCCCCGAGATGGCGCTGGCTCGTCTTCGTGGCGGGGGGCTTTTCCCTACTTTAGCTCTCAGCCTCCAGTTGGCCTGAACGAGTACCTTCTGAGCAGCCTGGTTCCTTGAGCCCCCGAGGCATCAGAAGACAGTGTGGTTTCTGTGTGCAAGTGATAGAGACTCAGTGACAAGTCGAGCCATATGGAACCACCACGTTCCCTCAGATACGGGGGCTGGGGAGGCAGCTCGGCAATTAAGAACACTTATTCCTGCAGACGACCTGGGTTTGGTTCCCGGCACCCACGTGGCGACTCACAGCTGTCTGCAGCTCTAGTTCCTGGAGATCCAGCGCCCCCCTCTTGCCCGTGCAAGCACTAGGCATGCATGCATTCAGGGAAAGCATTCGTGTACACGAACGTACATGAAGATGTAAGATGGCCGTAGGGGGATAGGGCTGTAGCTTGGGTGGCCAGGTATGCGCTGGCCTTTCAAACTTTGAGGAATTCAGTATGCCTCAGGAACACAGACGTGTGCACATAAGCTGGGGGGAGGGGAGAGGCTTCAAACCCCCTGGATGTAGAGCTGCAGGCAACGGTGAGCGGCGATGCTGGACGGGTCCTCTGGGAGAAAAATATGCATTGTTAACCACGGAGTGTCTCTCCAGCCCCAGGGTTTGAGGGTTGCTTTTGTTGTTGTTATTTTGTTTCGGTTTTTTGTTTGAGATAACATCCCATAAGAATGACCTTGAACTCTTGACCCTCCTCGCTATACCTCCTAAATGCTGGGATTACAGGTGCGGCCATGGCACCCTGCTCTTACTGTCATTTTTATCACCTGCATTTCCTAATTCTTCTACAAGAAGTATATGATGATATTTTTTTTTTAATTTAAAAAGAATACCATGCCAACTTATCGCTAGAGTGACGTAATCA
This sequence comes from Psammomys obesus, assembly GCF_907164565.1. NCBI lineage: Eukaryota > Metazoa > Chordata > Mammalia > Rodentia > Muridae > Psammomys > Psammomys obesus. Next base: position 13,468,909 of record NW_026591598.1, on the reverse strand, counting down.
GTGAGTTTTTCATCAATTAAATAACTGAAAAGTCCCCACAGAAGCTGGCTGGTTGAGAGGTTCCTGTTGAATACTCGGAGGATGATAAGGCTCCCTTGGCAAGAGGGTGATGGTTGGAGCCCAGCCTGCATTTCTCTCATCCGCACTGGTTTCTCCACACTGCCTTTCTGTGCAGGACGGTTGCAGCTCAGTGGATCTCAGGGGCCAGCTGGGTGGGTTTAGGCTTGCTCGGGTAGGTCACCAGGACAAGGACACCCAAAGGTGGTGGTTTCTGGACGTAGCCAACTCAGGACGGTGCCCTGTGAACCTGTAAGGCAGCTGGGTGACGCCTGGGTAGCAGGATTCCAACCTCAGGGGGTTGGGGAGGGTGGACCTCACTCTGGTTTTGTTTGAGGGGGTAGACTGTGCCCCTCACACCTGTTCTGTGACCCTTCCTTCTAGGAAAACTTGATTGGCGCTCTCTTGGCGATTTTCGGGCACCTCGTGGTCAGCATCGCGCTTAACCTGCAGGTGAGTCTCAGATGCCAGCGCTGGGCCAGGCAGAGGCATGTTGGGTGAGCTAGGTCTGCTCTCTGTCCTCTGAGGGGGGCCTGTCTAGTCCCTGACTCTCTCTACACCCTCTGTCCTACTCCCCCCCCCCCCAGGCTCCCATAGGTCAGAACCTCCAGTTTTCTTTACTTGCGTGCACGTGTGGTGTGTGTGTGTGTGCACTCGTCTGTGCGCACGTATGCCCGCCTGCATACGGAAAACCAGAGATCAATGGTGGGTGCCTTCCTCAACTGACTCCATTTTCTTTCTTTTCGAAAATTTGTTGTTGTTGTTGTTTTTCCTTTGAATTATATGTGTCAGAGTGTGGGTGTGTGCACATGAGTGTAGACCAGAGGTATCAGATTATCCTGGGCCCTGGGGCTGAGTTATGTGGGGTGCCTTATGTAGATGGCAAGACCCTAACTCGGGTCCTCTGGCAGAGCAGCTCTAACCCCTAGCCACTCAGTCGTCTCCAGCCTCACAGTATTTTCTTTTTTTCTTTTTTTTTTTTTTTTTTGTTTGTTTGGTTTTTTGAGAGACAGGGTTTCTCTTTGTAGCCTTCCCTGGACTCACTTTGTAGACCAGGCCGGCCTCGAACTCACAGAGATCCACCTGCCTCTGCCTCCCCAAGTGCTGGGATCACAGGCCTGTGCCGTCATGCACAGCCACCTAATTTTGTGGAGACAAGGTCTGTCACTGAGCCCGGAGCTCAGTGATAGCGAGACCAGCTGGCCAGCAAGCCGCTTCCTGTCTCCCCCAGTTCTGGGTTACAGGCACCCACTGCCTCGCCTGGTTTTTCACACGGATGGTGGGGATCCAGACTCGGGTCCTCACACTTGCACGGCAGACACATCACCCATAGTGCCATCACCCCTGCCCGTCTCTCAAGCTGTGGAGTGGCATGCTAATGACAGGTCCCGGTCTTGTCTCTCCCTGCTGCTGGGGTCATCAAGGAGCCATCGCTTTCAGCTCTGATTCCCACACTGTCGATGCTGCGAGTCTCCAGGAGGGAGGCTGCAGAGTTTCTGTAGAGTGCCCCCACAGCGCCTGGCCAGATGGTGACCACAGCCATGCTGTGGAGCAACCCGGCAGCTTGCCAAGCTTCCCCTGGGGTCCCGGGGAACTGGTGCACCTGTGCCCCAGGGGACAGGAGCATCCCCAGGCTGGTGGCCACTTTGGTTGGTGGCAGCAGGAGTCACATTGATCAGCCGTTCTGCCTCCCCCTCCTCCCTCACTTGTACCTTCTGGAATCCCCTCCCACATAAACTGCCAATTCCCAAGTCTCTGTCTCAGGTGCTGCTTCTCAGAAACCAAGGGATATACCTGGCACTACTAACCCTTAGAAATCCCATAATGCACCCTGCCTCTAGGGTCCCTGAGCTGCCTACTTTTGGTGCAGGCATAGGTCTGTTATACCAAAAGGCACAGGAGCCCCGTGCTCCTCAGCAGCATACTGTTTCAGCCACGTGGAGTCCGAGCTGTCCGTCCACTTCATTTTCTTCTCTTCAGACCTGCCTCTCCTGGTACCCTGGAGCCTGGAGCCCCCAAGTCCTTCTTTCCATCTTCTTCAGTTACAGTCTCGGTTTCTGTGTCCCAAATTCATATTTCCAGAAGAACAGAACAGTAGTGCACACTGGGGCCACTTAGCTGCTCCAGAAGAGCAGGCCCTCCAATACCACACGGCCACCAAGCAGCAGCTGCCGCCCTTCTGCAAGAGGTTGTGGCTCTCCAAGCATCTGCATGTGGGGATTTCTGGGGATGGCCGCCAAGAGATGGCCAACCCAAGGGCCCAGCCAAAGCAGGTGTTTGTAAATACAGCAGACTGCCTTTTCGCCTGTGGAGTGCATTAGGGATGCCTGTTTCTAAGCCAGGCACGGTGGCAGATGCCTGGAATCCCAGCACCCAAGAGGCAGGGGCAGGAAGACTGCAATTTCTCTTCTCTTTTCTTAGATTTATATATTTGATTTTTGTGCACGGGAGTGTTCTGTCTGTCTGTGTGTTCATGTATCACGTGTGTGTCTGGTGTCTGTGGCTGTCAGAAGAGGGGGGCTGTACCCCTTGGAACTGGAGTTATGGATGGTTGTAAGCCACCGTGTGGGTGCTGGGAACTAAACCCAGGTTCTCTGTAAGAGCAGCATGTATAATCTCTCCAGCCCTGACAGCTGAAATTTCAAGACCATCTCGGGCTACATGAAACAGTGTCTCAAAGAGAGACAGAGACAGACAGACAGACAGATGGAGATGGGCTGGAGAGATAGCTTGATGAGTAAAGTCCCTGCCTTGCAAGCATGAGGACCTGAGTTCAATCCCCAGAACCTATATAAAAACAGCCCATTGTGGTAGCATGCATCTGTAATCTACAGACATGTGAATCAATAGAGCTTGCTGGTAAGCCAGCCTAGTCTACTTGTTGTGTCCAGGCCACTGAGTCACTGTCTCAAAAACCAAGGTGAGGGGGACTGGAGAGATGGCTCAGAGGTTAAGAGCACTGGCCATTCTTCCAGAGGTCCTGAGTTCAATTCCCAGCAACCTTATCATGGCACACAACCATCTATGATGAACTCTAGTGCCCTCTTCTGGCATGCAGGTGTATGTGCAGGCAGAACATTGTATACATAATAAGTAAATAAATCTTTTTTTTTTTTAAGGTGAAGGATTGAACCAAGGTGAAAGATTATTTTTTCTGTCCATCCCCCCTCCTTCCCTCCCTCCCTCCTTCTCTCTCTCTTTCTTTCTCTCACACACACAAAGAAATATTCATTTGAAAGTCTGACCCACATCTCCCCCAAACCACACCCAGGCCCACAAGTATGGTTTCTAAAAGTAGAGTGTCAGCTTGGATTCCTTCATCGGTGCCTTTCATTCTCTCCAAACATCTGGTCAAATGGCATTTCTTCTTGGACTTCTAGAAATATTGCCACATCCGCCTGGCAGGCTCCAAGGACCCCCGGGCCTACTTCAAGACCAAGACATGGTGGCTAGGGCTGCTCCTGCTGCTGCTGGGGGAGCTGGGCGTGTTTGCCTCCTACGCCTTTGCCCCACTGTCCCTCATTGTGCCCCTCAGTGCCGTCTCCGTGATAGGTAAGCCCCAACCTTCTCTTCTCCCAGGACCCATGGTCTGTGTGGCCCAAGTGCCACCACGAGGCTCAGAGCACTCACATTAAAAAGCACTCTTAGGGCCAGCCATTGTGGCGCACGCCTTTAATCCCAGCACTTGGGAGGCAGAGGCAGGTTGGATCTCTGTGAGTTCAAGGCCAGCCTGGCTCTCCCCTGCTCTCAGGAAAGCATGGAATCGTGGTATCTTGCCTGTCTCTGAATTCAAAGGTCCTCCTCACTGCAGGGAGGGCCTGTGAACTGCCCCTCCTGGGCTTGGGTCAGACAACATTAATCAATCGCAACTTTCCTTCCAGCCAGCCTAGGTGAGACCTCAGGTTTCTGTGCCCTGCTTGGAGCTACTACCAATTATAAGAAATTATAAGAATTTGTACCTTGATTGGTTTCCAAATTGCTGTTAGAAGAACCTGCCATTGTTGAGCCAGGCTGGTTACCTGGCAATGTACATAAGTAGAGCTGAGTTTTTTTCCACCCTGTACCTTCTGTTAAATGTTGACAATGAATTCCAGACCCTGTGCATGCTGGGAAAGTGCTTTGCTGCTTAGCTACTAGGCTGAGCCAGCATTTTTCTTTTCCTAGTGTTTTTGTTTGTTTGTTTCATAAAGTGGTTTGAATGTCTCCAGTTAAGGCAAATCCTTTGGCCATCTCCACCCTCCCCTGTCCTCTTCTGGATTACTTCCAGCATGATTCAGGCCACCAGCCAGCCCCACTGATAGCTAGATTTACATCCTTGTCTCTGCTCTGCCACTGCTTGGGTCTCCAAAGACCTCTTGTAATCTTCATTCACAGTGAGTCGTAAGTGACTGAGTGACCAACACTGTGAAAATAGTAGCCTTTGATTTTGATAAGTAACCAAATTCTTCAGACCTATAGGCTGAGAGCTGCAGATGCAGAGGAATGGCCTGGTTGGTACCGAGCCCTCATTTGATCTCCAGTGCCATAATAAATAAGTAAGGTGAATCATGGCAAGATTAGTGTGTGGGAGTGAGCTCCCAGAGGCTAGGGGGCCCTTTGAGCTTCAGAGGCCACCCAAACGGAGATGTACTGAACACGGTAACAGCTCATCCTTCGGCCACCTGTGAGCCTTCCGTCAGTGTTCCAGGTCCTTCAACAACAAGAATCGTTTCTCTATGAGCATTTATTGTATGCCAAATGATTTGCGTATAGAATCTTATTTAATTGTCCTTATGATTCAGAGAGGGGGTAGTTTTCAGTGGGGTCTGTGGACCCATCCTGGGCTGGGGAGGTGAGGAGGGTAGAGAAGATGTGCAAGAAAGAGGCTCTGTGCAAATGAGCCGCCCATCCAGAGAGCGTGGGTAAGAGACGCCCTCTGCCTGGCAGCAGCCTCTCTTCTCTTCTCTGTGCTTGGCTTTTTCCAGCGAGCGCCATCATTGGGATCATATTCATCAAAGAAAAATGGAAACCTAAGGACTTTGTGAGTAAGTCTCTGCCGGAGCAAGCACCCCCCTCCCCCGCCCCGCCCCGCCCTGCCCCATGGAGAGACACTCCACCTCCCACCTCCTCCACCTCCACCTCCACCTCCCAGCTCCTCTGGGTTCCACGTTCCTGGGGTGAATGTTAGGCGCCCCAAGCCTGGCTGCGCACCAGATTTGTCTGTGGCCATTGGAAATGAGCATCCCTTCATTCCCGTCAGTCAATGTTGATTGAGCCTCTGCTGTTGGAGTTTTAGAAACACTAATGGCAGGCACACCCCTTCCCTGACTGAGTTTTAAAGCCACAGAGGCCAGAAAGTCTGCTTCATTGTGAATCAAGGCCGAATTTGAGTGTGCAAGCCCAGTGAACCAGCTCATAGTCCCCCCAGAGATTTCCCCCAAGCTCAGCTAGACCTGGTGCCCCCCTCCACCCCGAAACATCTAGGTTTACAGAGTAAAGGCATTAGCACATCACATTATCTAGAGGCACACACGGGAGAAAAAGATCCAAGACCCCATGTTTAATATTTTTTATATAGATAATGCTAACGAACTTAGAAAGATCAAGGGGCGTTGGTGTTACATTAATTGAGGTCCCTCCACTGGAAGCCAGGGGCATGGGGAGAGGTCACACTGTTGTAGAGTATGGCAGGACGGTGGAATGCTGCTCTCGTGGAGACTGTAGTCCAGTTTGAGTACAGCATGTTCTGGAGGGTTACAGTAAGCCACAGCTAAATAATTGTGGGGCATAGGAAGTGCTTCGGAATAAACAGAATGCTTCCTACCCGGGGGGCGGGGGGAGATGGAGACACTGTGCCCAGACTGGCAAGGACTTTCTGAAGATGTGATCTACAGTCCCAGCCTCGGGTGACACTAGAATGCGGTACCAGGCCTTTGGGCAGGCTGTGCCACTCAGAGCGGCAGGCGCAGATGCTCTGGGGAAGAAATCAATTTCCTGTCTGGGGGACCAGTGACTGGCAGAGCCAGAGGCGGGGAGCACCAGACGCATGGAGGGCTACGCGCCATCATGCTGAAGGGGGTGGTGCAGAGTGGGACAGGACACCAGGGGAGAGGCGTAGGTCTCTTGCTCTCCAGCCTGTCCTGGGTCCCAAAGGTCCCCGGCAGGCCGGGCCCTGAACAGAGTAACAACAGCATTGAGTCTGTTCCCTGCAAGTAGGTTGGAGAAGGACGGAGTCATCCTTAAAAGTTAACCAGGCTGGGCTGTGAAGTTTGCTTTGGAAGTTTCATTTCCTTTTCAGCTTGAAATGTCAAACCTAGGTTTGAGACTTCCCTGTAAAATGTACGTTGACCTGCAGTGCGAGGCCTCGGGGTGTGGCCCAGTGGGTGGGAGAAGGGCCCAGTGTTCAAAGTTCTGGGTTCCTATCCCAGGACTGAAAAAACAAAAAGTGGGACATAGTCCTCTCCCAGAATGGCGGCAAAATACTAAGTGTTACCAAGAGCACAGAGCCCTGACACGAGCGTTCTCAACCCATGGGTCGGGACCCCTTTGGGGCTGAACGAATGTCATGGTGACCTCAAAGCAAATGTCACCTACCTGGTAGTCCAGGGTTCCACTGCCTATTTTATGCCTAGTGCAGCTGCACACAGACAGGACTGTCCACCGAAGCATAATCTATACAGCCCTCCCGCCTCTGCTTCCCAAGTTCTGGGCTTGGAGGCGTGCGCCACCGCAGTTGGTCTTGTTAAGATTTTTTAGGACGACGTTTGAGGGGGAGACCGTGCACAGAGTTCATGATAAGCATGTGTGAATACGCTTTGATGCCCCTCCCCCCCAGCATGATGTCACAGACCTGTGGCTTCATACAGGTGGCATTATACACACGCACGCATACACATACATAAAAATAAATCCTAAAACAAGGGGCTGGAAAGATGGCTCAGTGGTTAAGAGCACTGGCTGCTCTTGCAGAGGACAAGCGGTTGGTTCTCAGCACCCACATGACAGCTCACAGCCACCTCTATGCAGGCAAAACACCCACACAACTAAAACAGATTTTTTAAAAAGTTATAAAATTGTTCAAATAAGTAAGTAAGCAAACAATCAAACACACACACTAAGGGGATCTGGAGAGGTGGCTGGGTGGTTAAGAGCACGTGGTGTTCTTGCAGAGGACCTTGGGTCAATCACCTGCATGGTGGCTCACACCTTTGTAACTCCGGTTTCAGGGGATCTAATGCTCCCAGCCTCCAGAGGCCCCAGGCGCTCTTTAGTACACACTCATGCAGGGAAGAACACTCACACAAAAATATGTAAATAAATTGTAAAAGAAGACATTGTGAGGTTATTCTTTGGAAGTAAGGAACAATCGAAACTATAAGCCATGCCAGGTGCCTGACACAGGCTGTCTTTGTTAAAGTTTCTTCCTGTTGCTATAATGAAACACCATGACTGAAAACCAGTTAGGAAGCAAAGGGTTTATTTGCCTTATGCAGCCACATCCTTAGTCTTTCACTGAAGGAAGTCAGGACAGGAACCCAGAGGAAGGACAGGAGCCCGTAGGCAGGAGCTGAGGCAGAGGCAATAGAGGGGTGCTACTTACTGGTGTGCTCCCCAAGGCTTGTTTAGTCAGCTTTCTTATAGAACCCGGAACTACCAGCCCAGGGATGGCCCCACCCACAATGGGCTGGGCCCTCCCTCATCAGTCAGTAATTAAGGAAATGCGCTACAGGCTTGTCTACAGCCAGATCTTCTGGAAGCGTTTTTCTCAGTTGATGTGCCCTCATTTCAGATGACTCCAGCTTGTGTCAAGTTGACATAAAACTAACTAGCCAGCGCATAGGCTGTCCTGACTTGCTGTGGGCCCCCTATGCACCTGGCTCGTGCTTGGACCTCTGACTACTGTCTCTGCCTCCCACAGGGCGCTATGTCTTGTCCTTTGTTGGCTGCGGTTTGGCGATCGTGGGCACCTACCTGCTAGTGACTTTTGCACCCAACAGTCATGAGAAAATGACAGGCGAGAACATCGCCAGGCATCTGGTGAGCTGGCCGTTCCTCCTGTACATGGTGAGTGAAGGGGCCATCCTTCTCCTGCTTGAGCAGGCTGAAAGGGGTCAAGTCCCAGTCACTGCTCTCGAGGCCCAGCGGTTGGGGTCACTGAAGCCTTAAAGGTGTGTGCACAACCTGTGTCCGTGATGGGCAGGTGGCAAAACAGAAGTTCTGGGTAGCTGTCTCTGGGAGATGAAATTATGATGTAGACTCTATTTCCACTTCATCCTTCTACATCCAAAATTTTACCAGCATACATCTGCTTTTATTTTATTTATTTATTATTTATTTATTTTCTGGTACTAGAGATGAAACCCAGGGCTTCATATTTGCTAGGCAAGTTTTCCTGCTGAGCTACACCCCTGATCTTCTTTCTGCTTCTTAAATTTTGAACCAGAAGCTTACTAAGTTGCCCAGACTACCCTTAAACTCACTGTTGTAGCCCAGGCTGGCTTCAAGGTCTTACCTCTCTGGCTTTAGCTTCCCATGCAGCTTCAATGTCAGGCCTGTGCTGGTAGGCCTAGCTTTTAAAGTTGTTATGATAAAGGAGGGAGTTAAAAATGCAGGCGATCAGTTGGCAGAATTCTTACCTAGCTTACACGAAGCTCTGGACAGGATCCCTAGCACCACATAAACCAGGTGGTGTGCTGTAATCCCAGCACTTGGGAGGTGGCAGTTGGAGGATCAGAAGTTCAAAGCCATCCTCAGCTGCATAGTGAGTTTGGGCCCAGCTTGGACTTGAAAACCCTGCCTCAAAATAAATAAATAGATAAGTAAATAAATAAGTAGAATTTGAACATAATAGTTAATTAGAATAAAACAGTTGTTTTAAAGTTAAAAATGTAAACAATTTAAGAATGCTCTTTCTCCCAGTATCACACAACTGGTAGGAAGCCAGGCAATGGAGCCCGGGCAGTGTTCCATCCACTTCAGACACACGAACACACTAGAAAAGAAAGCAGCCCTGGAGCTCGCACAGCTGTTGCTGTGGGCTGGCCTCATGCCACACGGTGCAAGACGGGTTTGTGTGCCCCGCATTCTCTCAACAACACTTTCAGGTGTTTTCCTCTCCATCTATGGACGGAGACACTAGAACTCCGAGCGATCAGAATGCAGATTGGAACCCCTGGAGCCCAGGGCTTCCCTGGGTGTGTCCAACCTGTCTCCAGCCAACCCCCAACAGGTACCCAAACCCAAAGCAGATATCTCAAACCCTGTGTGTGCTATGTGACCTTGGACGAGTCTCATCCCTTCTCTATGAAATAGCAAAAGTCACTAGACCGGGGGATTGCTGGGGTGCAGCATAAGGCTACAAATAGGTCACCCAGAGTATGAAAGGTGCTCAGGGACTGAGCTGGCTTCACCCGGCAGCTCATGCCAGCTTCATGGCAGGCTTCACCTGCCAGCCGAAGAGATTGAGCCCGGCTCAAGGAATATGTGTCTGGGGGCCTCCTACCTGCTGGGCATTGTGGGTACGGAAAGTCAGCAAGCTTGGCTCACAACTCCTGATCTCTCTTAGGACACCCCTCTCCCCAAAACAAGCCATCAGAGGGCTCAGCACCAAGTGCTGTACTCACTCTCTGCTGAGTCACAAAGTGTCCTTTCAGGCAATAGCTGAGAACTGGGGAGTCCTCACCCCAGCACACACAGCCTCAGGGGGTTCCTGAGTCAGTCTGAGTATACCTGATGGGGTATCCACCAGTAATCATGAGGCTCGCTTGCACACAGACTAGGGCCTATGACAACTAAATAAGATACACTCACTGGGGCTGAGAGTAGGGCACAGCGGAATGAAAGGAATGAAAGAGCCTGAGTTAATGGCCTCAGTCATAAAGACATTTAAAAACCTCCCACTTTAAAATGTCTGCTTGTGGACGTTCCCCTGTTGGTTTTGAGGATGAACAGACTTTAGTATTTGGTTTGGGGCTGGCAAGGGGAGGTGATCCATTATCACAGTTCTCTTAGCATTGCTAGGTGCTGGGGCTGGCTTCGTGGGAGACATACTGCCAGGCATCTAAGCCTTTAAGGGGTAGACAGGACAAGTGGCTAATGGTGGGCAGGAAGCCTTCTCACAATGCAAGCTTAGAATCAGCTACTAGGGAGTTTCTGTTGCCGAGACAGCTTTTCCATGCAGGGCTCTGGGCCTCCTGCCTTAGACGGCATGATCTATCTAGAAAAGATATGGGCCCTCAGACCGGCAGGGTTCAAATCCTGCCTCTACCATTGGGTATGTGAGGCGTAATGGTCGCAGCAGAAGTTTGCAGATGTTTAGACTTGCCTAAAGTCACATAAGCAATTTAGAAACAGATGCAACTGCAGCCCGGGCCTCCCAAACTCTACTCATCTTCCTTACACAGTCCAGGCTAGCCTACAACTCAAAAGCCTCCTATGTGCCAGGACCACAGGCATGGGCCACCACACCCAGCCATTGACTTCCTCTCTCTGCTCTGGGATCTGTGCCCAGCTGAGGCCTGGCGACAAAGAATGTATACCTGTCACTTGACCAAATGGCTCCTGGGTAAATAGCTCATTCTCAGGTGGCATTTTGTTTTTTTTGTTGTTGGTTTGGGTTTTTTTGTTGTTGTTGCTGGATATAGAGCCTAAGGCCTGGAAAGTGCTCTGCCATTTGTCCATACCAGCTGCTTCTTTTTTTTTTTTCTTCTTTCTTTCTTATTCTGAGACCCAAGTTACCCAGGCTGGCCTTGAACTCACCATTACAGCCCAGGCCCGCTTTGAATTCTCAATCCTCCTACCAAGTGTGCCACTGTGCCCAACAGGTGCATTCCTCTTTCTTTGCTCAGCCACACACACGCACACGCACACACACGATCTGGGGCTTGGTCGGGACAGGAGACACACCGAATTCCTGACTAAATGCTTGGTGGTCACGGCTGTCCTCCGCAGCTGGTGGCGATCGTCCTGTTCTGCCTGCTGCTGTACTTCTACAAGGAGAAGAATGCCAACAGCATCGTCGTGATCCTACTCCTGGTGGCCTTGCTAGGTAAGTGGTGTCTGAATGATGGGCTTTGCCACCCCCCAGTAGCCCCTGGGAGCTGTTGGCTCTGGATACAGAAGCTGCTCAGGGTCAGAAGTGACCACGCCACAGGGTGGCCTCAGGGAGCAGGGCCCCTGCTGATGGTGGTGGCTCCTACGACTTCCCACATCCTGGCTCAAATCTCAAGTCTTCCAACTGTCCAAAACTGAAGTCCAAAGGGGGGACTCAGAGCGGACTGTCCTCAGCAAGTAAGCAAATAAGGGACAATGGCCAAAGTGTGGGCAGTGACCCAACAGGAGAAGGAAGGAAGCAGGGTGAGGATAGGTGAGGTCAGAGGTCACCGCAGAGCAACCTCTGAGCTGTCCACCAGCACCCTCGAAGGGCTGTGTGGACAAAGGGCAGGAATGGAGCTAGAAAAGACGTTTAAAGGGATGGGTGCTGGCGGGGGGAAGGGGTGGGTGCTGGGGGGTGGGAAATGGTCCCCAGACTGAGGCAAGGGTACTGTATGTTGCCCAGTACCCAACAGAGCAGGAGAAAGGGCTGGGGCCCCTCCTTTACACAACACTACAAAACGGACAATGGAAACACACACGTTGGAAGAAAGGTTGACTGACATGGGTAGAGGTGCCCACGTGTGTTATTTCCCCTAATCCCACCTTGGTGACGGGCACCCCAAACTACATGGCCACCTGTCACTGAAGACAGGCTGGCATTATTTTGATCTACCTTTAAAACAGCTTCATTGAGATAGAATTCATATGCCACTCAGATCATCTACTCAGGGTAATCCACTGGGTGGGGCCTACTGTAGCCGTGGACTCACACGGCACAGGCTAATCACAGAACATTTTCACCTCAAAATAAACCCTGGACTCAGTACCGGTGGCTCCCATCCCCCTTTTCCCTAGTCCAGGCAACCACTACCCTACCTTCTGTGTATCAATGCACCTCTGTGAACGTCTCGTACAAATGGCATTACATCCTAAGGTGGCTCTTGGTTTGTTTATAATAAGATGGGAGTCTCTGGTAGCCTAGGCTGACCTCGAGATCCCTCCTGCTGGAGCCTCCTGCGTGCTGGGGACTGAGCCCAGGGCTCTGTGCCCTCTACCAACTGAGCTACATCTTCAGCTTGTTTTTATTATTTTCTTTTTAGATTTATTTTTATTATTTCATGCATAAGTATTCCATGTACACCTGTGTGCCACATTCATGCCTGGCACCCAGGGAGATGGTGAGACTCCATGTGGGTACTGGGAATTGAACCCTGATCCCTTGCAAGAGCAAGTTCTTTTAACCACTGAACCAACTCTCCATTTAAAAAAAAAAACAAGGAAAGAAAACATCTTTTCAGACAGCTGGCCTTGAACTCTGTAATCCTCCTGCCTCAGCCTCCTACTGGCTGGGATTACAGGTGCACACTGCTACCCCTGGCCCTATCAGGCTTTTTTTTTTTTTTTTGTAACTGGCTTGTTTGAACATAACATCTTTAGGTGTCCCTGAGTTGCAGCAGAAGCCAGTCCCCTGTTCCTTTGTGGCTTTGTTTTTGGTGGTTAGAACACATCCCTCTCCTTGAGGCCCATCTGCAGTTTGGTGACATGGACAGCATGGCAACAGCTGTCTGTCTTCAATGCTTCTGGAGTCTATTGCAGACTAGTGCAATGGCCAGGGGTCCCAGAAGGCAGAGAAAAGCTAACGGGGCAGCTGACAGAAAGAGGAGGCAAAGCGGTTCAGCCAAGCCCGTGGCTTCCTCTGACAGGAGATGTTACACTTTGCAAGCTGAAGCCACTTTGAGGTCAGCAATGGGTCTCTGCAGTATGTATATATGGTGGCCAGGATAGTCATGGGATGTAAGGAAGAAGACGCCATTTTCCTGCCATCTTTTAAGTACTACATTTCTTGTGCATGTTTGATACCATAGAGTGTACATGCACATAACCATATAAATGCATTGTTTCGTAGCTCTAATTTTGAAGTAAAGAGGTGTTGGCTGTGAATTTGCATATGCATAAGGGTACATAACACTAGAGACTTGTTGGAGTAAAGAAATACATGGAAGGAGCTGGGGAGATGGCTCAGTCAACAGAGTGCTTGAGGACTGAGTTTGGCTCCCCAGCACCCACAGAAAAAGCCAGGCACAGGGTGTGCACCTGGCACTAGGGAGGCAACAGAAAAAGCACCTCTGTGCCCACTAGCCAGACAGCCAGTATAGCTGAATGAATAGGTGAGCTACGGGGTAAATAAGAAACTGTCTCAGAGGGTGGGGGGACAACTGAAAAAGACACCCCATGTGTGTGCATGATCGCCATGAAGGCCAGATGAGGGTGGCGCATCCCCGGAGTCTGGACTTACAGATGGTTGTGAGCTACCATGTGGGTGCTGGGAATTGAACTCAAGTCTTCTGGAAGAGCAGCCAGTGCTCTTAACCACTGAGCTATCTCTCCAGCCCCTAAACACAGAGAAAAATAAATAAATTAAAAAGTGGGGGAAGGTGGCAGATACATCTTTAATCCCAGCACTCAGGAGGCAAAGGCAGGAGGATCTCTGAGTTCAAGGCCAGCCTGGTCTACAGAATGAGTTCCAGGACACCCAGGACCACACAGAGAAACCACACACACACACACACACACACACACACACACGAAAGAAAGAAAAGGAAAATACGTATGACTGAGTGTTGTGAAGCTCCAGTTTCTGAGTTCTTTCTCCACCTATTTTCCTGAGATTATCATGAGGTTGATGCTCCAGGGAAATTTGTGTGTCCCCACTCTCTGCTGCATAGTCTGGGGACAGAGACCTGAACTTGCTGACATTTGGAAATAGCTGTGGGCACCTCACTTCCCTTCCAGTGAGGTGCCAGCCCAGACATGGGGGTCACGGGCGAGGTAGACCTACCCAATGGTTTCGTCTTACCACGGGAGCTTCGTGACCCTCCAGGATCTGACTCCTTCCCCTCTCTTGAGGCCTCCCCTACCCTCACTTGCTCTTCCCAGGTTCCATGACGGTGGTGACGGTCAAGGCTGTGGCCGGGATGCTGGTGCTGTCCATCCAAGGCAACCTGCAGCTGGACTACCCCATCTTCTACGTAATGCTCGTGTGCATGGTGGCCACCGCCGTCTACCAGGCCACGTGCGTTGCAGCCCCCCACTCCCGGGCCTGGTTCTGCTTGGTTCTCAACTTGTAGGGGAGCCATGCCAGTTCAACATCTGGGTGGAGATGACTCCTGGGTGCTCCGAGATGCACCCCCATCTCTCCCCCTTGCCCCAAGCGTGGCTTCTGCCTCCTCCCAATCACCTGCCCTGTGGGGACTTGAAGAGATCATGCGGTGACCTCAGGGGCACTTACCCGTATGCTTGGAAGAACAGAGCTGTCAATTCTGCACAGAGAGAAGAGTCCCTCTGAGCACGGGTGACATTAAGCTCCACAATCCCGAGGCTCACATCCTGTCTCCTCTGAGGCCTAGACCCCTGCCAGTGGCACTCCATGAAAATTGTAGGTGACAGCCTGAGTCAGTCAGCCTGAAGGTCTCAAGATGGTGGGCGAGGCTGAGCCAGCCTGAAGGGTCAGGTTTCCTAGGCCTGGTCTGGGCGCAGCCTTCACCAACCACGTGACCTTGAGGGCCACAGCAGTAGCTGCTGCTCCCATCTTGCATTCACTGATGCTCACAGCACCCTCTGTGGGGGGAGATGGAAAAAGTGTTGTCTGTCCCAGGCTGCAGATGGGGCAGAGGGAGCGTGTCGTTAGGAAGTGACGGGTTAAGAGTGAACCCAGACATCAGGCTCTACCAAGTCCCACGGGCTGCTCTGGGCCTCACCTTCACCCTCCGAGGCCGAGACCCACAGGTCTGCCTGAAGGTCCCCACACATGGTGTCCACACACATCATCAGCTTTGTCGCTACTTTCCTTTTGACCATTGGCTTTCAGCCCTTCAATACCAATGTAGTTCCTCCCTTGGGGAAGCGCTTCCAAGTACACAGCTCTATGCTGAGAGATCAGGGTCACACAGACCACCAGGGGCCGCTGCCACCTCTTAGGAAGGTCTGGTCTCCCAGTCAGGACAGTCCCCCAGCACCCAGAGCCACTGTCCTCCGCACAGCTCTCAGGGACGCAGCCCATGCACAGATGGCTAGCTCAGTGGCTAGCGTTCCTGCAGGCAGCTGTGCAGCGCTGACGGGTGTCAGCAGAGGGAACAGATGAGCAGTTCGCTCTTGAAGGTGGTGTCTGTCACGGACAAAGCTTAGGAGCAATGCTGACTTCTCCTTTCTCCTATTTATTGCCGTAACCACTAATATATGTTTCTGATATTTTAAAAATTACAACATTGGTCTGGATGTGACAAGCCCCCAGAGAGCCCTAGGAAGCGTGGAGGGCCAGGAGCAGCTCTGTTCCGTGAGGGTGGGGATCAGGTTTGAAGAGAAGGCTGTGGCAATGGCCAGTGTCACAACAGAGAGGCCTCAGTCTGTAGGCCTGGCACAGACCCCAAATCTTGGGATACATGGTATCCCATAATAGGGAGAGGTCATATCTTATAGACCTAGAAACACCCCCTGCCCCATGCCTGGCCTTACACCGCCAAGTTCCACTCTTATCCCCTCAACCCAATGACCCGAGTGCCTGTTTGTTGCAGGCTTTTGAGTCAAGCCTCTCAGATCTATGACTCCTCCCTGATCGCCAGTGTAGGCTACATTCTGTCCACCACCGTGGCCATCACAGCAGGTAAGAGGAGCCCTTTGCCGGGTTTCTGTCCCCCACCTGAGCAGAGGGACACTGTCCCTGGGTGGGGTTGCAACGTCCCTCTCAGCTGAGTCTGCTGTCTGGTTCTGCCTGCAGTTTCTGTGGAGAGTGGGATTCAGACACGGAGGCCTGCGTCCCCAGTAGCCATATGCCAACTGTGTGGCTCGGAACTCTCCCAGCCTCAGTTTTACATTCTGCTAACACTTCCCCTCTAGGACTGCAACATGTACAATGTAGGCATCTCTGGCTTCTCCTGCTGGTGGGTCCTGGCAAGGGCTTCTTCAGTAGTTCTGGTCGATGTGGCTAGGTTGTGCTTCAGTCGGTAGAGTGCTGGCCCGGGGTGCGCAGAACTCTGGAGTTCACCCTCCGAGCTGCCTGAACGAGGTCTGGCTGTGCGTGCCTGTCATCCAGGACTTGGGAGGCAGCAGCAGGAGAAGTCCAGGGTCATCCTTGGCTACATAAGGAGTTCCGCCTGGGTTACATGAGACTCTGTAAAAAAAAAAAAAAAAAAAAAAGTGGGGGTAGGGGGGTGGTGAAGGAAACCAATTAGACAGGGATGGTGGCTCAAGCCTGTAATCCCAGCATTTGGGAAGCCAAGGAGGAAAATTGTCGTGAACTGTGGTTAGTGATGGGAGAAGCGATGAGAGGAAGCGTGTATGAGAACTTTGTTATTGGGAACAGTTTGATATTATCCAAAAGTTCCATACATTGGTTTGTTTCTCTTAATATGGAAATATGAAGAGCCGAGAAAGCCAGTGGAGAAGACGGTCTTGTCTGCCTCTAAATGTTTTAGCCCTAACGTCTTTGGTCCCTTCAGTGCCCCGCAGGGGAAGAGCACGTAGCCAGAGCCCAGCTGGGTGGGCACGGGGCAGGTCTGGAAACAGTCACGATCTTTCCCTCTGTTGCTGCTGCGCAGGTGCAATCTTCTACCTGGATTTCCTTGGGGAGGAGGCGCTGCACATCTGCATGTTTGCCCTGGGGTGAGTCATAGCCCATCTACCCAGGACTTAGGAGAGACTCCCCCAGGCCTGGCCCCAGGCCCATGGCTTCAGTCCTGGTCCTGGAGTCGGGAGAGCTGCTAGCTGGAGTGAGCCCCTTGTTCCTCCAAAGGCTCGCATCCTTCTCTCTTCTTACCAGTTCTAAAATCGGGTGAGTCTAACTCTGGGGAGAAGCCAAGCAGTAGAGACCCTGGCGATGGTGGGACGTAAGAGAAGAGGGCCAGAGGTCCTTCCGGGAAGATGGGGGCTGGGTTTATTTGATAGAGTTCTCGCCTGGCATGCTCAAAACCCTGGTTCCATCCCCAGCACCACCAGAAATCAGGCCTTGTGGTGCACACTTGTAATGCCAGCATTCAGAAGGTGGAGGCAGGAGGATTAGAGGATTAGATTCAGAGCCACCTTCAGCTGCACAGAACCTTCTAGATCATCGGTTGTGAACCAAAGCGTCACAACCCCTTTGGGGTTCGAAGGACCCTTTTACAGGGTCTGCATATCAGATATTCACATTACAGTCCCTAACAGTTGCAAAATTACAGTTATGAGGTAGCAACAAAATAATTTTATGGTTGGGGCTCACCACAGCATGAGGAACTGCATTACAGGGTCGCAGCACTAGGAAGACTGAGAACCACTCTGCCCTAAAGGGATAGGAATCTTTGGATCTTGTCCCGGGAGGCAGACATACACACGAGTTCCTATGAACAAACCATCCATCTTTCTTCTTGGGAGTCCTGCATTACCTCTTGTAAATCTTACCTCGATTTTGAGAAACTGCTTGTTTCCATAAACCGAAGAAAAAAAAAGCCAAGTGGGGTAGGACGTTAATCACAGCACTGGGAGTGGAGGGTGGGGCAGAAGCAGGTAAATCTGTGAGTTCAGGCCAGCCTGATCTACATGATATATTCCAGGCTAGCCAGAGTGACACAGAAAGCCTGACATACACATTCTCTCCCTCCCCCTCCCTCCTTTTCCCTCTTCCTAGGCCCCCCTCCCCCAGAGAACATTCAAAGACTTTCTGGCTCCTGAGGGAATTGGAGTAGGAGATGCAGGGACTTCCCAGTTTTTATTCATTTTCATTTTGCTAGACTTACATACCAACTGACTTCAAGTCCTAAAGAATTTTTTTAGTTTGAAAAAAACACAAGGTTTTAGAAGGTAACTGGCTTCTGAGAACGCTGGCTGAGGGGAAACATGTAAGCCAGGAGCTGCAAGCATCTCCTCTGGAGACTCCAGTTCCCTCTGAACCCCCGCCGCCCCACCCCCAACACCCACCCTCAAGGCTCTTATTACATCTATTCCTTGCTGGTTGCAGGCCCCGTGGTCTCAACCTTCTCTTTAGCTGACCCTCAGCCACTTGCCCTTGGGTCCCCCTTTTGTTTTTGTATCTTTAAGACTTATTTATCATGTATAAAGCACACTTGCTTATATGACTGCAGGCCAGAAGAGGGCACCAGATCTTTTATTACAGATGGTCATGAGCCGCCACGTGGTTGCTGGGAATTGAACTATGGAAGAGCAGCCAGTGCTCTTGACCTCTAAGCCATCTCTCCAGCCTGGGGCCCCCTTTTCATGGTTGCTCCTGACCTCATTTCTCATTTTCCCTCTCCTGTCTGTCTTCAGGTGCCTCATTGCCTTCTTGGGCGTATTCTTGATCACCCGAAACAGGAAGAAGGCCATTCCGTTCGAGCCCTATATTTCCATGGACGCCATGCCAGGTAACGATAAGGCCCCTGTGCCCTGCTGGCTGCCCTCGTAGAGTGACTGCTGCTTGGTGTTAGAAACTAGACAGCCAGCGCTGGGCTAGGCACAGGAAAGTTGTGCTGTGGTGTGAGTTCTAGCTCTGTCCTTCATTGCTTTGCATTTCTTTTAATCGCTTCTTTCAAAAGAGGAGGTGATGGCTGAGGCACCTCAGTCAGCCTTGAGAACCCCTTGCCAGTTCCCTGCTCTGTCACAGGGTCCTCTAAAGAAAACCTCGATTCACACCAAGTGTGGTTTTAACCAGCAGTACCGAGCCCCGAGCCTGCAAACAGAGGCAGCGTGACCCCAGAGAGGATGACAAATAGCATGAATGAATTTCATCACTGTAACCTTGCTCCCAGATCCCCATACCTTTCTGGGGAATCAAGGGCTCACACTGAGAACACAAGCCCAGGGGTCCTCAGCCTTGGCAAGAATGAACACTTACCAGTCAGCCAAATACAAGGCGACAGGGAGGAGTGGGGCTTGTGGTGAGCTAAAAAAAAAAAACCTCACAAGTGGAACAGTTACGACTGGACCAGCCTGGGTTAAATTGGCTGGCACAACTTCTTCAGGCTGCCCACTAACATTACCACCGGAGCCCAACGTAATCTCTATTTTAAGTACGTTAAGATGGGCCTCTCTCTTCCATTGTCGCCGGGGCAACCCCTGACAGGACGGCCATGCCTGTGGGTCTATACTGGGCAAGGAGAGAAACCACTTGGAGACGGTTTCAGAGAACAGCGTCAGCTTTATTGCATTTATCCCACTATATAGTGGAAGCCTATTGGCTGTAGTTGGATTGGATAGTGAGACCTCACACCTCCGGGGCATTAAAGGAGCCTTGGGGAGTGCAGACTCCTCCGCAGGCCAGCTACCGGCTACTCACGCCACCTCAGAATTCAGCATTCTGACATCAGGAGCAAGGCGTGCCGCGCTTATTTAGAAGTGCAGTGTGCCAAAGAGGCTGGCCGCCAGCGCCTGGCCGTGCATTTTCTTCCACTTCTGTTTGCAACGTAATCACCCATTTTTTCAGTCCCATAATCTGTGAGCAAAGCATGAACACACCTAAAACACTGCCCGGCCAAGAGCAGTTTTTAAATATTCCTAGCATCATGCACCTGCAATGCCAGCATTTATTGGGATGCTGAGGCAGGAGGACCATGAGTTCGAGACCAGCCTGGTCGACATAGCAGCATGACCTAAGTGTGTTCTCGGGACTGATTGACGTGCCCCTGTATCGCGTGGCCCCCACTGCCTTCGCTTACCAGTTCGTCCATTTGTTTTGTTTTACCCTGCTCTACCAAAAGCTGCCATCTGCCCTGCTTGCTGTGGCCAGCCTGCCTGAGCGGGCATAGAGAACCCCATGCCTGCGTTTTCATTTGACCCGACTCAGCCACCTGTGGGTGAATGCAGAGTGGCCGAGGGGGGCCCTGAGGTCTCTCCTGACAGTTCTGGGCCCGGGCTGTGAGTGCGTGGACTGTGTTAACCGTGGAACCTGGCTGCTCAGACTCCTTTTCTGCTTACTTCCTTGTTTCTCGGCTGTGTTCCGGATAGATGAGGGCGCTGGATAGCTGAATCCCAGATAGGTGAGGTGTCAACTCTGTGTGTGCGAGTATGTGTACGTCCCGTGTGTCTGCGTGTTTATAAACTGTGTGTCTTCCCATACACGTGTTTCTCTGAACATACCTATAGATGTATTTTTCTACGGGAAGGGGTGATGTCAGCCGATCCTGGGTACCAGGACTCCGTGGCCAGTTTGTGGGTGTGGCTCTCCTACCTCATGCCCAGTAGGAAATGAGGCATTTGAGAGCGGAGACCCTGTCCTGCTGATGCTGAAACACTCCTACTGGACACAGGATTCACCTGGCTCATTCTCAGACTCTGCCACCTTCCCACTGTATGATGTGCTGAGGCCTCTCACCCTCACACACAAAGGGGGTTCCTCACTTCCGGGTTGTGGGCTGCACATGTCAAGGCTCTGGCGCCGTGCCTGGGATGTCGTAGAGGCCTGGTCACCTTTGCCTTCGCTAACGTTTTGCTTCAAAAACTCTGAAGTTTGGGGGTTGGATAGATGGCATGGGGCCTAAACTGCTTCCTATATAAGAATGGCCGATCACATAAAAAGCCCGGCCCAGCAGCGTCTGTAGCACTTGTGCCGGGGCGCACACATACACACCCATTCATCATTTCAGCACTTGTACTATCAGGGGCAGGGTAACTAATCAACGAGCTCACGGTTCAGTAAAAGACCCTGGCTCAAGAAAAAAAAAAATCTAAAAGCAGAGAGTGATTGAGGAAGACACTCGATATCAACCTGCAGCCTCCACGTGCAAACACAGGCATACACGTGTACACACACTCAGTATTTTAGCCCTTGACTGAAATAGAGCCACTTCTCCAGGCACTTGGTTTCTCTGGTCTTGTGGTCTGGCCTTCAACTGTCTAGTGTGGTGTCATCCATCACCGTTGGAAGGGCTTGATGTGTCCAGCCCCTAGAATCTCCCAAGATGGGAGCAGCGGCCCCGGCGTCAGGATCGGCGGGGCCTCTGTTGGCTCTGCTGTCCCTGGCCCAACAGAAACCCTTTCTCCTTGCATTAGCAGTAGGGCCGCGCTCATCCTGGTGGGCATCTACAGACAGGAACACTCTGTCATGTCCAAATGAAAAGCAGAGGCTTGGGTCCCAGCCCAGCCTGAGCACCAGTCCGGGCGGACCTAGCCCTAGCAGAGCCTGCGCCCTGCCCTGTCCAGTCTTCCAAACAGAATCAGTAAGGTCCTCAGGGACGGGGGCCCCCTGCTTCCTAACGGTGTCGAATCCAAAGCAAAGCCTGGCCTTCCTGAGCCCTCTTCAGGTCCCCCAACCCAAGCCTAAGACCCCTAGTTATTACTCCTCGCTCCCGTGTTCTACAGTGCACATCCACACCCATCAGACTCTAGTGGCCCGGTGGCCTGAGGCTGGCAGCGCTGACGACACTCAGAGCCATGCAGTGCCCTGTGAACTGTGTACACCAACTCTCCCCGAGCAGCAGACGCCCTTACCTTCCCTGCCACATGCCGGAGCCCCAAACCATAGACCAGATCTCATGTAGCCCAGGCTGGCTGTGGACTCTATATATGACTGAAAATGACCTTGAACTTCTGAACCTCCCACTTCTACCTTCCAGATGCTAGGATTACAGGAGTATGCCATCCCGCCCCATTTTACATGGTGCTTGGGCTTCCAGCTCACCGCTTTGTGCAAGCAGGCAAGCCCTCTGCCAATGGAGCTGCAGCCCCAGCCTAGACCACACATAGACTCTTAAGCTGGCCCTGGGGTTGTTTAGGGATTAAGTGCAGTCTATAGGGAGGCCGAATACCACCGCAGTTAGGATCAAGAGAGTTAGAACACCCCTGTGTTACACCCTGCCTCTGCCTCTCTCTCGGCAGCTGTGGCCTTGTTGCCTCCAGCTGCATCTAGTCCTTCCCCGTGGCCTCTAGGACCGGATGAAACAAGCCTGGGTAAACGTTTGAACCAGCACCTGTTGCTGTGTAAATATCAGCACACCTCAGCCACCACTGTGACCGCCAGCGTTGGTCTCCAGCTGTGTAGCGTTAGCCCAGTGAAAGAGGGTATGCCAGGCAGCAAGGGGCCAACTGTTATCATCTTTCGCAGGAGACACTTGGCGTTCAGTCAGTAGAAGAGTTGCCACCCCCCACCTCAGGTGATCAGGGTCCCCTGCCTGGGGCAATTGTAGAAGAAGGTTATAGGAACTGAAAATTGGGTTCTCTAAGCCAGGCATGGAGATGTGTGGCTATAACCCAACAATTAGGAGGCAGAGACAATTAGGCAAGGCCAGCCTGGTGTGCGAGGAGTTCCAGGTCAGCGGGGTTATACAGTGAGACCCTGTTTCTAAAAACAACAATAGCACAACAACAAAACCAAAACCAGGCTCTTTGTCTCCCCTAAATGGAAATTTAAATCCAACATCAGTGTGTCCTGAATAATGGAACTCACACCTCATCCTGCATATAGATACAGAATGTTGAGGTCAAAAGGCAAACACTCCTCCCAATCATCACAGTGCTGCTGTTGCTGTTGGGTATCCAGGATGCAAAAGTCACCCCATTTCTTCAATGGGGGAAAGAAAAAAAAGCAAAGTGGCATCTACCACGTTCATGGCACGGTGTTCTGCCCTGTCCCCCAGCCACTCAGTGTAAATTTGAGTATTTCCTCTGAACCCTAAAGCACCTGGGAATCAGTAAAATGCACTTGATGAGCCCATGACCTGGTTGGTCCGTGGTGGGAGGTGGGGGAGAGGAAAACACAGTGCCCCTTCCAACATATGATGACTGGGGACACGGGTGTCATTTCAGGGATGCAGGACATGCGTGCAAAGGGGACGACGGTCCAGCCAGACCTCAAAACGTCTTTTTCCTACGGGGCCTTGGAAAACAATGATAGCCTTTCTGAGATCTACACCCCGGCCACACTGCCCGTCATGCAGGAGGAGCACGGCTCCAGGAGCACCCCCGGGGTTCCCTACCGTGTCCTGGAGCACACCAAGAAGGAATGATCTGCCTCCCTTGAGGACAGAACTGCCCACAGGCCATCCATGATTCTGCCCCTCACCCTCCAAACTGCCTTCCAAGGATCCCGGTTTTAAACGGAGAACTCTGAGCAAGAGAATCTCAGGACGGAGAAGCTATCCAATGGCCTTGGCCTTGGAAATTTCAAATAGCGGAGGGGATATCCCAGGTGGGCTGTGTGGCAGGTTATCCCCGAGGGACCTGAAGCCGTTTCACCTCCTTGGACAGTCAGTGAGCATCAGGTAATGCTCACAGGCTACCACACATTCCTTAGAGTGAAAGCAAGACAGAGAATCGGCTCCCTCTTTGCAAATCCAGCAAAAGGCTGGACATCTCCACACTGGCCTTCCTCTGCCCATCACGCATACCTGGTTTACTCACGATTCCATAGCTCTGGTTATGTTGCTGTCCCTTTTGCCAGGCCCAGTAGGGCCAAACCCTACTGGCCCCACAGCTTGGTGGTCCATCATCTGTGCCCTTCCCTGAAGACCCGATGGTGAGTTTCTGCTGGGCCTGCTCCGATAACTGGCTTAGTTCCAGCCCTGTGGATATTATTCCATTGCTTCCGCCCTCCAAGAAGGCAGGTGAACAGAGGTTGTGGGGGACAGGAACAAGGGGGGGGGGCCTGCCTTCAGCCCTCTCTGTTTCAGGCTGGTAAGAAAGGTTCCAGATAACTTTCCTGTCTAGCCTTACAGAAGAGGTGCCCTGTGGGTCAAGCTACTCTTCCCAGTACACACAGCTCTGGGGAAAAGTTGGGAGCCCTCCTGCAGATCCACTTCCATCGTCCTCCCTTTCCCCCCCCCCCCCTCATCCTCTCCTTTCAGACCCACTAGCTAAGCTCCAGCTGCTGTTTCTCAGCCTGGTCCAGGCAGAGCAGGCATTTCCACACACAGGTCTGCAGCTTTCTTCCTGTCTGTTCTGTGACTAGCTTCCCCTCTGGACCAGTATGCACATTTGAGAGTGGCAGGCAAAAGCCTGCAGGCTCTGATGGACATCAGAACCCCATAGGAGTTGGTTTAAAATGTAGGTTCCTTACTCCAACTGTAGCGATCTGGATCAGCGGGCCTGGGGTGGGACCCAACAGTGCATTATCAGCAGGAATCACAGGGGATCTGAGCCCCAGAGGGCATCCTCCCTCAGAAGCCTCCTCACGGGCTGCTAACCCCCAAGGGGCCACACACCCTGCCAGAAGGCTCAAACCTCCCTTTTCTTACCCTGCTCTGGGTTCCGTAGACAAGCTGGATAGCCCTGTAGGACCTGTGGCAGTCCCTACCCAGTGAACACCTAAGGTAACAGTGTTAATAGGTCAGTGTTGATAGACCATCCAGGGCATGGTTTCTCACACCCAAAGAGTGCTCCAACCTCATAACTCCGCCATCTGCTGCGGAGCCTGTAACCGCTTCCGTATTTTCGTCTTGACCACGTCTGTATTGTGGCTTACAAGCCTGAGACTGACATGGCGCCAGAGAGAGGGCCCTTTCAACTCAGCCCAACGTCGCTAGGTCCTAGATGGTTTTCCTAGGTCCTAAGGGAGTTTTTGCCACATGTTTGGCACACAGAGCTACAGGCATCACACCTACTTCTGCCCTCCAGTCCTGCAGCTGGAACAACACACCAGGAATCTTGGGTAGGGCGGGCTGTGCCACAGAGAAGCATAGAGTCCGTGGCCCTCATGAGGCTGGGCCCTGAACTCAAAGGGTGTTGAAATTGGAGGCGATTTGCATGACTTCGTGTGTAGTGGCAAATACAACTAAGATTAGAGAGTGGGAGATCACACCCCACCCCCAAGGAAAGGGGTAGCATTGCAAAGCCAGAGATTAGAGCCAGAGTCAGCAGAGGAGCCAGAAAAGTGACGAGATGGGCTTCAAAAGACAAGCAACGGAAGTCAAGCATAGTGCTCACACCTGTGATCCCAGCACTTGGGAAATCACTGCCTGCATTGCCACAAGTTCTAGGCTGACCTGGACTGCCATGTGAGACCCTGTCTCAAAACAAGAGTAGATGCCTAAAGATTCCTGTATAGCTGGCAGAGGCGTGTATCCCAGGGGACATGGGAGCCACAGAGCCCTGTTCTGTGGCAGGGGAGAAAGATGGAGTCAAAGGTCACCTTCAGGGTCAGGCTCCAGGGCCTAAGAACAAAGAATTAGGCGAAGACATGAGCAGAGAAATCAGGTGTGGCCGATCTAAGAGGGCACCCATCATTTTGGCATGGTGTGTGCGTCCAATCTCCCACCACCCCTGCCCTCCTTCTGTGGGCTGTTTAGCCCTGGCCAGCCGGAGGTACGGGTGCCCTGTAACTGCAGGCATTGAAGAAGAGGTGGACAGTGCCACCCAAAAACTGCTTCCAGGGGCCTGGGCAGCTCCATGGCTTTCAGGTTGGGGACAGTGACCGTCATCTTCTGAGCAGAGTATGAGAGATGAGCAGAAAGGTCTTTGAGCTCTCAGGGAAGTGAGAGACTAGAGTTTCCACCATATCTTTGACTCCCCACTTTGCCCCAAGTGTCACTGGATCATCAACTGCCAGCAGGGCCACCCTGATGTTAAAACAGGGAAGGGAGAGAACCAACTTCCTACCCACAGGTCTGCCTATTGTCAGTCCTGCCTCTGACATCACCTACCCTTTCCCACCCTCACCCTGAAGACAGGCATTCGGTATGCAGCCCAGGCCAGCCTTGAAATCTCAATCCTTCTGCCTTGGCCTCCGGAGTGCTAGGATTCTGGGCATGCACTTCTGTGTCTGGTTCCCATCTCAACTCCCCTGGCAATATTTAAAGCCACACTGCTGCCCCCCTCCCAGCCACAAAGCATCTCCAGCAGGGTCATCCACAGCATCAACAAACATTTGTCCTGTCTTCCTCTCGCCCCCCGCTCCCACTCTGTTCTTTGGGTTGGGTTCCTGGTCCCTGATTAGATATTAAAGCAAATGTTCTTGTGGACTGCTGCTTTCAAAGGGGGAGCCCTGGCCCCACACTGCAGGCTGATGACACCCCCACTTTCAGCACCAGGGGCTGGGGAATCGGCCTGGAACCGAGTGCTGGTCGGGAGGGGAACTTGGGATCCGTGGTTGCCTCTGCCACGGACCCAGCCAGCTTGACCATCAGAGGAGGACTGTGCCCTTCCCATCCTGCAGTCTTGCAAATTTCAGAAGTGGCCCAACCCTAACTGACACAGAAGCCGCCATGTAAACAGTCACTCTGTAGTCTATTTAGATGCTTATATTTTGTTAACATCAAAACTAATACAGCATGTGTTATTTTACAGAAAAAAAAATGTGTACACTGTGTGCAGATAACATAAAGTGGTATTTAATTCAAAACCCAGGCAATACCTGTGGAGTTTGAGTCTGGCTAATACTTCAGTCTGGTAGAATATCCAATGTCGTCACACGTGATTGCTGAGCACTCTAAAAATGGCTAGTGTGTCCAAAGAACTTTTTTTTTTTTTTCCTTGTGTGCATGGGTGCCTGCGAACATAGGCTTGCCTTACATGGGGACTTCAGAGGACTTTGGGGGGGGTCACTTTTCTCTTCGTACCATGTGGGCTCCTGGCATCGAGCTTGGGTCTTTAGGCTTGGCAGCGGGTGCCCTTACCTGCTAAGTCATCTCGATAGCCCCAAAATGTTCTCCCACTGAGCCGTGCCCTGTATGAGTTACTTCTTGTTACTGTGATAAAACACCAGGGCCAAAAGCAATGTATTCAGGGAGGTTTAGTTTAGTGTATGGCTCCAGAGGGGTGAGCGCCCGTGGTGGTGAGGAGGGGTGGCATCGGGAGCAGGGAGCTGAGTTGTCACCTGAGAAAGGACAAACAGGAAGTGGGAAAAAGTTATAAAGCCCTTCTTCAGCAAGCCTCCATCTCCTGAAGGTTCCAGAGCCTCTCCAAACCACACCCAGCTGGGGACCAAGTGTCCAAATATCAAATATCATGGACCAGGGGGATACATCTGTCAGATTACAATTCCCACTTCCCATTCATCATCATCAGTTTTCATGTAGAACACACTCAGCCTTATCTGGGCAAAGTGTGTCTGGTACACCAGCCCGGGTTTTGCTGCGGGTTTATTACATCTCGAAACACAACTAGCAGAACATCAGCAGATAAATATAAAGCAAGTGCAGGCCAAGAGACGGAGCCGCGTCTTTCTCACTGTGAAGGCACGAGGTGCTCATTCCTAGAGCAGGCTGTTCTGTGATGGCCACAGCTGTGGATGAGCTGAGGCCCCCATTCCCCTGAGAACAGCACCCTGCCTTCTCCAGGGAACCTAAGGTGGAAAAGAAGCCTCAGTGCTGTTCTCTAGAAAAGTTCACACCTTCCTCCCAAAAGAAAAATCACAAAGTCCTTGTTTAACTCTTCTCAAGCGTTTCTGATTGTAACCCAAAGGCACCAGAAATAGGGCTGGGCTGGTATCCCCCGTGCTGACCTTTCAATGTTACTGTGCCAGCCACATCTGCTGCCCCTGCCAAGGGGGCCACTCAGGAAGCTGGGGAGCCAGATCTTACTACACTGCCAAAAAGTTACTAAGTGTGTTTTATCAGAACATTCCGGTTGTAAGGCCGGTGCTTGGAGACATGGCTCAGATGGTTTGCTCTCGCAGAGGACCCATTTGATAGAGTGTTCACCCAGCACTAAGCTTTTTGGTTTGGCCCTTAGCGCCACATAAACTAAAATAGGGTGGGCTACCCTTGTAATCCTTGGCGCTAGGGAGGTGGAGGCAGGAGAATCCGGAGTTCAGGGTTATCTATAGCTAAATAGCAAGTTCCAGGACAGCCCAAAATACATGAGACTCGCTTAAGGGGAGGAGGGGTGGGCAGTATGCAGGAGTTCAGGTCCAGCGAGATGGCTCAGCTGGTAAAGATGGTAAAGATCTTTCTTAAGCCAGTGAACAGGCGAGGGAGGAAGAGTGTTTACAATATATGATGCCAGTGCTGCTCCATAAGAATAACAATACCAGGGCTGGAGAGATGGCTCAGAGGTTAAGAGCACTGCTTGCTCCTCCAGAAGTCCTGAGTTCAATTCCCAGCAACCACATGGTGGCTCACAATCATCTGTAGTGAGATCTGGTGCCCTCTTCTGGTGTTCAGGTGTGCATGCAGGCAGAACATTGTATATGTAACAATACCAAAGTCCAGCTGATGCTCAGCTCTCCCCCAGTACAGCAGTCAACATTTGAATGTACAGAGACAGCCAGCACACGGCAGGAAGCATGGCAGCCTGCAGGCAGACATGGTGCTGGAGGAGCCAAGAGCTGCTCATCTCCATCCGAAAGCACCCAGGAGGAGACTGAAATCCCACACTGGGCAGAGCTAGAGCCTATACATGACCTTAAAGCCCTGCCTCCACGGTGACACACTTCCTCTAACGAGGCCACACCTCCTCCAATAAGCCACACCTCCTAATAGTGCCACGCCTTTTGGGCCCAGCATTCAAACAGTCAGTCTATGGGGGCCACACCTATTCAAACCACCACATCACGTTGCTGCTGTTGTTTTCTTTCCTCTGTAGAACAGGAACAGGAAAGCCTCTTCAGTACCTCACGGGTGGCTGTGAGGGATGTGGTGAGGTACTCATGGAGGATGTGGGAGGGGTGAGCCCAGGAAGCCTCCTACAATGGGTCTGTCATTTCCTAAGAAGTTTGTGCGTGTTCATGCTCTCTGGCCTGCTGCCCTCTTCTGGAACTCAAACCAACATGGATGCAATAATGTACCTATGTACAAGGCATTCGTTGAATGGTTAATTGTACAAGGGCAAGTTTACAAGAAATCTTGAATCTACCAATTAGCTAAATATTTGCACAGGGCGAAGTTTTAGATCGTCATTTAGAAACATTTTAAGATAATTTTTTGAAACACAAGGAAATACTTACTGGCATTAGGCAAATAGATGGGAGGTCTAAATTGAATGATCCAAACAGAAAATCTAATTGTAAGAAGGAAATATACCAAAATATACCAAGGATGGCTAGCTCTGGGTTATAGCTGATTTTAGTTTTCTTATTATCATTCACTTTCAAATTAGCTATAAAGGCCAAGGTCATTTTTTACAATGAGAACATTTAAAATATCCCCAGCCTACAAGACTCATCTCCCAACCAGTCTTGAAAGTGGTGCCTTTAAGAAACTACCAGATTGCTGGATGGTGGTGGCGCACACCTTTAATACCAGCACTTGGAAGGCAGAGGCAGATGGATCTCTAAGTTTGAGGCCAGCCTGGTCTATAGAGTGAGTTCCAGAACATCCAGGACTACACAGAGAAACCTTGTCTCAAAAAGGAAAAAAAAGAAAAGAAAAGAAAAAAACCTACCAGATCACAGGGCAGGTGATATAAATTCAGTGGATAAAGTTGCCGCCAATCCTGAAAACCTGAGTTCAAGTCCCAGGTCCCACAGTGTGGGAAGAGTGAACTCTTGAAAGTCAACCTATGCTCTTCACACAGCTACACACTATGGAATGAATGCACACACGTACACCAAAATAAATAAATGTATGTTTTTTTAAATCTCTGAATCACACTGTGCCTTCTGGTGGGTAAATAAGTGATTCTCCAGGAGAAGCAGATAGCAGGTGTGTTACCAGGGAAACAGGCTCCTTTCAGGAGCTCCATCTACATGGTGTCCCAGTTGAACCCAGAGTTCACCTATGGCTGCTCTTGCAGCCATAGATCTTCTGTCTCAGTCTTCAGAGTGCTGGAATTACATGCGTGCTAAGGATCTGAACCCCGATGCTCACACATGGGCAATAAGTACTTTATTCACTGAGCCATCTCTCTACCCTGTGTTCTTTTTACGGGGAGCGGGATTTCTGGGTCACAGGTTAGGTGTCTACTTAGTTGACCAAGTAGCAAACGATCTTTGGAAACAGCCACGTGCCTTTATGGTCTCCCAGAAGACCCATCGAGGCTGCTTTCGGTATGTTGACTGCGTAAGCCGTGCATGCCAGAGGAGAAAATCGGAAATGAGATCGCATGTCTGGAAACTTTCCTGCAGGAGCTGTGCCACTGAAGACCCGGGGCATCAACTAACAGGCTCTCCTTGAGTTTTGTGGGACAGGAAGCGCTTACTAACCTTAGTCCCAGTTTCAGTGGATTGGGTGATCATTTTCTCTCTGCCTGTAACACAAACCACGGAGACGAGATGAGGAAAGATGCCTCGGAAATGCGAGTCTGTGCCAAGCTCATTCATAACAAGCATTCGTTCCACGAAATGCCCAATCACCTGGCCAGACACAATGGGGAAGAGGAGGGATGTGGAAGATTCCGTTCCTCTTCTCTCAATCTCTTGATCTTAGTCTCATTCACAATAAAGGCAGCAACTCTTCCTTTGCTGTGAAGGCAGGTGTACAGGACTGACGTCTGTCTTTTGACTTTTGACCTTTGTGTTTTATTCTGCCCACTCTCTCTGGGCCGTCTCAGCTGTTTCCAAGTTCAAATGACAGCACCCCTGCCTCCGCTCACCTCCAGAGGTCCCACCCACCTCCACCCTCCATTCCTTTCTAATCATAATTTCCGTGCCTCCCATGAGTGAGTATTGTTAGCTTTGCCTTTGGAGTACAGCCACAATCCTGCCATTTCTCCCCATGGCCACCTTCATGGCTCTTGTCTAAGCAGTAGTCACGTCTGATCCAAATTCCTGTTCTCCTGTGAGAAAGCAGTAGCCCAAAGACAAAGAGCTCTCATTGGACTATAAGGGTTGGTCTTGTGAACTGTGTTTAGTGCACAAGATTCAGATGCTGGTTCTGGTGCCTAGAGATCTGGTGGCAGTTGGCCGTGGGCATTGTCATCTCTGTGCAGAATCTCCTGTCTCAATGTTGTGTAAAAAAAAAAAAAAAAAATTGTCCTCCATCATTTCTGATTGGTCAATAAAGAGCTGATCAGCCTATAGCTGGGAAGAGAGGACAGGAGGTAGGACCTCCCAGTCCCTTCCGATCTGATCCCAGTCAGGGGTCCCAGGTTGGGACCATAAGGAAGAAAGTGAAGCAAAGGAGAGAGAAGGTGGCCATGAGGACAGATAAGAGCAGAAGCAGCCAAGGTGAGACTAAGCTGACAAGTAACGCAGGGCACGTGGCTGGGAAGTGGCCAGGCTAGTACAGGCGGCTAAGAGTAGATCAATGTCTGCTTAACTGTAGTGCTTTTGAGGCTTTTAATAAATCTAATAGTCTCTGTCATTATTCGTGAGCTGGAATGGGTGATAGGAAAAGCAACTAATACTTTAAATCAACTTTGCCAGCTCTCTGTTCACTTTTCGGGAATAGAAGGTAGTTTCTCTGACCCAGGGGAAGGAAACCTTAGGAGGTGACATACACAAGTGGGACAGGGTAACGGGAAATGAGCAGGAATGGTGGGACATTAGGCTAGCAACAGAACAAACCTCCTGTCACCTCCAGGGTAGAGAACAGAGAATTTACCAAGCCAGGACAGGCATGATGGATAGTCTTCATCATCCACGTGACTTGGAATAACCTAGGAGACACTGCCCTGGCAGGTCTGTGAGGACACTTCCAGAGTTTAACAAAGAGGGAAGCCCCAGCTTGGATTTGAGCTGTACCAAATTGGGACCCAGACTCAACAAAAAGGAGAAAGTCAGCCCACACTGTTCTTCCTGGTCTTCCCAGATGTGAGGAGTGCCAGCTGCAGTTCAGGCCACCATGAACTCTGCCATGCCTTCTTGCTGTCATGGGCTGGACTCTCTGTGCCCCAAGCAAACCCTTTTTCCCTTAAGTTACCTCTGTCGGGTATTCTGTTCCAGTAATGAGAAAGGAAACACAGCGCATTAATGTGACGTGGGCAACTTAGCCGAAGCTTTGGAACGCACGGAGGGCACCTTCAGCCTCGAGAGGAGGGGACAGCAGAACGGTACCCTTGCTTTGTCTTTCTCAGCCCTGCCCTCCCCATGGACTCAGGGCAGCAGCACAGGGGGGTTGACCTCCGCAGAGCAAATCCGGAACTGCAACGATGGAGGAAGCAGCAAGGAATCCTAGCTCAGGAAACCTCCGCTCTCTCTCCCACTTCTCATGCCTGAGATCGAACACGTGACCCAGGTCTAGACTGTCGGAATATCCCATGCCCCCTTTCTAGAGAGTGACTTAATGATGCAACGGAAGCGGACCTAGACCAATGAGATACAGGATGAGACTTTTGCTGACAACAGGGTTGAAGAAAACGGTTAAGAGAGGGAGAGAAAAGGCTAAGGACCGAAGGCAAGGCTTGAGCCCCTGGGGCCAGCCATTCCTGAAGCTTTGACCTTTGCTGTTAGGTCAACCAACGTGCTCCTTTTGTTAAATTACATGCAGAGAGGTGAGGGGAGAGGATTGAGGGGAGGAGAAGAGAAAACGGCCCTCCCCAGACAGATACATTCTGACCTGCAGAGCCTTTCCCGCCTCTGCGGTGGACTTGTACCTGCCCGCTCTAATTGCCAGCACATCACTGGTCCGCGTAATATATCACAATCACTGTCTCCTCTCTTGGTAAACGCCTTGAACTAACTGTCCCTTAAGCTCGGCCCCCACCCAGCACAGGGCCTTCATGACTGAGGGAAACAGGTATGCAAGGTTGACCCAGGCTTTTAACTTAGAATGGCTCCTAGCCCTTCCTAAGCGCCTATATAAGCAGGGGTAGAGAAGGCGGCAGTTCCCGGCCACGTTGGCCTAAACTGCCATTGTGCGTGTGTGTGATATACACATGTCTTGTGTGTTTGCACACACACACACACAGCTAAGTGTGGAGGCCAAAAATTGATCCTGAGTGTCTTCCTCAACTATTCCACCATTTATTTATTTATTACTTTCTTTGAGATATGATCTCTCACTGAACCCGATATGTTACCAACTGAGCCATCTCAGAAACTGCTGTTGGGGGCTGGAGAGATGGTTCAGTGATTAAGAGCACTGTCTGCTCTTCCAAAGGACCCGGGTTCAATTCTCAGCACCCATATGGCAGCTCACAACTGTCTATACCACCAATTCCAAGGGTTCTGACACCTTCACACTAATGCACATAAAATAAAATAATAATAATAATAATAAAAGAAGCTGCTAAAAGGCCTCCAGAGGAGGAAAAATGACTAGTGTGACTCTGAACATAGAAGCTGCTCTCTATAAGCATGCTTTGAAGGAAAAGTGAAGAACCTGTTAATTGAAGACTGATCAGGAGCCCCAGGGCAGGAAGCTGCAGAAACTACCTAAAGCAAGAGGGATACAACTCTGTGACCTCGCTGGGACACTGCAGGAGCCACGAGTCCTCCTTAAACCTAACTCCGACGAGAAGGATGCTACGAATTTTATTGCAGGTTGTGCCTGTGACACTCGCTGAGCGACAACACTGCATCCTTGACTTTGACTACCCGTTTCCTTTGCCCTACGAAGGGTCTTGAGTGATGAGAGCTGATTTTGTTTGTTTGTTTATTTGTTACTTGGAAGGGAGTTGTTCGGAGGTCAGAGGAACACCTGCAGGAGCTGGTTCTCACTTTCCACCTCGTGGGGCCCGGGCTGGAAGGAGCAAGCACGGTCAGGACCGCTGAGCCACCGGGCTGGCACTGCCGATTCCTTCTAGAGGGAGCTGAAGCAAGTTCTCCAGCGCTGTCCCGGTCACCCAGTTTGTGAGCTGAAGGGACAATTCTCCGCCAGGCTGGTCCCGGCAACAGTAATTACAATAACGCAGCGCTGTCAGCCAGCCTTGGTGCTCCCACTCGGGTAGCCGTCGACCTGACATAATTAATGTCCCACTGTCTCCAAGGGAGACAAGCAAGACTGCGTGGAAAGGCAAACGCGAATATCATTAACATTGTACCTCTGCAGGGCGCAATGGAGGGAGGGGTGGGGCGGGTGCACCCGCACACCTGCTGACACCCACAGCTCGGCCACGTCGCCGTCGCCTCTGCTGAGCGACGGGGGCTGCGGGGCGCGGTCGGGCACATCCGGCTGACGGGTTCTCGGGGTTACCCAGGGTGAAGCTCAGAGGAACCAGCCCTGAGAAGGTTCCTAGTATCCCCGCTAGCTGCTCCCGTCAGCGTCCCGAGAGAAAAAAGGTCTCTGGGTCGCCGCGGACCCGAAGGGGTCGTCTGAGGTCCCTTTTGGGAGGTCACACAAAGGCTCCGCCTCAGAACTCCGGCGCAAACCCCTCGCCGCCGGCGCCAGGGAGCCAGGAGGAGCGGGCGAGTGCGCGCGCGCAGAGCCCGCCCCGCCCCCCGAGGCCCCGCCCACCACCCGCGACTCCCGCCCACCCAGCTGCCAGCCCCGCCCCCTGCCTGTGCGCCGGCGCAGCGCGACCGCTGGGCGCCGGGAACCGAGGGCGGGCGCGAGGCGTGCGGCTCCGGGAGCGCGCGCGACGCCGGCCGCCTCGCTCGGGCCCAGGTCGCCGCCCGCGTCCCCGGCCGAGGCTGCCGCTGCGGCCGCCGTCGAGGGCGTGGTGGCTCCGGGCGGTGGGGGTCCGTCCACCGCGGGCCGCGCTCGTTGCCCCCGGGGCTGTCCCCTTGAGCGCACAGGTGAGTCTCCCCTTCTCGGGGCGGGGCCGGCTCGAGGCCGCTCGGAGCTGGTTTGCAGCAACGCTGGCTGAGGGATCCCCAGGACCCCTGGAAGTTAAAGCAGCCTCAGCTACAGCAGCAGCCGCCCAGAGCTCCCCGGAGCCCCCTAGACTGCCAAGGACCAGCCAGCCGCCTGGTCCCCAGTGTCTTCCCCGGCAGCTTCGGGGTGACGTTCTGCAAAACACCCCCCTCGCCCCCAAGTCCTCCCTCCTCCACCAGCAATTTCTCGTTTGACTTTCTGAAAGATGGCAGGCCCGACCTGCCCCCGAGGGCAGGAAAGGTGTGGCCAGTAAAACAAGGGTGGCAGCAGGTGGGGGCCCCCCTCTCCTCCCCTTCCCCTCCCCCGGGATGCAGGAATCATCGCTCAGCTGTCACCCTGCCTTCTAGAAACTGGTCCTGGTCCGCCTCCTCCCGGGCGACGCACCTTCGGGTTCCAGGTTGCCCGGTTCCAGCTTCCGTGCGAAATCTCCTCATCCCTGGGGATTAAGATTCTAGCGGCTCAGGTCCATGTTTCAGATTCAAGCTAGAATTATTTAGAGTGATGTTTTAGTGTGGATTTAAAACCAAAAAAAATAGTCGCATCCCCATATTGAAAGCTATCTAGTCCAACACATTTACTTGAACTTTTCGTAGGAGTCTCTCATTTGCTGTTTCGCCGGAGAAGTAATTGATCGTCTGAAGCTGTGATTAGCGATTACTTAAAAATGTTATTTTAAGAACTGGGTGTGGCACACGTTTGTAATCTCAGCAGTTGCAAGTCTAGTCTAGGCTATATAATAAGGCCCTGTTAAAAAACAAAAACAAATCCTATTTTAACATTATGCCCTTACCTCTGGTCCAGTATATCAAACTGTAAAACCAGTATTTGGTCCCGTAAGATGGCTCGCAGGGCCTTGCTGCCTGACAACTGGAGTTCCTGGCTCCGGGATCCCTGGAACCCACGTGGTAGAAGGAGAGAACCAACTCCTGCAGCTTGCCCATTGACCTCCACCAGAATGATATATTTTAAGGCTTTCTCATTTGTTAAGCTAACAGGTGAGAAGCAATGCTGCTTCACGGGGATTGTAGGTCCCAAAGGGGGAAAGGCATGGAGATTAGTATGCCTTAGAACTCCTTTCACCTGCCGCCTGTGTAGTGGTGGCGGTCTCCGTATTCAGTAACATTTGACTTGGCTCCAGAAAAACTACAGAAAGTTCTCTTTTGCCTGGATGTAACTCAGTGGTAAAGCACTTGGCCAACATACTTGAGGTCCCCCAGTATAAAAAATAGGAAAAAAAATATTCTTCAGCCATTGGGTTGAGGGTGCATTCCAGGAGTAAAATGGTTGTGCTCAGGGTAGGTGAGCTATATGCAAGAAAACAGATGGCACCGGTTACTCTCCAAAGCCCTGTCCCGTGTTGCTTTCATTTTGTCTTTCTCACGCCTGTAGGCGGGGCAGGAATGTCGACGATGATGATGATGATGATGATGATAGCAGTTACAGAGGGTCAGTAAAACTGGTGGGACTTTAGGCCCTGGAAATACCCCAAATACAGAAATGTAATTTTTAAGTTTTAAAGGTTTATTTTATGTGTATGAGTGTTTTGTCTGTTTATATGTATGTGTACCACGTCCGTGCCAGGTGCCTTCAGAAATCTGAGGAAGGCATTGGATATCCTGGAGTTAGTGATGGTTGTGAGGCCCCCGTCTGCGTGCTGGGAACGGAACCCAGGTCTCCTGTAAGAGCAAGAGCCATCTCTCCAGCCCCAGAAAGTTAACTTTTAAAAAGATTCCTTTCAGGGGCTGGAGAGTTGGCTCAGAGGTTAAGAGCACTCACTGGCTGCTCTTCCAAAGGTCCTGAGGTCAGTCAGTTCTCAGCAACCACATGGTGGCTCACAAAGATTCATTTCTTCAAATTGTGGCTGTGTGTGAGTGTCTGCACATGAGCACAGGTGGATGTGGAGACCAGGAGAGGACACTGGGTGGAGCAGTAGTTACAGGGAGTTAGGAGCCACCTGAGGTGGGAGCTAGGAACGGAACTCTGGTCCTCTGCTAGAGCCGTACATGCCCCCAACTGCTAAGCCGTCTCTCCACCCCCAAAATCTAATCTTTTAACCTAGTTTATATTAAATACATTACTTTATTATGTTGATTTTTGTTTTTTACTACTACTAAAAAAAAAAAAAAAAAAAAAAAAGTAGACTTCTGCCTGTAAATGATTGATGAGAAGAAGTGGAAGATAGAGGAACTATGGAAGACTTCAGAACCCCAGTGTTAGCAGTCCTGACCTGTGTTTTAGAAAATTTAGCCTAAATTAGAACTTCACAAGCCAGGCACATGGCACACGCCTGTAATCCCAGCACTCAGGGTGGCAGAGGCAGGTGGATCTCTGTGAGTTCGAGGCCAGCCTAGTCTACAGAGTGAGTCCAGGACAGCCACAGCTACACAGGGAAACCCTGTCTCAAAAAAACAAAACAAAACCAACCCAACAAAAAAACAACCAAAGAAAACCTTATGTAAAATTCGCATTTGCTTTTGATAATTTTGTGAACTTTTTGACAAATTCTAGAGGAGAAAGAATTCACCTTTTCCTCATCAGCTGGAATTGCTGGGCGCTCAGCCTTGATGAGTTGATTTTGTCCCAAGGCTGGTGCAGCAGAGCAGATGGTTTCCCGCTCTGTTACTGTTTCCATGAGGCAGCCCTGAGAGGGTGCTAAGCCCTGTCAGCACCAATCTCAGTAGTCATGACTAGAACCTCGGTGCTGGACCCAGCCCTGGGTTGGTTGTTTGTTGCTGTAACGAAACCCAGGTTAGCGTTAAGTAGCTGCTGGGTGACCATACGTGACCTCCATAGACACTTCTCTTCAATTTTAGCTGCATTTAGAATGGCAGGAAATTCTGAAGGGATTGGCACTGTTGACTTAAAACAACCAAAACCTCTCATTATGTGTTTTTATCAAGATCGCTAATATCTAACTAGTTATGGCTAATATCGTGCATTTTTTATAACAAAATTCTGTAAGGCTCATACAAAGGCCTAGTGACCTTTTCTCGGCTTCTTTTAAATCCGTTTTCACGGATTTAGAAGCAGATAACTAGCTCAGTGGATATTTGTGAGCTCAGTTTACTGACAAACCCTCCCTGCTTTTCTTGAGGTCGTACAAAATGCTAGAGGTTTTTCTTCCTTTATGATCACTCAGAGGTTTGTTTTTCCCCTTCTGTGTTAAGATTTATCAACAATTCTGATAATTATTTGGGTCCTTTCAACCAATAAGGAAACTCACATCATGCTTGTGTTAAAATAATTACTGAGCCAAGCATTACTGTATGAACATTTAATTCTAACATCTTTGTTGAGTGAAAAATTATTATTGTCTACATTTTATACTTGAACCAAGTACAAAACCAAGGCAGGTTTGGTGAGAATGCTCAAGGGCTAAAGGCACTTGCTGCCAAGCCTAACACAGCCTGAGTTCCACATGGTGGGAGGAGAGAACCAGCTCCTGAACATTGTCCTCGTACTCTCTCGTGCACGCCATGCCACATGCCAGCGCACACATCGACACCAGAAACAGGTAGGGGAGATGCCTGAGCAGAGTCCTGTGGGGCCAGTGTTAGTGTTGGAGATCTGAAGACGGATCCTGACCCCCTGCTGGGGATGCTTGAGGGTCACTCAGACTTGTTCACTGTTCTGTGTGTCTCCACAGTCTGTTCTTAAGGACACAAACGAGGAAATCTTGGAGCAAAATTACTTAATGATAATAAAGCCTTTGATCTGGGCTTGGTGGGATAGGCCTATGATCCCAGCTAATGGGGAAGCTGAGGCAGGAGGATCAAAACTTCAAGGACACCCTAGGCTAAAGGGGCTATTCAGAGCCAGGCTCAACAGCTGGACACCCTGTCTCTCTGTGGCAAAATATGGGTTAAAAAGAGGACTGGGAAAAGGACAGTGGTAGAACACTTGCCTAGTAGGTAGGAGGCCCTGGGTCCAATCCTTAGTGCCACAATAAATGAATGATTTTGAAGGAAAAAAAATCATTGTGGCCATTATTAGGATAATTAACAAAATTGGAATATTTTGCTTCTTGGTAAGAAAGCAATTTTGCTCTTACATGCAGATTTGGGAGTATATGCACTATACTTTTTAATAGTTTGGAGAGAACGATAAAGTTTAAAGTCAGTCTGGTGTCTCTAGGTAAAGATGTGTTTTGTTGGAGATAGTATCTCACTCTGTAACCCAGGCAGGCCTGGAACTCCCTGTGTAACCCAGGCTGACTTTGAACTCGTGGCAATCATCCTGTCTCAGACTTGAGACGTGAGCCACCATGCCTAAGCCCATTTTTATCATTTCTTTTTGAAGTTGTATCAAAAGAAAGTTACCCCAAGTTGAAGATAGAAAAACAGGAAATGAAGGTATAACATTCTAAATCAAGCTAAGGATTGTTTCCTATGCTCTGTTTGTATTTTATTCTTTGTCATATTGGAGGAAGGATCTTGAAACAAAAATAATTATCAAAAATAGACCAGGGTTGGGGCTATATATAGCCCAGTAGTAGAGTATGGGCCTAGCATGAACAAGGCGATGGGTTTGGGCCTTAGTGATGCTCATATGTAGGCAGAAAATGGGCTGGCTTCCTTCCTCTCCCTCCCGCTGAAGGAGCCTGCCTGCCCGGAACTGGTCTGGAACTCACTGGCTCCCTGTGTAACCAGGCTGGTCTGGAACTCAATGGAGATCCGCCAGCCTCTGCCTCCCTAGTGCTGGAATTAAAGGCATGGGCCACCATGCACAACTCTCTCACCTCTTTCAAGAGGGGAATAAATAATAAACAGGGAAAAACAAAAGCATGTAATGCCCCTAACAGTCAAGCTGCAGAAAGAGCCCAATTTTCATACACAAGGACAAACTAGATGGTTCCATCATTTCCTAAACTAAGCACCTCCAGCAGCTTTCTGATGTTTCCCCTCCTCCCTTTGTGCACATGCTTGGTGTCTAGCTGTACCCCACCCCACCTGCTGACATCCTCCGTGACCTCTTTGGGAGCCCATCTCAGTTCCTTACAGAACTTCATTTTCTTGCATTTTCATGCCAGTGACATGGTGACAATGCGTGAAGATCAGTGCTGACTGCTTTTGTTCATCAGCCCTTACTAAGCTGGAAACTGTGGCAGGGCCTGGGAATTTCACGGCGTGGACAGCCTGGTAGCTAGTATGCCTTCACATCAGAAGAGGGCACCAGATCTCATTATAGATAGTTGTGAGCCACCATGTGGCTGCTGGGATTTGAACTCAGGACCTCTGGAAGAGCAGATAGTGCTCTTAACCTGAGCCATCTCTCCAGCCCCCTCTAGAGGTGATTTTTAAACAGTCATCTAAGCTTAGGACAGAGGAGGAAGCAAAGTGTTGTGAAGTCACAGTGAAACACTCTCCCGGGGGACTCCATTCAGACCTTGGGCTACCCAGGTAAATATATATTTGGCACAAAGCTAAGTACCTAGGTGTAGAATTCGGGGAAAGGTCCAGATCCCAAAATGTGGCCATCTATAATTCCCATCCCCTGCAGTGTGGCTTCGGCTCTCCTTTCCCTGTGGCTTCGGTGCCTTCCTTTATGGCTTTGGAGCAGTTGTGTGAAATGCAGCATGGTGCTGGCTCATTGGGGACACACAGAAGCGGGAAACCAAGTTGAGAACCTAGAAGGTAAAGGCTCCAGAGGGGACAGGGCTGAAACCTTAGAGACCCCAGTATAAAGAGTGACAGAGAAAAATGAGCGCGGGGAGAAGCTGGGAGTGAGGGAAGGGGCATCAGGGATGTCTGCAG
This sequence comes from Psammomys obesus, assembly GCF_907164565.1. Lineage (NCBI taxonomy): Eukaryota > Metazoa > Chordata > Mammalia > Rodentia > Muridae > Psammomys > Psammomys obesus. The sequence goes on along the minus strand of NW_026591598.1, from coordinate 13,428,498 downwards.
AAGGTGGGCCCCGGTGCTTGGGAAGCCTTCGCTGTCAGTAGTGAGGGAGATGAACCCAAGAGAGAATGGCAGCTGCCTGACGAGACCACCCCGGGGTGAGCGGAGTGGAGGAAATGTGCTGGGTAAACGAGCCCACTGTCTTCAGGAAGCGGGTAGGAGAGAAAGCAGAGAAGCAGGTGGATGGAGGCAGACAGATGGTGGGGATCCCAACACGGATAGCTCCACACACCAAGGAAGAGAGCAGGCGATGTGGATGGCATAGCAGACAGTAGGATGAGACCATACTGGGATGTGTGACTGCTGGCCCTGGGGGAGAGCTGTGTGCTCCTGTGTCCCCCAGTGCCTGGCAGTAGGTGCCCAGATATTGACAGAAACAAGTATAGATGCTTTTTTTTTTTTTTTTTTTAAGATTGTCTCGAGTGCTATAGAATAATAGGAAACTCCACTATTTTTGTCCCATGGTTCATAAGGAGAAGGAAGTGATCCTGTGTAAGCAGTGTTTCTGCAGAGTCTTGTGTCCTTACACATGAAAGGGGAACTTACAAGTGCAGCCATAATCAGGGTCACCCAGTGTCTCTTTCACTCGTGGGGTCTCTTCAGCTCCATGTCACCTTCTTGAAGCACATTGTGTCCAAAGGGACCCTGTATGATGAGTGGTGGCTCCACGAAGAGCCAGACAGGGGCAGATTGTGTCCCTCCACTTTGCAGCGGGGCAGTGTCGGCTTTAGGCCTCTGACGTCCAGTGCACAGTGTCTGAAAGTCCAGAAGAAGTTTGTCCTCTGGGTTGCCTCCTTAGGTTGTGTGCTGTGTATGCGCTTGCATTGCGTGTTCACGAACGTCTTTTAAAGGGAACTCTGGGACCTAAGCAACTTAATGACTTACAAATCTGCTCAGAAAAAACCCAGGCTGGCTAAGAAGGCAGATCACAGACAGCGTTTCAGGGTGCAGATGGCGAGCAGATCGTGTGGGTGTGATTCTGCTGGGCTACTTCCAGTGTTTTCCACCTAAAACCCAAAACAAATATGTGAAGGCCGCTCTGGCTCCCACCTTCCGTCTCTCTGCTTGTAAACTCAAGTACATATTGACATGAGCGTGTCATGTTATCCTTTTCATCCCACTTTCACTAGAAAGTGCTTGCTTTTTTCGCTTCTTCATGTTTCATCGCCCCATAAAAATCTGCTAAGCAAATCAGATTGGTGGATGGGAAATTCGCTTAAGAGAACTGGCACTAACTTAAATGCTGATTGATCTTTCCTAGATAAAGTCGTTTTGCTTGATGAATTGCTGTCTTGAGAAATAGATTGACTGGGACATTACAAAGCCTTCACATTTTTTTCTTTTCTTTCTTTTTTTACTTTAAGCAGTAAGTGTCTGGCAGACATCCTAGAACTTTACCCACAGAGAAGATGCTCCGAGACAGCGTGAAATCTTGGAATGACAGCCAGTCAGATGTCTGTAGCAGCGACCAGGAGGAGGAGGAAGAGATGGTCTTCGGGGAAAATGAAGAGGATTTGGAAGAGATGATGGACCTAAGCGACCTGCCCACTTCACTTTTCGCTTGCAGTGTCCACGAAGCGGTGTTTGAGGTCCAGGAGCAGAAGGTAGGCACACACCCTGTTCCTGCGCTCACACCGTGGGAAGCATAGATAGCTTTGGTCCTTGGGCCGGTGATAGGAAATACACAGAGTGTGTGCCACGCTGGACCCCTCTCTGTGTCTTAGGAGGGTCCCCGTCTACCAGTGAGAGGCGCCCCGAGCCAGTCCTCCCACTGCGCTGGACGGGCATTGGCTTTTCCTGAGCTCTGAATCAAGGCTCGATAAATGTGCTTCCTACTCTCACGTTTATTCATTGAGTTTTGGAGACTGTAATTGGCTGTATGGCTCAGGCTGGCCTGGGATTGGCTGTGTGACCCAGGCTAGCCTGGGACTTCCAGTGAGCCTCCCAGCTCTAACTCCTAAATGCTGGGGTGTGTCCTAGGGATCTGTCACCACCCAACCTCCAAGTGCATGATTTTCTTGGCTGCCTTCTTCCTCCTTGTGCACTCACTAAAGGAATTCAGCTTTTTCCTGGGGCTTATTGCATTAGGCCATTAGAACTAATATTATCTCATTATTAACATTTCCTTATATTGGGTTGAAAGGAAAACTAGATTATCTTTTTTAAGTTACTTATTATTTACTTGGAGTGTGTGTGTGCATGTGTGTTTGTGTATGTATTGTGTGTGTGTTCCCATCTTGACATCATAAAAGCCTACATACCTTTTCTTTCTTTCTTTGAGACCTAGTCACACTCTGTGGTCCAGGCTGGCATCTGGGCAATCTTCCTCAGCCTCCTGAGCACTGGGAATTTATGCAGTTTCTGAGTCTCAGTTCTGTGGTGGGGCATCAGAAGTCTGCTGTGGTATCAAAGGAGACAAGTTCACAGCCAGGTTCAGTGCGTCTTTCATAAGGACATGTGGCATTGGGGAGGGGCTGTGAGAATTAGAATTTTAGCAAAGGAAAGGAAGGAAGCTTTAGCCAGAGGAAACCAGACCCACTAAGGAGCCTGATGAGGGCAGTGGAAGGCAGGAAAGGGAATCACAGGCTTTCGGTATGATTGGTGCACAGGCTGTAAAGGCCCAAGGCAAGAACACTCGGCCGGGAGGTGGGTGCCGGGCCTTCCTGCAAAGCACCCTGATGCCCTTCTGGAGGGCAGCAGTGGAAACCATACTGGGTTAATGCGTGCATTGGGGGGCTCCGGGCTCCCGCCTGGAGATGAGCACCTGTGCGGCAGCGGCCAGGAGGACATGGTCAGCCCCAGGGGGTTTCTCTGTAGGGTGCCTTATTTTACAAACGCTGTGTAAAGCTTTGTCCAGTTCAGCCACCGTTCAGATACCTACAGTCATCCGTCCTGCTTTCTCTTCTGTTTAAGACCTCTGGCCATCCCATTAGAGACAGTTTATTTGTTATGGAAGAAAGCACATATCTAACCAAGGCCTTTGTATCTTATCAGTGGATGTGGCCCCCCCAAGTTCAAACAGTTGCTGAACTGTTTGAGCACTTATTCTGTTAAAAAATCATAACCTGCCAGGCAGTGGTGGCACTCCTTTAGTCCCAGCACTCGGGAGGCAGAGGCAGGCAGATAGATCTCATGAGTTCAAGGCTATCCTGGTCTACAGAGTGAGTGGCAGGACAGCCAGGGCTACACAGAGAAACCTTGTCTCAAAAAAACAAAACAAAAAAATTTTTTATCTTGCACTGGCCATGTACACATTTAATCCCCACACATGGGAGGCAGAGGCAGGTGGATCTCTTTGAGTTTGAGGCCAGCCTGGCCTACAGAGTGAGTTCTAGACAAGCCAAGGCTAGGAAGACAGAGGCTGTTGGGGGGGCTGTTTCTGTACTGAATATTTACAGATCTTCAACCTTTTTAAGTAATGCAGTATAAAACTGTTTGCCTTGTATTCCGTATTGTAGATCGCCTAGAGGCGAGCTAACATACGGGGGAGTGTGTTGGTTCTTTGTAGACATGGCCCTGTTTATATGTGCCACTTAACTACATAAGCATTTTTGATCTGAGAGGATCATAGGCGCACTTTATCTTAAAATTCCAATCAGAAGAGCTCTCTGTGGGCAGTGAGACGAGACAGCTCACTGGGAGAAGGCGCTTGCTGCGTAGTGACAGCAGCCGATAGCCTCCCTGGAAACCCACAGAAAGGTGAAAGTTAACAATAAATACACACTTTAAGTTTAAAAAAGAATCACGGGAGAAAGTTCACACCAGTAAATCTATTTCTTTTTTTTTTTTTTTTCATATATAGCCTGAGAAAATTTTGACTCACCAGCAGATTGAGTTCTCGTTTATTTTGTTGTTTTTTGTTCTCATTTATTTGTTTGTTTGTGTACTTGTTTGTTTATTTATTTATTTAAGGTTTTTATTTATGTGGTTATGTGAGTGGATCCCAAAGAAACTAGATTAGGGTAATGGATCCCTTGGGACAGGAGTTGAAGATGGTTGTGAGCCACCTGCTGTGGGTGCTGAAAAATGAACCTGAGTCCTCTGCAAGAGCAGCAAATGTTCTCAGTCACCAAGCCGTATCTTCAGCCCTGGTGTTCATTTTTAAAACCATTTGAGGGATATCTCTATCTCAGGTGTGGTGTGTGTGTGTGTGTGTGTGTGTGTGTGTGTACGTGTCCCCACACATGTGTGTTCCAGTGTCTTGGGTTATTATTACTGTGATAATACACCATGACCAAAGCAACTTGGGAAGAAAAGGGTGTATTTGATTTACACTTCCACATCACTGAAGCCAGCACAGGAACTCACGCAGGGCAGGAACCTGGAGGCAGAAACTGAGACAGAGGCCATGAAGGGGTGCTGCTTACTGGCTTGCTCCCCATGGCTTGCTTGGCCCACTTTCTTATAGAACCCAGGACTACCTGGACTGCAAGAGACCCAGTCTTTAAAAATAAAAATAAAAAACAAAAGGAAGAAGATGACTTCTCTGTGTTATGCTGTGTGCACAATTCAAGGGCAGCGGTGCTCGGAGTGGTGTCCTTAGAGGAGGAAGAAGCCTAGACATCGGACTTGAGCACGCAAACAAATGCCTAGAACTATGAAGAAAGCAGGGAAAGGGTCAGCCCTGCATGCCAGAGGCATTTCTTTGACAGGGGAACAGCACATCTGGGTACCTTGGTGACTTGACAGCAGAATGCTCCTGTTCTATGTGTAGCCATGTGTAGGCTGTTTTATATGTGGTATTTGTTTTATAACCTTTGACCTGCAGTATCTACCAAAGGTGGCCATTTTAAGTCAGTGCAAATTGCAGATGTGAACATGTGGTCACAGGGTGTCTACTCTGAACACCTGTGAGAAAGGGAGCTCTTTTTGGAGAAGTAGTGTGTGTTACACGGGGAGTTTCGTGCGGCTGCTTCTCTTCAGCAGGCTTCCCCGTTAATAGGAATGTTTTGCTCTTCCCTCCTGCTCTCTGCCCTGCAGGAGAGGTTCGAAGCTCTGTTCACCTTCTATGATGAGCAGGTCACATTCCAGTTGTTCAAGAGTTTTCGCAGAGTGAGGATCAACTTCAGCAAGCCGGAGGCCGCGGCGAGAGCACGGATAGAGCTCCACGAGAGCGAGTTCCACGGCCGGAAGCTGAAGCTGTACTTCGCGCAGGTGCGGTGAGCTCTGTGGCCGCCCCACGGCTGTTTCTCTGCTCACAGCCCTTTACAGGGGGGTCGGCTTTGTGAAGTCAGCGACACAATGTTTTTTCTTACTTTACACATAGGTAATTTCATTTATTTTTAGGACTGTATTAAGCCTTCTGTCTTTGTTTCGCTGAGACTAATAGTTAAGGGGTTTTATTAGCAGCTTTGCCCAACTAGGGCCCTGCCAGGGTTAAGCCCTGACACCCTGAGGCCAGTGGATTAAATGTTCTGCGCATCTAAAATGGCACTTTAGGATGTGACATCCGTGGCAGAACAGGCCTCCTTGAAAGGCCCTCAAGGTGGCTCAGTGGGTAATGGTGTTTCCCACCAAGCCTGAGGGCCTGAGCTTGATCCCTGGAACCCATACATGGTGGAAGGAAAGAAACAATCTGTGACCTCTGACCTCCATATGCAATTATATCTCTTCTGAGACTGGAACGCAGCAGTGTGTCAGTCAGCTGTACCCCTGAATTAGTTAGGGTTACTATTACTGTAATAAAACCCCATAACCAAAAGCCACTCAGAGACAAAAGAGTTTGTTTAGTTTATGTACCTTAATCACTATTCACTGAAGGAAACCGAGGCAAGAACTAACCTGGGCAGGACCCTGGATGCAGCGGCTAATGCAGAGGATGTGAAGGGTGCTGCTTACCGGATTTTACCCTCTGCCTGCTCAGCCTGCCTTTTTATTTTTTATTTTATTTGTTTAAGATATATTTATTTATTATGTATACAGTGTTCTGCCTGCATGTACACCTGCATGCCAGAAGAGGGCACCAGATCTCATTATAGATGGTTATGAACCGCGATGTAGTTGCTGAGAATTGAACTCAGGACATCTGGAAGAGCAGCCAGCAGAAGCGCTCTTAACCTGAATCATCTCTCTAGCCCTTAGCCTGCTTTTTTACAGAACCCAGGACCACAGCCTGGGATGGTATCACCCCCAGTAGGCTGGGCCCTCCCACATCAGTCCCTAATTAAGACAATGCTCTGCAGGCTTGCCTGCAGTCAGATCTTATGGAGGCATTTTCTTAGTTGAGGTTCCTTCTTCCAGTGACTAAAGCATGCATCGGGTTGACATAAACTAGCCAGTACACCCGGTGCAACAAGCACCTGAGATAATCAGCTGTAAAGGAGAAAATTCTTAGCTTGTGGTTTGGAGGTTTCAGTCCATACATGATTGGCCTACAGTGGGGAAAGCACATGGAGGCAGAGCAATACTCTTCACCTCGCTCCTGGGAAACAGGAAGAGTAAGTGTCTGTGGTCCCACTGTGCCTGAGAGTGTGCCCCAGTGTCTGAAGACCTCCTGACCTCCTACAGGCTCCCAGTTTGCCCTCTCAGGGAGCAAACCTCTGTCTACCACACAGACCCTGAGGGTCACTCAGAGCCCAGACCACAGCCATAGTTACTGCTGTGAGTTTCTTTGTCCATCTGTTTATACACTTATTCTTTCACTCAACTCATGTTTATCAAGGATCCAGTGCCTGTGGCTTCCTGAGGTGGGACAGTTCTAGTCCATCTCCTGAAAGATCATAAGCAGCTTTAGAGACATTTTTAATCACCCCTCTAAGAAAGTAACAATTACCATGAAGATGGAAATGAAAGCCCTGAGGTGGTGGCACATTCAGGGCAGATCTAAGTTCCAGGCCAGCCTGAAGTTCAGCCCATGAGGTCAAAGCAGGCTGGTAGAGCTTTTTCTTAATTGGTGATTGAAGTGAGAGGGCCCACCCTGGAACACAGTTCCAGGACAGCCAGGGCTACGAAGAGAAACAAACAGAACAGGAACATGGAAATGAAGAGAACGCAGCCACTCGTGAGCATGTCTTTCCCTGCAGGTGCAGGTGTCTGGGGAGGCTCGGGACAAGTCCTACTTGCTGCCACCACAGCCCACCAAGCAGTTCCTCATCTCCCCTCCAGCCTCCCCGCCAGTGGGGTGGAGGCAGAGCGAAGATGCGGTGCCGGTGATCAACTACGACTTGCTCTGCGCCGTCTCCAAGCTGGGGCCAGGTAACGGAGCTGCCTCTGCCCTGCATGTCTCCCAGAAGTTCGTGTGTCGGGACCATGTTCAGGAGAGGGCAGAGCCCGCCAACAGCAATCCAGTCCAGGGGACAGTGTGGCCACCGCAGCCTGGGTTCACACTCCCACTGTGGTCCTCAGCCAGTTGCTGAGCCTTTGGTGTCTGAGCACAGTTGTGAGAGTTAAATGGTATATGCAGCCTGGTAATTTTATCGATTCAGCTAGGAATTAATCCAGGTGGTCAATGACCACACTCAGTACCTCCTCTTCTCTTGTTGAATATTAAAAATTATGTTGGGCCCTGTGATTATCATGGCAATATATTTAACCTGCTACCACAATTAATAAGACACAGATACCTGTTAGGTTTTATAATTGCCTTAAAACACCTTGGGCCGGGCAGATATTCCATCTACGCTATTTCAGTAGCCTCACCATCCATCTCCCACCCCCATCCAATGCCATCCTTCTAACCTTTCCAAAATACTTGTTTATATTCGCTGTTTTCTCCAGCCACTCCGTCCTTGGAGTCCTTTCTCCTGGCCCATGTGCTTTCTTCTCCACCCTAACCCATTGGGGCAGCGTCCTCCTCCCTCCGCTCTTCTTGTCCATCTTTCTCCCATGATTCTGTTGAACCCAAAGCCTGCTGTTAAGGACAGTGTGTCTCTTCTAGGGGACTTCAGGGGCATTTGAAGGAGCTCTATGTGTGTGGATGGTTGAACTCTTTCAGATGTTAGAGGTGACCCTAGAGATTGCCCGGAGCCTGGCCAGTGCCTCCCAAGGGGACTCAAAACCATTATGAGTATAACTAACGCACCTTAGTGATTTGTAGAACAGCAATTAGCTGTTTTAATTAGCACAAAGCCAGAGAAAACATGGTACATAAGAGAGGAGAAAGGTTTGTAGGTGTACAGGAAGAAACAGGAGCTATTTCCAGAGCAAAGCTCTCCCTGAGTGAAGGGAACCTGTATATATTCATATAGGCGCAGACCCACTCCTGAGCACACTCAGTTTAAAGTCCCAGAGATTAGCATGATGGACCGGGTGTGGTTGTGCTCAGTTTTCCCTGCAAGAGAGAAAAAGGTAGTTTTAAGGTATGCCACCAGGAGTCCTCCCTGAAGCCGCCTGCTGGGCTTGGATTTTAAGGCCCAGGGCCCAGGACAGAAAGGACGGTGTCTGTACAGGTGTGCAGGCCATGGTGGCGAGAGTTCCAGGCCAGCCAGGGCTGCATAGGGAGACCCCGTGGATTAAAAAAAAAAAAGGGGGGTTGGGGGGGAGAGAAAGAGAAATTTCTTAGTAACAAACAAACTAAGCCTCTGACACAGGATAGATAGATTTTACAGACTAAGCAATAAACGAACTGAGGTAACACATGCCTGTAATCCCAGCACTTGTGAGATGGGAGCAGAAAGATTAAGAGTTCAAGGTCAGCCTGAGCTACAGCAACAAGTTTCCTCTTGGCCCAGATTTTTCATGAGACTCAGTCTCAGAAAAAAGATCAGCAACCACTAAATGAACTAGAAGAGGGAGTCGGAAGCTGGGACACAAGAAATGAACGCTCCTTCCTGTGCTTGCAGGGGAGAAGTACGAACTGCACGCAGGAACCGAGTCCACCCCCAGCGTGGTGGTGCACGTCTGCGAAAGCGAAACTGAAGAGGAAGAAGACACAAAAAACCCAAAACAGAAGATCACACAGACTCGGCGCCCGGAAGCCCCCACGGCCGCACTGAGTGAGCGGCTGGACTGCGCGCCGTGAGCCAGCCTCGGCACCGCGCCTCCCGCCACGCCTGCCGCACCCGCTCCTCGGCGCAGCCTGGCACTGCCCTGCACCCATCCAGCAGCTGGATAACCCCGCCAGGCCGGAACCTGGGGTGAAGTAGCAGATTCGGCCAGTTTGACATTTTGAACAATGTTTAAGTGGCACTTTAAGTGACAAGGTTAGCCCCCACCACGTGGCACCTGTCTCCTCCCTGAGAAATATTAGTTCCCTTGAACCTTGAGAATATTGGGTACCAAAGGGCAGAGCTAGAGTCACCAGGTGCGCTCTGATTTTTACAGATTTAAAAACCAGTCTTACAATTTCAGTAATTCGGTGTGGGTATTTTAGTACTGCTGTGGCAGTGTCTAACAAATGTTGAGCAAAGGCTGAATGTCATTATTCAGTATACAGGAAAAAAACTTTCTTTTTCTTTTCTTTTCTTTTTTTTTTTTTTTTTTTTTTTTGCACAAAAAGAAACCTGAGATAGAAAGTCCTGTAGAAGTCATTTTTCTTAAGTATTTTTTCACCAGCCTTGGGATGCAATGCCAAATGAATGAGATTATCAGATCCAGACAGCCCGGGCAGATGTGGTTTTGTTCTCCTCGATGCCCATCTTTCTTGGCTGTTGGTAAGGGTGGTTCCCAGAACCCTGCTCTCAGGGCAGCCCCTGCAGGCCTGGGCTGTGCTGGAGGAACTGGGCCTTGGCAGGGGGGTGTCACCGGGAGCTGGCTGGTGGCTTGATGCAGGTACCTGTGGAGCTGCAGCGCCTCAGGTGATCTCTCCACCATCCCGCTGCCACTTTGCTGCTGCTTGAGTTTCCCTGTGCTGTGTGTGACTCGTGGGTGTTAGCCTCGATCTGATAAGACTTTCTGAAGACCACTTTCAGCTGGGGAGGGGTGTTTCACTTTTGCTCGCTTTGAAAACAGGGTTTCACGTTGTGGCTAGCTGGCCTCAAATCCTCTGTGATCCAGCCTCAGCCTCCCAAGTGCTGGAATTACAGGGGTGAGCACCATGTACTCCGTATTTCCATTCCAGTATTTCAGCTGTGTGGAAAGAAAAAAAAATCACCTGCACCCTTCCCCCCAACCCCCATGGACTAGGGGGAGGAATCATACTTTTTTTTTTCTTTTTGAGGAGGGGTGTGTTGGGTGTTTTGTTTCGGTTTTTGTTTTGTTTTGTTTTGTTTTTTTTGTTTTGTTTTTTTGTTTTTTTTTATGCCTGTTTGTTTGTTCTTTATTTTGGGTTTTTTTTTTTTTGGTTTTGATTTTTTTTTGAGAGAAGGTTTCACTCTGCATAGCTCAGGCTAGCCTGAGACTCACTAGGTAGCCCAAGCTGTCCTTGAGCCTGAGATGGTTCTCCTTCCCCAGCCTCTTGAGTGTTGGGATTGCAGGCATGAGTCACTGCGTTGCAGTTCATACTTCCCTTTTTAATGAAATTTTCCACCTCGGCTTGCAGTTGACGTTCAGATAGAATTGCTTCTCAGACTTGAAGATGTGTTGTGTGAACCTCCATAGGCCCCTGCAGCCTCACTATCGAGCTGAGACTGCAGTCCCTCTTGCAGAAGGCTCTTCTGCCCACAGGTGCGTCAGCTGGCCCCACTCTTGTGCCGTTTTCTCGAATGGCAAGTATTTAGAGCGGGCTGGTATGGACACAAGCTGAGACAGGAACGGCACAGCCACTGCAGAGAAAGGAAAGTGGAGAAACTGAAGCTGTGTGTAACCAGTGTTTGCTACCTTGTGGGCAGTTCAACCCCCTAACACTAGATATAAGAGAAAAAAGGATAGAGATGAAAGGAAAGAGATCCCTGAATAAAATCAGGGGCCAGAAAGGGGCGACATCATGCTTAGACCACTTCCTGCTGATTAGGGACATCAAGCTCCTTGGGGCAAGTGTGATCTTCACAGTCAGGATATCTAGTTTCTTCTCCTTGTTTCTTCTTTGCACATGACTGCTTAACAAGCCACGACCAACGACAACCTAGCATTTATAAACCCTCTGAGAAGTCCCCGGAATTCCAGACATCACACAGCCACATCAATGATTTGCAGCTGGCAGAACCACGCCTCTGCTAGAGCACAAGGCAAATCCTAGTCAGCTGCTGTAAATCAGACCCATATCCCCAACACCTGGGATTGTGATTCTACTCACCCTGGTTTATTGGATCGAAATCATCAATTGCCAGGTTAACGGCCAGACATTCCATAAAGTAATATGCACGTATTTTGTTTTGTTTTGAGGTAATATCTCCCTGTGTTGCCCAGGTTGGTCTCAATCTCCAGGCCTCAGTGGATCCCACAATTGATTGGACCCAGGCATAGGCACCTGCACCCAACTCTACTTTGCCATTCTGAGATTAGCAGTTTGTGTCTTTTGATTGCAGAATAGACCCAGCAAGTATATTTTCAACAGCTGGGAAGTTTCTGTGTTTCCCCATTATGTGATACATATTACCTCTAATTTTCTAATATCAGAACCCAATTTTTAAATGTCTTGGCTTTCATTTCTACCTGCCAATTATAGAATGTTTATATACTTTTTTTAAGTCAAAAAGTACAAATTACTCAACTCTGTAAAATTTTTTGAGAGTATTAAATTGTGTCTATGTATAGTGGACAGCAAAGATAGGGAGGTCATTTAAATGTTCCCTGGATAGCAGATATTTTTTTCCCCTTTTTCTGGTATAATGTTTCCATAAGGCAAATTCTAGAAGAAGGAAAAAATAACCATCTACCTTTAATGAAATCGATCAGACTCTCCAGGTCTCTGTTTTGAAGCTATTTTTTATACCCAGTTCACATAGCCATTTTGTAACAAAGGAGTCTCTTTTGTTTGTGAAAAGGTCTCAGCCCAGGCTGATCTGAATTTGCTGTGTGGCCCAGGATGGTCTTGGATTCCTGATTCTATGGCATCTGACTCCAAAGTCCCGGGATGACAGATGTGTATGTACCACAGCACATAGCTAACTCTTCCCCTGGCTCCTCCCAGTCATGAGCATCTCCACCTCCCCTTATACCTCCTGTGGCTCCTCTCCAGTCATGTGACACTTTTGCTCCTCCCCTGATTCCTCCCCTGGCTTCTCTATAGTCTCCACCTCCTCCCTAGTCATGTGACACTCCAGCTCATTTCTTGACTTCTCCCCAGCCCTGTCTCTGGCTCTGCCCCTGGCTCTTCTGTGATGTAAGTTCCAAGGAGACAATGAGCCCTTTGAGAGGACACAAGTTCAGAGCACAGGGGTTCTTGCATGATTTGGGGGTCCTGAAATTCATCGCCAAAGGCACTTAGATGCAGTGATATTTCAGCTGGAGGTTGTCAGACTTAGAACACAGAATCCAGTAGGTGGCGACTGGTGAACATGGTCATTTTCCTCCTCCCTCTTTTCCTCAGCACATCTGTCTGTGTGTGGTGGCACAGGCTTGTACTCTCAGCCCACAGGAGGCTGCGGCAGGAGGATTGCCTGTCTTAGTGTGACAGTACAGAGGAACAGAAGCCCTGGGGAACACTTGCTTCTAGCCAAGAAGTCCATGTTCTAGTCTCATTCTCTGCAAAGTTAGGAACATGGAAAGAGGAAGGCGTGTGACCAACCACTTGACAGGTGACTGTTGAGGTGTCAGACTCCCGAGAGCCAGTTCCCCTCAGTCTTGAGCAGGGCAAAGTGACCCCTCAGTCAGGGTTACCAAGTGTAGCCAGCGTGCTGGCCTGTGTCTGTCACCCCAGCCTTTGGGAGGCAGACGCACAAGAACCGTTGTAAGTAAGGCAACAACAAAGGGGTTTCTGGGTGTCCACGCAGCCCCGCAGCAGGTAATAGCCACTGTGGGCTTTCTGGCCAGGCCGGGAACTTGTATTCCCCGTAAGGGTCTAGTCAGGGGTGAGAAGTGGCCTCAGATAGTCAGCGTGCAGAGACCTCACTGGGGTTCGTGCTTTCTCTTGGAAACCTGTAATTCTTGAAGTGGGTCCCGTGACCCTTGGAGGCCCTGCCTGGCCTTGACTGCATGTGCATTCTTGTCATATGGAGGATTTCTTCTCTATCTATGCAGATACTTCCTGTTTTCTGTATTGTTTCCTGGTGGTGTCTAATCTTCCTAAGTCAGACTGAGGACACAGGAGAGACCACAGGTGTCAGTCCGTGACGTATGACTGTGCCATACCCTCCCTCAGCCCTGGAGTCTTTATTCCTGACACTGTGCACCGTTTGTGTCTTTGACGTGTGAGAAGGCGTTCACAGCCATTGCACTTTGATCTTCATAACTGAACCTGCCGCTGGATTTAGTCTCGAATCTGGACATGTCTGCAGCCTCCCTGGCCCCCTGCACTGTAGCGAACCATCACTGCATTTGTGAAAACCGGTCAGTGATTTTTGTCCGTGTATCCCGTTTCTTAGTGTGCTTGACTTGATGGGCCATAGTTCATTATCAGCTTCCACTGTCCTGTGTTCAAAGGATCTCTTAAACATTCCGTGTCCTGTGAGGTGACAAAAGCAGAATGTAATTTGGAGGACACCTTTGTGATTACCTGTAACTCGTTTTGATGTTGAAACTAATAAAAAGTTCTTTTTTAAATTAGTCCATTGAACAGAGTTCTTTGTGTTTCTTCAGTATGTGTATTTGAGGCCTTATTGGGCCATAACATAAAAAACAGGAAAGTCAAAAACTGTATTTGATTCTCGAACAGGAGTCCTGCGGCACCTCAGTGCGCCCTGTCCCACACACAGCCCAAAGCGTGGTCACAGCAGGGGATAACTGCTGCAGGCCCACTCCACAGTAGGCTCTGTCTGCATCACTCTTTAGCTAAGATATTTATTGCTGGGGGGAAAATTAATAGCTCCACATTCCAGTATTAAAACTAGAAATGACTGTTGATGTATAGTTCTGTTGTTGTTTCATTTTTGATGCAAGGTCTCAGCCCAGGTCCCCTCACACTCCTTATGTAGCCTAGCCTGGCCTTGAACTCCTAATCCTCCTACGCCTCCACCTCAAAGGTGGCAGGAATAAAGGAGTACCCTCACATGCCCAGCTGCTGATAGTTCTGAACATTGATCGATTGACGTGTGTGGGCATTTTGCTGCCTGGATGTCTGCGCCATGTGCATCCCCTGTGCCCATGGAGGCCAGAGGAGGGCATTGGCTCCCCTGGAACTGGAGCTACCGACCCTGGTGGGTGCTGGGAATTGAACTGGGGTCCTCTGGAAGATCATCTGGTGATCTTAACCGCCGAGCCATCTCTCCAGCACTTAATACTTAGCTTAAGTTATACAAGTCTGCTTTTTTATTATTATTATTATTATTATTATTATGTTTTTTTTGAGACAGGGTTTCCCTGTGTAGCCCTGGCTGTCCTGGAACTCATTCTAGACCAGACTGGCCTCAACTCAGAGATCCGCCTGCCTCTGCCTGCCAAGTGCTGGGACTAAAGGTGTGTGCCGCCAATGCCCAGCAAGTCTGTTCTTTTCAAGTTATTTAGCTATGCTTATTTTTGCTTTTCAAGACAGCATTTCATGTAGCAGTAGCCAACGCTGGCCTCAAACTCACTATGTAGCTGAAGATGATTTTGAACTCCTGACTCTACCTACCAGGTGCTGGGATTAAAGATATATACCAACATGACCAGCTTTTTGCTCTGTTCATACAAAATTTTATATGATAGAAAATTTATTGTAGTAATTAAGAGCTAGAGAAATGGTCCAGCGGTTAAGAGAACTGGCTGCCTTTCCAGAGGACCATGTTCCGTTCCCAGCCCCCACATGGCAGCTCACCACCGTGTGTAACTCCAGTTCCAAGACATCCAGGGCACTGCACAGACGCGGTGCACAGACACTCATGAGGGCAAAACGCCCATGCACGTAAAATAAGTCTCCACATAATAAGGAAATCTTCAAAAATAGCCAGGAATAGTGCTCCATGTCTTTAATCCTAGGACTAGGGAGTCAGAGGCAAGTGAATTTAAGGCCACCCTGGACTGCATAGTGAGACCCTATCTCAAAAGTAAACAGCTGCTCTGTTTGGGGATGGAAATGAACAGAACCCACAACTGGAGGGCAGGTAGCACCCCAGGTCTTCCCCACACTCCAGTCACCTTTACCAGAACACACAGAGGCAGGTGGCGAAGTCGCAGCTGGTCAAAATCAACCTGTTGCCAGACCGCATAGTTGCGTCTTTTTTCTAGTGCTCTGCAGGCTCAGGCTGAAGTCTGTATTCTTCTGGAAGCAAGGTTCTTTATAAGGTTGTAAGTTAAATGAAGGCAGAGCAAGCAGGTCCCTGGTCGCACTTCAGCTGCCTCCGTGGCTGTTCTGTGGAAATGACCCCAGGTGGCGCTTCTGATAACTTGGGGTTCAAAATGACCTCAGCAGGCTAGGGGTGTTTAGTGCTTGCCTAGCACACACTGAGTCCCAGGCTTAATCCCCAGCATCCTGGCAACACACCCCAAAATCGTTACCATCAGGATCCTATTTCACTTGGTTGATAACAGTAAGCTGAAACAAACAACAAGAAAAATATTAATTTTTTTTTTAAAAGCCATGTCTGAAAACACGACAGGTCTGAGTGTGACTCAACTGGTACAGTGCTTCTCTTCGTTTGCACGAGAGCCTGTGTTGGGTCCCAGGACCCATGCCACCAGGCACGATGGATGGTACAGGCCTATAGTCGTAGCGCTTGGGAGGAAGGCAGGTCAGGAGTTCACAGACATCCTCAGCTGAACAGCAAGTCTGACGTCAGCCTGGGCTGCAAGAAGCTGCGTCTGAAAAATATCAATGCAGGACAGGGCTAGGCATGCTAGTGCGTGTCTGAAATCTCAGCCCTTTGCATTGGGAGGCTGAGATTAGGAGGATCAGGAGTTTAGAGTCACCCTCAGCTATATACAAGTTCGAGGCTAGCCGGGGCTACGTGAAATCTTGCCTCTGAAAACCGTGAAACAAAAAGCACAGAATTGGACACTGTAAGATTTATGAAGGTCCATCCTGAGAAGTTGACCTCCTGAGAAGAAGCTGACTTAAAGTGTCATGAAACACATGCCAGCTGCCACGGCGAAGATTCGAAGTCTTGCCAAGGTTTCTCCAATCTCCCAAGACGAAGAGCCTGGGCGGCAGACGTGCTCTGTAGGTTAGGTCTTTATGTGGGGTGCTCAGTCACTGTTCTGTTCCGTGGAGAGGCACCGTGACCAAGGCAGCTCTGCTAAAGGAAAGCATTTAACTGGGGACTGACACGATCTCGGAATCTTAACCGAGAAAACGCCTCAATGAGACAGCGTGTAAGGCAAGTGTGTTGGACATTTTTTTTGATTGCCGAAGAAGCCCACTCTGGGTGGTACCGTTCCTGGGCAAGTGGTCTTGAGGCTTATAAAAAAAAGGCAGGCTGAGCAAACTAGCAGGAGAAAGCCTGATCTTGAAAACACCGAGTGGCCAGTATGGTGACCCCTGCTTGTCATCACAGCGCTTGGGATATGGAGCCGTGCGGGTCAGAAGTTCAAGGCCATCCTGAGCATATGAGACCCTGTCTGAAAACCCGCTAATGCTCTGTAGCAAAAGCGGGCATAAGTGAGGCACATCCATAACACTTGTATTTGGAAAGCCAAACGGATAATAATGGGTCCTGCACAGAGAGCAAAACAGAGGGCTGTTGTTCCATATGTGCGAGCATCAACAACCGTGTGCCGGGAAAGGAGAAAGCCGATTCACTCAGGTCGCACCCAGCCTTCCTATGCTCACGGAGGCTGGGAAGATGGCTCAGCGAATAAAAAAGCTTGCTGCCGCGCCTGACGACCTGAGTTCCGCCCCCAGGACCCACGGTGGACGGAGATAACTGACTGCCACACATCTGCTGTGGCATGCATGCTTGTATACACACACACTAACAATAATAACGAAGAAGAAACACTTTTAAAATTGTCAAAACATGGTGTGTGTGAGTGCGTGTGTGCATGTGCGCATTCATGCCTGTGTGTGTGGTATGTGTGTGTGGTGTGTGTGTGTGTGTGTGGTATGTGTGTGTGTGGTGTGTGTGGTGTGGTGTGTGTGTGTGTGTGTGTGGTATGTGTGTGTGGTATGTGTGTGTGGTATGTGTGGTGTGTGTGTGTGTATGTGTGTGTGGTGTGTGTGTGGTGTGTGGTGTGTGTGTGTGTGTGTGTGTGGTATGTGTGTGTGGTGTGTGTGGTGTGTGTGTGTGGTG
>NW_026591598.1:13400339-13411281 GCF_907164565.1 Psammomys obesus | reverse complement strand
GTGTGTGTGTGTGGGCACCTGTGCCCCAGGATGCACGATGGAGGTCAGGAGAACTCTGTGGAAGGTTCTCCTTTATGTGAGCTCCAGGGCTTGAACTCACCAGGCTTGCCAGCTGAGCCATCTCACTGCTCTAAAAATAACAATTTTTTTCCACAACTATTAACGCATCTGCCTTCTACCTGCCTTGCCGCTGTGTTGAGGGGAGTTAATGATTGCATGTGAGTTTTCTATTCCTGCTCTAAGAAAACATTTTTGCTGCAATATGTTTAAATGATATCAAGGGGTTTTTTTGTGTATGTGTGTGACTTTTGTGCCTTTTATTTGACCATAAGTATTTCAGAAAAGTGCCCAGCCCTCACCGTCTGTGGATATATATATATATTCCAACTAAGGTCGCACAGCTTGTTCATTAAACTTACTCCAAATGGATGGAAAAAGAGTGAGTATCGCTCTTGGTGAGTGGTCAGACTTGCGTCACCATTTCTGCTTGGTTCAGAGAAGTATTCAGGTTCTGTGTCGTCTTGGCCCAGAGCCTTCTTCCTTTGGCATCGTTTGAACATCTGAGATCTTTAATGGAAAGTTCTCTCATCTTCCCGCCTCCGGGATTTTGTCAAGCCTTTTCCCTGGAAGAGGAAATTGCAGTCCCGGTGCTTTCTCTGCTCTCTCGCTCTCTCAGGAGTTTTCTGGTGTCGCATTGCTGCTTTCCTGGGCCACTTTCGTCATTTCTGAGGTGATTTCTAACACATTGGAGTTTTTAGCAACCACCTGTAAGATTAGCATGGAGAATGCTCTCCTCTGCAATTCAGAAGCAGCCTGTGGGCATGAAATGATTCCCTGCTTCTAGGCTCGCTAGCAAGTGCCCCTGTGAAAGGGCACACACACATGCTCACACACACACACACACACACACACACACACACACACACACCAGTGCACAGCAATCTGTACCTGGTCCACGGTCCACTCTTGGCAACTTCCTGTCTCATAGGACAAGATCAACAAAGGTCAATGGTGTGGCCCAGGAAGGCTTGATACAGGAAGGTGGTGGCTGGCTCTGCCGAACCTGTCTTCTTTCTAAGAACAGCATTCAGACATCAAACAGGCTTCCAGAGGGTTCCTCAGCCCCCACAGCTCACTGCTGGCTCCTTTTGGCACCATGCTTGGTACACTTTGCCTTAAAGCAAAGCTCTTGGTCTGGAGCCCAGCACTCAGGAGACAGAGGCAGGTGGATCTCGGTGAGTTCCAGGCTAGCCTGCCTACAAAATGAGTCCCGGACAGACAGGGCTACACAGAGAAACCCTGTCTTGAAAAACAAAACAAACGAACTCTTGAGGCAGGTGGGCCGAGCAGCGGTGGCACACACCTTTAGTCCCAGCACTCAGGAGCCAGAAGCAGGTAGATTTCTCAGTTCAAAACCAGTCTGGTCTACAGCGTGAGTTCCAGGCCAGCCAGAGTTACACAGTGAGACCCTGTCGTTTCCCACTCCTCCCACCCCCAAAAAGCAGAAAGTTAGAAAAAAAATAAATCTAACCATTGACCTCTTGAGAAAATCAAAGCCACCCTGTGAATCTCTCTATACAGGGGCAGTAAGGATGGCTCCATAGTTAAGAATGCTTGCTGCTCAAGCATGAGGCCCAGAGTTCAAATCCCAGCACCCTTGGAGCAATCACCTGTAACCCCAGAATTGAAAGAGGAAAAGATGAGAGGACCTCAGGGGCTTGCTAGCTGCTAGCCTAGTCAATACAGACTACCTATTCAGGGAGAGATGCTGCCTCAAAGGAACAAGGGAGAGTGACAGAGGAGGATGCCCAAACCCTTTCTAACACACACACACCATCATCATCATTACCATCACCATCATCATCATTACCATCACCATCATCATCATCATCATCATCATCATCATCATCTCATAGTTAATGGGGAGGGAAACAGCACTTCTGGAATTTTTATTCATCCAGTGAGCAGTGACCACAGAGGGCTGACTCTAAAGCCTACCATGTGGTACTAAGGAAGACAGAAAAAGAAAACCAGAAACCGGGCTCGAGGGAGGGCTGTGACAGCAAGTTGGGGAGGCAGAAAGGAAAAAAGATTTAAAAAAAAAAAAAAAAAAGTGGGGCTGGAGGGATGGCTCAGTGGTTAAGAACACTTAATGCTCCTGCAAAGGACCCGAATTTTGGTTCTCGGCACCCACAAGGTAGTTCATGGCCATTGGAGTCAGGAAATGTAGCGTCCTTTGCCAATTTCCACGGACACAGGCAGGAAAAACACGCATCCACATAAAGTAAAGTAAAATAAATTTTACCAAAAACACCTTTGGCATATTTTACTGCCAGTCTCCTGTTCGGGACCTGCCACCTGCTCACGGTGGCCCTTGCAGCTGTCCCGTACTAGGAGGCCACTCATTTTGTAGAGCACATTTGATGGGTGTGTGGTTGTTTCTCCCTGGGTTAGGGCCACCATGCTCTGGCTGTACACTTTGACTCTGGATAGCAGCACAAGAGCCCTAGAAGGCAGGAATGGCGCTTTCTGGGCCACTCCGGTAGCCATGATCCTCCCTGAATTTGAACTCAGCTCACCTTGTAGAGCAGGAAAGAGAGAAAGAGAGAAAGTCCCATGACACCCAGGCCAGCAAAGAGCCAAGATTCTGTCTTTGACAGCCATTCTCATCTTCAGTTTCCCTGCAACCTAAGTAGATACTAGGACAAAAAGCAGCCAAAGCGTGAACCCCAGGAGCTTTCGACACTGCACACAGAATGGCTTCCTCATTGGGTGGTACCCTAAGTGGAGCAATTCTGGGAAAAAACAACAACAACAAAAAAAAAACATAGCTACGTCAGGAGTGGCCCGCAACATCCTTTAGCCTGATGCTGCTCATTTAAAAGGCCCCTTTAACTCCTCCCAGGCACAGTGTGTTGGCCCACACCTATAATCGGAGCACTTGGAAGGCACAGGTAGGAGGCTTGCCATGAGTTCAAGGCCAGCCTAGGTTATAGAGTGAGTTCTGAAAGAACCTAGGCTATAAAATAAAAACCTATCTAAAACCAGGTGTGAGGGCACATGCCTGTAATCCCAGCACTCTGGGAGGCAGAGGCAGGTGGATCTCGGTGAGACCAGCCTGATCAACAAAGGAAAAAAAAAAATACTGTCTAAGGATGAAAGATCCCCGGAGGGTATCTTCCGTCTGAGAGACCCCCTCCCAAGGAACAACGAGGCCATTCGGATGCAAACAGCAAGAGGCTTTTATTTTGATACACGGGTACCCAGGGCAGCAAGGTCATTCGGATGACTTTGCACTCCCCCTGGGTGAAAAGCTGGGGTTTTTTATAGGGTTTTAGAGCAGAAGCGTGGGTACAGAAGCGAGAAGCATGGTTACAGGGGGCTGATTGGTACGTTTACATGAGACCACGGTTTGCGTCAAAGTTTGGCAGGGACACCAAGATTTCAGGAACTGGGTGGTCGAAACAGTCATGATGACCCCTTGACGTGGCCCGCCATCTGTTGTTTTCCTTAGGACCCTTATCTTAACTGGAACAGTCTCACAGATATCCATGAGGGTGATTAACACAAACTGTTTTTAGCTCAACTGGGGCAGCCTGACCGCAGATATCCCAAGTGGGTGACACAGCTGGGTTTCTTAGTAATTTTTTAGTTTCCCATTAGCCTTCAGAGTTTTACAAAACAGTGGTGTCCCACAAAATGGCGTTAGCTATGTTTAACTTAGTGTGAGGCTGGGGTCTTTCAAGGAGAGAGAGAGAGAGAGAGAGAGAGAGAGAGAGAGAGAGAGAGAGATTGAGTATTTTGGGAAGGAGAAAGCAAAGCCAGTCATTTGCCTTCCTGAAGCCCACAGGAGCCATGGATCCCAAACATCCAGCCATAGGTCAGACAGAGAGAATCAAGGGTGCCTCATCACAGCCCTGGTGACACACCAAGTGTGGGGAAGTTCAGCCTGTGGGCAGATGGCTCCCTTTTACCAGCCTCACTCCCAGTCACATATTAATTGGCATAGCCTAATCTCAAGCTAGGACTGTTTGCTCTGCCCCAGAGGCCTGCTACTCTGTGGCCTCTGAAGAAGTCTTTCCATGCATGCCCAGGAGAGTCTCAGGTTTTTTTACATGTGTATCAGTGCTTGCCTGCATGGATGTCTGTGCAGCACATACATGCTTGGTGCCTGTGGAGGCCAGTGCAGGGTGTTAGAATTAGAATTACAGCTGGTTATGAGTGGACTCAAACCCAGACAGAGCTCTTAAAGGCTGAGCCATCCCTCCAGCTCCTCCCAGGGGATTCTAAATACACACACACACACACACACACACACACACACACACACACACAAGGTTTGGTTTTTTGAAACAAAGTCTCTCTTTTCTCTTTTTAATTAATTAATTTTGGTTTTTTGAAACAGGGTTTCTCTGTGTAGCCCTGGCTGTTCTGGAACACACACTGTAGACCAGGCCGGCCTTGAACTCAGAGATCTGCCTGCCTCTGCCTCCCACGGTGCTGGGATGACAGGCGTGTGTTATAATGCCTGGCGCATACTCAGCTTTTTAAAAAAAAATTATTGCATTTATTTACTGTGTGTGGAGACTCAGGTCATCAGCCTCAGCAGGAAGCACCTTTTCCTGGCCATCTTGCCGGGCCACGCACCCAGGGGAGTCTGAGGTTCTAAAGGACAAGCAGGACTGAGGCCCTTGGGTCTAGGACGGTCAAGGTCACCTCATCTTCAGTTCTTTCTCCCTGACTGCTCCACTCCCTTCCCTTTGGGCCTTTAGAACCATTGTAGGTGTTGTCGGTTGAACAGAATGTCCATCGACAACACTCTGCCTTTTGCAATTACACTGCCCGTCACCACCTCCTCCAGGACACTCTCTGCTCACGTTGGTATCATTGGCCTGTTGTCTTTTGTTAGTTCCTACGGTGGAGTGTCAGCTTCCACAGGGACTCTTGTTCATCACTGCACTTAGCAGGCACTCAATGAAGATTGATTGATTGAACGGATGACCCCAAAGCCCAGAGAGCTTAGAGCCGACAGATGTCACACAGCATGCAGGTAGAGAAGCTGCTGAATTGATTCTAGTCTGTGTCTTTTCTCCTCTGACTTGGGGTCTCAAGTGGTACCCAGATTCAGCAGCCTGGACAGCTTCAGATGGACTAACTGTATTCAGGAAGAACACCTAGATTTCTCTAGATGTAGCCTCAGGTCCTCAAGCTGAGCTACCATCCGGGAGAGTCTGGGACACTGTACGGTCCACCTGCCAGTCACATGTAGGAGGGAGGAGGCCCCAGAGAGAGCACGTGGGTTGCTGGGGCACCACCCTTTGGCTCTTCACGCTTCACCCAGGGCCAGACAGCTCTGCAAGCCTGGTGACCTGAATCCATAGAACCCGTGTGAAGGTGGAAGGAGAGAACCGACTCCACTGCCTGACTTCCTCGGGTGTGGTTTAATGTGTACACGTGGAGAGGGATGCTAATTCAGAACATGGCTGTCCTAGGTCTGTGTGATCCGGCCAGAATACAAACACGCCTTAAATCCAGGAGACAGAGACAAGCAGATCTGAGTTCAAGACCAGCCTGGCACATAGAGCAAGTTTCAGGAAAAGAAAAGCTTGGGCCTAGGCATGGGGACACATGCCTTTAATCCCAAACAAGAGGGTAAAGATTGTAGAAGGAAGCACCCATGTTTGAAAGTGATGCCTAACTGAGTGGCAGAAAAGGGGATGAATCAGAGAATGATTTGACAAAATAGGATATGCCCAACTCTCACAAGAAGAGAGAGGAAAGGGAGGGTACTTAAGGGGCAATGCAGAGAGAGGAGGCAGTTTTACCAGGACAGATATACAGAGACGGTTGAAAGGAGGAGAACAAACTAGACACAGGTGAAGATGGAATGAGTCAGGAGATTAAAGCAGATTGGAGTTAGTTTGAGGCCAAGCAGAGCAATTCAGGAGTCGAAAGAGAAGTCAGATTGAGTAAATCAGCCGGGAGAGGAGTTTAAGCCAGAACAGCTGAGCTGAACCAGCCAGCCCAGAGCTCAGGAGGAATAAGAAATGTTGAGCTTATTCAGCAGTAAGTCTCAGAGGCTGAAAACATTCTAGTCCTAGGTTAGGTTGTATGGAGACTAGAAGCTTCCAGGACCAGGCCTAGGTTAGGAGAAGGGGGCAGTAAGCCTCTGAGACAACACTGATACGGGTGAATAAAAGTTCCTTTTAGCTGGGCATGGAGGTGCACGCCTGGAATCCCAGCACTCTGGAGGCAAAGGCAGGAGAATCACTGTGAGGTCAAGGCCAGCCTGGTCTACAGAGTAAATCCAGGACAGCCAAGGCTACACAGAAAAACCCTGTCTCGAAAAATAAAACAAGTTTCTTTTGTACACATACACACACACTCACACACATGCACACACACACACAACACATGCTTATACACACACACTTACACACACATACATATGCACATACACATACACACATAATAATAAATAATTTAGAAGACATTCTGTTTATTAAAGCAACTTATTTCCTTTTTGGGTGAGTGTGTTGCTTGCGTGTTTGTGTGTGCACCATGTCCATGCTTGGCGCTCACAGAGGTCGGAAGAGAGTACTGTAACCCTGGAACTGGAGTTACAGGTGGTTTTAAACCACCATGTTGGTGCTGAGAAGCAAACCCAGGTTCTCTGCAAGAGCAACAAGTGCTCTTAACCTCTGCACCAGCTCTCCAACCTTAAATAATAGGAAGGAAGGAAAGAAGAAAGAAAGAAAGAAAGAAAGAAAGAAAGAAAGAAAGAAAGAAAGAAAGAAAGAAAGAAAGAAAGAGAGGGAGAAAGAAAGAAGAGCAAAGCAAAGCATTCACCAAGCTGTGTGCCTTTGCTGTTCCCTCTTCTCCTTGGCATAAAGGTAAATAATTGATTTCAAGCAGCCAGGAACCTGGGGAGCAGGGCTTCTGGCTTTCTGGTACTAGATTAATCAATGAACGCTTGGGTGTCCCTGGATCTGAGGCTGCCTGTGCTGTCTCCCCCCTGAGAGGACATTTTAATCCATGTGGCTGGTTTCCCCAGCAACCATCTTCAAGGCCATAAACAGCAGACCAGCTGCTTTGAGAGCAGAGAGACTGAGATTTAAAAAAGCCTCAGTGGCTGGGCTGGGATTGTGGCTCAGTGGGGAGAGTGCCGGTCTGATGCTCAGAGTCCTGGGCTCCATCCCTACCACCAAACAAACCACCAGGAAACTGAGTCTCAGAACAAGACATCCCCTTTCTCTGAGGGGTCCTCACTGCGGCATCCTCTGCTCACAGGACTGGGAAGGAAGCTGTTCTGTTTGGGGGATAGTCACTGAAAAGGGAAATCTGCCCCCCTTCCTTCTCTCTTCTTCCTCATCCTCTTTTGTTTGTTTGTAGGTTTTTGTTTTGTCCTGAGACAGTCTCATTATGTAGCCCAGGCTGGCCTAAAACTCACTACATAGGCCTTCTCTCCTCTTGCCTCAGCCTCTATAGTTCTGAGATTATAATTATCAACTACTTGCTAAAACTTTTTTTTTCTTAACAGGGTCTCACTGCGAAGCCTTGGCTGGAACTCACAATGTAGACCAGGCTAGCCTCAGACTCACAGAGATCTATCTGCTCTGCCTCCTGCACATATTTCTATATGGCATGCACACCCCAGTTGAAGGCTTATTTCCCACTTCCCTAGTGCAGACTCCGGGTCTGCCCCCGGGGAAGACCGGAGTAGTCTTTGAAAGCCTCCTTTGGCCAGAAGGAGAATCAAGATACTGATGTTGTGGCTCAATGGTGAGCCCCTGCCTAGTGTGCGCAAGGCCGTGGGTTCTTGTCCCAGAAGCCTCTGAATTGGCGCATAGTGACCAGGCCACTACAGCCTTTCCTAGAACAGCATCAACACCCAGCCTGCCTTCCTCCAGATGAACTCCAGCCCCGACCTGTATTTTATTTTATTCGCCTGTCATCTTGGAGGCTTACTACTTCCGTCTGCTAACCTAGGCCTAGTCCTGGAATCTTCTAGCCTCCGTACAAGCTAACCTAGACCTAGAATGTTTTCAGCCTCTGAGACTTACTGCTGAATAAGCTCACCCTTTCTAGTTCTTTCTGAAAACTGACTGGCTGGTTCAACTCAACTGTTCTGGCTCAAACTCCTTTCCCAGATGACTGATTCAATCTGGCTTCTCTAAGCTTCTCACTGAATTGCTGTGCTTTGCCTCAAACTAACTCTAGCAATCTCTTCTAATCCTCTGGCTCCTTCTCATTCTCTGGCTCGTTCTGTCTTCACCTGTTATCTACCTTGTTCTCTCTTCAACCTCTCTCTCTGTAAAACTCTCCCAGTAGAGAGTTCAAACTGCCTCTGAATTCCACAAACTGAACTGCCACGAACTCAGCTCCACTGCACTGCCTCTCAACTCACTGACTCAACCGAACAGAGCTGACTGCAACTCAGAGATCAGGAAGCCTCTGTCTCCGGAGTGCTGGGATTAAAAGCATGTACCGCCATGCCTGGACCTAAGCTATCCTTTACCTGAAACTTGCTGTATACCAGGCTGGCCTTGAACTCAAAGATTTACTTACCTCTGTCTACTGGATTAAAGGCGTGTCTTTATTTCAGCTAGATCACACAGACCTAGAAGGTCTTCAGATGAGACCTCTTGCCGGAGCATCCATGATCTGAATTAAAATTCATCTACACTGAGGACTCCCTGTCACCCCAGCACACACACACACACACATACATGGATTTCCATCCAGGCTCTCTCTATCCCTTCCACCAGCTCCAGCAATCTACTAAGATTAGCTTGTGTCCTTGCTTCTCACTGGCTGCTGGCTTTCCTCATGCTGAGAATGAAGCCCGAGCTCCTCCCTCTGGCAGGATAAGACCTCACCACTTCAGATGTCAGCTTTCCCCTCGTTCCCTCTTGGGTGACGTCACTGCCTATGGGCATCATCACACCCAGGACCCAGGCCCACTGTCCTTCCAGTCCAGCCGGCTCCTCTGTGCTCCTGAAGATGGTGTTTGCCTGTCCCTGTCTTGTGGAGTGAGCTACTGCCTCCCCCCTCGGAGAGAGACATTATTCTTTCCTTCACAGACCTGTCCCTTTTCTAGAATCATCTTGTAGCCCGCCCCACTGGAGGTGAGGTCCACGGGCAGGACAGGGCTTCTGCAGTGATGCCCCACCCCCCCAAAGCACGTGACCCACAGTGAACATTCATGGGGCTCTAAGGCAGGAACAGAGACCTTGTGGCTTCTACATTTGTGCTGCCCAGAGGTTTGGCTTTACCTGGTTATAGTAAAACTGTTGAGAGATAGGGCCTGTCCCCACATCCCTTCATATAGGAAGAAGAGAGTGTGTTCTCTTGGGGTGTGGCTTGGCAGCTTGGATTAGGGGAGAAAAGGGGTGGAGCCACAGAAGGTAGGAGAATGGACAAACAGGCCTCTCGAAGGGGACCCTTTGTGTGTGTGAGTGTGTGTGTGTGTGTGTGTGTGTGTGTGTGTGTGTGAATGTCTCCCTGGCTCCTATGAATAAACACGAATGTCCCCAGCCTGCCGTCACTTAAAGCATCTCATTTCTAGTCCTCATCATAATAGCATTGAGCTAAGGTTGCATAGCTGTTCCTGACTTGAAATTAGTAAACCAAGGGACAGAATTTGAACCCGAGGCCATCTGACTGCTGAGCTCTTGTCCCTGAAGAGCTTCCGGGAAGCATCCTGGAATGTGCCTAAGATACCCCACTCTAGTTCCTTGGGACTGGAACTCAGAGTCAGGAGTGTCTCCTTCGTTCCTCTCTTCCATCCTGTGTGGCCGCTCTGTGAGACTCTCCTTCGGCCTCTGTCCTAGGTGGGTTATATAGTACTGTCTAACTCGATCGGCAATTGTCAACAAATGCCACCGCGGAGTTCCCTCTTTCCACTGGGTACCAAGGAGAAAAGCCATCTCCAGAGCTGGCCACTTCCTGGATGTGACCAAAAATCTTTGAGGGAGAGGGAATTGGCTCTACTCCCCAGTCTCTCATCTACCTGCTGTGCGACTTGAGTCTCACCTCAACTTCCTGAGCCTCCGTTTCCCTGTTTATACAGCATCTCTTTTTTTTTTTTAAACATTTATTTATTTATTATGTATAATATGTGTTTGCATGTACACCTGTACACTAGAAGAGGGCACCAGATCTCATTACAGATGGTTGTGAGCCATTATGTGGTTGCTGGGAATTGAACTCATGACCTCTGGAAGAGCAACCAATGCTCTTAACCTCTGAGCCATCTCTCCAGCCCCACAGCATCTCTTTTTAAAATCTGGTTGAGAGCCTACTGTATGCCATAGAGCTCAGTGTTCCTGGGAGACCGTGAGGAACCAGTCCGCTGGAAAGTGGGAGTACTGTCTCTTATTTTTGTTGGGCGAAGCCTCCGTTCTTAGTTTCGTGTGGGCATGGGTGGGCATGCAGGTGTGTGCTCAGGTGGGCCTCAGCTGTCTTCCTGAGTGTTTCCCGTTTTGTTTTTTATCCTTTCACAATTTCATGCCTACTTGCTATGTACTTTGGTCCAATCCTCCCCCTTACCCTCTCTCATCCCCTTCCCTCTTCCTCCCACGCCTTCCTCCCTCCCTCCCATCAAGCCCTCCTTCTGCTGTTATACCTTCCCCCAGACCTGCATGCCATTAGGGCTGAGTGAGAGTAACTTCCCAGCGCCCTCACCATTCCACCAGCAACCATTAGTCCTAGCACAATTTATTTATTTATTTTTTATTTTTGAGACAGGGTTTCTCTCTGTAACCACTCTGGCTGTCCTGAAACTCGATTTCTAGACCAGGCTGGTCTGGAACTTACAGTGATCTGCCTGCCTCTGCCTCCTGAGTGCTAGAATTAAAGCCACAAAGCCTGGCTTTTACTACTTTATTTATTTATTTATTTATTTATTTATTTATTTATTTATTTATTTATTTATTTATTT
>NW_026591598.1:13390762-13400329 GCF_907164565.1 Psammomys obesus | reverse complement strand
TTTATTTATTTATTTATTTATTTATTTATTTATTTATTTATTTATTTTGAGACAAGAGTCTCTCATTGACTCTGGAGCTCACCAGTTTGTCCTGAGGGGATGGCCAGGTCCCCCCCCCCCCAGGAAACCTCCTGGTTTTGCTTCCCCAGTCCTCAGATTGCCAGTGTTGGCCAGGTTTACTTTTTTTAAATATTTGTTATATTTTAAATAATGTGTGTATGTGAGAGAGAGACAGACAGAAAGACAGAGACAAAGAGAGTGAGGGAGGGAAGGAGAGAGAGAGAAAGAGCACAGGAGTGCAGGTGCCTGCCTACAGACGCTGGGGCTGGAGTTACAGGCAGTTCTGAACCGCCTGCTGTGGGTACTGGCCTTTTTTTTTTTTTTTTTTTTTTTTTTTTAGATTGGATGCGGGGAATTTCCTCATGCTTGCGACCCAAGCACTTGACCCTCTGAGCCTTCTTGTTTTCTGAGACCGCCTCTCACTCCATAGCTCAGGGAAGCTGAAACTTAATTCCTGCCCGAGCCAGCCTTGAACTCGCCGCAGGACGCTTGGTGTCCCCTGCTGCCTGTGCACCCGGGATTATCGGTGTGCGGGTCTGGTCTATACTGGGTCCCTTCCTCCTCCGTTGACTTCTCTGGAGTCTGACTGCAGTCGGTGGCTGCAGGTGCGCCAGATCTAACGTCCCCGCTAGTGGCGGGGACACCACAGGGCGGCGCCGGAGCGGTGGGCGGGCAGGGGTCGCCTGCTGGGCGGGGCGGGACCCGGAGGCGACGGCGCTGGTCGGGAGCGCGGCCGGGAGGAGGCGGAGCGGCCGCGCGGAGCAGGTAGGGGCGCGGGGCTCGGAAGGAGGGGGCCCGGGGAGGGTAGCTCCCGGGGCCACCCCGGGGACCCCCAGCCTGGCGGGCGCCTTGGCGGGAGCGGGTAGCCAAGAGGTCGGCAGCATCTCCCGTGTGTCCGAAAGACCCCGGTGATAGGAGTGCCCAGGGTGAAAGCCGAGAAACGCCCCGAAGCTGGCTGCATTCGGGGCGACATCTCTGGCATGCGGAAAGCCGGTGGCTTCCTTGTCCCCTCCCGCGAAGCCAGCGGGAGAGCGACCAGGACTCCCGGAAGAAAAGCTTGACACCCTCGGCATCCTGAGCTCGCCTGGTTTATGAACTGGGCATCCGGGAGAGCCGACCGCCTTGGGAAGCCCCGGGCAGTCCAATGAGAGCAGGACCCGGAGAAGGGGCCCGGGCGTCTGTGAAAGCCAGCGAGCAAGATGTTGAGCCAGGCGCTCCTTGACAGGGGAAGAGTCCAGTCCTGGGTCCCTGGAGATGGAAGGAAATGGCTGCAGTCCCCGCCTCCACAGGGGCAGGATTGGGAACTGAGGGAGCCCTGGGGTGTGGGAGGAGGACTCTTCTTGGAAGAGAGTTGAGGGATTTGAGGAGCTCCAAAAGGAGCAAAAGAGCCGGAGTGGTACCCAGTGAGAGTCCCTTGCCTTGGCCCAGCTGTCTGTCGCCTTGGCCAGGCTGTTTTGTCTTCGCCTTAGCCTGGTTGTCTGTCGCTAGAGAAAGCCCCTTCTCTTCAGTTCGGTTTCTTGTACCTGAAGTGAAACAATGTCTTTAACAGATTGGGTCATGGTTTGTTTGGGCTTATTTTTTTGGTTTTTCAAGACATGGCTTCTCTGTGTAGCCTTGGCTGTCCTGGACTCCCTTTGTAGACCAGGCTGGCCTTGAACTCACATCTATCTACCTGCCTCTGCTGGGATTAAAGGCGAGCACCACCACTCCCTGTGGGTCATGGCTTTATGTAAGCTCTTCATTTCTGCTAGACTGGCTCCATGGGGACAGGGACTGTGGCTGGTTCAACCCCTGCCTCACCGGCTCCTTAAAGGTGCTGGGCTTCCAGAGTGTCTGCCTGGGTTGGAGCTGGGCACCTCCTGGTGTGTGTGGTGGGCAGGCCCGGGAGAGATGAGCTTGAAGGTAGGCATGCCTGGTCTCTGTGGTTGTCAAGACTGCCTTAGCACCTAATTCCCAACATTGTGTGACAGACAACTCCACACACTCTGCCTGCGGCTTCGCTGTTCTGGCAAGCTCCAGTTGGGCTTCCATCACTCTGAGTTGATTAAAACTGTGAGAGGCAAAGATCTGATGGGAAGATTGAGGCTGGAGGCGCATAGGTATCCATAGGAGCAGGAAGACACCAGCCCTGCCCCGCTCCCCCGAAAAAGCCAAGGGCAGAGGCTCTAGTAGCACTCTTCTAGTTACTTAACGTCTTTTACTTGGGTCTTGCCAGATGTGATGTGTTTTCAGTGCTCAGGAGGTTGAGGGAGGAGTTTTGCCCAAGTTCAAGGCCAGCCCAGGTTATCCAGGTTAGATAGTGAAGCCATCTTTATAAACAAACAAACCCACCCGTCTCTCACTGTGAACCGGGAGGAGCTAGGATTCTGGGTGCCCCCTCATGTACTCGCCCCCCTCATGTGCCTGCCCCCCCCCCCAGCACTGCAGGTGGTAACACATCCAGAGAGTTTTGGCTTTGGCTGAGGAGAGTCCTGGCAGAAGTGTGAACCTTCACCACTGTCTGATCCCCGTCTCCATCCAGTTTAGGGGTGCCCTCTCACTCATCTGTCACCTCCGCCTGCTCCCCAAACTGTGGCTCTTCTCAGGTAACAGTCCTCTGCTGGACACGAGCCTATTCAAGAGAGGCAAGGGCATGAGGAAGCTGCTCCCAAAACTGAGAGAGAAAAAGTAGCCATAGTGGCCTCACCCTACTACCCTGGGACATGGGGGCAGGGTGTCTGAACTAGGGAAGGCAGGAGAATCAAGAGTTTAGGTCATCTTTAGCTACGTAGTAAGTTCAAGGCCGGCCAAGGATAGGTAGGACCTTGTCTGAAAAACAAAACAGGGCAGCCCCAAAGCACCTGTATTTTGCTGCACACTTAGGGTCCCTGTACCCAGCTGGCGACAGCGGCATATGGGTTTTCCTAGCTGGCTTCCATGCCCCTGGCTGCCCCCTCTCCCTGCCCACCTTCAGCAGCTTCCCTAGCTCCATCCTCCTGAACACGGCCCACCTGGGTTCCATCTTGGCTTTCCGATCTGGGGGGATAGGTTCTGTGTGCCTTTTCCTGAGATGAATTCTTGATCCACAGTGACCGTAGGTAGACAGAGGGAGACAGCAGGGCAGGGAGGGCACAGAGCCGGGTCACCTGCCTGTAGTGGGCCTCCCTGCTCCCAACCCACTTCAGCACAGGTGAAGTCCCTCCCATCCCCCCTCCCCTGCAGGGCAGCAGGGCCGGAAGTTCTCATGTGGTCTGCAGCTCTCCCTCAAGTTTGGGTGTGCCTGTTGCTGAGACAAAGCTCGTTCTGTAGCTGGACCGGGGACCTGCTCTCAGGACCTCCTGTCTGAGAAGAGTGCCTGAGCTGATGGGGCCCAGGCCCGGTGGCCCCAGAGTGAGTGGGGAAATCACGAGGCTCCAGAAATCCAACTGGCCCTGTGCCAGAACCGAGAAGGGGGCGCAGGGCGGCAGGGACTCCTTCACCCCACACTGTGCCCTTGAGTCTGCATCTGGTCCAGATTCTTGTGTGCCTGAGCCAGCACTCCCTGATTTCTTAACCGGAGGTGATAATGTCTGCAGCTATCACTCAATAATATCAGCGTCGCCTCCTGAGAACCTTGTGTCGGGGGCCTGCTGTGACAACTTTTAGGGCACACAGCCTCAGAATTTTAAAATTCTTTCTACCCCTGGGATGGGGGAAACGTTTTCATCCAGAGCTTCTTTAGGAGGCTAGCCCATCAGTCATCTAGAGCGGTCTAGAAGTCACACTTCAGCTGTTTCCTGCTGTAGATCTGAAGGATGCCCCGAGGACAGAAGGATTCATTTAGGGTCTGTCCTAAAGTGTCTAAAGTCTAAAGTCCAGCCGCAGTGTCTGGACTTCAACAGTGACATCTGAGCGTCTGGTGGGCCCCGTATTGACCTACTCCCTGGTCCCCTCGGAAAGCCTCAGGCACCCAGGCCTGGGACGCTCATCTCCAGTTCCACAAACAGGCTTCAGAAGAATGAACATCTGAGCGGTGTTATCAGGGATGGGCTTGAGCCTGTCAGCCACCCCATCGCCAGCCCAGACATTTGGTCATCTCTGTCCCTCAGTGCCTAGAGGAGGAATTCAAGGACCCCTGTGGACACTGAAACCTGTGACGCCCATAGCCTGTACGTAAAATAGTGAAGCAGGTAGCACAAATCCCTCCATACTTTTAACCCTGACCTAATGTGGGGTGAGCAATTGTGAGACTGTTGTTTTAGGGAATAACAAGCAGGCAAGGCACTCAGACGGAGGTCAGAGGACATTTTCCAAGAGTTGGTTCTTTCCTGCTGTCATGTGGGTCCCCAGGGATGGACCTCAGGCAGCCAGGTTTGGCGGCGGGCACCTTTCCCCAGTCAGCCAGCCAGCCAACCTCTTTCTGAATATATTCAACTGTGACTTGTTGAGCCTAAGCATGTGGACCCTGCAGACCCAAGGGCCGATGCAGAAGCTTTCAATAGGTCTCCTTGAAAAGTAATTAGCTGCTAGGGAGGAAGCAGAAGTGGGTGATGTTTTGGGTAGTTTAGAATGTCAGAGCCAGAGGTTGAGTTTAGATTTTTTTTTTTTTTTTTTTGACCAGGAAGAATTAGCTTTTCCTTGATGGGCTTTAGTAAATTTCCACTTTGCATGTGATAAGGGGAGGAGGGCTCCGACATGTACTATGAGGGAGGGTCTGGTCTGCCTTCAGTAGTTTCTAGGGCTTTTGCTATTTGTCTAACTACTTAACAAGCTGAACAAGCTATGGCGGCACCATCTGCAGTGTTGGGGGCTTGAGAAGGGGCCCACTCAGAACCAGAGGTGACTAACCTCAAGGGCCACCCCAGAAACTCACTGTCACCAGCTGGACATCTGGTACCGACACACAGTCAACGGTTCTGTAACTTCCCAAAACAGTCCCACCAGCTGAGGACCAAGTATTCAAACACACAAGCTTGTTGGGTGCTGGAGCTTGTTGGGGGCTGGTGGTTTGAATGAGAATGACACCCATAGGCTCATATATTTGAATGTCTGGTCTCTTCTTACTAGAACTGTTTGGAAGGGTTAGGAGGCGTGGCCTTGTCAGAATAGGTTTGTCACTAGGAGTGGTAGACTTTGAGGTGTCAAAAGCCCCTGCCAGGCCTAGTCTCCTCTCTCTCTCTTTCTCTCTCTCTCTCTCCCTCCTTTCTCCCTCCCTCTGTCCATCTGTCTGTCTGCTGCCTGCAGATCAGGATATAAGCTCTTCCTGTTCCAGCACCTGCATGAACATACAGGCCTGCATGCTCCCCACCACAATGAAACTGTAGGCAAGGACCCAAGTAAATGCTTTAGTCTATGAGTTGCCTTGGTCTCTGCATCACTCACACAATAGAACAGTACCTAAAGCAGGGACATCTCAGACCCAGATCATAATAAGCAGCAGGGTATGACCCCTGTGAAAGAAAGACAGGCCATCCAGCCATTCACAAAGCCTGACGGAGGTGGACAGTGGGTCCTCGCACAGGGGAGGGGAGACGCTGGGCACAGCGGTGTACATCTGTCACTCCAGTACTTGGGTGGTGGAGGCAGGAGAATCTGAAGTTCAAGGCCATCCACAGGTACATAGAGAGATCTTGGGCTTCATAAAAACCTGTCCAAATGGAAGGAAGGAAGGAAGGAAGGAAATAAGTTAACCAGGTAATCACTGAGAAAATAATGGAAGTTTAGTTTTCAAAAGTGACAGGAGAGTGCAGCGGTATCAACCTTCCCAATGCTGCCACCTTTTTTCATGTTGTGGTGACCCCCAACCATAAAATTATTTCATTGCTAGTTCATAACTGTAATTTTGCTACTGTTATGAATTGTAAATATCTGATAAGCAGGATGTCTAGTATTCAACCTCTGTAAAAGGGTCATTCGACCCCCAAAGAGGTCACGACCCACAGGTTGAAAACCCCCCAGAGAGCTCACAGGCATAACCAACATTGAAATTAGGAAACTCCCTAACACAGACACAACAGTGAGAACGTGAAAGACAGGCTGGAGAGGTGGCTCAGCAGCTAAGAGCATTGGCTGCTCTTCCAGAGGACCCAGGTTCAATTCCTAGCACCCACACAGCAGCTCACAACTGTCTGCAACTCCAGTTCCATGGGTCCAGTGTCCTGTTCAGGCCTCCACGGGCACCAGGCACGGCGTGCACTACACAGTCATGCGTGCAAGCAAACTAGCCACACACATGACGTAGCAGAAGTTCCCCCTTGAGAAGGCGAAAGGCTAGAGAAGAGCAGAGAGCCGGCAGATTGCTCGTCTGGCTAAGGAAGTGCAGGAGGTGGTGTCTTTGGAATCTAAAGGAAAGAGCCTTTCTATCCAGAGCCCTCTAGCCAGCCAAACTGCCCTGTAAGCACGAACCCACCACACAAGCATTCCTAGGCAGATAAGCAAAGCCTCAGAAGGCGGAACACACAAAGACCCGCGGACACTACTTGGGAAGAAATAGTTAACTGCGAGCAGAAGAAAGCCCCTGATGGCGCTGCTGCTGCTGCTGCTGCTGTGTGGAGAGCCAGGGTAGAGGTGGCACTCTGCCCTGGAGGGAGGAGGGTGTATAGTCTTCTTTGTGACAGGTCTCGAGTCTCCCAGGCCAGCCTGGAGCCAGCTGTGTAATCTTGACCTCCTGCCTCTGCCTCCAGGGTGCTGGGGCCACAGCTGACTTAAGTGTCTTTGAGGCAGACACCCTGTCGACCGAGCCACACGCACAGATCTTTGTTTAGTTTTGTTTAAGACTGTGTCTCACGACGCAGCCCAGGCTGACCTTGAGCTTGAGGTCTTCTTGTGTTCAGGGATTCACCTAAATATCGGGATGTTAGGGTGCTCCGTGATCACTGAGAATAGGTCAGCCAGGGAGCCTAGCCGGAATGATGGGACATGGGAACTGTGAAGCTGAGGGCTTGTTTTTCCATCCAGGGATGTTGAAGCCAACCTGGGATGCCTATCTCACCAGACTCACCAACGCACTTGTTTTTTGTTTTGTTTTTTTGTTGTTGCTGTTCTTTAGACAAGGTCTCGTCTCCTGCAGCCTCGGCTGGGCAGGTAGCAAACAAAGCACAACCTTGGATTCGTGATCCCCTCGTCTCTGCCTCCTGGGTGCTAGGGTTTCAGGCACACACCACCAGGCATTCTTCATTGCCTGGAGCTCACCACTTAGGCTAGGCTGGCCAAGGGAGGTCCAGAGATTCCTCGATCGCCACTTCCCCAGTGCCAAGCCTTCACATGGGTTCTAGAGCGTGAATGCAGGCAGACACCTCTCTGGCTGGGCTGTCTTTCCAGTACAGAATTCCGGTTTCCTTTGTGCCATTCAAGTTAGTTCCTTGGGGGCACATCCTAGCACTGGGGAGGAAAAGAGGCAGGCAGAGCTCTGTGAAGTTGAGGCCAGCCTGGTCTACTACAAAGAGAGTCCAGGAGAGCCAGGGTTACAGAGAGGAAACCCTGTCTCGAAAAACCAAAAATAAAATAAAATAAATAGGTAAAATAAAGTCAGTTCCTGGACAGTTTCATACTTACTATGATATATTCTGGCTGCCCTTTCCCCCATCCCTCTGATCTCTTTCCCATCCCTTCTTACCTTTCTCCAATCATCTCATCCCTCTCCCACCCCTTTCAACCTGCCCTCCTCCCTGTCTGCCCCTCATTCATGGCTTCTGTCTTTGCTATGTGACCCATTTAGTCTAACTAGGGCCATCTGTGGGATGTTGAATTGGAACCACCCATGAAGCGCCCCCTCCCCCTTTTAAGGTTGTTTTGGTTTTGATGTTTTATTACATGTATTAGTTCAGAAGGGTCCATACACCGTGGCACACATGTGGAGAGTTGGCCCTCTCCTTCCATCTTGTGGGTCCCAGAGGTTAGACGCAGGCTGTAAGGCTTCCATCCTTACAGTGTCCTTACGCACTGGGTTATCTTGCCAGCTCCTGGAGCCTGCTGAGGTCTCGGACTCACAAGAGGGCTGAGACTGGCTTTGCACTTCTCATGTTCCCGTCTCCATCTCACAAGTGCTGGGATTAAGATCACCCGCCACCACACCCACAGTGTCCTGGGTTTTTTGTGGTTTTGTTTTTGTCCTTTTGGGGAGTTTGGTTGGTTGGTTGGTTGTTTTTTCAAGACAGGGTTTCTCTGTGTAGCCCTGTCTGTCCTGGAGATCAGGCTGGACTTGAACTCACTGAGATCCACCTGCCTCTGCCTCCCGAGCGCTGGGGTCAAAGGCGTGCGCCACCATGGCCGGTGACAGGTTTTTGATTGGAAAAACAAATCCGATCAGAGTCCAGGCAAGATAGAAGCTCAGGGTCTGAAGCTGGGCCTTGTGGATGCACACAGAGGGGCTTGCTCTGACAGGGGTGAGTCCCTGAGTTCTGGCAACAGCTCTCTAAACAGGCTGCACGCCTGTAGGCTTCCAATCTCCTTTCACTCCTTCCTTCCGGGACTTTCCAAAAGGCAGCCCCGGGGTTGGGTATTACAGGATGGTGCTGGCTGAGGCAGGCTCCTGAGGCAGGCTCATTCTTCAAGAGCATCAAGGTCAGCAGGGAAGACAGACCTGGCATACCCATGTGCCAACTGCTGCAAGAGGGGACTTGGGAGGGGTAAAGACAAGCCCCTGGAGACACCCACACACACACACCAGGCGTGAGAGTCTGGGGCTCCTTCAGTCCCTGTGTCTGAGCCGCCAAGGGTTAGTACACCTGGCTAGGTGACTCAGCAGGCCAGATTCCTCCTGGCCCCAGTGTCCACACCAGGCAGAGTCATTATCATTTGTTTTCAAGAGTTACCTCTGAAGGCGGGTCTGTAATCCCAGCACTTAGAGAGGCAGAGGCAGGTGGATGGATCTCTGTGAGTTCGAGGCCAGCCTGGTCTACAAAGTGAGTCTGGGATAGCCAAGGCTACACACAGAGAAACCCTGTCTCAGGGGGGGAAAAAGAGTTATTTCTGGTGTGTCAAGGCTCAGGCCAACTGATGGTGAAGGAGGGATTTACAGAGGTCACGCCCAGGGGACATGGCTAGACCAGAATTCAAACCCAGAAGGAATTCCAAAGCTGTCCTTCCCACCACATACCAGGATATGGAGGACAGAAGGCAGGACAATCCAGGAGATGGGTGACACCCTGCTGGGAAAACCAAGTGTTCCAAAAGAGTCCAGCTGTGGCGAGTGTGGGGGGGGGCAGGAGAGGTGCCAGGGCCCTCCGGGTACTTAGAGTTGTGTGACTCTCAGCATAGCTGCAGTTTCCTCACACTCAGCTACCCAAGACCTGCTAGTGCCATGACTGTGTCCTTCCAGGTAGGCTGGGAAACCCAGAGCCCCGCCCTCACCTGCTGCCTCCATGTCTGTCCTTCCTCTAGGGCTGCTGTCTTGGCTCAGAACCTGGGCCAGGGGCCCAGGGAAAGCAGGGTACCTGGAGAAGTTCAATTATGTATCTGTTAGACCGATGCAGCAGGAAGAAGGAGGGTAAATTAAATTATCTCTTTCTTTCTTTCTTTCTTTCTTTCTTTCTTTCTTTCTTTCTTTCT